>NW_027640981.1:0-600000 GCF_949752795.1 Hyperoodon ampullatus | reverse complement strand
TAAGTCCAAAATTTTGGTTGAAGACCTATGCTGGTTCCCGGTGGGTGGCTGAGACTTTGGTTAATTCTTCTTCCTGCCGGGAAATTACAGTGATATGTGCCCGTTCAAATGCCTAACAGCTACTCTCTCATTGGTTCTCCCTCTTCCCTTTCATCCTCTGCCAAATTGGCAACCTGTGCAAACCAGGAGGTTAAATGGGCTGTCTCTCCAAGTTGGGATGTTGATAGTAAAGAAGATGCAAAGTCAAACCGGAGCACCAGGAGAGGGACTATTCGTTGAGTTTTAGAAACCTTTCGTATTCACAGTGTGTCGGTTCTCTAGGTTTCCCGTACATGTTATAGCTGTAGTAATATTCCCTTCAACCTGGAGAGTTGGGACCCATGGAATGGGTGCCAGGCATTTGTGCTTCAAAGGGTCTGCATTTGCTCTCCAAATCTCACCAATCGTCTCAGTCCCAAGTGTCCCTCCTTATGCCACATCCAGCTGTCATTGTAGATAGGGTCATTCCAGGTTTCATCAGAGACCCTGAAGGAATTGTAAAGAATTTCCCAGTTTTTTTGTTTTGTTTTTGAAATTCCTTTTTATAGTGGGTTTGAGCTGATTCTCACTGCCATGTTTATGCCAGTCTAGACAGACTTGACTCCCTTACAGAGACATATCAATACATAGGTTTTAAGATTCTTACTAGTCAGATATATTCCTCTGCGGGAAATATGGGGTTCTGAGTCGCTTTCACTGAGCAAGGTGTAGGTCTTTTCTATTCCATAGTTGGTTTTTGGAACGGTACCTGTGGTTATATTAAACTCTGGTTTTATGCAACACACCACCTCTTCTTCCTCCTTAAGCAGGCATAAGGGTGTTTTCTAAATGTGAGACACTGTTCTCTTTCCTAACTCAGTTCAAGTGTAGCCATGTTTACAGGATCTTCATAAGTGATATCTTATGAAAAGTTTCTTTTTCTGTGTGACTTATTTCACTTAGAATCATCGTACCTGAATCCACCCATTTTGCTGCTACTGGTCTTATGACATTGATTTCATGGCTGAGGGATATTCCATCGTACATAAGTACCACAATTTTTTGAACCATTTTTATATTTCCTGGGATATTTAAGGTGTACCCAAGTTGAGATCCTTGTAAGCAGTGCAGCCGTAAATTTTGGGGTGGCTCTGTCTTATTGATTTTCAGATTTCCCAAGGTATATTCCCTAGACTGGAAGTGCCCTTGGCTCTGTAGCTCTGTTGTTTACTTGTTTTAGGGAACACAATGCACTCCTCCAGAGAGGCAGTTGGCAATTTACATCCCGCCCATCAGCATAACAAGGCTCCCTGTTCTCCAGGGCCTGTCTTGCCTTTCTGGTTTTTACACATTTTGTGGATGTCCCTTTTGACCGGTGGGAAGTGATACTTCTTTGTAGTGCAGATTTGCATTGCCCGCTTGCTTGCTTGGCCAAAAAGGGCGTATGCGTTTTCTCCTGAATATATTCAGGAGAAAACGCATACGCCCTTTTTGGCCCAGTGCATCATTGTCGAAGTTGTGCCCCTCTTCCTGTGCTTTAAAGGCGATTCCAACGTACCTCTTAAAATCTGTTTCCTGCTATTCTGCCTCACTTTCAAGTCCGCCTCGTTGCCTTCCCTCATCAGATTTTTGGACGATAGTTGTCCTTTATTACTCGGCCAGTTTGTGAATTGCTGTGCCCCTGAGCTCCATTTTTCAACTCGTTTTCTGTGAGCTGACCGCAAGTCCAAAATTTTGGTTCAGGACCTATGCTGGTTCCCGGTGGGTGGCTGAGACGTTGGTTAATTCTTCTTCCTGCCGGGAAATTACAGTGATATGTGCCCGTTCAAATGCCTAACCGCTACTCTCTCATTGGTTCTCCCTCTTCCCTTTCATCCTCTGCCAAATTGGCAACCTGTGCGAACCAGGAGGTTAAAGGGGCTGTCTCTCCAATTTGGGAGGTTGATAGTAAAGCAGATGGAAAGTCAAACCGGAGCACCAGGTGAGGGACTATTCGTTGAGTTTTAGAAACCTTTCGTATTCACAGTGTGTCCGTTCTCTAAGTTTCCTGTACATGTTATAGCTGTAGTAATATTCCCTTCAACCTGGAGAGTTGGGACCCATGGAATGGGTGCCAGGCATTTGTGCTTTAAATTGTCTGCATTTGCTCACCCAATCTCACCAATCCTCTCAGTCGCAAGTGTCCAGCCTTATGCCACATCCAGCTGTCGTTGTAGATAGGGTCATTCCAGGTTTCATCAGAGACTCTGAAGGAATTGTAAAGAATTTCCCAGTTTTTTTGTTTTGTTTTTGAAATTCCTTTTTATAGTGGGTTTGAGCTGATTCTCGCTGCCATGTTTATGCCAGTCTAGACACACTTGATTCCCTTACGGAGACATATCAATACATAGGTTTTAAGATTCTTACTAGTCAGATATATTCCTCTGCGGGAAATATGGGGTTTTGAGTCCCTTTCACTGAGGAAGGTGTAGGTCTTGTCTATTCCATAGTTTGTTTTTGGAACGGTACCTGTGCTTATATCAAACTCTGGTTTTATGCATCACCCCACCTCTCTTTTCCCCTTAAGCACGCATAAGAGTGTTTTCTAAATGTGAGACACTGTTCTCTTTCCTAACTCAGTTCAAGTGTAGCCATGTTTACAGGATCTTCATAAGTGATATCTTATGATAAATTTCATTTTCTGTGTGACTTATTTCACTTAGAATCATCGTACCTGATTCCACCCATTTTGCTGCTACTGGTCTTATGTCATTGATTTCATGGCTGAGGGTTATTCCATCGTACGTAAGTACCACAATTTTTTGAACCATTTTTATATTTCCTGGGATATTTAAGTTGTACCCAATTTGAGGTCCTTGTAAGCAGTGCAGCCCTAAATTTTGGGGTGGCTCTGTCTTATTGATTTTCAGTTTTCCCAAGGTATACTCCCTAGATTGGAAGTGCCCTTGGCTCTGTAGCTCTGTTCTTTACTTGTTTTAGGGAACACAATGCACTCCTCCAGAGAGGCAGTTGGCCATTTACATCCCGCCCATCAGCATAACAAGGCTCCCTATTCTCCGGGGCCTGTCTTGCCTTTCTGGTTTTTACACATTTTGTGGATGTCCCTTTTGACCGGTGGGAAGTGATACTTCTTTATAGTGCAGATTTGTATTGCCCGCTTGCTTGCTTGGCCAAAAAGGGCGTATGCGTTTTCTCCTGAATATATTCAGGAGAAAACGCATACGCCCTTTTTGGCCAAGTGCATCATTGTCGAAGTTGTGCCCCTCTTCCTGTGCTTTAAAGGCGATTCCAACGTACCTCTTGAAATCTGTTTCTTGCTATTCTGCCTCGCTTTCAAGTCCGCCTCGTTGCCTTCCCTCAACAGATTTTTGGACGATAGTTGTCCTTTATTACTCGGCCAGTTTGTGAATTGCTGTGCCCCTGAGCTCCATTTTTCAACTCGTTTTAGGTGAGCTGACTGCAAGTCCAAAATTTTGGTTCAGGACCTATACTGGTTCCCTGTGGGTGGTTGAGACTTTGGTTAAATCTTCATCCTGCCGGGAAATTACAGTGATATGTGCCCATCCAAATGCCTAACAGCTACTCTCTCATTGGTTCTCCCTCTTCCCTTTCATCCTCTGCCAAATTGGCAACCTGTGCGAACGAGGAGGTTAAAGGGGCTGTCTCTCCAAGTTGGGAGGTTGATAGTAAAGCAGATGGAAAGTCAAACCGAAGCATCAGGTGAGGGACTATTCGTTGAGTTTTAGAAACCTTTCGTATTCAC
The DNA here is from genome assembly GCF_949752795.1 of Hyperoodon ampullatus. Taxonomy (NCBI): domain Eukaryota; kingdom Metazoa; phylum Chordata; class Mammalia; order Artiodactyla; family Ziphiidae; genus Hyperoodon; species Hyperoodon ampullatus. The sequence continues at coordinate 596,219 of NW_027640981.1, read as the reverse complement.
AGTGTGTCCGTTCTCTAGGTTTCGCGTACATGTTATAACTGTAGTAATATTCCCTTCAACCTGGAGATTTGGGGCCCATGGAATGGGTGCCATGCATTATTGCTTTAAAGGGTCTGCATTTGCTCACCCAATCTCACCAATCCTCTCAGTCCCAAGTGTCCAGCCTTATTTCACATCCAGCTGTCATTGTAGATATGGGCATTCCAGGTTTCATCAGAGTCCCTGAAGGAATTGTAAAGAATTTCCCAGTTTTTTTGTTTTGTTTTTGAAATTCCTTTTTATAGTGGGTTTGAGCTGATTCTCGCTGCCATGTTTATGCCAGTCTAGACACACTTGATTCCCTTATGGAGACATATCAATACATAGGTTTTAAGATTCTTACTAGTCAGATATATTCCTCTGCGGGAAATATGGGGTTTTGAGTCCCTTTCACTGAGGAAGGTGTAAGTCTTGTCTATTCCATAGTTGGTTTTTGGAACGGTACCTGTGCTTATATCAAACTCTGGTTTTATGCATCACCCCACCTCTCCTTCCCCCTTAAGCAGGCATAAGAGTGTTTTCTAAATGTGAGACACTGTTCTCTTTCCTAACTCAGTTCAAGTGTAGCCATGTTTACAGGATCTTCATAAGTGATATCTTATGATAAGTTTCTTTTTCAGTGTGACTTATTTCAGTTAGATTCATCGTACCTGAATCCACCCATTTTGCTGCTACTGGTCTTATGACATTGATTTCATGGCTGAGGGATATTCCATCGTACGTAAGTACCACAATTTTTTGAACCATTTTTATATTTCCTGGGATATTTAAGGTGTACCCAAGTTGAGGTCCTTGTGAGCAGTGCAGCCCTAAATTTTGGGGTGGCTCTGTCTTATTGATTTTCAGTTTTCCCAAGGTATATTCCTTAGACTGGAAGTGCCCTTGGCTCTGTAGCTCTGTTGTTTACTTGTTTTAGGGAACACAATGAACTCCTCCAGAGAGGCAGTTGGCAATTTACATCCCGCCCATCAGCATAACAAGGCTCCCTGTTCTCCAGGGCCTGTCTTGCCTTTCTGGTTTTTACACATTTTGTGGATGTCCCTTTTGACCGGTGGGAAGTGATACTTCTTTGTAGTGCAGATTTGCATTGCCCACTTGCTTGCTTGGCCAAAAAGGGCGTATGCGTTTTCTCCTGAATATATTCAGGAGAAAACGCATACGCCCTTTTTGGCCCAGTGCATCATTGTCGAAGTTGTGCCCCTCTTCCTGTGCTTTAAAGGCGATTCCAACGTACCTCTTGAAATCTGTTTCCTGCTATTCTGCCTCGCTTTCAAGTCCGCCTCGTTGCCTTCCCGCAACAGATTTTTGGACGATAGTTGTCCTTTATTACTCGGCCAGTTTGTGAATTGCTGTGCCCCTGAGATCAATTTTTCAACTCGTTTTTGGTGAGCTGACCGCAAGTCCAAAATTTTGGTTCAGGACCTATGCTGGTTCCCGGTGGGGGGCTGAGACTTTGGTTAATTCTTTTTCCTGCCGGGAAGTTAGAGTGATATGTGCCCGTCCAAATGCCTAACAGCTACTCTCTCATTGGTTCTCCCTCTTCCCTTTCATCCTCTGCCAAATTGGCAACCTGTGCGAACCAGGAGGTTAAAGGGGCTGTCTCTCCAAGTTGGGAGATTGATAGTAAAGCAGATGGAAAGTCTAACCAGAGCACTGATAGAGGGAGTATTCGTTGAGTTTTAGAAACCTTTCACATTCACAGTGTGTCCGTTCTCTAGGTTTCCCGTACATGTTATAACTGTAGTAATATTCCCTTTAACCTGGAGAGTTCGGACCCATGGAATGGGTGCCATGCATTATTGCTTTAAAGGGTCTGCATTTGCTCACCCAATCTCACCAATCCTCTCAGTCCCAAGTGACCAGCCTTATGCCACATCCAGCTGTCGTTGTAGATAGGGTCATTCTAAGTTTCATCAGAACCCCTGAAGGTATTGTATAATAATTTCACTGTTTATTTGTTTTGTTTTGAAATTCATTTTTATAGTGGGTTTGAGCTGATTCTCTCTGCCGTGTTTATGTCATTCTAGACACACTTCTTTACCTTATGGAGACATATCAATACATAGGTTTTAAGATTCTTACTAGTCAGATATACTACTCTGCGGGGAATAGGGGTGTTGAGCCCCGTTCAGTGAGGAAAGAGTAGGTCTTGTCTATTTTGTATTTGGATTATGCAACCGTACCTGTGCTAATATCAAACTCTGGTTTTATGCATCACCCCACCTCTCCTTTCCTCTTGAGCAGGCATAAGAGTGTTTTCTAAATGTGAGAGTCTTCTCTTTCCTAATTCAGTTCATGTGTAGCCATGTTTACAAGACCTTCATAAGTGATATCTTATGATAAGTTTCTTTTTCTGTGTGACTTATTTCAGTTACAATCATCGTACATGAATCCACTCATTATGCTGCTACAGGCCTTATGACTTTGATTTCATGGATGAGGGATATTCCATCGTACGTATGTTTCACAATTTCTATACTATTTTTGTCTTTACTGGGATATTTAAGGTGTCCCGAAGTCGAGGTTCTTGTAAGCAGTGCTGCCCTATATTTTGGGTTGGCTGTGTCTTATTGATTTTCAATTTCCCCAAGGTATATTCCCATGACTGGAAGTGCCTTAGGTTGTGAAGCTCTGTTGTTTAATTCTTTTAGGGAACACAATGCACTCCTCCAGAGTGGCTGTTGGCAATCTGCATCCCACTCATCAGCATAACAAGGCTCCCTGTTCTCTAGAGCCCCTCTTGCCTTTCTGGTTTTTACACATTTTACAGATATCCCTTTTGACTGGTGGGAAGTGATACTTCTTTGTAGTGCAGATTTGCATTGTGCGGTTGCTTGGTTGGCCAAAATGGGTGTATGCGTTTTCTCCTGAATATATTCAGGAGAAAACGCATGCGCCCTTTATGGACAATTCCATAATTGTAGAAGTTGTGATGCTTTTCCTGTGTTTAAAGGTGATTCCAATGTACTTCTGGAAATCTGTTTCGTGCAAATCTCCCTCATTTTCAAGTCCGCCTCATGGCTTTTCCTCAACAGATTTTTGGAAGAGAGTAGTCCTGTATAACTCTGCAAGTTAGTGAATTGCTGTGCCCCTGAGCTCCATTTTTCAACTTGTGTTTTTGTGAGCTGACCACAAACCCACAATTTTGCTTCAGGACCTATACTAGTTATGGGGGTGGGGCAGGCTGAGAGTTTGGTTAATTCTTCTTTGTGACGGGAAATTAGAGTGACATGTGGCCGTCCAAATGCCTACAGCTACTCTCTCATTGGTTCTCCCTCTTCCCTTATATCCTCTGCACAATGTGCCAACTGTGCGAACCAGGAGGTTATAGGGGCTGACTCTCCAAGTTGGGAGATTGATATTAAAGCAGTTGGAATGTCAAGCTACAGCACATGGAGAGAAAAAAATTAGTAGAGTTTTAGAAACCTTTCACCATCAGAGGGTGTCCATTCTCTAGGTTTCCCATACATGTTATAACTGTAGTGATATTCCCTTCTACCTGGAGAGTTGGGAACCATGGAATCAGTGGCAGGCATTATTGCTTTAAAGCGTCTGCATTTTCTCACCCAATCTCACCAATCCTCTCAGTCCCAGGTGAACAGCCTTATGCCACATCCAGCTGTTGTTGTAGATAGGGTCATTCCAAGTTTCATCAGAACCCCTGAAGGTGTTGTGTAAGAATTTCACTGTTTCTTTGTTTTGTTTTGAAATTCCTTTTTATAGTGGGTTTGAGCTGATTCTCACTGCCGTGTTTATGTCATTCTAGACACACTTGGTTCCCTTATGGAGACATATCAATACATAGGTTTTAAGATCCTTACTAGTCAGATATATTTCTCTGTGGGGAATAGGGGTGGTGAGTCCCATTCACTGAGGAAGGAGTTGGGCTTGTCTCTTCTGTATTTGGATTATGGAACGGTACCTGTGTTAATATCAAACTCTGGTTTTGTGTGTCTCCCCACCTCTCCTTCCCCCTTAAGCAAGCATAAGAGTGTTTTCTAAATCTGAGACTCTGTTCTCTTTCCTAATTCAGTTCATATGTAGCCAGGTTTACAGTCCCTTCATAAGTGATATCTTATATCAGAATGCACCATGGCCCTTGTCATAATAATGCTCCATGACCCCTGTCATCACAATGCTCCATTCCCTGGTTATCACAATGCTCCATGTCCCTTGTCATAACAATTCTCCACGTACTTGTCATCACAATGCTACATGACACTTCTCATCACAAAGTTACATGCTCGTTTCATCACAATTCTCCATGCACTTGTCATTGCAATGTTCCATGACCCCTGTCATAGCAAGCTCCAAGTGTTTGTCATCACAATGCTTCACGACTTTATCATCAAAATTCTCAATGGCACTTTTCATCACAATGTTCCGTACCCTTGTCATCACAATGCTCCATGCCTTTGTCATCACAATGCTCCATGACCCCTGTCATCACAATGCTCCCTGACACCTGTCATCACAATGCTTCATGCCCCTTGTCATTACAGTGCTCCATGATGCTCGTCATCACAATTACCCATGGTCTTCTCATCACAATGCTCCACGGTTTTGCCATCACAATGCTCCATGCCCTGGTCATCTCAAAGCTCAATGTCCCTTGTCCTCACAATTCTCCACGTCCTTGTCATCACAATGCTCCATGGCACTTCTCATCACAATGTTATATGCTCTTGTCATAACAATACTCCATGCACTTGTCATCGCAATGCTCCATGACCCCTGTCATAGGAAGCTCCATGCGCTTGTCATCACAATGTTTCACGACATGGACATTAAAATTATCAATGGCCCTTGTCATCTCAATGCTCCATGCGCTTATCATCACAATACTCCTTTACCTTTGTCACAACAATCCTCCATGACACTTGGCATCACAATGCTCCGTGCTAATGTCATCACAATGGAACATGACATATGTCATCACAATGCTCCCTGACACCTGTCTTCACAATACTCCATGAGCTTGTTATCACAATGCTCCATGCCCTTGTCATCACAATGTGCCATGCCCACTGTCATCAAAATAATCCATGAAACTTGTCAGACCAAAGCTCCATGCCACCTTTCATCACAATGGTCCATGAACCCTGTCATCACAATGCACCATGCCCATCATCATAATGCTTCATGCTCTTGTCATCACAATGAAATCAAAATGCTCTATGACCTCTGTCATCACAATGCTCCAACTCCTTGTGATCACAATGTTCCATAACACTTGTCATCAAAACACTCCATGATGACTGTCATGACAATACTCCATGCACTTGTCGTCACAATGCTCCATGACCTTTGTCATCACAATTCTCAATACACTTGTCATCACAATGCTCCCTGACACTTGTCGTCAGAATATTCCTTGAACACTGTCAAGAAAAGGTTCCATGCATTTTTCATCAGAATGCTCCATGCCCTTTTCATCACAACGCTCCAGGTCATTGTCATCACAATACTCCACAAGCTTGTAATCAGAATGCTCCATGATCATTGTCTTCAGAATGCTCCATGACCCCTGTCATCACAATGCTCCATACCCCTTGTCATTACAGTGTTCCATGACGCTCGTCATCACAATTATCCATGGTCTTCTCATCACAATGCTCCACGGTCTTGCCATCACAATGCTCCATGCCTTGGTCATCACGATGCTCCATGTCCCCAGTCATCACAAAGCTCCATGACCCCTGTCATCACAATGCTCCATACCCCTTGTCATTACAGTGCTCCATGACGCTCGTCATCACAATTATCCATGGTCTTCTCATCACAATGCTCCACGGTCTTGCCATCACAATGCTCCATGCCCTGGTCATCACAATGCTCCATGTCCCCTGTCATCACAATTCTCCACTTTCTTGGCATCACTATGCTCCGTGATACTTCTCATCACAGTGTTACATGTTTTGTCATCACAATTCTCTATGCACTTGTCATCGCAATGCTCCATGACCCCTGTCATAGCAAGCTCCATGTGATTGTCATCACAATGCTTCATGAACATGTCATCAAAATTCTCAATGGCCCTTTTTATCACAATGCTCCATGACCCTTGTCATCACAATGCTCCAAGCCCTGGTCATCAAAATGCTCCATTACCTTTGTCATCACAATCCTCCATGATACTTGGCATCACAATGCTACATTCCATTGTCATTGCAATAGACCATGACATATGTCATCACAATGCTCCCTGACACCCTTCTTCACAATACTCCATTACCTTCTCATCACAATGCTCCATGCCCTTGTCATCACAATGCGCCATGCCCACTGTCATCACAATAATCCATGAAACTTGTCAGAAAAATGCTCCATGACCCTGTCATCACAAGGCTCCATGCCCTTTCATCACAATGCTCTATGACCCCTGCCATCACAATGCTCCGTGACTCCAGTTATCACAATGCTTCATGACCTTTGCCATCACAATGGTCCATGACCTCGTCATCACAAGGCTCTGTGACATTTGTGACCACAACACTCCATGAACATTTCATCACAATGCTCGGTGACCCTTGTCATCACAATGCTCCATGCCTTTGTCAGCACATTACTCCATGACACATGGCATCAAATGTGCCATGCGCTTGTCATCACAATGCTCCACATCGTTGTCATCACAATGCTCCATAAACCTTGTCATCACAATGCTCCATGCGTTTGTCAGCACAATGATCCATGACCCATGTCATCACAATGTGCCCTGCGTTTCTCATCACAATGCTCCACAGCCTTGTCATCACAATGCTCCATGCAACTCTCATCAAAATGCTCTCTCACCACTGATATCACAATGTTCCATCACTAGTCAACACAATACTCCCTCCACCCTGTCATCCCAATGTTCCATGACCCTTGTCACAACAATGCTACATGCTCTTATCATCACAATGCTCCATGACCCCTGACATCACAATGTTCCATAACCCCTGTCATCACAATGCTCCATGACCCTTTTCATCACAATGCTCCATGACCACAAACATCACAATGTTCCATAAACACTGTCATCAAAATGTTCCATGACCCTTTTCATCCAATTGCTCCATGACCCTGTCATCACAATGCTCCCTGCCCTTCTCATCACAATGCACCACGCCCTTGTCATCAAAATGCTCCATGGCCTATGTCATCACAAAGCTCCATGACCCTTGGAATCACAATGCTCCATGCCATTGTCATCAAAAATCTCCATGAAACCTCTCATCACATTGCTCCATGCCGTTGTCATCACAAAGCTCCATGACGCTTGTCATCACAATGCTCCATGCCCTTGTCATTGCAATCCTCCATGACACATGTATCACTGTGTTCCGTGCCCTTGTCATCACAATGCTCCATGCTCACTCTCATCACAATAATCTATGAAACTTTTCAGACCAATGCTCCATGCCCTTGTCATCACAATGCTCCATTACACCTGTCATAACAATGCTCCATGAGCCCTGCCATCACAATGTTCTACGGCCTTGTCATCACAAGACTCCATGGCCCTTATCATCACAATGCTCCAATACCCATGTAATCACAATGCTCCATCCCCATGTCATCACAAAGCTCCCTGACGCATGTCATCATAATGCTCCATGGCCTTCTCATCACAATACTACATGACCTTGTCATCACAATGCTCCAAGACCCTTGTTATTACAATGATCCATGCCTCTTTGCATCTCAATGCTCCATGAACCCTGTCATCACAATGCACCATGCCCATCATCATAATGCTTCATGCTATTGTCATCACAATGAAATCAAAATTCTCCATGACCTCTCTCATCACAATGCTCCAAACCCTTGTGATCACAATGTTCCATAACACTTGTCATCACAACGCCCCATGACGCTGGTCATCACAATTATCCATGGACTTCTCATCACAATGCTCCATGACCTTTGTCATCACAATTCTCAATACACTTGTCATCACAATGCTCCCTGACACTTGTCATCAGTATGCTCATTGAACCCTGTCATGACAAGTCTCCATGCCTTTTTCATCACAATGATCCATGCCCTTTTCATCACAATGCTCCATGCCATTGTCATCACAATACTCCACAAGCTTGTCATCAGAATGCTCCGTGACACTTTTCATCTCAATGATCCATGACCCCTGTCATCACAAAGCTCCATGACACCTGTCATCACAATGCTCCATGCCCCTTGTCATTACAGTGCTCCATGATGTTCGTCATCACAATTATCCATGGTCTTCTCATCACAGTGCTCCACGGTCTTGCCATCACAATGCTCCATGCCCTGGTCATCACAAAGCTCCATGACCCCTGTCATCACAATCCTCCATACCGCTTGTCATTACAGTGCTCCATGACACTCGTAATCACAATTGTCCATGGTCTTCTCATCACAGTGCTCCACGACCTTGTCATCAAAATGCTCCATGACCCTTGTCATCACAATGCTCCATGACCACTGTCATAAAAATGCTCCATGACCCCTGTCATCACAAGGCTCCATACCACTTGTCATTACAGAGCTCCATGACGCTCCTCATCACAATTATCCATTGTCTTCTCATCACAATGCTCCACGGTCTTGCCATCACAGTGCTCCATGCCTTGGGCATCACAATGCTCCATGTCCCCGGTTATCACAATGCTCCATGACCACTGTCATCACAATGCTCTATACCCCTTGTCATTACAGTGCTCCATGACACTCGTCATCACAATTATCCATGATCTTCTCTTCACAGTGCTCCACGACCTTGCCATCACAAGGCTCCATGCCCTGGTCATCACAATGCTCCATGTCCCCAGTCATCACAATGCTCCATGTCACCAGTCATCACAATGCTCCATGACCACTGTCATCACAATGCTCTATACCCCTTGTCATTACAGTGCTCCATGACACTCGTCATTACAATTATCCATGGACTTCTCATCACAGTGCTCCACGGTCTTGCCATCACAATGCTCCATGCCCTGGTCATCACAATGCTCCATGTCCCCTGTCATCACAATTCTCCACGTCTTTGGCATCACTATGCTCCATGATAATTCTCATCACAGTGTTACATGTTTTGTCATCACAATTCTCTATGCACTTGTCATCGCAATGCTCCATGACCCCTGTCATAGCAAGCTCCATGTGATTGTCATCACAATGCTTCATGAACATGTCATCAGAATTCTCAATGGCCCTTGTTATCACAATGCTCCATGACCCTTGTCATCACAATGCTCCAAGCCCTTGTCATCAAAATGCTCCATTACCTTTGTCATCACCATCCTCCATGACACTTGGCATCACAATGCTACATTCCATTGTCATTGCAATAGACCATGACATATGTCATCACAATGCTCCCTGACACCCTTCTTCACAATACTCCATGACCTTCTCATCACAATGCCCCATGCCCTTGTCATCACAATGCACCATGCCCACTGTCATCACAATAATCCCTGAAACTTGTCAGAAAAATGCTCCATGACCCTGTCATCACAATGTTCCATGCCCTTTCATCACAATGCTCTATGATCCCTGTCATCACAATGCTCCGTGACTCCAGTCATCACAATGCTTCATGACCTTTGTCATCACAATGGTCCATGACCTCGTCATCACAAGGCTCTGTGACCTTTGTGACCACAACACTCCATGAACATTTCATCACAATGCTCGGTGACCCTTGTCATCACAATGCTCCATGCCTTTGTCAGCACATTACTCCATGACACATGGCATCAAATGTGCCATGCGCTTGTCATCACAATGCTCCACATCGTTGTCATCACAATGCTCCATAAACCTTGTCATCACAATGCTCCATGCGTTTGTCAGCACAATGTTCCATGACCCATGTCATCACAATGTGCCCTGCGTTTCTCATCACAATGCTCCACAGCCTTGTCATCACAATGTTCCATGAACCCCTCATCAAAATGCTCTCTCACCACTGATATCACAATGTTCCATCACTAGTCAACACAATACTCCCTCCACCCTGTCATCCCAATGTTCCATGACCCTTGTCACAACAATGCTACATGCTCTTATCATCACAATGCTCCATGACCCCTGACATCACAATGTTCCATAACACCTGTAATCACAATGCTCCATGACCCTTTTCATCACAATGCTCCATGACCCCTAACATCACAATGTTCCATAAACACTGTCATCAAAATGTTCCATGACCCTTTTCATCCAATTGCTCCATGACCCTGTCATCACAATTCTCCCTGCCCTTCTCATCACAATGCACCACGCCCTTGTCATCAAAATGCTCCATGGCCTATGTCATCACAAAGCTCCATGACCCTTGGAATCACAATGCTCCATGCCATTGTCATCAAAAAGCTCCATGAAACCTCTCATCACATTGCTCCATGCCGTTGTCATCACAAAGCTCCATGACGCTTGTCATCACAATGCTCCATGCCCTTGTCATTGCAATCCTCCATGACACATGTATCACTGTGTTCCGTGCCCTTGTCATCACAATGCTCCATGCTCACTCTCATCACAATAATCCATGAAACTTTTCAGACCAATGCTCCATGCCCTTGTCATCACAATGCTCCATTACACCTGTCATAACAATGCTCCATGAGCCCTGCCATCACAATGTTCTACGGCCTTGTCATCACAAGACTCCATGACCCTTGTCATCACAATGCTCCAAGACCCCTGTAATCACAATGTTCCATGCCCATGTCATCACAAAGCTCCCTGACGCATGTCATCAGAATGCTCCATGGCCTTCTCATCACAATACTCCATGCCCTTGTCATCACAATGCTCCAAGACCCTTGTTATTACAATGATCCATGCCTCTTTTCATCTCAGTGCTCCATGAACCCTGTCATCACAATGCACCATGCCCATCATCATAATGCTTCATGCTATTGTCATCACAATGAAATCAAAATTCTCCATGACCTCTCTCATCACAATGCTCCAAACCCTTGTGATCACAATGTTCCATAACACTTGTCATCACAACGCCCCATGACGCTGGTCATCACAATTATCCATGGACTTCTCATCACAATGCTCCATGACCTTTGTCATCACAATTCTCAATACACTTGTCATCACAATGCTCCCTGACACTTGTCATCAGTATGCTCATTGAACCCTTTCATGAGAAGTCTCCATGCCTTTTTCATCACAATGATCCATGCCCTTTTCATCACAATGCTTCACGCCATTGTAATCACAATACTCCACAAGCTTGTCATCAGAATGCTCCGTGACCCTTGTCATCTCAATGATCCATGACCCCTGTCATCACAATGCTCCATGACACCTGTCATCACAATGCTCCACGCCCCTTGTCATTACAGTGCTCCATGATGTTCGTAATCACAATTGTCCATGGTCTTCTCATCACATTGCTCCACGCCCTTGTCATCAAAATGCTCCATGACCCTTGTCATCACAATGCTCCATGACCACTGTCATAACAATGCTCCATGACCCCTGTCATCACAAGGCTCCATACCACTTGTCATTACAGTGTTCCTTGATGCTCCTCATCACAATTGTCCATGGTCTTCTCATCACAATGCTCCACGGTCTTGCCATCACAGTGCTCCATGCCTTGGGCATCACAATGCTCCATGTCCCCGGGCATCACAATGCTCCATGACCACTGTCATCACAATGCTCTATACCCCTTGTCATTACAGTGCTCCATGACCCTCGTCATCACAATTATCCATGGTCTTCTCATCACAATGCTCCACGATCTTGCCATCGCAATGCTCCATGCCCTGGTCATCACAATGCTCCATGTCCCCTGTCATCACAATTCACCACGATCTTGACATCACTATGCTCCATGACACTTCTCATCACAGTGTTACATGCTTTGTCATCACAATTCTCTATGCACTTGTCATCGCAATGCTCCATGACCCCGTCATAGCAAGCTCCATGTGCTTGTCATCACAATACTCCATGCCCTTGTCGTCACAATTCTCCATGACCTTTGTCATCACAATGCTCCCTGACACTTGTCGTCAGAATGCTCCCTGAAAACTGTCATGAAAAGGCTCCATGTCTTTTTCATCACAATGCCCCATGCCATTTTCATCAAAATGCTCCATGTCATTGTCATCAAAATACTCCACAAGCTTGTCATCAGAATGTTCCATGAAACTTGTCATCACAATGCTCCATGACCCCTGTTATCACAATGCTCCATACCCCTTGTCATTACAGTGCTCCATGACGCTCATCATCACAATTATCCATGGTCTTCTCATCACAATGCTCCACGGTCTTGCCATCACAATACTCCATGCCCTGGTCATTACAATGCTCCATGTCCCCTGTCATCACAATTCTCCACGTTCTTGGCAGCACTGTGCTCCATGATGCTTTTCATCACAGTGTTACATGCATTGTCATCACAATTCTCTATGCACTTGTCATCGCAATGCTCCATGATCCCTGTCACGGCAAGCTCCATGTGATTGTCATCACAATGCTTCATGAACATGTCATCAAAATTCTCAATGGCCCTTGTTATCACAATGCTCCATGACCCTTGTCATCACAATGCTCCAAGCGCTTGTCATCAAAATGCTCCATTACCTTTGTCATCACAATCCTCCATGACACTTGGCATCACAATGCTCCATTCCATTGTCATCGCAATGGAACGTGACATATGTCATCACAATGCTCCCTGACACCCTTCTTCACAATACTCCATGACCTTCTCATCACAATGCTCCATGCCCTTGTCATCACAATGCGCCATGCCCACTGTCATCACAATAATCCCTGAAAGTTGTCAAACCAATGCAACATGCCCCTGTCATCACAATGCTCCATGCCCTTTCATCACAATGCTCTATGACCCCTGTCATCACAATGCTCCGTGACTCCAGTCATCACAATGCTTCATGACCTTTGTCATCACAATGGTTCATGCCCTCATCATCACAAGGCTCTGTGACCTTTGTCACCACAGCGCTCCATGAACATTTCATCACAATGCTCGGTGACCCTTGTCATCCCATTGCTCAATGCCTTTGTTAGCACAATACTCCATGACCCATGGCATCACAATGTGTCATGCACTTGTCATCACAATGCTCCACATCGTTGTCATCACAATGCTCCATAAACCTTGTCATCACACTGCTCCATGCACTTCTCATCAAAATGCTCTCTCACCACTGATATCACAATGTTCCCTCACTAGTCAACACAATACTCCCTCTCCCCTGTCATGACAATATTCCATGACCCTTGTCACAACAATGCTACATGCCTTTATCATCACAATGCTCCATTCCCCTGACATCACAATGTTCCATAACCCCTGTCATCACAATGCTCCCTGCCATTCACAACAGAATGCACCACACCCTTGTCATCAAAATGCTCCATGACCTTTGTCATCACAAAGCTCAATGACCCTTGTCATCACAATGCTGCATGCCATTGTCATCACAATGCTCCATGAACCCTCTCATCACATTGTTCCATGCCCTTGTCATCACAATGCTCCTTGTCCCCTCTCATCACAATAATCCATGAAACTTTTCAGACCAATGCTCCATGCCCTTGTCATCACAATGCTCCATTACCCCTGTCATAACAATGCTCCATGACCCCTGCCATCACAATGTTCCACAGCCTTGTCATCACAAGGCTCCATGACCCTTGTCATCACAATGCTCCAAGACCCCTGTAATCACAATGCTCCATGCCCTTGTCATCACAAAGCTCCATGACGCATGTCAACAGAATGCTCCATGGCCTTCTCATTCACGATGTTCCATGCCTTTGTCATCACAATGCTCCAAGACTCCTGTAATCGCAATGCTCCATGCCCCTTTTCATCTCAATGCTCCATGAACTCTGTCATCACAATGCACCATGCCCATCATCATAATGCTTCAAGCTATTGTCATCACAATGAAACCAAAATGCTCCATGACCTCTGTCATCACAATGCTCCAAATCCTTGAGATCAATATGTTCCATAACACTTATCATCACAACGCCCCATGACGCTCGTCATCACAATTATCCATGGTCTTCTCACCACAATGCTCCATGACCTTTGTCATCACAATACTCAATACCCTTGTCATCACAATGCTCCCTGACACTTGTTGTCAGTTTGCTCCTTGAACCCTGTCATGACAAGGCTCCATGCCTTTTTCATCACAATGATCCATGCCCTTTTCATCACAGTGCTCCAAGACCGCTGTAATCACAATGCTCCATGCCCTTGTCATCACAAAGCTCCATGATGCATGTCATCAGAACGCTCCATGGCCTTCTCATCCCAATGCTCCATGCCCTTGTCATCACAATGCTCCAAGACCCCTGTAATCACAATGCTCCATGGCACTTTTCATCAGAATGCTCCATGAGACTTGTCATCACAAGGCTCCATGGTCTTCTCATCACAGTGCTCCAGTACCTTGACATCACAATGCTCCATGACCCCTGTTATCACAGTACTCCATGGACATTTTCAGCCCAATGCTCCATGACCTTCTCATCACAATGAGCCATGACCCCTGTCATCACAATGCTCCATGACCACTGTCATCACAACGCTCCATGAACCCTGACAACACAATGATCCGGGACTCTTGTCATTAAAATGCTCCATGACCATTGTCATCACAATGATCCATGCGCTTGTCATCCCAATGCTCCATGACCCTTGTAATCACAATGCTCCGTGATGCTTGTCCTCACAGTGCTCCATGAACCTTGTCATCATAATGCTCCTTGCCTTTGTCAACAAAATGGTACATAATCTTGTCATCACAATTCTCCATGCGCTTGGCATCACAATCCTCCATGACCATTGGGATCACATTGCTTCATGCCCTTGCCATCTCTCTCTTGCCTTTCTGGTTTTTACAGATATTCAGATGTCCCTTTTGAGCGGTGGTAAGTGACAATTCTTTGTAGTGTGGATTTGTATTGCGCACTTGCTTGATTGGCCAAAAGGGGCGTATGCGTTTTCTTCTGAATATATTCAGGAGAAAAGGCATACGCCCTTTTTGGCCAAGTGCATCTCTGTCCAAGTTGGGATGCTTTTCCTGTGCTTTAAAGGCGATTCCAATTTACCTCTTGAAATATGTTTTGTGCAATTCTGCCTCATTTTCAAGGCCGCTTCATTGCCTTCCCTCAACAGATTTTTGGAAGAGAGTAGTCCTTTATAAGTCTGCAGGTTTGTGAATTGCTGTGCCCCTGAGCTCCAATTTTCAAATCCCATCTTTGTGAGCTGGCCGCAAATCCACAATTTTGCTTCAGGACCTATACTGGTTCCAGGGGTCGCTATATTGGTTCCCTGTGGGTGGCTGAGGCTTTGGTTAATTCTTCTTCCTGCCGGGAAATTAGAGTGACATGTGCCCGTCCAAATGCCTACATCTACTCTCTGATTGGTTCTCCCTCTTCCCTTTCATCCTCTGCACAATTAGCAAACTGTGCGAACCAGGAGGTTATAGGGGCTGACTCTCCTAAGTTGGGAGATTGATAGTAAAGCAGTTGGAATGCCAAAGTGGAGCACAAGGAGAGGAAAAATTAGGAGAGTTTTAGAAACCTTTCGCCATCACAGGGTGTCCATTTTCTAGGTTTCCCATACATGTTATAATTGTAGTGATATACCCTTCTACCTGGAGATTTGGGACACATGGAATGGTGGCATGCATTACTACTTTAAAAGGTCTGCATTTTCTCTCCCAATCTCACCAGTCCTCTCAGTCCCAAGTGTCCAGCCTTATGTCTCATCCAGCTGTCTTTGCAGATAGGGTCATTCCAGGTTTCATCAGAAACCCTGAAGGAATTGTGTAAGAATTTCGCTGTTTTTTTGGTTTTTTTTGAAATTCATTTTTATAATGGGGTTGAGCTGATTTTCACTGACGTGTTTATGCCAGTCTAGACACAATTGATTCCCTTACGGAGACATATCAATGCATAGGTTTTAAGATTCTTAGTAGTCAGATATATTCCTCTGTGGGGCATAGGGGTGTTGAGTCCCGTTCACTGAGGAAGGTGTAGGTCTTGTCTATTCTGTATTTGGTTTATGGAATGGTACCTGTGCTAATATCAAACTCTGGTTTTATGCATCACCCCACCTCTCCTTTCCCCTGAAGCAGGCATAAGAGATTTTTGCTAAATGTGAGACTCTGTTCTCTTTCCTAATTCAGTTCATGTGTTGTGATATTGACATTCCCTCTATAAGTCATATCTTATGATAAGATTCTTTTTTGTGTGACTAATTTCCCTTAAAATCATCATACCTAAATCCACTCTTTATGCTGCTACTGGCCTTATATACATTGATTTCATGTCTGAGTGATATTCCGTTGTACAAAATTACCACAAGTTCTTTATGCATTTCTCTTTTTCCTGGGATATTTTAGGTGTACCAAAGTTGAGGTTCTTGTATTCAGAGCAGCCCTAAACTTTGGGGTGCCTGTGTCTTATTGACATTTAGTCTTCCCAAGTTATATGTCCATGAGTTGAAGTCCCCTTGCTCCGGGGCTTTGTATTTTAGATGTTTTAAAAACAGCATACACTTCTTCAGAGTGGCTCTTGGATATATATACCCCACCCATCAGCGTGACTAGGCTCCCTGTTTTCCATGGCCTCTCCTGCATTTCTGGTTTGTACACATTTTTTGGATGGCCTTTCTGAGCAGTGGAAATTGAGACTTCTTTGTTGTGCGGATTTGCATTTCCCTCTTGCTTGGTTGGCCAAAAACTCTGCATGTGTTTTTTTCCTGAAGATATTCACGAAAAAAACGCATACACCCTTTTGCCCAACCACATCATTTTAGAAATTCTGCTGCTTTTCATATGCTTTAAATGTGAGTACAATCTACCTTTTGAAATCTGTTTCCTGCAATTCTGCCTCTCATTCAGATCCTCTTCGTTACCTTAGCTGAATATATTTTTGGACGTTGGTTATCATTTATATCTTTGCAGGTCTTTGAATTGTCTGCTCCTGAGCTCCATTTTGCAACTCGCTTTTTTTGTGAGCTGGCCGCCAAACCATTGGATTACTTCTGGCCCTATTCTGGTTCTGGGGAGGCAGGCTGAGCCTTTGGTTAATTCTTCTTCCTAATGGGAAATTAGAGTGACATGTGCCTGTCAAAAGTCCTACAGCTAATCTCTCATTGGTTCCCCCTCTTCCCATTTATCCTCTGCACAAATTGCAAACTGTGTAAAACAGGAGGTTAAAGGTGCTGATCCTCCAACTGGGGAAATTGTTAGTAATGTGGCTGGAATGGCGAACCCCAGCACCAGGAGATCAAAAATGAGGTGCATTTTAGACACCTTTCCTGAGCACACGGTGTACATTCATCTCGGTTTCCCAGGCATGTTTTCGCTGTCAGAAGATTCCCTTGAACCTGCAGATTTGGGACCCATGGAATGGGTACCAGGCAGTATTACTTTAAAAGGTCTGCATTTCCTCACCCAGCCTCTCTAAAATCTCTTAGCGTGCATAGCTTCCAGCCTTATATAATCATCCTGCTGTGGGTCTACATGTGTTCAATCCATGTTACATCGTAGCCGTTCAACAAAAGTTGTAAGAATTTTTGTCTGTCTCACTGTTTTTATAAATAGTTTTAAATTTATTTTTATATTGATTACAGCTGATTTTCAAAGCTCTGTTTTTTGCTGCTGTACATCCACTTGATTCATGTACTGAGAGACAACAATAACTTCTTTTTCAGATGCTTACCAGTCATATGTATTATTTTCCAGTGACTTGAGTGGGCTGAGTGCAGTTCTTTGAGGTACCGTGTAGGCCTTGTCAGTTATTCAATTTGGTACTTGGAATGGTATCTTTGCTAATTTCAACCTCCTGGATAATACCTCACCATTCCCCACCTTTCCCATTTAGCAGCCTTATGTCTATTTTCTACATATTTGACTATGTTTCTGTTTTGTAATTTATTTCATGTGTAGCCATTTTTGATTCCACCTTTAAGTGACATCTTATGATATGTGTCTTTTTCTTTCTGACATATGTCACTTAGAATGATCGTATGTAACTCCTCCAGAGTTGTTACAACTGGCCTTATTTCATTGATTTCTGGATGAGTAATATTCCACTCTACATAAGTACCCCATCTCTTTTATCCATTTTATCCTTCCAGGGACATTTAGGTTATATCCAAGTTGAGGCCCTTTTTAACAGAGAGGTGGTAAACGTTGGTGTGCCTGTTTTCTGTCGATTTTTGTTTTTCCCAAGGTACACGCCCATGAGTGCAAGTGCCCTATGCTCTGTAGCTCATTTTTTAGATGTTTTAGCAAACACAATACACTTCTCCAGAGTGGCCGTTGGCAAATTACATTTCCACTATCAGCCTCACAGGGCTCCCTTTTCTCCTCGCCCTGTCCTGCATTTCTGGTGTTTACACTTTATGTGGATGGCCCTTCTGACTGATGTGAAGTGATACATTTTGTGATATTGATTTCCAGTGCCCACCTGTTTGGTTGGATAAAAAGTGTGTATGGCCTTTATT
Source organism: Hyperoodon ampullatus (assembly GCF_949752795.1). NCBI lineage: Eukaryota > Metazoa > Chordata > Mammalia > Artiodactyla > Ziphiidae > Hyperoodon > Hyperoodon ampullatus. Next base: position 577,666 of record NW_027640981.1, on the reverse strand, counting down.
TGAATATATTCAGAAAAAATGCATACACCCTTTTTGGCCAACTGCATCATTGGCGATGTTCAGCCCCTTTTCTTGTGCTTTAATGGGGAGTCCTTTCTACCTCTTCAAATCTGTTTCCTGCCACTCTCCCTTGCTTACAAGTCCTTTTCTGTGACTTACCTCAAGACATTTTTCGATGATAGATATTTTCAACTCTGCAGTTTCATGAATTTTAGAGCCCCTGAGTTCCATTTTTCAACTTGTGTTTTTGGAAACTGGACACAAAACAGCGGGATTTCCTCTAGCCCTATTCTGTTTCCGTGGGCAATTCTAGCCTTTGATGAATTTGTCTTCTGGATTGGAAATTAGAGTGGCATGTGCCTGTCCGAAAACCTAAGACTTGTCTCTAAATTTTTCTCATCTTTCTGCTTCATCCTCTGGACAAATTCCAAACTGTGTGCAACAGGATGTTGACGGTGCTGATATCCCCAAGTGAGGAGATTGTTAGGAAAGATGCTGGAGGGTTGAACCCGAGCACCAGGCAATGAGGAGATGAGGTGCCTTTTCCAAACTCTTTCCGATCAAACGGTGTACCATCCTCTAGGTGTGACAGGCATGTTTTAGCTGTAGGAAGGGTCCCGTGCAAGTAAGGAGAACACCAGGGATTTTTCCAAATCAGTGCCTCCCCGAACCCCAAACTGGGGAATTTTTAAGCTACGGCTACACGTATGTCCTTTAAGGGCCTTGGGAAATAGGCAGAGCCCAAACTTTAGATGACTGAAATCTTCAGGGTCAGAAGCGCTCACCATCGGCCTTGCTTAGGTTACATTTTATCTGTCATTGATAGATGATGTCAATAAAAATATCTATTCTTTTTCAGATTATTTCCCCTTATAGGTTATTGCAAAATATTCAGTGTAGTTCCCTGTGCTATACAGTAGTTCCTTGTTGATGATCTCTTTTATACATAGCAGTGTGTATGTGTTAATCCCAAACTGTTAATTTATCCCTTCTCCTACCTTTCCCCTTTGGTAATAATAAATTATAAGATTTTATACTTCTCAGAAATGGGGGAGCTGAAAGAGAGGTATCATTTTCAATGGAAAAGCATTGAAAACAAGATTGAAGCTTCAGCCAAGAGTATTCGATGTACATCCATGGAAATAAATCACTTCATTTCTCTAATGTTGACCTGGCAAATAAGACAGACGTCTTCACTGAACTTGCTTATAGGAAAGTGATGGAAATATCAAATGTAAGTCTTAGAAACATCTTATTTTACCCGAGCATTATACACTGCTCTATGTTAACTACAGTTTGGCTCACACATCTGTTCATTGAAGTTACAATGTTCTCAATTTCTGTTACTGATCCTCCAGAGTGGACCCCAACAGGAGTCCCCGTGCCCAGTGTCATTGGAGCCAACAGATCAAGACTGAGTTTGGTTCAGAAGCAAAGGAAACATTATTTTGAAAACAGAATGGAGAGGTGAGAGCGTGCACTCCCCCATGGGCTGTGGGCTGGGCTGCTGTGTAGGGTCCCCGGCAGCCTCAGTGGGAGGGAGGGGATGGAGCTCTCGAGGGCTGCGTTGGCTGCAGCTCAGGCTCTATGCCGCGGAGTCTGCATGGGACCCCGCTAGCTTAGGTGTCGACCCAGCCATTCTGCACTAGGAAATCGGGTCTGAAGTGCCGGGTGTGGGACCTCTGCATGCGGAACCCTAGGACCATGTGAAAGTATACAAAGCACAAAGGAAAAACAGGTTAGACTTTATTTTATTGCCCAGATTCTCTTTTTATCTCCCAGGAATTTTTAATGAACGTTGCCGGAGACGAACACCTCCTCTGCTTTTTGTTCCGTTCCTTATTCTTGGGGTGTTGAGGGTGCAGACCCCTCTTTTGTAACTGCTTCATTTTGTGGTGGGAGCCCTGATACATGGGGGGAGGGGCAAAACGTCTCCCCACCAGCCTCCTGGTGAGGTTGATTGTCCCAAGGCCTCCTGCCTCACTTCTCGTCCGCCTGAGCACCAGCATTGGAAGTGTACAGATTCTAATGACCTTTAAGGGTCCAGGAAAGAGAGGCGCAGAGATGCTGCGGTGGCAGGTTTCACCCCACCCCACATATGTTCGGCGACCTTAGGCTGACAGTTTTTGCCAGACTAGATGCTCTGACCAGTAGTCTGTGCTTTCTTTAATTAGGTCCCTGAATTAATGTACAAACAGCACCATGTGTCAGAGCCCTGCCCACACAACTCCCAGACAGTCCAGGGTCAGTGGTGATCCAGGACCATGACGTCCACTGAGTCAATGGCCTTTAGAAGTAGCCAGCAGTCCAGCCGGTCATATTGGCCACCATCACCGCGGTGTCTGTAGGGTTTCCTATGGTGAAAGCGTGATATACGTTTCCCCCGCCAAGCTTATTAGCTCCCCTCTGGGTGCAGTAAGTCCTGCAAGCAGTAGTCTGCTCTTTCGGGGCACAGTCTTGTCGTTTTCTGAGAGAAACTCCAGGTCAAGTGATGGTCACACGAGACATCTTGGGGGCCCGTTGCCCCCGTTTATCTCTCTGGAGGTTGGAGTTGGAGGGCCTCCTCACTCGAGGTCAGTGTGTCCACAGAGCGACCCCTGCAACTTCAGGGCATGATGGGTGGTTAGGATCACCACGTGGGGTCCTTTTCCCTTAGGAGGGAGCTGGCCTTGCGGGCTGCTGATTTCCAGCTTTTTAGATACCCCAGTATCCTGGCCTGATGAGTCGGTGGGCAAAGACCTTGGTGACCATAGTTTATCATACCTGAAGGGCATTCTTGTGTTGCTCCATTTCAAGTGGTCCCAGTTTTTGCACTAAGGCTCCAAGGGTGATTAACCTTTGACCGGGTATGTAAAGGTCAAAGGGTTTAGCTAAATTAGGGAGTTCCTGGGCAAGGGTCTGTATTGACTGCTCTTTCCATTCTTGAAAGGCTGCTTCTGGATTCTATTCAAAAGGATCATCATCTTTTCGTGTCAGTGTTTCATGTAGAGGCCCAGCTATTACACTGTAGTCAGGGATCCAGATGCAGAAAACCTTGGCCTCCCCAGGAACCCCTAAGCTATCTTCTAGTTTTAGAAGAGGTAAGGCTGCAAATGGCTTCTTCCCTATCCTGGGATGCGTTTCTCCGAATATCTGTGAGAATGAAGCCCAGGCATGTCACCTTAGCCTGGGATATTTGAGCGTTTTTCTTGGACACCTTCTATCCTTTCTTGGCTAGGTAGTTCAGAGGCGTCTTTAGTAGGCCTGGCGATCAGAATGTCATCTGCATATTGAAGGAGGGTTCCCTTTTACAGAGGTTGAACTTTTAGGTCTTTAGAGGACATTTCCCCAATGATGGTGTGGGGATTTTTGAACCATTGGGGCAGGACGGCCCAGCATTATTGCTTTTGTTGCATGTTGTGTCCTGCCACTCACAAGCCAAAAATTCTTGTGACTCTGAGATGAATGGAATACAGAAGAAGGCATCATTGAAGTCTAATACAGAATGCCATGGCCTGGTGGAAGGTAGAATGACCAGCAGGGAGTAGGAAATAGGAGCTACTGGATGTATATCCTCGGTGGCTTCACTGACTGTCCTGATATCCTTTACCAGGTCTCCAGCAGCCCATGGGGCTCTCGTGGTCAGGCCAATCCCAGGATATGGAGCTCACCTGGGCTGCACCCCTACCCCACAGCCCACGGGGCTCTCGTGGTCAAGTCCCTCCCAGGGTATGGAGCTCACCTCTGCAGCTACCCAGCTGCCCATGGGGCTCTCCTACTCAGGCCCTTCCCAGGATACGGAGCTCCCCTGGGCAGGTACCCCAGCAGGGCTGGACACACAGGAACTGTGCACATAGCCCACCTTGCAGAGAACCCCCAGATCACCTGTCGCTCACAGCTGACACAGAATACCTCAGAGCAGGACTTGAACTAACAAACAGCAGCTCTGACAGGTCTGTGACCATGGCTATCACTCTCTGCAGGCTCTTTCTGCCTGGTCTTCCAGACACTTCCACTGCAGCCAGGGCACCAGGCCTCTGTCTCCACCCACCATCACTCCTCTCCCTGACCCCTGGGTTCCTCTCATTAGGATAGGGTCTTCTTGAAGTTGTTTTCCACTCATGGACCAGATAAAATGATAAGAAAACAACCCGCAGCTGCAGCCCCTTGTCTATCCTGACTCTCAAGGGCCCACACCTGTTCCTAGGGCCTGGCCCGTTTAGCAAGTTTCATTTTCTGCAACTGTGAGCCCCTGAGGGGTGAGGATTGGCTGATTTTGGCAGCCTGAAACTGCCTGCCAGCCCTCCACAGGTGTGCCTGGGTTGAGGGCAATATAAACAGCTCTCCAGTGAGCGACAGCCCTTGTAGCTTTGACTGACGCCATATTCTCTGCCCCGTAGGCAGTGCCGGGGCTGTGCTGGTGGGAGGGAGTGAGGGGCCGTGGCTTTGTTGGTGGCCCAGTGTGAGTGGTGCTCTGCTGGACTTTCTGCAGGAGTTGCCAGGCTGCCACCTGCTAAAGAAGAGGATGTGTCACCGATACCTGCCGCTGGAATTTCTCCCCAGGCAGAGGTGAGGAAGTAAAAAAGCAGTGGGGGCCGTGTCAGGAGCGGTATCACAGGCAGGGAAATGGAAAGCTTCCAGATGAGCATCTGGGGCCAGGACCATCCTGACTGGCCTGCAGGCACCAAGTCGGCCTGTGTGCTGTCGCTGGTTTGGCTCCACAGCCCTTCCTCTAAGCTTGCAAGTTCTTGTACATATTCAGGTGTTTTACCTGGAAAGGGTGGGAAGAGTTCAGCTGCAGCAGGACTGGGGCTCAGCTCACGTTTACTCACAGATGCCTTGGAACGGTCCCCCAGCTTTGCAATGAGGACCCTCCTTGATTGGGGGGCGGGCTGCTGGCTGTATGGGAGATGATTCCCCACCTCTGACCAATTTCAGAATTGTTTACCGCTGGAACAAGTGCCCTGATAGGGTTTTCCTTTGTATAACTGGTGGGTTCAGGTTTTTTTTCCTTTTTTGGTTCAAGTTAGATTTTATTCCTCTTTTATGTATTTATTGATATAAGCATGGAAATAATTCATTCATATAAATACATCTGTGTGAAGGGAAGAACTTTTTCTGTTTTATTTTTAAATTTTATTTTCTTAAATTTTAAAATTTAATTTTATTTATATTTTTATACAGCAGGTTATTATTAGTTATGTATTTTATGCATATACATGTAGACAGGTCAATCCCAATCTCCCAACATATGCCACCAACACCACACCATGGCTTCCCACACTTGGTGTCCATACGTGTGTTCTCTACCTCTGTGTCTCTATTTCTTCCCTGCAAACCAGTTCATCTATACCATTTTTCTAGGTTCCACATATATGCATTAATATACAATATTTGTTTTTCTCTTTCTGACTTACTTCATTCTGTATGACAGTCTCTAGATCCATCGACGTCTCTACAAATGACCCAGTTTCATTCCTTCTTATGGCTGAGTAATATTCCATTTTATATATGTACCACATCTTTATCCATTCGTCTGTCTGTGGGTATTTAGGTTGCTTCCATTACCTGGCTATCGTAAATAGTGCTGAAATGAGCATTGTGGTGAATGTGCCTTTTTGATTTATGGTTTTCTCTGGGTATATGCCCAGAAGTGGGATTGCTGGATCATATGGTAATTCTATTTCTAGCTTTTTTTAAGGAAACTCCATACTGTTCTCCATAGTGACTCTATCAATTTACATTTCCACCAATAGTGGAAGAGGGATCCTTTTGTCCACACCCTCCCCAGAATTCGTTGTTTGTAGATTTTCTGATGATGCCGATTCTAACAGGTGTGAGGTGATACCTCATTGTAGTTTTGATTGGCATTTCTCTAATAATTAGTGATGTTGAGCAGCTTTTCATGTCCGTCTTGGCCATCTCTGTGGCTTCTTTGAAGAAACGTCTCTTTAGATCTTCTGCCCAATTTTGTACTGGGTTGTTTGTTTTTTTAATATTAAGCTGCATGAGCTCTTTATATATATTGGAGATTAAACCTTTGTCCATTGATTCGTTTGCAAATATTTTCGCCCATTCTGAGGGATGCTTTTTGCCATTCCCGTTTTTTTAACAAAAAAAGAAAGAAAGAAAAAGAAGCAGAACACTAATGTGTGTAAAATATGCCTTTTGAAACTGTCGTTTTGAAATATGGACGTCCTTTGAATTTTTTGGTCGATATATGAACCCAGGATTTGTTTTCAGGTCAGGTGTCATTTACAGGCCTGCAATGATTTTGAATATCAACTGACCATTAGCGCTGGGATTAAAGCTGCTGTTTTGTGAACCGGCCACAAGGTGGCAGCAGTTCTCCCTTACCAAATCTGGTTACTGGGGCAACAGAGCCTCAATGGAAGTCGTGTTCTAGATTGGAATGTAGAATGGAATGTACCAGGAGAAAGCCCCTCAAGTTTGTCTCACTACTTCTTGTTCGTGTTTTCAGTATAATTTTTTATTTTTTATTACAGCAAATTTGATTACAATGTTTGGCTTGTTGTAGGTGTGGAAGATGTGGTTCTTTTACACATACACATATGTCTGTTCTTCCTGGGATCCTTTTCCCATGTACCTTATGACAGAATGTTGAGTTGTCTTCTCTTGGTATTCTGTAGGTCTTTGGTGATTATATATGTCACCTGTGTTTGTATATGTCTGTTAACCCCAATATCAAAATGAAACCAATCCTCACACCTTTCCATTGGGGAAACATTAGTTTGTTTAATTAATCTGTGATTGCCCTTCTCCATGGAAATATCTGCCCTGGTATCCATTTTTCGGTCACACCTATAAGAGATATGATATGATATGTGTCTTTCACTTTCGGACTTACTACAAGTCACATGATTACCTCTAGACACACCTATGGTGCTGCAAATGGCATTGTGTCCTTTTATTCCTTGGCTTCTATTCTGCCTTAGCGAGGTCCATTTTCAACAATGTGATTCCCTGAGGGCTGAGGATTAGCTGACCTGGGTAGTCTGACCCTGCCAGCCGGCCCTCCCCAGGTGTGCCTGGTTTGAGGTCAATATAAACAGCGCTGCAGGCAGCAATAGCCCCTGAAGCTGTGCCTGACTCCATATTCTCTGCCCCGTCAGCAGTCTCGGGGCTGTGCTGGTGGGAGGGAGTGAGGGGCCACGGCTTTGTGGGTGGCCCTGTGTGAGTGGGTCTCTGCTGGACTTTCTGCAGGAGTTGCCAGGCTGCCACCTGTAAAGAAGAGGATATGTCACCCATAACTTCCGCTGGAATTTCTCTCCGGACAGAGGTGAGGAAGGAAAAAAGCAGTGGGTCCCGGGACAGGAGGGGTATCTCAGGCAGGGCAATGGAAAGCTTCCAGAAGAGTGCCCAGGGCCAGGACCATCCTGGCTGGCCTGCAGGCACCAAGTTGGCCTGCGTGCTGTCGCTGGTGTGGCTCCACGGCCCTTCCTCTAGGCTTTCAAGCCCTTGTACATATTCAGGTGTTTTACCTGCGAAGGGTGGGAAAAGTTCAACAGCAGCTGGCCTGGGGCTCAGCTCACCGTTACTCACAGATGCCTCGGCATGGCCCCCAGCTTTGAAATGAGGACGCTCCTTGCATAGGAGTGGGCTGCTGGCTCTATCGGTGATGATTCCCCACCTCTGACCAATTTCAGAATTGTTTACCGCTGGAGCAAGTGCCCTGATAGGGTTTTCCTCTGTCTAACTCGTGGGTTCAGGTTTTCTTTTTTCTTTTTTAGTTCAAGTTAGATTTTATTCCTCTTTTATGTATTTATAAATATAAGCATGGAAATAATTCATTCATATAAATACATCTGTGTGAAGGGAAGAACTTTTATCTGTTTTATTTTTAAATTTTATTTTTTAAAATTTTGAAATTTAATTTTATTTATTTTTTATACAGCAGGTTATTATTGGTTATGTATTTTATGCATATACATGTATACAGGTCAATCCAAATCTCCCAAATCATCCCAACACCACCTCCCCATGGCTTCCCACACTTGGTGTCCATACGTATGTTCTCTACCTCTGTGTCTCTATTTCTTCCCTGCAAACCAGTTCATCTGTACCATTTTTCTAGGTTCCACGTATATGCATTAATATACAATATTTGTTTGTCTCTTTCTGACTTACTTCATTCTGTATGACAGTCTCTAGATCCATCGACGTCTCTACAAATGACCCAGTTTCATTCCTTCTTATGGCTGAGTAATATTCCATTTTATATATGTACCACATCATTATCCATTCGTCTGTCTGTGGGTATTTAGGTTGCTTTCATTACCTGGCTATCGTAAATAGTGCTGAAATGAGCATTGTGGTGAATGTGCCTTTTTGATTTATGGCTTTCTCTGGGTATATGCCCAGAAGTGGGATTGCTGGATCATATGGTAATTCTATTTCTAATTTTTTTAAGGAAACTCCATACTGTTCTCCATTGTGACTGTATCAATTTACATTTCCACCACTAGTGGAAGAGGGATCCTTTTGTCCACACCCTCCCCAGAATTCGTTGTTTGTAGATTTTCTGATGATGCCGATTCTAACAGGTGTGAGGTGATACCTCATTGTAGTTTTGATTTGCATTTCTCTAATAATTAGTGATGTAGAGCAGCTTTTCATTTGCGTCTTGGCCATCTCTGTGTCTTCTTTGAAGAAACGTCTCTTTAGATCTTCTGCCCATTTTTGTATTGGGTTGTTTGTTGTTTTAATATTAAGCTGCATGAGCTCTTTATATATATTGGAGATTAATCCTTTGTCCATTGATTCGTTTGCAAATATTTTCTTCCATTCTGAGGGATGCTTTTTGCCATTCCCGTTTTTTTAACAAAAAAAGAAAGAAAGAAAAAGAAGCAGAACACTAATGTGTGTAAAATATGCCTTTTGAAACTGTCGTTTTGAAATATGGACGTCCTTTGAATTTTTTGGTCGATATATGAATCCAGGATTTGTTTTCAGGGCAGGTGTCATTTACAGGCCTGCAATGATTTTGAATATCAACTGACCATTAGCGCTGGGATTAAAGCTGCTCTTGTGTGAAACGGCCACAAGGTGGCAGCAGTTCTCCCTTACCAAATCTGGTTACTGGGGCAACAGAGCCTCAATGGAAGTCGTGTTCTAGATTGGAATTTAGAATGGAATGTGCCAGGAGAAAGCCCCTCAAGTTTGTCTCACTACTTCTTGTTCGTGTTTTTAATTTAATTTTTTATTTTTTATTACAACAAATTTGATTACAATGTTTGGCTTGTTGTAGGTGTGGAAGATGTGGTTCTTTTACACATATACATATGTCAGTTCTTCCTGGGATCCTTTTCCCATGTAGCTTATGACAGAATGTTGAGTAGTCTTCTCTTGGTATTCTGTAGGTCTTTGGTGATTATATATGTCACCTGTGTTTGTATATGTCTGTTAACCCCAATATCATAATGAAACCAATCCTCACACCTTTCCATTGGTGAACCATAAGTTTGTTGAATGAATCTGGGATTGCCCTTCTCCGTGGAAATATCTGCCATGGTATCCATTTTTCGGTCACACCTATAAGAGATATGATATGATATGTGTCTTTCACTTTCTGACTTACTACAAGTCACGTGATTACCTCTAGACACACCTACGGTGCTGCAAATGGCATTGTGTCCTTTTATTCCTTGGCTTCTATTCTGCCTTAGCGAGGTCCATTTTCAACAATGTGATTCCCTGAGGGCTGAGGATTAGCTGACCTGGGTAGCCTGACCCTGCCGGCCGGCCCTCCCCAGGTGTGCCTGGGTTGAGGTGAATATAAACAGCACTGCAGGCAGAAATAGCCCCTGAAGCTCTGCCTGACGCCATATTCTCTGCCCAGTCAGCAGTTTCGGGGCTGTGCTGGTGGGAGGGAGTGAGGGGTCACGGCTTTGTGGGTGGCCCAGTGTGAGTGGGTCTCTGCTGGACTTTCTGCAGGAGTGGCCAGGCTTCCACTTGTAAAGAAGAGGATGTGTAACCCATACCTTCCGCTTGAATTTCTCTCCGGACAGATGTGAGGAAGGAAAAAAGCAGTGGTGGCCGGGACAGGAGGGGTATCTCAGGCAGGCCAATGGAAAGCTTCCAGAAGAGCGCCCAGGGCCAGGACCATCCTGGCTGGCCTGCAGGCACCAAGTTGGCCTGCGTGCTGTCGCTGGTGTGGCTCCATGCCCCTTCTTCTAGGCTTTCAAGGCCTTGTACATATTCAGGTGTTGTACCTGGGAAGGGTGGGAAAAGTTCAACAGCAGCTGGCCTAGGGCTCATCTCACGGTTACTCACAGATGCCTCGGCATGGCCCCCCGCTTTGCAATGAGGACGCTCCTTGCATAGGAGTGGGCAGCTGGCTCTATGGGAGATGATTCCCCACCTCTGACCAATTTCAGAATTGTTTACCGCTGGAGCAAGTGCCCTGATAGGGTTTTCCTCTGTCTAACTCGTGGGTTCAGGTTTTTTTTTCTTTTTTGGTTCAAGTTAGATTTTATTCCTCTTTTATGTATTTATAGATATAAGCATGGAAATAATTCATTCATATAAATACATCTGTGTGAAGGGAAGAACTTTTTTCTCTTTTATTTTTAAGTTTTATTTTTTAAAATTTTGAAATTTAATTTTATTTATTTTTTATACAGCAGGATATTATTAGTTATGTATTTTATGCATATACATGTATACAGGTCAATCCCAGTCTCCCAACTCATCCCAACACCACCTCCCCATGGCTTCCCACACTTGGTGTCCATACGTGTGTTCTCTATATCTGTGTCTCTCTTTCTTCCCTGCAAAGCAGTTCATCTGTACCATTTTTCTAGGTTCCACATATATGCATTAATATACAATATTTGTTTTTCTCTTTCTGACTTACTTCATTCTGTATGACAGTCTCTAGATCCATCGACGTCTCTACAAATGACCCAGTTTCATTCCTTCTTATGGCTGAGTAATATTCCATTTTATATATGTACCACATCTTTATCCATTCGTCTGTCTGTGGGTATTTAGGTTGCTTCCATTACCTGGCTATCGTAAATAGTGCTGAAATGAGCATTGTGGTGAATGTGCCTTTTTGATTTATGGTTTTCTCTGGGTATATGCCCAGAAGTGGGATTGCTGGATCATATGGTAATTCTATTTCTAGCTTTTTTTAAGGAAACTCCATACTGTTCTCCATAGTGACTCTATCAATTTACATTTCCACCAATAGTGGAAGAGGGATCCTTTTGTCCACACCCTCCCCAGAATTCGTTGTTTGTAGATTTTCTGATGATGCCGATTCTAACAGGTGTGAGGTGATACCTCATTGTAGTTTTGATTGGCATTTCTCTAATAATTAGTGATGTTGAGCAGCTTTTCATGTCCGTCTTGGCCATCTCTGTGGCTTCTTTGAAGAAACGTCTCTTTAGATCTTCTGCCCAATTTTGTACTGGGTTGTTTGTTTTTTTAATATTAAGCTGCATGAGCTCTTTATATATATTGGAGATTAAACCTTTGTCCATTGATTCGTTTGCAAATATTTTCGCCCATTCTGAGGGATGCTTTTTGCCATTCCCGTTTTTTTAACAAAAAAAGAAAGAAAGAAAAAGAAGCAGAACACTAATGTGTGTAAAATATGCCTTTTGAAACTGTCGTTTTGAAATATGGACGTCCTTTGAATTTTTTGGTCGATATATGAACCCAGGATTTGTTTTCAGGTCAGGTGTCATTTACAGGCCTGCAATGATTTTGAATATCAACTGACCATTAGCGCTGGGATTAAAGCTGCTGTTTTGTGAACCGGCCACAAGGTGGCAGCAGTTCTCCCTTACCAAATCTGGTTACTGGGGCAACAGAGCCTCAATGGAAGTCGTGTTCTAGATTGGAATGTAGAATGGAATGTACCAGGAGAAAGCCCCTCAAGTTTGTCTCACTACTTCTTGTTCGTGTTTTCAGTATAATTTTTTATTTTTTATTACAGCAAATTTGATTACAATGTTTGGCTTGTTGTAGGTGTGGAAGATGTGGTTCTTTTACACATACACATATGTCTGTTCTTCCTGGGATCCTTTTCCCATGTACCTTATGACAGAATGTTGAGTTGTCTTCTCTTGGTATTCTGTAGGTCTTTGGTGATTATATATGTCACCTGTGTTTGTATATGTCTGTTAACCCCAATATCAAAATGAAACCAATCCTCACACCTTTCCATTGGGGAAACATTAGTTTGTTTAATTAATCTGTGATTGCCCTTCTCCATGGAAATATCTGCCCTGGTATCCATTTTTCGGTCACACCTATAAGAGATATGATATGATATGTGTCTTTCACTTTCGGACTTACTACAAGTCACATGATTACCTCTAGACACACCTATGGTGCTGCAAATGGCATTGTGTCCTTTTATTCCTTGGCTTCTATTCTGCCTTAGCGAGGTCCATTTTCAACAATGTGATTCCCTGAGGGCTGAGGATTAGCTGACCTGGGTAGTCTGACCCTGCCAGCCGGCCCTCCCCAGGTGTGCCTGGTTTGAGGTCAATATAAACAGCGCTGCAGGCAGCAATAGCCCCTGAAGCTGTGCCTGACTCCATATTCTCTGCCCCGTCAGCAGTCTCGGGGCTGTGCTGGTGGGAGGGAGTGAGGGGCCACGGCTTTGTGGGTGGCCCTGTGTGAGTGGGTCTCTGCTGGACTTTCTGCAGGAGTTGCCAGGCTGCCACCTGTAAAGAAGAGGATATGTCACCCATAACTTCCGCTGGAATTTCTCTCCGGACAGAGGTGAGGAAGGAAAAAAGCAGTGGGTCCCGGGACAGGAGGGGTATCTCAGGCAGGGCAATGGAAAGCTTCCAGAAGAGTGCCCAGGGCCAGGACCATCCTGGCTGGCCTGCAGGCACCAAGTTGGCCTGCGTGCTGTCGCTGGTGTGGCTCCACGGCCCTTCCTCTAGGCTTTCAAGCCCTTGTACATATTCAGGTGTTTTACCTGCGAAGGGTGGGAAAAGTTCAACAGCAGCTGGCCTGGGGCTCAGCTCACCGTTACTCACAGATGCCTCGGCATGGCCCCCAGCTTTGAAATGAGGACGCTCCTTGCATAGGAGTGGGCTGCTGGCTCTATCGGTGATGATTCCCCACCTCTGACCAATTTCAGAATTGTTTACCGCTGGAGCAAGTGCCCTGATAGGGTTTTCCTCTGTCTAACTCGTGGGTTCAGGTTTTCTTTTTTCTTTTTTAGTTCAAGTTAGATTTTATTCCTCTTTTATGTATTTATAAATATAAGCATGGAAATAATTCATTCATATAAATACATCTGTGTGAAGGGAAGAACTTTTATCTGTTTTATTTTTAAATTTTATTTTTTAAAATTTTGAAATTTAATTTTATTTATTTTTTATACAGCAGGTTATTATTGGTTATGTATTTTATGCATATACATGTATACAGGTCAATCCAAATCTCCCAACTCATCCCAACACCACCTCCCCATGGCTTCCCACACTTGGTGTCCATACGTATGTTCTCTACCTCTGTGTCTCTATTTCTTCCCTGCAAACCAGTTCATCTGTACCATTTTTCTAGGTTCCACGTATATGCATTAATATACAATATTTGTTTGTCTCTTTCTGACTTACTTCATTCTGTATGACAGTCTCTAGATCCATCGACGTCTCTACAAATGACCCAGTTTCATTCCTTCTTATGGCTGAGTAATATTCCATTTTATATATGTACCACATCATTATCCATTCGTCTGTCTGTGGGTATTTAGGTTGCTTTCATTACCTGGCTATCGTAAATAGTGCTGAAATGAGCATTGTGGTGAATGTGCCTTTTTGATTTATGGCTTTCTCTGGGTATATGCCCAGAAGTGGGATTGCTGGATCATATGGTAATTCTATTTCTAATTTTTTTAAGGAAACTCCATACTGTTCTCCATTGTGACTGTATCAATTTACATTTCCACCACTAGTGGAAGAGGGATCCTTTTGTCCACACCCTCCCCAGAATTCGTTGTTTGTAGATTTTCTGATGATGCCGATTCTAACAGGTGTGAGGTGATACCTCATTGTAGTTTTGATTTGCATTTCTCTAATAATTAGTGATGTAGAGCAGCTTTTCATTTGCGTCTTGGCCATCTCTGTGTCTTCTTTGAAGAAACGTCTCTTTAGATCTTCTGCCCATTTTTGTATTGGGTTGTTTGTTGTTTTAATATTAAGCTGCATGAGCTCTTTATATATATTGGAGATTAATCCTTTGTCCATTGATTCGTTTGCAAATATTTTCTTCCATTCTGAGGGATGCTTTTTGCCATTCCCGTTTTTTTAACAAAAAAAGAAAGAAAGAAAAAGAAGCAGAACACTAATGTGTGTAAAATATGCCTTTTGAAACTGTCGTTTTGAAATATGGACGTCCTTTGAATTTTTTGGTCGATATATGAATCCAGGATTTGTTTTCAGGGCAGGTGTCATTTACAGGCCTGCAATGATTTTGAATATCAACTGACCATTAGCGCTGGGATTAAAGCTGCTGTTGTGTGAAACGGCCACAAGGTGGCAGCAGTTCTCCCTTACCAAATCTGGTTACTGGGGCAACAGAGCCTCAATGGAAGTCGTGTTCTAGATTGGAATTTAGAATGGAATGTGCCAGGAGAAAGCCCCTCAAGTTTGTCTCACTACTTCTTGTTCGTGTTTTTAATTTAATTTTTTATTTTTTATTACAACAAATTTGATTACAATGTTTGGCTTGTTGTAGGTGTGGAAGATGTGGTTCTTTTACACATATACATATGTCAGTTCTTCCTGGGATCCTTTTCCCATGTAGCTTATGACAGAATGTTGAGTAGTCTTCTCTTGGTATTCTGTAGGTCTTTGGTGATTATATATGTCACCTGTGTTTGTATATGTCTGTTAACCCCAATATCATAATGAAACCAATCCTCACACCTTTCCATTGGTGAACCATAAGTTTGTTGAATGAATCTGTGATTGCCCTTCTCCGTGGAAATATCTGCCATGGTATCCATTTTTCGGTCACACCTATAAGAGATATGATATGATATGTGTCTTTCACTTTCTGACTTACTACAAGTCACGTGATTACCTCTAGACACACCTACGGTGCTGCAAATGGCATTGTGTCCTTTTATTCCTTGGCTTCTATTCTGCCTTAGCGAGGTCCATTTTCAACAATGTGATTCCCTGAGGGCTGAGGATTAGCTGACCTGGGTAGCCTGACCCTGCCGGCCGGCCCTCCCCAGGTGTGCCTGGGTTGAGGTGAATATAAACAGCACTGCAGGCAGAAATAGCCCCTGAAGCTCTGCCTGACGCCATATTCTCTGCCCAGTCAGCAGTTTCGGGGCTGTGCTGGTGGGAGGGAGTGAGGGGTCACGGCTTTGTGGGTGGCCCAGTGTGAGTGGGTCTCTGCTGGACTTTCTGCAGGAGTGGCCAGGCTTCCACTTGTAAAGAAGAGGATGTGTAACCCATACCTTCCGCTTGAATTTCTCTCCGGACAGATGTGAGGAAGGAAAAAAGCAGTGGTGGCCGGGACAGGAGGGGTATCTCAGGCAGGCCAATGGAAAGCTTCCAGAAGAGCGCCCAGGGCCAGGACCATCCTGGCTGGCCTGCAGGCACCAAGTTGGCCTGCGTGCTGTCGCTGGTGTGGCTCCATGCCCCTTCTTCTAGGCTTTCAAGGCCTTGTACATATTCAGGTGTTGTACCTGGGAAGGGTGGGAAAAGTTCAACAGCAGCTGGCCTAGGGCTCATCTCACGGTTACTCACAGATGCCTCGGCATGGCCCCCCGCTTTGCAATGAGGACGCTCCTTGCATAGGAGTGGGCAGCTGGCTCTATGGGAGATGATTCCCCACCTCTGACCAATTTCAGAATTGTTTACCGCTGGAGCAAGTGCCCTGATAGGGTTTTCCTCTGTCTAACTCGTGGGTTCAGGTTTTTTTTTCTTTTTTGGTTCAAGTTAGATTTTATTCCTCTTTTATGTATTTATAGATATAAGCATGGAAATAATTCATTCATATAAATACATCTGTGTGAAGGGAAGAACTTTTTTCTCTTTTATTTTTAAGTTTTATTTTTTAAAATTTTGAAATTTAATTTTATTTATTTTTTATACAGCAGGATATTATTAGTTATGTATTTTATGCATATACATGTATACAGGTCAATCCCAGTCTCCCAACTCATCCCAACACCACCTCCCCATGGCTTCCCACACTTGGTGTCCATACGTGTGTTCTCTATATCTGTGTCTCTCTTTCTTCCCTGCAAAGCAGTTCATCTGTACCATTTTTCTAGGTTCCACATATATGCATTAATATACAATATTTGTTTTTCTCTTTCTGACTTACTTCATTCTGTATGACAGTCTCTAGATCCATCGACATCTCTACAAATGACCCAGTTTCATTCCTTCTTATGGCTGAGTAATATTCCATTTTATATATGTACCACATCTTTATCCATTCGTCTGTCTGTGGGTATTTAGGTTGCTTCCATTACCTGGCTATCGTAAATAGTGCTGAAATGAGCATTGTGGTGAATGTGCCTTTTTGATTTATGGTTTTCTCTGGGTATATGCCCAGAAGTGGGATTGCTGGATCATATGGTCATTCTATTTCTAGTTTTTGTAAGGAAACTCCATACTGTTCTCCATAGTGACTCTATCAATTTACATTTCCCCCACTAGTGGAAGAGGGATCCTTTTGTCCACACCCTCCCCAGAATTCGTTGTTTGTAGATTTTCTGATGATGCCGATTCTAACAGGTGTGAGGTGATACCTCATTGTAGTTTTGATTTGCATTTCTCTAATAATTAGTGATGTTGTGCAGCTTTTCATGTGCGTCTTGGCCGTCTCTGTGTCTTCTTTGAAGTAACGTCTCTTTAGATCTTCTGCCCATTTTTGTATTGGGTTGTTTGTTTTTTTAATATTAAGCTGTATGAGCTCTTTATATATATTGGAGATTAATCCTTTGTCCATTGATTCGTTTGCAAATATTTTCGCCCATTCTGAGGGATGCTTTTTGCCATTCCGTTTTTTAACAAAAAAAGAAAGAAAGAAAAAGAAGCAGAACACTAATGTGTGTAAAATATGCCTTTTGAAACTGTCGTTTTGAAATATGGACGTCCTTTGAATTTTTTGGTCGATATATGAACCCAGGATTTGTTTTCAGGGCAGGTGTCATTTACAGGCCTGCAATGATTTTGAATATCAACTGACCATTAGCGCTGGGATTAAACCTGCTGTTGTGTGAAACGGCCACAAGGTGGCAGCAGTTCTCCCTTACCAAATCTGGTTACTGGGGCAACAGAACCTCAATGGAAGTCGTGTTCTAGATTGGAATTTAGAATGGAATGTGCCAGGAGAAAGCCCCTCAAGTTTGTCTCACTACTTCTTGTTCGTGTTTTTAATTTATTTTTTTTATTTTTTATTACAGCAAATTTGATTACAATGTTTGGCTTGTTGTAGGTGTGGAAGATGTGGTTCTTTTACACATATACATATGTCAGTTCTTCCTGGGATCCTTTTCCCATGTAGCTTATGACAGAATGTTGAGTATTCTTCTCTTGGTATTCTGTAGGTCTTCGGTGATTATATATGTCACCTGTGTTTGTATATGTCTGTTAACACCACTATCATAATGAAACCAATGCTCACACCTTTCCATTGGTGAACCATAAGTTTGTTGAATGAATCTGTGATTGCCCTTCTCCGTGGAAATATCTGCCCTGGTATCCATTTTGCGGTCACACCTATAAGAGATATGATATGATATGTGTCTTTCACTTTCTGACTTACTACAAGTCACGTGATTACCTCTAGACACACGTACGGTGCTGCAAATGGCATTGTGTCCTTTTATTCCTTGGCTTCTATTCTGCCTTAGCGAGGTCCATTTTCAACAATGTGATTCCCTGAGGGCTGAGGATTAGCTGACCTGGGTAGCCTGTCCCTGCCGGCCGGCCCTCCCAAGGTGTGCCTGGGTTGAGGTCAATATAAACAGCACTGCAGGCAGCAATAGCCCCTGAAGCTCTGCCTGATGCCATATTCTCTGCCCAGTCAGCAGTCTTGGGGCTGTGCTGGTGGGAGTGATTGTGAGGTCACTGCTTTGTGGGTGCCCCGTTGTGAGTGGGTCTCTGTTGGACTTTCTGCAGGAGTTGCCATGCTTCCACCTGTAAAGAAGAGGATGTGTCACCCATACCTTCTGCTGGAATTTCTCTGTGGACAGAGGTGAGGAAGGAAAAAAGCAGTGGTGGCCGGGACAGGAGGGGTATCTCAGGCAGGGCAATGGAAAGCTTCCAGAAGAGAGCCCAGGGCCAGGACCATCCTGGCTGGCCTGCTGGCACAAAGTTGGTCTGCATGCTGTCGCTTGTGTGGCTCCACGGCCCTTCTCTAGGCTTTCAAGGCCTTGTATATATTCAGGTGTTTTACCTGGGAAGGGTGGGAAAAGTTCAACAGCAGCTGGCCTGGGGCTCAGCTCACGGTTACTCACAGATGCCTCAAGTCCCTTTCACTGAGGAAGGTGTAGGTCTTGTCTATTCCATAGTTTATTTTTGGAATGGTACCTGTGCTTATATCAAACTCTGGTTTTATGCATCACCCCACCTCTCCTTCCCCCTTAAGCAGGCATAAGAGTGTTTTCTAAATGTGAGACTCTGTTCTCTTTTCTAACTCAGTTCAAGTGTAGCCATGTTTACAGGATCTTCATAAGTGATATCTTATGATAAGTTTCTTTTTCTGTGTGACTTATTTCACTTAGAATCATCGTACCTGAATCCACGCATTTTGCTGCTACTGGTCTTATGACATTGATTTCATGGCTGAGGTATATTCCAACTTAAGTAAGTACCGCAATTTTTTGAACAATTTTTATATTTCCTGGGTCATTTAAAGTGTACCCAAATGGAGGTTCTTGTAAGCAGTGCAGCCCTAAATTTTGGGGTGCCTCTGTCTTATTGATTTTCAGTTTTCCCAAGGTATATTCCCTAGACTGGAAGTGCCCTTGGCTCTGTAGCTCTGTTCTTTACTTGTTTTAGGGAACACAATGCACTCCTCCAGAGAGGCAGCTGGCAATTTACATCCCTCGCATCAGCATAACAAGGCTCCCTGTTCTCCAGGGCCTGTCTTGCCTTTCTGGTTTTTACACATCTTGTGGATGTCCCTTTTGACCGGTGGGAAGTGATACTTCTTTGTAGTGCAGATTTGCATTGCCCGCTTGCTTGCTTGGCCAAAAAGGGCGTATGCGTTTTCTCCTGAATATATTCAGGAGAAAATGCATACGCCCTTTTTGGCCAAGTGCATCATTGTCGAAGTTGTGCCCCTCTTCCTGTGCTTTAAAGGCGATTCCAACGTACCTCTTGAAATCTGTTTCCTGCTATTCTGCCTCTCTTTCAAGTCCGCCTTGTTGCCTTCCCTTAACAGATTTTTGGACGATAGTTGTCCTTTATTACTCTGCAAGTTTCTGAATTGCTGTGCCCCTGAGCTCCATTTTTCAACTCGTTTTTGGTGAGCTGACAGCAAGTCCAAAATTTTCGTTCAGGACCTATGCTGGTTCCCGGTGGGGGGTTGAGACTTTGGTTAATTCTTCTTCCTACCGGGAAGTTAGAGTGATATTTGCCCGTCCAAATGCCTAACAGCTACTCTCTCATTGTTCTCCATCTTCCATTTCATCCTCTGCCAAATTGACAACCTGTGCGAACCAGGAGGTTAAAGGGGCTGTCTCTCCAATTTGGGAGGTTGATAGTAAAGCAGATGGAAAGCCAAACAGGAGCACCAGGAGGGGGAGTATTCGTTGAGTTTTAGAAACCTTTCCTATTCACAGTGTCTCCGTTCTCTAGGTTTCCCGTACATGTTACAGCTGTAGTAATATTCCCTTCAACCTGGAGATTTGGGACCCATGGAATGGGTGCCAGGCATTTGTGCTTTAAAGGGTCTGCATTTGCTCACCCAATCTCACCAATCCTCTCAGTCCCAATTGTCCAGCCTTATGCCACATCCAGCTGTCGTTGTAGATAGTGTCATTCCAGGTTTCATCAGAGACCCTGAAGGAATTGTGAAGAATTTCCCAGTTTTTTTGTTTTGTTTTTGAAATTCCTTTTTATAGTGGGTTTGACCTGATCCTCGCTGGCATGTTTATGCCAGTCTAGACACACTTGATTCCCTTATGGAGACATATCAATACATAGGTTTTAAGATTCTTACTAGTCAGATATATTCCTCTGCGGGAAATATGGGGTTTTGAGTCCCTTTCACTGAGGAAGGTGTAGGTCTTGTCTATTCCATAGTTGGTTTTTGGAACGGTACCTGTGCTTATAACAAACTCTGGTTTTATGCATCACCCCACCTCTCCTTCCCCCTTAAGCAGGCATAAGAGTGTTTTCTAAATGTGAGACACTGTTCTCTTTCCTAACTCAGTTCAAGTGTAGCCATGTTTACAGGATCTTCATAAGTGATATCTTATGATAAGTTTCTTTTTCTGTGTGACTTATTTCACTTAGAATCATCGTACGTGAATCCACCCATTTTGCTGCTACCGGTCTTATGACATTGATTTCATGGCTGAGGGATATTCCAATGTACGTAAGTACCACAATTTTTTGAAGCCTTTTTATATTTCCTGGGATATTTAAGGTGTACCCAAATTGAGGTCCTTGTAAGCAGTGCAGCCCTAAATTTTGGGGTGGCTCTGTCTTATTGATTTTCAGTTTTCCCAAGGTATATTCCCTAGACTGGAAGTGCCCATGGCTCTGTAGATCTGTTGTTTACTTGCTTTAGGGAACACAATGGACTCCTCCAGAGTGGCAGTTGGCAATGTACATCCCGCCCATCAGCATAACAAGGCTCCCTGTTCTCCAGGGCCTGTCTGCCCTTTCGGGTTTTTACACATTTGTGGATGTCCCTTTGGACCGGTGGGAAGTGATACGTCTTTGTAATGCAGATTAGCATTGCCCGCTTGCTTGCTTCGCCAAATAGGGTGTATGCGTTTTCTCCTGAATATATTCAGGAGAAAACGCATACGCCCTTTTTGGCCAAGTTCATCATTGTCGAAGTTGTGCCCCTCTTCCTGTGCTTTAAGGGCGATCCCAAAGTACCTCTTGAAATCTGTTTCCTGCTATTCTGCCTCGCTTTCAAGTCTGCCTCGTTTCCTTCCCTCAACAGATTTTTGGACGATAGTTGTCCTTTATCACTCGGCCAGTTTGTGAATTGCTGTGCCCCTGAGCTCCATTTATCAACTCGTTTTTTGTGAGCTGACCGCATGTCCAATATTTTTGTTCAGGACCTATGCTGGTTCCCGGTGGGTGGCTGAGACTTTGGTTAATTCTTCTTTCTGCTGGGAAGTTAGAGTGATATGTGCCCGTCCAAATGCCTAACAGCTACTCTCTCATTGGTTCTCCCTCTTCCCTTTCATCCTCTGCCAAATTGGAAACATGTGCGAACCAGGAGGTTAAAGGGGCTGTCTCTCCAAGTTGGGAGATTGATAGTAAAGCAGATGGAAAGTCAAACCGGAGCACCAGGAGAGGGACTATTCGTTGAGTTTTAGAAAGCATTCATATTCACAGTGTGTCCGTTCTCTAGGTTTCCCGTATATGTTATAGCTGTAGTAATATTCCCTTCAAGCTGGAGAGTTGGGACCCATGGAATGGGTGCCATGCATTATTGCTTTAAAGGGTCTGCGTTTGCTCACCCAATCTCACCAATCCTCTTAGTCCCAAGTGTCCAGCCTTATGCCACATCCAGCTGTCGTTGTACATAGGGTCATTCCAGGTTTCATCAGAGACCCTGAAGGAATTGTAAAGAATTTCCCAGTTTATTTGTTTTGTTTTCGAAATTCCTTTTTATAGTGGGTTTGACCTGATCCTCGCTGCCATGTTTATGCCAGTGTAGACACACTTGATTCCCTTATGGAGACATATCAATACATAGGTTTTAAGATTCTTACTAGTCTGATATATTCCTCTGCGGGAAATATGGGGCTTTGAGTCCCTTTCACTGAGGAAGGTGTAGGTCTTGTCTATTCCATAGTTGGTTTTTGGAACGGTACCTGTGCTTATATCAAACTCTGGTTTTATGCATCACCCCACCTCTCCTTCCCCCTTAAGCAGGCATAAGAGTGTTTTCTAAATGTGAGACACTGTTCTCTTTCCTAACTCAGTTCAAGTGTAGCCATGTTTACAGGATCTTCATAAGTGATATCTTATGATAAGTTTCCTTTTCTCTGTGACTTATTTCACTTAGAATCATCGTACCTGAATCCACCCATTTTGCTGCTACTGGTCTTATGACATTGATTTCATGGCTGAGGGATATTCCATCGTACGTAACTACCACAATTTTTTGAACCATTATTATATTTCCTGGGATATTTAATGTGTACACAAGTTGAGGTCCTTGTAAGCAGTGCAGCCCTAAATTTTGGGGTGGCTCTGTCTTATTGATTTTCAGTTTTCCCTAGGTATATTCCCTAGACTGGAAGTGCCCTTGGCTCTGTAGCTCTGTTGTTTACTTGTTTTAGGGAACACAATGCACTCCTCCAGAGAGGCAGTTGGCAATTTACATCCCGCCCATCAGCATAACAAGGCTCCCTGTTCTCCAGGGCCTGTCTTGCCTTTCTGGTTTTTACACATTTTGTGGATGTCCCTTTTGACCAGTGGGAATTGATACTTGTTTGTAGTGCAGATTTGCATTGCCTGCTTGCTTGCTTGGCGAAAAAGGGCGTATGCGTTTTCTCCTGAATATATTCAGGAGAAAACGCATACGCCCTTTTTGGCCAAGTGCATCATTGTCGAAGTTGTGCCCCTCTTCCTGTGCTTTAAAGGCGATTCCAACGTACCTCTTGAAATCTGTTTCCTGCTATTCTGCCTCGCATTCAAGTCCGCCTCGTTGCCTTCCCTCAACTGATTTTTGGATGATAGTTATCCTTTATTACTCGGCCAGTTTGTGAATTGCTGTGCCCCTGAGCTCCATTTTTCAACTCGTTTTTGGTGAGCTGACCGCAAGTCCAAAATTTTCGTTCAGGACCTATGCTGGTTCCCGGTGGGGGGTTGAGACTTTGGTTAATTCTTCTTCCTGCCGGGAAATTAGAGTGATATGTGCCCGTCGAAATGCCTAACAGCTACTCTCTCATTGGTTCTCCATCTTCCACTTCATCCTCTGCCAAATTGACAACCTGTGCGAACCAGGAGCTTAAAGGGGCTGTCTCTCCAATTTGGGAGGTTGATAGTAAAGCAGATGGAAAGCCAAACCGGAACACCAGGAGAGGGACTATTCGTTGAGTTTTAGAAACCTTTCGTATTCACAGTGTGTCCGTTCTCTAGGTTTCCCATACATGTTACAGCTGTAGTAATATTCCCTTCAACCTGGAGAGTTGGGACCCATGGAATGGGTGCCAGGCATTTGTGCTTTAAAGGGTCTGCATTTGCTCACCCAATCTCACCAATCCTCTCAGTCCCAATTGTCCAGCCTTACGCCACATCCAGCTGTCGTTGTAGATAGGGTCATTCCTGGTTTCATCAGAGACCCTGAAGGAATTGTGAAGAATTTACCAGTTTTTTTGTTTTGTTTTTGAAATTCCTTTTTACAGTGTGTTTGAGCTGATTCTCGCTGCCATGTTTATGCCAGTCTAGACACACTTGATTCCCTTATGGAGACATATCAATACATAGGTTTTAAGATTCTTACTAGTCACATATATTCCTCTGCAGGAAATATGGGGTTTTCAGTCCCTTTCACTGAGGAAGGTGTAGGTCTTGTCTATTCCATAGTTGGTTTTTGGAACGGTACCTGTGCTTATATCAAAATGTGGTTTTATGCATCACCCCACCTCTCCTTCCCCCTTAAGCAGGCATAAGAGTGTTTTCTAAATGTGAGACACTGTTCTCTTTCCTAACTCAGTTCAAGTGTAGCCATGTTTACAGGATCTTCATAAGTGATATCTTATGATAAGTTTCTTTTTCTGTGTGACTTATTTCACTTAGAATCATCGTACGTGAATCCACCCATTTTGCTGCTACCGGTTTTATGACATTGATTTCATGGCTGAGGGATATTCCAATGTACGTAAGTACCACAATTTTTTGAACCATTTTTATATTTCCTGGGATATTTAAGGTGTACCCAAGTTGAGGTCCTTGTAAGCAGTGCAGCCCTAAATTTTGGGGTGGCTCTGTCTTATTGATTTTCAGTTTTCCCAAGGTATATTCCCTAGACTGGAAGTGCCCATGGCTCTGTAGATCTGTTGTTTACTTGTTTTAGGGAACACAATGCACTCCTCCAGAGAGGCAGTTGGCAATGTACATCCCGCCCATCAGCATAACAAGGCTCCCTGTTCTCCAGGGCCTGTCTGCCCTTTCTGGTTTTTACACAATTGTGGATGTCCCTTTGGACCCGTGGGAAGTGATACGTCTTTGTAATGCAGATTTGCATTGCCCGCTTGCTTGCTTGGCCTAATAGGGTGTATGCGTTTTCTCCTGAATATATTCAGGAGAAAACGCATACGCCCTTTTTGGCCAAGTGCATCATTGTCGAAGTTGTGCCCCTCTTCCTGTGCTTTAAAGGCGATTCCAACGTGCCTCTTGAAATCTGTTTCCTGCTATTCTGCCTCGCTTTCAAGTCCGCCTCGTTGCCTTCCCTCAACTGATTTTTGGATGATAGTTATCCTTTATTACTCGGCCAGTTTGTGAATTGCTGTGCCCCTGAGCTCCATTTTTCAACTCGTTTTTGGTGAGCTGACCGCAAGTCCAAAATTTTCGTTCAGGACCTATGCTGGTTCCCGGTGGGGGGTTGAGACTTTGGTTAATTCTTCTTCCTGCCGGGAAATTAGAGTGATATGTGCCCGTCGAAATGCCTAACAGCTACTCTCTCATTGGTTCTCCATCTTCCACTTCATCCTCTGCCAAATTGACAACCTGTGCGAACCAGGAGCTTAAAGGGGCTGTCTCTCCAATTTGGGAGGTTGATAGTAAAGCAGATGGAAAGCCAAACCGGAACACCAGGAGAGGGACTATTCGTTGAGTTTTAGAAACCTTTCGTATTCACAGTGTGTCCGTTCTCTAGGTTTCCCATACATGTTACAGCTGTAGTAATATTCCCTTCAACCTGGAGAGTTGGGACCCATGGAATGGGTGCCAGGCATTTGTGCTTTAAAGGGTCTGCATTTGCTCACCCAATCTCACCAATCCTCTCAGTCCCAATTGTCCAGCCTTACGCCACATCCAGCTGTCGTTGTAGATAGGGTCATTCCTGGTTTCATCAGAGACCCTGAAGGAATTGTGAAGAATTTACCAGTTTTTTTGTTTTGTTTTTGAAATTCCTTTTTACAGTGTGTTTGAGCTGATTCTCGCTGCCATGTTTATGCCAGTCTAGACACACTTGATTCCCTTATGGAGACATATCAATACATAGGTTTTAAGATTCTTACTAGTCACATATATTCCTCTGCAGGAAATATGGGGTTTTCAGTCCCTTTCACTGAGGAAGGTGTAGGTCTTGTCTATTCCATAGTTGGTTTTTGGAACGG
Source organism: Hyperoodon ampullatus (assembly GCF_949752795.1). Classification (NCBI taxonomy): domain Eukaryota; kingdom Metazoa; phylum Chordata; class Mammalia; order Artiodactyla; family Ziphiidae; genus Hyperoodon; species Hyperoodon ampullatus. Next base: position 552,186 of record NW_027640981.1, on the reverse strand, counting down.
TACCTGTGCTTATATCAAAATGTGGTTTTATGCATCACCCCACCTCTCCTTCCCCCTTAAGCAGGCATAAGAGTGTTTTCTAAATGTGAGACACTGTTCTCTTTCCTAACTCAGTTCAAGTGTAGCCATGTTTACAGGATCTTCATAAGTGATATCTTATGATAAGTTTCTTTTTCTGTGTGACTTATTTCACTTAGAATCATCGTACGTGAATCCACCCATTTTGCTGCTACCGGTTTTATGACATTGATTTCATGGCTGAGGGATATTCCAATGTACGTAAGTACCACAATTTTTTGAACCATTTTTATATTTCCTGGGATATTTAAGGTGTACCCAAGTTGAGGTCCTTGTAAGCAGTGCAGCCCTAAATTTTGGGGTGGCTCTGTCTTATTGATTTTCAGTTTTCCCAAGGTATATTCCCTAGACTGGAAGTGCCCATGGCTCTGTAGATCTGTTGTTTACTTGTTTTAGGGAACACAATGCACTCCTCCAGAGAGGCAGTTGGCAATGTACATCCCGCCCATCAGCATAACAAGGCTCCCTGTTCTCCAGGGCCTGTCTGCCCTTTCTGGTTTTTACACAGTTGTGGATGTCCCTTTGGACCCGTGGGAAGTGATACGTCTTTGTAATGCAGATTTGCATTGCCCGCTTGCTTGCTTGGCCTAATAGGGTGTATGCGTTTTCTCCTGAATATATTCAGGAGAAAACGCATACGCCCTTTTTGGCCAAGTGCATCATTGTCGAAGTTGTGCCCCTCTTCCTGTGCTTTAAGGGCGATCCCAACGTACCTCTTGAAATCTGTTTCCTGCTATTCTGCCTCGCTTTCAAGTCCGCCTCGTTGCCTTCCCTCAACAGATTTTTGGACGATAGTTGTCCTTTATCACTCGGCCAGTTTGTGAATTGCTGTGCCCCTGAGCTCCATTTTTCAACTCGTTTTCTGTGAGCTGACCGCATGTCCAAAATTTTGTTTCAGGACCTATGCTGGTTACCGGTGGGGGGCTGAGACTTTGGTTAATTCTTCTTTCTGCTGGGAAGTTAGAGTGATATGTGCCCGTCCAAATGCCTAACAGCTACTCTCTCATTGGTTCTCCCTCTTCCCTTTCATCCTCTGCCAAATTGGTAACCTGTGCGAAACAGGAGGTTAAAGGGGCTGTCTCTCCAAGTTGGGAGATTGATAGTAAAGCAGATGGAAAGTCAAACCGGAGCACCAGGAGAGGGACTATTCGTTGAGTTTTAGAAAGCATTCATATTCACAGTGTGTCCGTTCTCTAGGTTTCCCGTATATGTTATAGCTGTAGTAATGTTCCCTCAAGCTGGAGAGTTAGGACCCTTGGAATGGGTGCCATGCATTATTGCTTTAAAGGTTCTGCATTTGCTCACCCAATCTCACCAATCCTCTTAGTCCCAAGTGTCCAGCCTTATGCCACATCCAGCTGTCGTTGTACATAGGGTCATTCCAGGTTTCATCAGAGACCCTGAAGGAATTGTAAAGAATTTCCCAGTTTTTTTGTTTTGTTTTTGAAATTCCTTTTTATCGTGGGTTTGAGCTGATTATCGCTGCCATGTTTATGCCACTCTAGACACACTTGATTCCCTTATGGAGACATATCAATACATAGGTTTTAAGATTCTTATTAGTCAGACATATTCCTCTGCGGGAAATATGGGGTTTTGAGTCCCTTTCACTGAGGAAGATGTAGGTCTTGTCTATTCCATAGTTGGTTTTTGGAACGGTACCTGTGCTTATATCAAACTCTGGTTTTATGCATCACCCCACCTCTCCTTCCCCCTTCAGCAGGCATAAGAGTGTTTTCTAAATGTGAGACACTGTTCTCTTTCCTAACTCAGTTCAAGTGTAGCCATGTTTACAGGATCTTCATAAGTGATATCTTATGATAAGTTTCTATTTCTGTGTGACTTATTTCACTTAGAATCATCGTACCTGAATCCAACCATTTTGCTGCTAGTGGTCTTATGAAATTGATTTCATGGCTGAGGGATATTCCATCGTACGTAATTACCACAATTTTTTGAACCATTTTTATATTTCCTGGGATATTTAAGGTGTACCCAAGTTGAGGTCCTTGTAAGCAGTGCAGCCCTAAATTTTGGGGTGGCTCTGTCTTATTGATTTTCAGTTTTCCCAAGGTATATTCCCTAGACTGGAAGTGCCCTTGGCTCTGTAGCTCTGTTGTTTGCTTGTTTTAGGGAACACAATGCACTCCTCCAGAGAGGCAGTTGGCAATTTACATCCCGTCCATCAGCATAACAAGGCTCCCTGTTCTCCAGGGCCTGTCTTGCCTTTCTGGTTTTTACACATTTTGTGGATGTCCCTTTTGACCGGTGGGAAGTGATACTTCTTTGTAGTGCAGATTTGCATTGCCCGCTTGCTTGCTTGGCCAAAAAGGGCGTATGCATTTTCTCCTGAATATATTCAAGAGAAAACACATACGCCCTTTTTGGCCAAGTGCATCATTGTTGAAGTTGTGCCCCTCTTCCTGTGCTTTAAAGGCGATTCCAACGTACCTCTTGAAATCTGTTTCCTGCTATTCTGCCTCGCTTTCAAGTCCGCCTCGTTGCCTTCCCTCAACAGATTTTTGGACGATAGTTGTCCTTTATTACTCGGCCAGTTTGTGAATTGCTGTGCCCCTGAGCACCATTTTTCAACTCGTTTTTGGTGAGCTGACCGCAAGTCCAAAATTTTGGTTCAGTACCTATGCTGGTCCCAGTGGGGGGCTGAGACTTTGGTTAATTCTTCTTCCTGCCAGGAAATTAGAGTGATATGTGCCCGTCCAAATGCCTAACAGCTACTCTCTCATTGGTTCTCCCTCTTCCCTTTCATCCTCTGCCAAATTGGCAACCTGTGCGAACCAGGAGGTTAAAGGGCTGTCTCTCCAAGTAGGGAGGTTGATAGTAAAGCAGATGGCAAGTCAAACCGGAGCACCAGGAGAGGGACTATTCGTTGAGTTTTAGAAACCTTTCATATTCACAGTGTGTCTGTTCTCTAGGGTTCCTGTACATGTTATAGCTGTAGTAATATTCCCTTCAACCTGGAGAGTTGTGACCCATGGACTGTGTGCCAGGCATTTGTGATTTAAAGGGTCTGCATTTTCTCACCCAATCTCACAAATCCTCTCAGACCCAAGTGTCCAGCCTTATGCCACATCCAGCTGTCGTTGTAGATAGGGTCATTCCAGGTTTCATCAGAGACCCTGAAGGAATTGTAAAGAATTTCCCAGTTTTTTTGTTTTGTTTTTGAAATTCCTTTTTATAGTGGGTTTGAGCTGATTCTCGCTGCCATGTTTATGCCAGTCTAGACACACTTGATTCCCTTACGGAGACATATCAATACATAGGTTTTAAGATTCTTACTAGTCAGATATATTCCTCTGCGGGAACTATGGGGTTTTGAGTCCCTTTCATTGAGGAAGGTGTAGGTCTTGTCTATTCCATTGTTGGTTTTTGGAACGGTACCTGTGCTTATATCAAACTCTGGTTTTATGCATCACCCCACCTCTCCTTCACCCTTAAGCAGGCATAAGAGTGTTTCCTAAATGTGAGACTCTGTTCTCTTTCCTAACTCAGTTCAAGTGTAGCCATGTTTACAGGATCTTCATAAGTGATATCTTATGATAAGTTTCTTTTTCTGTGTGACTTATTTCACTTAGAATCATCGTACCTGAATCCACCCATTTTGCTGCTACTGGTCTTATGACATTGATTTCATGGCTGATGGATATTCCATCGTACGTAAGTACCACAATTTTTTGAACCATTTTTATATTTCCTGGGATATTTAAGGTGTACCCAAGTTGAGGTCCTTGTAAGCAGTGCAGCCCTATATTTTGGGGTGGTTCTGTCTTATTGATTTTCAGTTTTCCCAAGGTATATTCCCTAGACTGGAAGTGCCCTTGGCTCTGTAGCTCTGTTGTTTACTTGTTTTAGGGAACACAATGCACTCCTCCAGTGAGGCAGTTGGCAATTTACATCCCGCCCATCAGCATAACAAGGCTCCCTGTTCTCCAGGGCCTGTCTTGCCTTTCTGGTTTTTACACATTTTGTGGATGTCCCTTTTGACCGGTGTGAAGTGATACTTCTTTATAGTGCAGATTTGCATTGCCTGCTTGCTTGCTTGGCCAAAAAGGGCGTATGCGTTTTCTCCTGAATATATTCAGGAGAAAATGCATACGCCCTTTTTGGCCAAGTGCATCATTGTCGAAGTTGTGCCCCTCTTCCTGTGCTTTAACGGCGATTCCAACGTACCTCTTGAAATCTGTTTCCTGCTATTGTGCCTCGCTTTCAAGTCTACCTCGCTGCCTTCCCTCAACAGATTTTTGGACGATAGTTTTCCTTTATTACTCGGCCAGTTTGTGAATTGCTGTGCCCCTGAGCTCCATTTTTCAACTCGTTTTTTGTGAGCTGACCGCATGTCCAAAATTTTGGTTCGGGACCTATGGTGGTTCCCTGTGGGTGGCTGAGACTTTGGTTAATTTTTCTTCCTGGCGGGAAATTACAGTGATATGTGCCCGTCCAAATGCCTAACAGCTACTCTCTCATTGGTTCTCCCTCTTCCCTTTCATCCCCTGCCAAATTGGAAACCTGTGCGAACCAGGAGGTTAAACGGGCTGTCTCTCCAAGTTGGGAGGTTGATAGTAAAGTAGATGGAAATTCAAACCGGAGCACCAGGAGAGGGACTACTCGTTGAGTTTTAGAAACCTTTCGTATTCACAGTGTGTCCGTTCTCTAGATTTCCCGTACATGTTAGAGCTGTAGTAATATTCCCTTCAACATGGAGAGTTGGGACCCATGGAATTGGTGCCAGGCATTTGTGCTTTAAAGGGTCTGCATTTGCTCACCCAATCTCACCAATCCTCTCAGTCCCAAGTGTCCAGCCTTATGCCACATCCAGCTGTCATTCTAGATAGGGTCATTCCAGGTTTCATCAGAGACCCTGAAGGAATTGTAAAGAATTTCCCAGTTTTTTTGTTTTGTTTTTGAAATTCCTTTTTATAGTGGGTTTGACCTGATCCTCGCTGCCATGTTTATGCCAGTCTAGACACACTTGATTCCCTTATGGAGACATATCAATACATAGGTTTTATGATTCTTACTAGTCAGATATATTCCTCTGCGGGAAATATGGGGTTTTGAGTCCCTTTCACTGAGGAAGGTGTAGGTCTTGTCTATTCCATAGTTGGTTTTTGGAACGGTACCTGTGCTTATATCAAACTCTGGTTTTATGCATCACCCCACCTCTCCTTCCCCCTTAAGCAGGCATAAGAGTGTTTTCTAAATGTGAGACACTGTTCTCTTTCCTAACTCAGTTCAAGTGTAGCCATGTGTACAGGATCATCATAAGTGATATCTTATGAAAAGTTTCTTTTTCTGTGTGACTTATTTCACTTAGAATCATCGTACCTGAATCCACCCATTTTGCTGCTACTGGTTTTATGACATTGATTTCATGGCTGAGGGATATTCCATCGTACGTAGGTACCACAATTTTTTGAACCATTTTTATATTTCCTGGGATATTTAAGGTGTACCCAAGTTGAGGTCCTTGTAAGCAGTGCAGACCTATAGCTTGGGGTGGCTCTGGCTTATTGATTTTCTGTTTTCCCAAGGTATATTCCCTAGACTGGAAGTGCCCTTGGCTCTGTAGCTCTGTTCTTTACTTGTTTTAGGGAACACAATGCACTCCTCCAGAGAGGCAGTTGGCAAGTTACATCCGCCCCATCAGCATAACAAGGCTCCCTGTTCTCCAGGGCCTGTCTTGCCTTTCTGGTGTTTACACATTTTGTGGATGTCCCTTTTGACCGGTGGGAAGTGATACTTCTTTGTAGTGCAGATTTGCATTGCCCGCTTGCTTGCTTGGCCAAAAAGGTCGTATGCGTTTTCTCCTGAATATATTCAGGAGAAAACGCATACGCCCTTTTTGGCCAAGTGCATCATTGTCGAAGTTGTGCCCCTCTTCCTGTGCTTTAAAGGCGATTCCAACGTACCTCTTGAAATCTGTTTCCTGGTATTCTGCCTCGCTTTCAAGTCCGCCTCGTTGCCTTCCCTTTACAGATTTTTGGACGATAGTTGTCCTTTATTACTCTGCCAGTTTGTGAATTGCTGTGCCCTTGCGCTCCATTTTTCAACTCGTTTTTTTGTGAGCTGACCAGGAGTGCAAAATTTTGGTTCAGGACCTATGCTGGTTCATGGTGGGGGTCTGAGACTTTGGTTAATTCTTCTTCCTGCTGGGAAGTTAGAGTGATATGTGCCCGTCCTAATGCCTAACAGCTACTCTCTCATTGGTTCTCCCTCTTCCCTTTCATCCTCTGCCAAATTGGCAACCTGTGCGAGCCAGGAGGTTAAAGGGGCTGTCTCTCCAAGTTGGGAGATTGATAGTAAAGCAGATTGAAAGTCAAACCAGAGCACCAGGAGAGGGACTATTCGTTGAGTTTTAGAAACCTTTCGTATTCACAGTGTGTCCGTTCTCTAGGTTTACCGTACATGTTATAGCTGTAGTAATATTCCCTTCATCCTGGAGAGTTGTGACCCATGGAATGGGTGCCAGGCATTTGTGCTTTAAAGGGTCTGCATTTGCTCACCCAATCCCACCAATCGTCTCAGTCCCAAGTGTCCAGCCTTATGCCACATCCAGCTGTCGTTGTAGATAGGGTCATTCCAGATTTCATCAGAGACCCTGAAGGAATTGTAAAGAATTTCCCAGTTTTTTTGTTTTGTTTTTGAAATTCCTTTTTATAATGGGTTTGAGCTGATTCTCACTGCCATGTTTATGCCAGTCTAGGCACACTTGATTCCCTTACGTAGACATATCAATACATAGGTTTTAAGATTCTTACTAGTCAGATATATTCCTCTGCGGGAAATATGGTGTTTTGAGTCCCTTTCACTGAGGAAGGTGTAGGTCTTGTCTATTCCATAGTTGGTTTTTGGAACGGTACCTGTGCTTATATCAAACTCTGGTTTTATGCATCACCCCACCTCTCCTTCCCCCTTAAGCAGGCATAAGAGTGTTTTCTAAATGTGAGACACTGTTCTCTTTCCTAACTCAGTTCAAGTGTAGCCATGTGTACAGGATCATCATAAGTGATATCTTATGATAAGTTTCTTTTTCTTTGTGACTTATTTCACTTAGAATCATCGTACCTGAATCCACCCATTTTGCTGCTACTGGTCTTATGACATTGATTTCATGCCTGAGGGATATTCCATCGTACGTAAGTACCACAATTTTTTGAACCATATTTATATTTCCTGGGATACTTAAGGTGTACCCAAGTTGAGGTCCTTGAAAGCAGTGCAGCCCTAAATTTTGGGGTGGCTCTGTCTTATTGATTTTCAGTTTTCCCAAGGTATATTCCCTAGACTGGAAGTGCCCTTGGCTCTGTAGCTCTGTTGTTTACTTGTTTTAGGGAACACAATGCACTCCTCCAGAGAGGCAGTTGGCAGTTTACATCCCGCCCATCAGCATAACAAGGCTTCCTGTTCTCCAGGGCCTGTCTTGCCTTTCTGGTTTTTACACATTTTGTGGATGTCCCTTTTGACCGGTGGGAAGTGATACTTCTTTGTAGTGCAGATTTGCATTGCCCGCTTGCTTGCTTGGCCAAAAAGGGCGTATGCGTTTTCTCCTGAATATATTCAGGAGAAAACCATTACGCCCTTTTTGGCCAAGTGCATCATTGTCGAAGTGGTGCCCCTCTTCCTGTGCTTTAAAGGTGATTTCAACGTACCTCTGTTTCCTGCTATTCTGCCTCGCTTTCAAGTCCGCCTCGTTGCCTTCCCTCAACAGATTTTTGGACGATAGTTGTCCTTTATTCCTCGTCCAGTTTGGGAATTGCTGTGCCCCTGAGCTCCATTTTTCAACTCGTTTTTTGTGAGCTGACCGCAAGTCCAAAATTTTGGTTCAGGACCTATACTGGTTCCCGGTGGGAGGCTGAGGCTTTGGTTAATTCTTCTTCCTGCCGGGAAATTAGAGTGATATGTGCCCATACAAATGCCTAACAGCTACTCTCTCATTGGTTCTCCCTCTTCCCTTTAATCCTCTGCCAAATTGGCAACCTTTTCGAACCAGGAGGTTAAAGGGGCTGTCTCTCCAAGTTGGGAGGTTGATAGTAAAGCAGATGGAAAGTCAAACCCGAGCACCAGGAGAGGGACTATTCGTTGAGTTTTAGAAACCTTTCGTATTCACAATGTGTCCATTCTCTAGGTTTCCCGTACATGTTATAGTTGTATTAATATTCCCTTTAACCTGGAGAGTTGGGACCCATGGAATGGGTGCCATGCATTATTGCTTTAAAGGGTCTGCATTTGCTCACCCAATCTCACCAATCCTCTCAGTCCCAAGTGTCCAGCATTATGCCACATCCAGCTGCCGTTGTACATGCGGTCATTCCAGGTTTCATCAGAGACCCTGAAGGAATTGTAAAGAATTTCCCAGTTTTTTTGTTTTGTTTTTGAAATTCCTTTTTATAGTGGGTTTGAGCTGATTCTCGCTGCCATGTTTATGACAGTCTAGACACACTTGATTCCCTTACGGAGACATATCAATACATAGGTTTTAAGATTCTTACTAGTCAGATATATTCCTCTGCGGGAAATATGGGGTTTTGAGTCCCTTTCACTGAGGAAGGTGTAGGTCTTGTCTATTCCACAGTTGGTTTTTGGAACGGTACCTGTGCTTATATCAAACTCTGGTTTTATGCATCACCCCACCTCTCCTTCCCCCTTAAGCAGGCATAAGAGTGTTTTCTAAATGTGAGACACTGTTCTCTTTCCTAACTCAGTTCAAGTGTAGCCATGTTTACAGGATCTTCATAAGTGATATCTTATGATAAGTTTCTTTTTCTGTGTGACTTATTTCACTTAGAATCATCGTACCTGAATCCACCCATTTTGCTGCTACTGGTCTTATGACATTGATTTCATGGCTGAGGGATATTCCATCGTACGTAAGTACCACAATTTTTTGAACCATTTTTATATTTCCTGGGATACTTAAGGTGTACCCAAGTTGAGGTCCTTGTATGCAGTGCCGCCCTAAATTTTGGGGTGGCTCTGTCTTATCGATTTTCAGTTTTCCCAAGGTATATTCCCTACACTGGAAGTGCCCTTGGCTCTGTAGCTCTGTTGTTTATTTGTTTTAGGGTACACAATGCACTCCTCTGGAGAGGCAGTTGGCTAGTTATATCCCGCCCATCAGCATAACAAGGCTCCCTGTTCTCCAGGGCCTGTCTTGCCTTTATGGATTTTACAAATTTTGTGGATGTCCCTTTTGACCGGTGGGAAGTGATACTTCTTTGTAGTGCAGATTTGCATTGCCCACTTGCTTGCTTGGCCAAAAAGGGCGTATGCGTTTTCTCCTGAATATATTCAGGAGAAAACGCATACGCCCTTTTTGGCCAAGTGCATCATTTTCTAAGTTGCACCCCTCTTCCTGTGCTTTAAAGTCGATTCCAACGTACCTCTTGAAATCTGTTTCCTGCTATTCTGCCTGGCTTTCAAGTCCGCCTCGTTGCCTTCCCTCAACAGATTTTTGGACGATAGTTGTCCTTTATTACTCGGCCAGTTTGTGAATTGCTGTGCCCCTGAGCTCCATTTTTCAACTCGTTTTTTGTGAGCTGACCGCATGTCCAAAATTTTGGTTCAGGACCTATACTGGTTCCCGGTGGGTGGCTGAGACTTTGGTTAATTCTTCTTCCTGCCGGGAAATTAGAGTGATATGTGCCCATCCAAATGCCTAACAGCTACTCTCTCATTGGTTCTCCCTCTTCACTTTCATCCTCTGCCTAATTGGCAACCTGTGTGAACCAGGAGGTTAAAGGGGCTGTCTCTCCAAGTTGGGAGGTTGATAGTAAAGCAGATGGAAAGTCAAACCCGAGCACCAGGAGAGGGAATATTCGTTGAGTTTTAGAAACCTTTCGTATTCACAGTGTCTCCGTTCTCTAGGTTTCCCGTACATGTTATAGCTGTATTAATATTCCCTTCAACCTGGAGAGTTGGGACCCATGGAATGGGTGCCAGGCATTTGTGCTTTAAAGGGTCTGCGTTTGCTCACCCAATCTCACCAATCCTCTCAGTCCCAAGTGTCCAGCCTTATGCCACATCCAGCTGTCGTTGTAGATAGGGTCATTCCAGGTTTCATCAGAGACCCTGAAGGAATTGTAAAGAATTTCCCAGTTTTTTTTGTTTTGTTTTTGAAATTGCTTTTTATAGTGGGTTTGACCTGATCCTCGCTGCCATGTTTATGACAGTCTAGACACACTTGATTCCCTTACGGAGACATATCAATACATAGGTTTTAAGATTCTTACTAGTCTGATATATTCCTCTGCGAGAAATATGGGGTTTTGAGTCCCTTTCACTGAGGAAGGTGTAGGTCTTGTCTATTCCATAGTTGGTTTTTGGAACGGTACCTGTGCTTATATCAAACTCTGGTTTTATGCATCACCCCACCTCTCCTTCCCCCTTAAGCAGGCATAAGATTGTTTTCTAAATGTGAGACACTGTTATCTTTCCTAACTCAGTTCAAGTGTAGCCATATTTACAGGATCTTCATAAGTGATATCTTATGATAAGTTTCTTTTTCTGTGTGACTTATTTCACTTAGAATCATCGTACCTGAATCCACCCATTTTGCTGCTACTGGTCTTATGACATTGATTTCATGGCTGAGGGATATTCCATCGTACGTAAGTACCACAATTTTTTGAACCATTATTATATTTCCTGGGATATTTAAGGTGTACACAAGTTGAGGTCCTTGTAAGCAGTGCAGCCCTAAATTTTGGGGTGGCTCTGTCTTATTGATTTTCAGTTTTCCCTAGGTATATTCCCTAGACTGGAAGTGCCCTTGGCTCTGTAGCTCTGTTGTTTACTTGTTTTAGGGAACACAATGCACTCCTCCAGAGAGGCAGTTGGCAATTTACATCCCGCCCATCAGCATAACAAGGCTCCCTGTTCTCCAGGGCCTGTCTTGCCTTTCTGGTTTTTACACATTTTGTGGATGTCCCTTTTGACCAGTGGGAATTGATACTTCTTTGTAGTGCAGATTTGCATTGCCCGCTTGCTTGCTTGGCCAAAAAGGGCGTATGCGTTTTCTCCTGAATATATTCAGGAGAAAACGCATACGCCCTTTTTGGCCAAGTGCATCATTGTCGAAGTTGTGCCCCTCTTCCTGTGCTTTAAAGGCGATTCCAACGTACATCTTGAAATCTGTTTCCTGCTATTCTGCCTCGCTTTCAAGTCCGCCTCGTTGCCTTCCCTCAACTGATTTTTGGACGATAGTTGTCCTTTATTACTCGGCCAGTTTGTGAATTGCTGTGCCCCTGAGCTCCATTTTTCAACTCGTTTTTGGTGAGCTGACCCCAAGTCCAAAATTTTCGTTCAGGACCTATGCTGGTTCCCGGTGGGGGGTTGAGACTTTGGTTAATTCTTCTTCCTGCCGGGAAATTACAGTGATATGTGCCCGTCCAAATGCCTAACAGCTACTCTCTCATTGGTTCTCCATCTTCCACTTCATCCTCTGCCAAATTGACAACCTGTGCGAACCAGGAGCTTAAAGGGGCTGTCTCTCCAATTTGGGACGTTGATAGTAAAGCAGATGGAAAGCCAAACCGGAGCACCAGGAGAGGGACTATTCGTTGAGTTTTAGAAACCTTTCGTATTCACAGTGTGTCCGTTCTCTAGGTTTCCCGTACATGTTACAGCTGTAGTAATATTCCCTTCAACCTGGAGAGTTGGGACCCATGGAATGGGTGCCAGGCATTTGTGCTTTAAAGGGTCTGCATTTGCTCACCCAATCTCACCAATCCTCTCAGTCCCAATTGTCCAGCCTTACGCCACATTCAGCTGTCGTTGTAGATAGGGTCATTCCTGGTTTCATCAGAGACCCTGAAGGAATTGTGAAGAATTTCCCAGTTTTTTTGTTTTGTTTTTGAAATTCCTTTTTATAGTGGGTTTGAGCTGATTCTCTCAGCCATGTTTATGCCAGTCTAGACACACTTGATTCCCTTATGGAGACATATCAATACAAAGGTTTTGAGATTCTTACTAGTCAGATATATTCCTCTGCGGGAAATATGGGGTTTTGAGTCCCTTTCACTGAGGAAGGTGTAGGTCTTGTCTATTCCATAGTTGGTTTTTGGAACGGTACCTGTGCTTATATCAAACTCTGGTTTTATGCATCACCCCACCTCTCCTTCCCCCTTAAGCAGGCATAAGAGTGTTTTCTAAATGTGAGACACTGTTCTCTTTCCTAACTCAGTTCAAGTGTAGCCATGTTTACAGGATCTTCATAAGTGATATCTTATGATAAGTTTCTTTTTCTGTGTGACTTATTTCACTTAGAATCATCGTACGTGAATCCACCCATTTTGCTGCTACCGGTTTTATGACATTGATTTCATGGCTGAGGGATATTCCAATGTACGTAAGTACCACAATTTTTTGAACCATTTTTATATTTCCTGGGATATTTAAGGTGTACCCAAGTTGAGGTCCTTGTAAGCAGTGCAGCCCTAAATTTTGGGTGGCTCTGTCTTATTGATTTTCAGTTTTCCCAAGGTATATTCCCTAGACTGGAAGTTCCCATGGCTCTGTAGATCTGTTGTTTACTTGTTTTAGGGAACACAATGCACTCCTCCAGAGAGGCAGTTGGCAATGTACATCCCGCCCATCAGCATAACAAGGCTCCCTGTTCTCCAGGGCCTGTCTGCCCTTTCTGGTTTTTACACAGTTGTGGATGTCCCTTTGGACCGGTGGGAAGTGATACGTCTTTGTAATGCAGATTAGCATTGCCCGCTTGCTTGCTTGGCCAAATAGGGTGTATGCGTTTTCTCCTGAATATATTCAGGAGAAAACGCATACGCCCTTTTTGGCCAAGTGCATCATTGTCGAAGTTGTGCCCCTCTTCCTGTGCTTTAAGGGCGATCCCAACGTACCTCTTGAAATCTGTTTCCTGCTATTCTGCCTCGCTTTCAAGACCGCCTCGTTGCCTTCCCTCAACAGATTTTTGGACGATAGTTGTCCTTTATTACTCGGCCAGTTTGTGAATTGCTGTGCCCCTGAGCTCCATTTTTCAACTCGTTTTTTGTGAGCTGACCGCATGTCCAAAATTTTGGTTCAGGACCTATGCTGGTTACCGGTGGGGGGCTGAGACTTTGGTTAATTCTTCTTTCTCCTGGGAAGTTAGAGTGATATGTGCCCGTCCAAATGCCTAACAGCTACTCTCTCATTGGTTCTCCCTCTTCCCTTTCATCCTCTGCCAAATTGGTAACCTGTGCGAAACAGGAGGTTAAAGGGGCTGTCTCTCCAAGTTGGGAGATTGATAGTAAAGCAGATGGAAAGTCAAACCGGAGCACCAGGAGAGGGACTATTCATTGAGTTTTAGAAAGCATTCATATTCACAGTGTGTCCGTTCTCTAGGTTTCCCGTATATGTTATAGCTGTAGTAATGTTCCCTTCAAGCTGGAGAGTTAGGACCCTTGGAATGGGTGCCATGCATTATTGCTTTAAAGGTTCTGCATTTGCTCACCCAATCTCACCAATTCTCTTAGTCCCAAGTGTCCAGCCTTATGCCACATCCAGCTGTCGTTGTACATAGGGTCATTCCAGGTTTCATCAGAGACCCTGAAGGAATTGTAAAGAATTTCCCAGTTTTTTTGTTTTGTTTTTGAAATTCCTTTTTATCGTGGGTTTGAGCTGATTATCGCTGCCATGTTTATGCCAGTCTAGACACACTTGATTCCCTTATGGAGACATATCAATACATAGGTTTTAAGATGCTTACTAGACAGACATATTCCTCTGCGGGAAATATGGGGTTTTGAGTCCCTTTCACTGAGGAAGATGTAGGTGTTGTCTATTCCATAGTTGGTTTTTGGAACGGTACCTGTGCTTATATCAAACTCTGGTTTTATGCATCACCCCACCTCTCCTTCCCCCTTCAGCAGGCATAAGAGTGTTTTCTAAATGTGAGACACTGTTCTCTTTCCTAACTCAGTTCAAGTGTAGCCATGTTTACAGGATCTACATAAGTGATATCTTATGATAAGTTTCTTTTCCTGTGTGACTTATTTCACTTAGAATCATCGTACCTGAATCCAACCATTTTGCTGCTAGTGGTCTTATGAAATTGATTTCATGGCTGAGGGATATTCCATCGTACGTAATTACCACAATTTTTTGAACCATTTTTATATTTCCTGGGATATTTAAGGTGTACCCAAGTTGAGGTCCTTGTAAGCAGTGCAGCCCTAAATTTTGGGGTGGCTCTGTCTTATTGATTTTCAGTTTTCCCAAGGTATATTCCCTAGACTGGAAGTGCCCTTGGCTCTGTAGCTCTGTTGTTTGCTTGTTTTAGGGAACACAATGCACTCCTCCATAGAGGCAGTTGGCAATTTACATCCCGTCCATCAGCATAACAAGGCTCCCTGTTCTCCAGGGCCTGTCTTGCCTTTCTGGTTTTTACACATTTGGTGGATGTCCCTTTTGACCGGTGGGAAGTGATACTTCTTTGTAGTGCAGATTTGCATTGCCCGCTTGCTTGCTTGGCCAAAAAGGGCGTATGCGTTTTCTCCTGAATATATTCAAGAGAAAACACATACGCCCTTTTTAGCCAAGTGCATCATTGTTGAAGTTGTGCCCCTCTTCCTGTGCTTTAAAGGCGATTCCAACGTACCTCTTGAAATCTGTTTCCTGCTATTCTGCCTCGCTTTCAAGTCCGCCTCGTTGCCTTCCCTCACCAGATTTTTGGACGATAGTTGTCCTTTATTACTCGGCCAGTTTGTGAATTGCTGTGCCCCTGAGCTCCATTTTTCAACTCGTTTTTGGTGAGCTGACCGCAAGTCCAAAATTTTGGTTCAGGACCTATGCTGGTCCCAGTGGGGGGCTGAGACTTTGGTTAATTCTTCTTCCTGCCGGGAAATTAGAGTGATATGTGCCCGTCCAAAAGCCTAACAGCTACTCTCTCATTGGTTCTCCCTCTTCCCTTTCATCCCCTGCCAGATTGGAAACCTGTGCGAACCAGGAGCTTAAAGGGGCTGTCTCTCCAAGTTGGGAGGTTGATAGTAAAGCTGATGGAAAGTCAAACCGGAGCACCAGGAGAGGGACTATTCGTTGAGTTTTAGAAACCTTTCGTATTCACAGTGTGTCCGTTCTCTAGGTTTCTCGTACATGTTATAACTTTAGTAATATTCCCTTCAACCTGGAGAGTTGTGACCCATGGAATGGGTGCCAGGAATTTGTGCTTTAAAGGGTCTGCATTTGCTCACCCAATCTCACCCATCGTCTCAGTGCCAAGTGTCCAGCCTTATGCCATATCCAGCTGTCGTTGTAGATAGGGTCATTCCAGGTTTCATCAGAGACCCTGAAGGAATTGTAAAGAATTTCCCAGTTTTTTTGTTTTGTTTTTGAAATTCCTTTTTATAGTGGGTTTGAGCTGATTCTCGCTGCCAATTTTATTCCTGTCTAGACACACTTGATTCCCTTATGGAGACATATCAATACATAGGTTTTAAGATTCTTACTAGTCAGATATATTCCTCTGCGGGAAATATGGGGTTTTGAGTGCCTTTCACTGAGGAAGGTGTAGGTCTTGTCTATTCCATAGTTGGTTTTTGGAACGGTACCTGTGCTTATATCAAACTCTGGTTTTATGCATCACCCCACCTCTCCTTCCACCTTAAGCAAGCATAAGAGTGTTTTCTAAATGTGAGTCTCTGTTCTCTTTCCTAACTCAGTTCAAGTGTAGCCATGTTTACAGGGTCTTCATAAGTGATATCTTATGATAAGTTTCTTTTTCTGTGTGACTTATTTCACTTAGAATCATCGTACCTGAATCCACCCATTTTGCTGCTACTGGTCTTATGACATTGATTTCATGGCTGAGGGATATTCCATCGTACGTAAGTACCACAATTTTTTGAACCATTTTTATATTTCCTGGGATACTTAAGGTGTATCCAAGTTGAGGTCCTTGTAAGCAGTGCAGCCCTAAATTTTGGGGTGGCTCTGTCTTATTGATTTTCAGTTTTCCCAAGGTATATTCCCTAGACTGGAAGTGCCATTGGCTCTGTAGCTCTGTTCTTTGCTTGTTTTAGGGAACACAATGTACTCCTCCAGAGAGGCAGTTGGCAATTTACATCCCGCCCATCAGCATAACAAGGCTCCCTGTTCTCCAGGGCCTGTCTTGCCTTTCTGGTTTTTACACATTTTGTGGATGTCCCTTTTGACCGGTGGGAAGTGATACTTCTTTGTAGTGCAGATTTGCATTGCCCGCTTGCTTGCTTGGCCAAAAAGGGCGTATGCGTTTTCTCCTGAATATATTCAAGAGAAAACACATACGCCCTTTTTAGCCAAGTGCATCATTGTTGAAGTTGTGCCCCTCTTCCTGTGCTTTAAAGGCGATTCCAACGTACCTCTTGAAATCTGTTTCCTGCTATTCTGCCTCGCTTTCAAGTCCGCCTCGTTGCCTTCCCTCACCAGATTTTTGGACGATAGTTGTCCTTTATTACTCGGCCAGTTTGTGAATTGCTGTGCCCCTGAGCTCCATTTTTCAACTCGTTTTTGGTGAGCTGACCGCAAGTCCAAAATTTTGGTTCAGGACCTATGCTGGTCCCAGTGGGGGGCTGAGACTTTGGTTAATTCTTCTTCCTGCCAGGAAATTAGAGTGATATGTGCCGGTCCAAAAGCCTAACAGCTACTCTCTCATTGGTTCTCCCTCTTCCCTTTCATCCCCTGCCAGATTGGAAACCTGTGCGAACCAGGAGCTTAAAGGGGCTGTCTCTCCAAGTTGGGAGGTTGATAGTAAAGCTGATGGAAAGTCAAACCGGAGCACCAGGAGAGGGACTATTCGTTGAGTTTTAGAAACCTTTCGTATTCACAGTGTGTCCGTTCTCTAGGTTTCTCGTACATGTTATAACTTTAGTAATATTCCCTTCAACCTGGAGAGTTGTGACCCATGGAATGGGTGCCAGGAATTTGTGCTTTAAAGGGTCTGCATTTGCTCACCCAATCTCACCCATCGTCTCAGTGCCAAGTGTCCAGCCTTATGCCATATCCAGCTGTCGTTGTAGATAGGGTCATTCCAGGTTTCATCAGAGACCCTGAAGGAATTGTAAAGAATTTCCCAGTTTTTTTGTTTTGTTTTTGAAATTCCTTTTTATAGTGGGTTTGAGCTGATACTCGCTGCCAATTTTATTCCTGTCTAGACACACTTGATTCCCTTATGGAGACATATCAATACATAGGTTTTAAGATTCTTACTAGTCAGATATATTCCTCTGCGGGAAATATGGGGTTTTGAGTGCCTTTCACTGAGGAAGGTGTAGGTCTTGTCTATTCCATAGTTGGTTTTTGGAACGGTACCTGTGCTTATATCAAACTCTGGTTTTATGCATCACCCCACCTCTCCTTCCACCTTAAGCAAGCATAAGAGTGTTTTCTAAATGTGAGTCTCTGTTCTCTTTCCTAACTCAGTTCAAGTGTAGCCATGTTTACAGGTTCTTCATAAGTGATATCTTATGATAAGTTTCTTTTTCTGTGTGACTTATTTCACTTAGAATCATCGTACCTGAATCCACCCATTTTGCTGCTACTGGTCTTATGACATTGATTTCATGGCTGAGGGATATTCCATCGTACGTAAGTACCACAATTTTTTGAACCATTTTTATATTTCCTGGGATACTTAAGGTGTATCCAAGTTGAGGTCCTTGTAAGCAGTGCAGCCCTAAATTTTGGGGTGGCTCTGTCTTATTGATTTTCAGTTTTCCCAAGGTATATTCCCTAGACTGGAAGTGCCATTGGCTCTGTAGCTCTGTTCTTTGCTTGTTTTAGGGAACACAATGTACTCCTCCAGAGAGGCAGTTGGCAATTTACATCCCGCCCATCAGCATAACAAGGCTCCCTGTTCTCCAGGGCCTGTCTTGCCTTTCTGGTTTTTACACATTTTGTGGATGTCCCTTTTGACCGGTGGGAAGTGATACTTCTTTGTAGTGCAGATTTGCATTGCCCGCTTGCTTGCTTGGCCAAAAAGGGCGTATGCGTTTTCTCCTGAATATATTCAGGAGAAAACGCATACGCCCTTTTTGGCCAAGTGCATCATTGTCGAAGTTGTGCCCTTCTTCCTGTGCTTTAAAGGCGATTCCAACGTACCTCTTGAAATCTGTTTCCTGCTATTCTGCCTCGCTTTCAAGTCCGCCTCGTTGCCTTCCCTCAACAGATTTTTGGACGATAGTTGTCCTTTATTACTCGGCCAGTTTGTGAATTGCTGTGCCCCTGAACTCCATTTTTCAACTCGTTTTTGGTGAGCTGACCGCAAGTCCAAAATTTTGGTTCAGGACCTATACTCGTTCCCGGTGGGGGGCTGAGACTTTGGTTAATTCTTCTTCCTGCCGGGAAATTACAGTGATATGTGCCCGTCCAAATGCCTAACAGCTACTCTCTCATTGGTTCTTCCTCTTCCCTTTCATCCTCTGCCAAATTGGCAACCTGTGCGAACCAGGAGGTTAAAGGGGCTGTCTCTCCATGTGGGGAGGTTGATAGTAAAGCAGATGGAAAGTCAAACCGGAGCACCAGGAGAGGGACTATTCGTTTAGTTTTAGAAACCTTTCGTATTCACAGTGTGTCCGTTCTCTAGGTTTCCCGTACATGTTATAACTGTAGTAATATTCCCTTCAACCTGGAAAGTTGGGACCCATGGAATGGGTGCCATGCATTATTGCTTTAAAGGGTCTGCATTTGCTCACCCAATCTCACCAATCCTCTCAGTCCCGAGTGTCCAGCCTTATGCCACATCCAGCTGTCATTGTAGATAGGGTCATTCCAGGTTTCATCAGAGACTCTGAAGGAAATGTAAAGATTTTCCCAGTTTTTTTGTTTTGTTTTTGAAATTCCTTTTTATAGTGGGTTTGAGCTGATTCTCGCTGTCATGTTTATGCCAGTCTAGACACACTTGATTCCCTTACGGAGACATATCAATACATAGGTTTTAAGATTCTTACTAGTCAGATATATTCCTCTGCGGGAAATATGGGGTTTTGAGTCCCTTTCACTGAGGAGGGTGTAGGTCTTGACTTTTCCATAGTTGGTTTTTGGAGCGGTACCTGTGCTTATATCAAACTCTGGTTTTATGCATCACCCCACCTCTCTTTCCCCCTTAAGCAGGCATAAGAGTGTTTTCTAAATGTGAGACACTGTTCTCTTTCCTAACTCAGTTCAAGTGTAGCCATGTTTACAGGATCTTCATAAGTGATATCTTATGATAAGTTTCTTTTTCTGTGTGACTTATTTCACTTAGAATCATCGTACCTGAATCCACCCATTTTGCTGCTACTGGTCTTATGTCATTGATTTCATGGCTGAGGGATATTCCATCGTACGTAAGTACCACAATTTTTTGAACCATTTTTATATTTCCTGGGATATTTAAGGTGTACCCAAGTTGAGGTCCTTGTAAGCAGTGCAGCCCTAAATTTTGGGGTGGCTCTGTCTTATTGATTTTCAGTTTTCCCAAGGTATATTCCCTAGACTGGAAGTGCCCTTGGCTCTGTAGCTATGTTCTTTACATGTTTTAGGGAACACAATGCACTCCTCCAGAGAGGCAGTTGGCAATTTATATCCCGCCCATCAGCATAACAAGGCTCCCTGTTCTCCAGGGCCTGTCTTGCCTTTCTGGTTTTTACACATTTTGTGGATGTCCCTTTTGAACGGTGGGAGGTGATACTTCTTTGTAGTGCAGATTTGCATTGCCCGCTTGCTTGCTTGGCCAAAAAGGGCGTATGCGTTTTCTCCTGAATATATTCAGGAGAAAACGCATACGCCCTTTTTGGCCAAGTGCATCATTGTCGAAGTTGTGCCCCTCTTCCTGTGCTTTAAAGGCGATTCCAACGTACCTCTTGAAATCTGTTTCCTGCTGTTCTGCCTCGCTTTCAAGTCCGCCTCGTTGCCTTCCCTCAACAGATTTTTGGACGATAGTTCTCCTTTATTACTCTGCCAGTTTGTGAATTGCTGTGCCCCTGAGCACCATTTTTCAACTCGTTTTTGGTGAGCTGACCGCAAGTCCAAAATTTTGGTTCAGGACCTATACTGGTTCCCGGTGGGGGGCTGAGACTTTGGTTAATTCTTCTTCCTGCCGGGAAATTACAGTGATATGTGCCCGTCCAAATGCCTAACAGCTACTCTCTCATTGGTTCTCCCTCTTCCCTTTCATCCTCTGCCAAATTGGCATCCTTTGCGAACCAGGGTGTTAAAGGGCTGTCTCTCCAAGTTGGGAGGTTGATAGTAAAGCAGATGGAAAGTCAAACCGGAGCACCAGGAGAGGGACAATTCGTTGAGGTTTAGAAACCTTTCGTATTCACAGTGTGTCCGTTCTCTAGGTTTCCCGTACATGTTATAACTGTAGTAATATTCCCTTCAACCTGGAGAGTTGGGACCCATGGAATGGGTGCCATGCATTATTGCTTTAAAGGGTCTGCATTTGCTCACCCAATCTCACCAATCCTCTCAGTCCCAAGTGTCCAGCCTTATGCCACATCCAGCTGTCATTGTAGATAGGGTCATTCCAGGTTTCATCATTGACCCTGAAGGAATTGTAAAGAATTTCCCAGTTTTTTTGTTTTGTTTTTGAAATTCCTTTTTATAGTGGGTTTGAGCTGATTCTCGCTGCCTTGTTTATGCCAGTCTAGACACACTTGATTCCCTTATGGTGACATATCAATACATAGGTTTTAAGATTCTTACTAGTCAGATATATTCCTCTGCGGGAAATATGGGCTTTTCAGACCCTTTCATTGAGGAAGGTGTAGGTCTTGTCTATTCCATAGTTGGTTTTTGGAGCGGTACCTCTGCTTATATCAAACTCTGGTTTTATGCATCACCCCACCTCTCTTTCCCCCTTAAGCAGGCATAAGAATGTTTTCTAAATGTGAGACACTGTTCTCTTTCCTAACTCAGTTCAAGTGTAGCCATGTTTACAGGATCTTCATAAGTGAAATCTTATGATAAGTTTCTTTTTCTGTGTACCTTATTTCACTTAGAATCATCGTACCTGAATCCACCCATTTTGCTGCTACTGGTCTTATGTCATTGATTTCATGGCTGAGGGATATTCCATCGTACGTAAGTACCACAATTTTTTGAACCATTTTTATATTTCCTGGGATATTTAAGGTGTACCCAAGTTGAGGTCCTTGTAAGCAGTGCAGCCCTAAATTTTGGGGTGGCTCTGTCTTATTGATTTTCAGTTTTCCCAAGGTATATTCCCTAGACTGGAAGTGCCCTTGGCTCTGTAGCTATGTTCTTTACATGTTTTAGGGAACACAATGCACTCCTCCAGAGAGGCAGTTGGCAATTTACATCCCGCCCATCAGCATAACAAGGCTCCCTGTTCTCCAGGGCCTGTCTTGCCTTTCTGGTTTTTACACATTTTGTGGATGTCCCTTTTGAACGGTGGGAGGTGATACTTCTTTGTAGTGCAGATTTGCATTGCCCGCTTGCTTGCTTGGCCAAAAAGGGCGTATGCGTTTTCTCCTGAATATATTCAGGAGAAAACGCATACGCCCTTTTTGGCCAAGTGCATCATTGTCGAAGTTGTGCCCCTCTTCCTGTGCTTTAAAGGCGATTCCAATGTACCTCTTGAAATCTGTTTCCTGCTATTCTGCCTCGCTTTCAAGTCCGCCTCGTTGCCTTCCCTCAACAGATTTTTGGACGATAGTTCTCCTTTATTACTCTGCCAGTTTGTGAATTGCTGTGCCCCTGAGCACCATTTTTCAACTCGTTTTTGGTGAGCTGACCGCAAGTCCAAAATTTTGGTTCAGGACCTATACTGGTTCCCGGTGGGGAGCTGAGACTTTGGTTAATTCTTCTTCCTGCCGGGAAATTACAGTGATATGTGCCCGTCCAAATGCCTAACAGCTACTCTCTCATTGGTTCTCCCTCTTCCCTTTCATCCTCTGCCAAATTGGCATCCTGTGCGAACCAGGGTGTTAAAGGGGCTGTCTCTCCAAGTTGGGAGGTTGATAGTAAAGCAGATGGAAAGTCAAACCGGAGCACCAGGAGAGGGACAATTCGTTGAGGTTTAGAAACCTTTCGTATTCACAGTGTGTCCGTTCTCTAGGTTTCCCGTACATGTTATAACTGTAGTAATATTCCCTTCAACCTGGAGAGTTGGGACCCATGGAATGGGTGCCATGCATTATTGCTTTAAAGGGTCTGCATTTGCTCACCCAATCTCACCAATCCTCTCAGTCCCAAGTGTCCAGCCTTATGCCACATCCAGCTGTCATTGTAGATAGGGTCATTCCAGGTTTCATCATTGACCCTGAAGGAATTGTAAAGAATTTCCCAGTTTTTTTGTTTTGTTTTTGAAATTCCTTTTTATAGTGGGTTTGAGCTGATTCTCGCTGCCTTGTTTATGCCAGTCTAGACACACTTGATTCCCTTACGGAGACATATCAATACATAGGTTTTAAGATTCTTACTAGTCAGATATATTCCTCTGCGGGAAATATGGGGTTTTGAGTCCCTTTCACTGAGGAAGGTGTAGGTCTTGTCTATTCCACAGTTGGTTTTTGGAACGGTACCTGTGCTTATATCAAACTCTGGTTTTATGCATCACCCCACCTCTCTTTCCCCCTTAAGCAGGCATAAGAGTGTTTTCTAAATGTGAGACACTGTTCTCTTTCCAAACTCATTTCAAGTGTAGCCATGTTTACAGCATCTTCATAAGTGATATCTTATGATAAGTTTCTTTTTCTGTGTGACTTATTTCACTTAGAATCATCGTACCTGAATCCACCCATTTTGCTGCTACTGGTCTTATGACATTGATTTCATGGCTGAGGGATATTCCATCGTACGTAAGTACCACAATTTTTTGAACCATTTTTATATTTCCTGGGATATTTAAGGTGTACCCAAGTTGAGGTCCTTGTAAGCAGTGCAGCCTTAAATTTTGGGGTGGCTCTGTCTTATTGATTTTCAGTTTTCCCAAAGTATATTCCCTAGACTGGAAGTGCCCTTGGCTCTGTAGCTCTGTTGTTTACTTGTTTTAGGGAACACTATGTACTCCTCCAGAGAGGCAGTTGGCAATTTACATCCCACCCTTCAGCATAACAAGGCTCCCTCTTCTCCAGGGCCTGTCTTGCCTTTCTGGTTTTTACACATTTTGTGGATGTCCCTTTTGACCGGAGGGAAGTGATACTTCTTTGTAGTGCAGATTTGCATTGCCCGCTTGCTTGCTTGGCCAAAAAGGGCGTATGCGTTTTCTCCTGAATATATTCAGGAGAAAACGCATACGCCCTTTTTGGCCAAGTGCATCATTGTCGAAGTTGTGCCCCTCTTCCTGTGCTTTAAAGGCGATTCCAACGTACCTCTTGAAATCTGTTTCCTGCTATTCTGCCTCGCTTTCAAGTCCGCCTCGTTGCCTTCCCTCAACAGATTTTTGGACGATAGTTGTCCTTTATTACTCGGCCAGTTTGTGAATTGCTGTGCCCCTGAGCTCTATTTTTCAACTCGTTTTTGGTGAGCTGACCGCAAGTCCAAAATTTTGGTTCAGGACCTATGCTGGTTTCCGGTGGGGGGCTGAGAGTTTGATTAATTCTTCTTCCTGCCGGGAAATTACAGTGATATGTGCCCGTCCAAATGCCTAACAGCTACTCTCTCATTGGTTCTCCCTCTTCCCTTTCATCCTCTGCCAAATTGGCAACCTGTGCGAACCAGGAGGTTAAAGGGGCTGTCTCTCCATGTTGGGAGATTGATAGTAAAGCAGGTGGAAAGTCAAACCGGAGCACCAGGATTGGGACTATTCGTTGAGTTTTAGAAACCTTTCGTATTCACAGTGTGTCCGTTCTCTAGGTTTCCCGTACATGTTATAGCTGTAGTAATATTCCCTTCAACCTGGAGAGTTGGGACTCATGGAATGGGTGCCATGCATTATTACTTTAAAGGGTCTGCATTTGCTCACTGAATCTCACAAATCCTGTCTGTCCCAGGTGTGCAGCCTTATGTCACATCCAGCTGTCGTTGTAGATAGGGTCATTCCAGGTTTCATCATTGACCCTGAAGGAATTGTAAAGAATTTCCCAGTTTTTTTGTTTTGTTTTTGAAATTCCTTTTTATAGTGGGTTTGAGCTGATTCTCGCTGCCTTGTTTATGCCAGTCTAGACACACTTGATTCCCTTACGGAGACATATCAATACATAGGTTTTAAGATTCTTACTAGTCAGATATATTCCTCTGCGGGAAATATGGGGTTTTGAGTCCCTTTCACTGAGGAAGGTGTAGGTCTTTTCTATTCCATAGTTGGTTTTTGGAACGGTACCTATGCTTATATCAAACTCTGGTTTTATGCATCACCCCACCTCTCCTTCCACCTTAAGCAGGCATAAGAATGTTTTCTAAATGTGAGACACTCTTCTCTTTCCTAACTCAGTTCAAGTGTAGCCATGTTTACAGGATCTTCATAAGTGAAATCTTATGATAAGTTTCTTTTTCTGTGTACCTTATTTCACTTAGAATCATCGTACCTGAATCCACCCATTTTGCTGCTACTGGTCTTATGTCATTGATTTCATGGCTGAGGGATATTCCATCGTACGTAAGTACCACAATTTTTTGAACCATTTTTATATTTCCTGGGATATTTAAGGTGTACCCAAGTTGAGGTCCTTGTAAGCAGTGCAGCCCTAAATTTTGGGGTGGCTCTGTCTTATTGATTTTCAGTTTTCCCAAGGTATATTCCCTAGACTGGAAGTGCCCTTGGCTCTGTAGCTATGTTCTTTACATGTTTTAGGGAACACAATGCACTCCTCCAGAGAGGCAGTTGGCAATTTACATCCCGCCCATCAGCATAACAAGGCTCCCTGTTCTCCAGGGCCTGTCTTGCCTTTCTGGTTTTTACACATTTTGTGGATGTCCCTTTGGACCGGTGGGAAGTGATACTTCTTTGTAGTGCAGATTTGCATTGCCCGCTTGCTTGCTTGGCCAAAAAGGGCGTATGTGTTTTCTCCTGAATATATTCAGGAGAAAACGCATACGCCCTTTTTGGCCAAGTGCATCATTGTCGAAGTTGTGCCCCTCTTCCTGTGCTTTAAAGGCAATTCAAACATACCTCTTGAAATCTGTTTCCTGCTATTCTGGCTCGCTTTCAAGTCCACCTCGTTGCCTTCCCTCAACAGATTTTTGGACGATAGTTGTCCTTTATTACTCGGCCAGTTTGTGAATTGCTGTGCCCCTGAGCTCCATTTTTCAACTCGTTTTTGGTGAGCTGACCGCAAGTCCAAAATTATGGTTCAGGACCTCTACTGGTTCCCGGTGGGTGGCTGAGACTTTGGTTAAATCTTCTACCTGCCGGGAAATTACAGTGATATGTGCCCGTCCAAATGCCTAACAGCTACTCTCTCATTGGTTCTCCCTCTTCCCTTTCATCCTCTGCCAAATTGGCAACCTGTGCGAACCAGGAGGTTAAAGGGGCTGTCTCTCCAAGTTGGGAGGTTGATAGTAAAGCAGGTGGAAAGTCAAACCGGAGCACCAGGAGAGGGACTATTCGTTGAGTTTTAGAAACCTTTCGTATTCACAGTGTGTCTGTTCTCTAGGTTTCCCGTACATATTATAACTGTAGTAATATTCCCTTCAACCCGGAGAGTTGGGACCCATGGAATAGGTGCCATGCATTATTACTTTAAAGGGTCTGCATTTGCTCACCCAATCTCACCAATCCTCTCAGTCCCAAGTGTCCAGCCTTATGTCACATCCAGCTGTCGTTGTAGATAGGGTCATTCCAGGTTTCATCAGAGACCCTGAAGGAATTGTAAATAATTTCCCTGTTTTTTTGTTTTGTTTTTGAAATTCCTTTTTATAGTGGGTTTGAGGTGATTCTCGCTGCCATGTTTATGCCAGTCTAGACACAGTTGATTCCCTTATGGAGATATATGAATACATAGGTTTTAAGATTCTTAGTAGTCAGATATATTCATTTGTGGGAAATATGGGGTTTTGAGTCCCTTTCACTGAGGAAGGTGTAGGTCTTTTCTATTCCATAGTTGGTTTTTGGAACGGTACCTATGCTTATATCAAACTCTGGTTTTATGCATCACCCCACCTCTCCTTCCACCTTAAGCAGGCATAAGAGTGTTTTCTAAATGTGAGACACTGTTCTCTTTCCTAACTCAGTTCAAGTGTAGCCATGTTTACAGCATCTTCATAAGTGATATCTTATGATAAGTTTATTTTTCTGTGTGACTTATTTCACTTAGAATCATCGTACCTGAATCCACCCATTTTGCTGCTACTGGTCTTATGACATTGATTTCATGGCTGAGGGATATTCCATCGTACGTAAGTACCACACTTTTTTGAACCATTTTTATATTTCCTGGGATATTTAAGGTGTACCCAAGTTGAGGTCCTTGTAAGCAGTGCAACCCTAAATTTTGGGGTGGCTCTGTCTTATTGATTTTCAGTTTTCCCAAGGTATATTCCCTAGACTGGAAGTTCCCTTGGCTCTGTAGCTCTGTTGTTTACTTGTTTTAGGGAACACAATGCACTCCTCCAGAGAGGCAGTTGGCAATTTACATCCCGCCCATCAGCATAACAAGGCTCCCTGTTCTCCAGGGCCTGTCTTGCCTTTCTGGTTTTTACACATTTTGTGGATGTCCCTTTTGACCGGTGGGAAGTGATACTTCTTTGTAGTGCAGATTTGCATTGCCCGCTTGCTTGCTTGGCCAAAAAGGGCGTATGCATTTTCTCCTGAATATATTCAGGAGAAAACTCATACGCCCTTTTTGGCCAAGTGCATCATTGTCGAAGTTGTGCCCCTCTTCCTGTGCTTTAAAGGCGATTCCAACGTACATCTTGAAATCTGTTTCCTGCTATTCTGGCTCACTTTCAAGTCCGCCTCGTTGCCTTCCCTCAACAGATTTTTGGACGATAGTTGTCCTTTATTACTCGGCCAGTTTGTGAATTGTTGTGCCCCTGAGCTCCATTCTTCAACTCGTTTTTGGTGAGCTGACCGCAAGTCCAAAATTTTGGTTCAGGACCTATACTGGTTCCCGGTGGGTGGCTGAGACTTTGGTTAA
Source organism: Hyperoodon ampullatus (assembly GCF_949752795.1). Classification (NCBI taxonomy): domain Eukaryota; kingdom Metazoa; phylum Chordata; class Mammalia; order Artiodactyla; family Ziphiidae; genus Hyperoodon; species Hyperoodon ampullatus. Next base: position 525,097 of record NW_027640981.1, on the reverse strand, counting down.
TTCTTCTTCCTGCCGGGAAATTACAGTGATATGTGCCCGTCCAATTGCCCAACAGCTACTCTCTCATTGGTTCTCCCTCTTCCCTTTCATCCTCTGCCAAATTGGCAACCTGTGCGAACCAGGAGGTTAAAGGGGCTGTCTCTCCAAGTTGGGAGGTTGATAGTAAAGCAGATGGAAAGTCAAACTGGAGCATCAGGCGAGGGACTATTCGTTGAGTTTTAGAAACCTTTCGTATTCACAGTGTGTCCGTTCTCTAGGTTTCCCGTAAATGTTATAACTGTAGTAATATTCCCTTCAACCTGGAGAGTTGGGACCCATGGAATGGGTGCCATGCATTATTGCTTTAAAGGGTCTGCATTTGCTCACCCAATCTCACCAATCCTCTCAGTCCCAAGTGTCCAGCCTTATGCCACATCCAGCTATCGTTGTAGATAGGGTCATTCCAGTTTTCATCAGATACTCTGAAGGATTTGTAAAGAATTTCCCAGGTTTTTTGTTTTGTTTTTGAAATTCCTTTTTATAGTGGGTTTGAGCTGATTCTCGCTGCCATGTTTATGCCAGTCTAGACACACTTGATTCCCTTACGGAGACATATCAATACATAGGTTTTAAGATTCTTACTAGTCAGATATATTCCTCTGCGGGAAATATGGGGTTTTGAGTCCCTTTCACTGAGGAAGGTGTAGGTCTTGTCTATTCCATAGTTGGTTTTTGGAACGGTACCTGTCCTTATATCAAACTCTGGTTTTATGCGTCACCCCACCTCTCTTTCCCACTTAAGCAGGCATAAGAGTGTTTTCTAAATGTGAGACACTGTTCTCTTTCCTAACTCATTTCAAGTATAGCCATGTTTACAGCATCTTCATAAGTGATATCTTATGATAAGTTTCTTTTTCTCTGTGACTTATTTCACTTAGAATCATCGTACCTGAATCCACCCATTTTGCTGCTACTGGTCTTATGACATTGATTTCATGGCTGAGGGGTATTCCATCGTACGTAAGTACCACAATTTTTTGAACCATTTTTATATTTCCTGGGATATTTAAGGTGTACCCAAGTTGAGGTCCTTGTAAGCAGTGCAGCCTTAAATTTTGGGGTGGCTCTGTCTTATTGATTTTCAGTTTTCCCAAAGTATATTCCCTAGACGGGAAGTGCCCTTGGCTCTGTAGCTCTGTTGTTTACTTGTTTTAGGGAACACTATGTACTCCTCCAGAGAGGCAGTTGGCAATTTACATCCCACCCTTCAGCATAACAAGGCTCCCTCTTCTCCAGGGCCTGTCTTGCCTTTCTGGTTTTTACACATTTTGTGGATGTTCCTTTTGACCGGAGGGAAGTGATACTTCTTTGTAGTGCAGATTTGCATTGCCCGCTTGCTTCCTTGGCCAAAAAGGGCGTATGCGTTTTCTCCTGAATATATTCAGGAGAAAACGCATACGCCCTTTTTGGCCAAGTGCATCATTGTCGAAGTTGTGCCCCTCTTCCTGTGCTTTAAAGGCGATTCCAACGTACCTCTTGAAATCTGTTTCCTGCTATTCTGCCTCGCTTTCAAGTCCGCCTCGTTGCCTTCCCTCAACAGATTTTTGGACGATAGTTGTCCTTTATTACTCGGCCAGTTTGTGAATTGCTGTGCCCCTGTGCTCTATTTTTCAACTCGTTTTTGGTGAGCTGACCGCAAGTCCAAAATTTTGGTTCAGGACCTATGCTGGTTTCCGGTGGGGGGCTGAGACTTTGGTTAATTCTTCTTCCTGCCGGGAAATTAAAGTGATATGTGCCCGTCCAAATGCCTAACAGCTACTCTCTCATTGGTTCTCCCTCTTCCCTTTCATCCTCTGCCAAATTGGCAACCTGTGCGAACCAGGAGGTTAAAGGGGCTGTCTCTCCATGTTGGGAGATTGATAGTAAAGCAGGTGGAAAGTCAAACCGGAGCACCAGGAGTGGGACTATTCGTTGTGTTTTAGAAACCTTTCGTATTCACAGTGTGTCCGTTCTCTAGGTTTCCCGTACATGTTATAGCTGTAGTAATATTCCCTTCAACCTGGAGAGTTGGTACTCATGGAATGGGTGCCATGCATTATTACATTAAAGGGTCTGCATTTGCTCACCCAATCTCACCAATCCTGTCAGTCCCAAGTGTCCAGCCTTATGCCACATCCAGCTGTCGTTGTAGATAGGGTCATTCCAGGTTTCATCAGAGACCCTGAAGGAATTGTAAAGAATTTCCCAGTTTTTTTGTTTCGTTTTTGAAATTCCTTTTTATCGTGGGTTTGAGCTGATTCTCGCTGCCATGTTTATGCCAGTCTAGACACACTTGATTCCCTTACAGAGACATATCAATACATAGGTTTTAAGATTCTTATTAGTCAGATATATTCCTCTGCGGGAAATATGGTGTTTTCAGACCCTTTCACTGAGGAAGGTGTAGGTCTTGTCTATTCCATAGTTGGTTTTTGGAGCGGTACCTGTGCTTATATCAAACTCTGGTTTTATGCATCACCCCACCTCTCTTTCCCCCTGAAGCAGGCATAAGAATGTTTTCTAAATGTGAGACACTGTTCTCTTTCCTAACTCAGTTCAAGTGTAGCCATGTTTACAGGATCTTCATATGTGAAATCTTATGATAAGTTTCTTTTTCTGTGTACCTTATTTCACTTAGAATCATCGTACCTGAATCCACCCATTTTGCTGCTACTGGTCTTATGTCATTGATTTCATGGCTGAGGGATATTCCATCGTACGTAAGTACCACAACTTTTTGAACCATTTTTATATTTCCTGGGATATTTAAGGTGTACCCAAGTTGAGGTCCTTGTAAGCAGTGCAGCCCTAAATTTTGGGGTGGCTCTGTCTTATTGATTTTCAGTTTTCCCAAGGTATATTCCCTAGACTGGAAGTTCCCTTGGCTCTGTAGCTCTGTTGTTTACTTGTTTTAGGGAACACAATGCACTCCTCCAGAGAGGCAGTTGGCAATTTACATCCCGCCCATCAGCATAACAAGGCTCCCTGTTCTCCAGGGCCTGTCTTGCCTTTCTGGTTTTTACACATTTTGTGGATGTCCCTTTTGACCGGTGGGAAGTGATACTTCTTTGTAGTGCAGATTTGCATTGCCCGCTTGCTTGCTTGGCCAAAAAGGGCGTATGCGTTTTCTCCTGAATATATTCAGGAGAAAACGCATACGCCCTTTTTGGCCAAGTGCATCATTGTCGAAGTTGTGCCCCTCTTCCTGTGCTTTAAAGGCGATTCCAACGTACCTCTTGAAATCTGTTTCCTGCTATTCTGGCTCGCTTTCAAGTCCCCCTCGTTGCCTTCCCTCAACAGATTTTTGGACGATAGTTGTCCTTTATTACTCGGCCAGTTTGTGAATTGTTGTGCCCCTGAGCTCCATTTTTCAACTCGTTTTTGGTGAGCTGACCGCAAGTCCAAAATTTTGGTTCAGGACCTATACTGGTTCCCGGTGGGTGGCTGAGACTTTGGTTAATTCTTCTTCCTGCCGGGAAATTACAGTGATATGTGCCCGTCCAAATGCCCAACAGCTACTCTCTCATTGGTTCTCCCTCTTCCCTTTCATCCTCTGCCAAATTGGCAACCTGTGCGAACCAGGAGGTTAAAGGGGCTGTCTCTCCAAGTTGGGAGGTTGATAGTAAAGCAGATGGAAAGTCAAACTGGAGCACCAGGCGAGGGACTATTCGTTGAGTTTTAGAAACCTTTCGTATTCACAGTGTGTCCGTTCTCTAGGTTTCCCGTACATGTTATAACTGTAGTAATATTCCCTTCAACCTGGAGAGTTGGGACCCATGGAATGGGTGCCATGCATTATTGCTTTAAAGGGTCTGCATTTGCTCACCCAATCTCACCAATCCTGTCAGTCCCAAGTGTCCAGCCTTATGCCACATCCAGCTATCGTTGTAGATAGGGTCATTCCAGTTTTCATCAGATACTCTGAAGGATTTGTAAAGAATTTCCCAGTTTTTTTGTTTTGTTTTTGAAATTCCTTTTTATAGTGGGTTTGAGCTGATTCTCGCTGCCATGTTTATGCCAGTCTAGACACACTTGATTCCCTTACGGAGACATATCAATACATAGGTTTTAAGATTCTTACTAGTCAGATATATTCCTCTGCAGGAAATATGGGGTTTTGAGTCCCTTTCACTGAGGAAGGTGTAGGTCTTGTCTATTCCGTAGTTGGTTTTTGGAACGGTACCTGTCCTTATATCAAACTCTGGTTTTATGCATCACCCCACCTCTCTTTCCCCCTTAAGCAGGCATAAGAGTGTTTTCTAAATGTGAGACACTGTTCTCTTTCCTAACTCATTTCAAGTATAGCCATGTTTACAGCATCTTCATAAATGATATCATATGATAAGTTTCTTTTTCTGTGTGACTTATTTCACTTAGAATCATCGTACCTGAATCCACCCATTTTGCTGCTACTGGTCTTATGACATTGATTTCATGGCTGAGGGATATCCCATCGTACGTAAGTACCACAATTTTTTGGACCATTTTTATATTTTGGGATATTTAAGGTGTACCCAAGTTGAGGTCCTTGTAAGCAGTGCAGCCTTAAATTTTGGGGTGGCTCTGTCTTATTGATTTTCAGTTTTCCCAAACTATATTCCCTAGACGGGAAGTGCCCTTGGCTCTGTAGCTCTGTTGTTTACTTGTTTTAGGGAACACTATGTACTCCTCCAGAGAGGCAGTTGGCAATTTACATCCCACCCTTCAGCATAACAAGGCTCCCTCTTCTCCAGGGCCTGTCTTGCCTTTCTGGTTTTTACACATTTTGTGGATGTCCCTTTTGACCGGAGGGAAGTGATACTTCTTTGTAGTGCAGATTTGCATTGCCTGCTTGCTTGCTTGGCCAAAAAGGGCGTATGCGTTTTCTCCTGAATATATTCAGGAGAAAACGCATACGCCCTTTTTGGCCAAGTGCAACATTGTCGAAGTTGTGCCCCTCTTCCTGTGCTTTAAAGGCGATTCCAACGTACCTCTTGAAATCTGTTTCCTGCTATTCTGCCTCGCTTTCAAGTCCGCCTCGTTGCCTTCCCTCAACAGATTTTTGGACGATAGTTGTCCTTTATTACTCGGCCAGTTTGTGAATTGCTGTGCCCCTGAGCTCTATTTTTCAACTCGTTGTTGGTGAGCTGACCGCAAGTCCAAAATTTTGGTTCAGGACCTATGCTGGTTTCCGGTGGGGGGCTGAGACTTTGGTTAATTCTTCTTCCTGCCGGGAAATTACAGTGATATGTGCCCGTCCAAATGCCTAACAGCTACTCTCTCATTGGTTCTCCCTCTTCCCTTTCATCCTCTGCCAAATTGGCAACCTTTGCGAACCAGGAGGTTAAAGGGGCTGTCTCTCCATGTTGGGAGATTGATAGTAAAGCAGGTGGAAAGTCAAACCGGAGCACCAGGAGTGGGACTATTCGTTGAGTTTTAGAAACCTTTCGTATTCACAGTGTGTCCGTTCTCTAGGTTTCCCGTACATGTTATAGCTGTAGTAATATTCCCTTCAACCTGGAGAGTTGGGACTCATGGAATGGGTGCCATGCATTATTACTTTAAAGGGTCTGCATTTGCTCACCCAATCTCACCAATCCTCTCAGTCCCAAGTGTCCAGCCTTATGCCACATCCAGCTGTCGTTGTAGATAGGGTCATTCCAGGTTTCATCAGAGACCCTGAAGGAATTGTAAAGAATTTCCCAGTTTTTTTCTTTTGTTTTTGAAATTCCTTTTTATCGTGGGTTTGAGCTGATTCTCGCTGCCATGTTTATGCCAGTCTAGACACACTTGATTCCCTTACAGAGACATATCAATACATAGGTTTTAAGATTCTTACTAGTCAGATATATTCCTCTGCGGGAAATATGGTGTTTTCAGACCCTTTCACTGAGGAAGGTGTAGGTCTTGTCTATTCCATAGTTGGTTTTTAGAGCGGTACCTGTGCTTATATCAAACTCTGGTTTTATGCATCACCCCACCTCTCTTTCCCCCTTAAGCAGGCATAAGAATGTTTTCTAAATATGAGACACTGTTCTCTTTCCTAACTCAGTTCAAGTGTAGCCATGTTTACAGGATCTTCATAAGTGAAATCTTATGATAAGTTTCTTTTTCTGTGTACCTTATTTCACTTAGAATCATCGTACCTGAATCCACCCATTTTGCTGCTACTGGTCTTATGTCATTGATTTCATGGCTGAGGGATATTCCATCGTACGTAAGTACCACAACTTTTTGAACCATTTTTATATTTCCTGGGATATTTAAGGTGTACCCAAGTTGAGGTCCTTGTAAGCAGTGCAGCCCTAAATTTTGGGGTGGCTCTGTCTTATTGATTTTCAGTTTTCCCAAGGTATATTCCCTAGACTGGAAGTTCCCTTGGCTCTGTAGCTCTGTTGTTTACTTGTTTTAGGGAACACAATGCACTCCTCCAGAGAGGCAGTTGGCAATTTACATCCCGCCCATCAGCATAACAAGGCTCCCTGTTCTCCAGGGCCTGTCTTGCCTTTCTGGTTTTTACACATTTTGTGGATGTCCCTTTTGACCGGTGGGAAGTGGTACTTCTTTGTAGTGCAGATTTGCATTGCCCGCTTGCTTGCTTGGCCATAAAGGGCGTATGCGTTTTCTCCTGAATATATTCAGGAGAAAACGCATACGCCCTTTTTGGCCAAGTGCATCATTGTCGAAGTTGTGCCCCTCTTCCTGTGCTTTAAAGGCGATTCCAACGTACCTCTTGAAATCTGTTTCCTGCTATTCTGGCTCGCTTTCAAGTCCGCCTCGTTGCCTTCCCTCAACAGATTTTTGGACGATAGTTGTCCTTTATTACTCGGCCAGTTTGTGAATTGTTGTGCCCCTGAGCTCCATTTTTCAACTCGTTTTTGGTGAGCTGACCGCAAGTCCAAAATTTTGGTTCAGGACCTATACTGGTTCCCGGTGGGTGGCTGAGACTTTGGTTAATTCTTCTTCCTGCCGGGAAATTACAGTGATATGTGCCCGTCCAAATGCCCAACAGCTACTCTCTCATTGGTTCTCCCTCTTCCCTTTCATCCTCTGCCAAATTGGCAACCTGTGCGAACCAGGAGGTTAAAGGGGCTGTCTCTCCAAGTTGGGAGGTTGATAGTAAAGCAGATGGAAAGTCAAACTGGAGCACCAGGCGAGGGACTATTCGTTGAGTTTTAGAAACCTTTCGTATTCACAGTGTGTCCGTTCTCTAGGTTTCCCGTACATGTTATAACTGTAGTAATATTCCCTTCAACCTGGAGAGTTGGGACCCATGGAATGGGTGCCATGCATTATTGCTTTAAAGGGTCTGCATTTGCTCACCCAATCTCACCAATCCTCTCAGTCCCAAGTGTCCAGCCTTATGCCACATCCAGCTATCGTTGTAGATAGGGTCATTCCAGTTTTCATCAGATACTCTGAAGGATTTGTAAAGAATTTCCCAGTTTTTTTGTTTTGTTTTTGAAATTCCTTTTTATAGTGGGTTTGAGCTGATTCTCGCTGCCATGTTTATGCCAGTCTAGACACACTTGATTCCCTTACGGAGACATATCAATACATAGGTTTTAAGATTCTTACTAGTCAGATATATTCCTCTGCGGGAAATATGGGGTTTTGAGTCCCTTTCACTGAGGAAGGTGTAGGTCTTGTCGATTCCATAGTTGGTTTTTGGAACGGTACCTATCCTTATATCAAACTCTGGTTTTATGCATCACCCCACCTCTCTTTCCCCCTTAAGCAGGCATAAGAGTGTTTTCTAAATGTGAGACACTGTTCTCTTTCCTAACTCATTTCAAGTATAGCCATGTTTACAGCATCTTCATAAGTGATATCTTATGATAAGTTTCTTTTTCTGTGTGACTTATTTCACTTAGAATCATCGTACCTGAATCCACCCATTTTGCTGCTACTGGTCTTATGACATTGTTTTCATGGCTGAGGGATATTCCATCGTACGTAAGTACCACAATTTTTTGAACCATTTTTATATTTCCTGGGATATTTAAGGTGTACCCAAGTTGAGGTCCTTGTAAGCAGTGCAGCCTTAAATTTTGGGGTGGCTCTGGCTTATTGATTTTCAGTTTTCCCAAAGTATATTCCCTAGACTGGAAGTGCCCTTGGCTCTGTAGCTCTGTTGTTTACTTGTTTTAGGGAACACTATGTACTCCTCCAGAGAGGCAGTTGGCAATTTACATCCCACCCTTCAGCATAACAAGGCTCCCTCTTCTCCAGGGCCTGTCTTGCCTTTCTGGTTTTTACACATTTTGTGGATGTCCCTTTTGACCGGAGGGAAGTGATACTTCTTTGTAGTGCAGATTTGCATTGCCCACTTGCTTGCTTGGCCAAAAAGGGCGTATGTGTTTTCTCCTGAATATATTCAGGAGAAAACGCATACGCCCTTTTTGGCCAAGTGCATCATTGTCGAAGTTGTGCCCCTCTTCCTGTGCTTTAAAGGCGATTCCAACGTACCTCTTGAAATCTGTTTCCTGCTATTCTGCCTCGCTTTCAAGTCCGCCTCGTTGCCTTCCCTCAACAGATTTTTGGACGATAGTTGTCCTTTATTACTCGGCCAGTTTGTGAATTGCTGTGCCCCTGTGCTCTATTTTTCAACTCGTTTTTGGTGAGCTGACCGCAAGTCCAAAATTTTGGTTCAGGAGCTATGCTGGTTTCCGGTGGGGGGCTGAGACTTTGGTTAATTCTTCTTCCTGCCGGGAAATTACAGTGATATGTGCCCGTCCAAATGCCTAACAGCTACTCTCTCATTGGTTCTCCCTCTTCCCTTTCATCCTCTGCCAAATTGGCAACCTGTGCGAACCAGGAGGTTAAAGGGGCTGTCTCTCCATGTTGGGAGATTGATAGTAAAGCAGGTGGAAAGTCAAACCGGAGCACCAGGAGTGGGACTATTCGTTGAGTTTTAGAAACCTTTCGTATTCACAGTGTGTCCGTTCTCTAGGTTTCCCGTACATGTTATAGCTGTAGTAATATTCCCTTCAACCTGGAGAGTTGGGACTCATGGAATGGGTGCCATGCATTATTACTTTAAAGGGTCTGCATTTGCTCACCCAATCTCACCAATCCTGTCAGTCCCAAGTGTCCAGCCTTATGCCACATCCAGCTGTCGTTGTAGATAGGGTCATTCCAGGTTTCATCAGAGACCCTGAAGGCATTGTAAAGAATTTCCCAGTTTTTTTCTTTTGTTTTTGAAATTCCTTTTTATCGTGGGTTTGAGCTGATTCTCGCTGCCATGTTTATGCCAGTCTAGACACACTTGATTCCCTTACAGAGACATATCAATACATAGGTTTTAAGATTCTTACTAGTCAGATATATTCCTCTGCGGGAAATATGGTGTTTTCAGACCCTTTCACTGAGGAAGGTGTAGGTCTTGTCTATTCCATAGTTGGTTTTTGGAGCGGTACCTGTGCTTATATCAAACTCTGGTTTTATGCATCACCCCACCTCTCTTTCCCCCTTAAGCAGGCATAAGAATGTTTTCTAAATGTGAGACACTGTTCTCTTTCCTAACTCAGTTCAAGTGTAGCCATGTTTACAGGATCTTCATAAGTGAAATCTTATGATAAGTTTCTTTTTCTGTGTACCTTATTTCACTTAGAATCATCGTACCTGAATCCACCCATTTTGCTGCTACTGGTCTTATGTCATTGATTTCATGGCTGAGGGATATTCCATCGTACGTAAGTACCACAACTTTTTGAACCATTTTTATATTTCCTGGGATATTTAAGGTGTACCCAAGTTGAGGTCCTTGTAAGCAGTGCAGCCCTAAATTTTGGGGTGGCTCTGTCTTATTGATTTTCAGTTTTCCCAAGGTATATTCCCTAGACTGGAAGTTCCCTTGGCTCTGTAGCTCTGTTGTTTACTTGTTTTAGGGAACACAATGCACTCCTCCAGAGAGGCAGTTGGCAATTTACATCCTGCCCATCAGCATAACAAGGCTCCCTGTTCTCCAGGGCCTGTCTTGCCTTTCTGGTTTTTACACATTTTGTGGATGTCCCTTTTGACCGGTGGGAAGTGATACTTCTTTGTAGTGCAGATTTGCATTGCCTGCTTGCATGCTTGGCCAAAAAGGGCGTATGCGTTTTCTCCTGAATATATTCAGGAGAAAACGCATACGCCCTTTTTGGCCAAGTGCATCATTGTCGAAGTTGTGCCCCTCTTCCTGTGCTTTAAAGGCGATTCCAACGTACCTCTTGAAATCTGTTTCCTGCTATTCTGGCTCGCTTTCAAGTCCGCCTCGTTGCCTTCCCTCAACAGATATTTGGACGATAGTTTTCCTTTATTACTCGGCCAGTTTGTGAATTGTTGTGCCCCTGAGCTGCATTTTTCAACTCGTTTTTGGTGAGCTGACCGCAAGTCCAAAATTTTGGTTCAGGACCTATACTGGTTCCCGGTGGATGGCTGAGACTTTGGTTAGTTCTTCTTCCTGCCGGGAAATTACAGTGATATGTGCCCGTCCAAATGCCCAACAGCTACTCTCTCATTGGTTCTCCCTCTTCCCTTTCATCCTCTGCCAAATTGGCAACCTGTGCGAACCAGGAGGTTAAAGGGGCTGTCTCTCCAAGTTGGGAGGTTGATAGTAAAGCAGATGGAAAGTCAAACTGGAGCACCAGGCGAGGGACTATTCGTTTAGTTTTAGAAACCTTTCGTATTCACAGTGTGTCCGTTCTCTAGGTTTCCCGTACATGTTATAACTGTAGTAATATTCCCTTCAACCTGGAGAGTTGGGACCCATGGAATGGGTGCCATGCATTATTGCTTTAAAGGGTCTGCATTTGCTCACCCAATCTCACCAATCCTCTCAGTCCCAAGTGTCCAGCCTTATGCCACATCCAGCTATCGTTGTAGATAGGGTCATTCCAGTTTTCATCAGATACTCTGAAGGATTTGTAAAGAATTTCCCAGTTTTTTTGTTTTGTTTTTGAAATTCCTTTTTATAGTGGGTTTGAGATGATTCTCGCTGCCATGTTTATGCCAGTCTAGACACACTTGATTCCCTTACGGAGACATATCAATACATAGGTTTTAAGATTCTTACTAGTCAGATATATTCCTCTGCGGGAAATATGGGGTTTTGAGTCCCTTTCACTGAGGAAGGTGTAGGTCTTGTCTATTCCATAGTTGGTTTTTGGAACGGTACCTGTCCTTATATCAAACTCTGGTTTTATGCATCACCCCACCTGTCTTTCCCCCTTAAGCAGGCATAAGAGTGTTTTCTAAATGTGAGACACTGTTCTCTTTCCTAACTCATTTCAAGTATAGCCATGTTTACAGCATCATCATAAGTGATATCTTATGATAAGTTTCTTTTTCTGTGTGACTTATTTCACTTAGAATCATCGTACCTGAATCCACCCATTTTGCTGCTACTGGTCTTATGACATTGATTTCATGGCTGAGGGATATTCCATCGTACGTAAGTACCACAATTTTTTGAACCATTTTTATATTTCCTGGGATATTTAAGGTGTACCCAAGTTGAGGTCCTTGTAAGCAGTGCAGCCTTAAATTTTGGGGTGGCTCTGGCTTATTGATTTTCAGTTTTCCCAAAGTATATTCCCTAGACGGGAAGTGCCCTTGGCTCTGTAGCTCTGTTGTTTACTTGTTTTAGGGAACACTATGTACTCCTCCAGAGAGGCAGTTGGCAATTTACATCCCACCCTTCAGCATAACAAGGCTCCCTCTTCTCCAGGGCCTGTCTTGCCTTTCTGGTTTTTACACATTTTGTGGATGTCCCTTTTGACCGGAGGGAAGTGATACTTCTTTGTAGTGCAGATTTGCATTGCCCGCTTGCTTGCTTGGCCAAAAAGGGCGTATGCGTTTTCTCCTGAATATATTCAGGAGAAAACGCATACGCCCTTTTTGGCCAAGTGCATCATTGTCGAAGTTGTGCCCCTCTTCCTGTGCTTTAAAGGCGATTCCAACGTACCTCTTGAAATCTGTTTCCTGCTATTCTGCCTCGCTTTCAAGTCCGGCTCGTTGCCTTCCCTCAACAGATTTTTGGACGATAGTTGTCCTTTATTACTCGGCCAGTTTGTGAATTGCTGTGCCCCTGAGCTCTATTTTTCAACTCGTTTTTGGTGAGCTGACCGCAAGTCCAAAATTTTGGTTCAGGACCTATGCTGGTTTCCGGTGGGGGGCTGAGACTTTGGTTAATTCTTCTTCCTGCCGGGAAATTACAGTGATATGTGCCCGTCCAAATGCCTAACAGCTACTCTCTCATTGGTTCTCCCTCTTCCCTTTCATCCTCTGCCAAATTGGCAACCTGTGCGAACCAGGAGGTTAAAGGGTCTGTCTCTCCATGTTGGCAGATTGATAGTAAAGCAGGTGGAAAGTCAAACCGGAGCACCAGGAGTGGGACTATTCGTTGAGTTTTAGAAACCTTTCGTATTCACAGTGTGTCCGTTCTCTAGGTTTCCCGTACATGTTATAGCTGTAGTAATATTCCCTTCAACCTGGAGAGTTGGGACTCATGGAATGGGTGCCATGCATTATTACTTTAAAGGGTCTGCATTTGCTCACCCAATCTCACCAATCCTCTCAGTCCCAAGTGTCCAGCCTTATGCCACATCCAGCTGTCGTTGTAGATAGGGTCATTCCAGGTTTCATCAGAGACCCTGAAGGAATTGTAAAGAATTTCCCAGTTTTTTTGTTTTGTTTTTGAAATTCCTTTTTATAGTGGGTTTGAGCTGATTCTCGCTGCCATGTTTATGACAATCTAGAAACACTTGATTCCCTTACGGAGACTTATCAATTCATATGTTTTAAGATTCTTACTAGTCAGATATATTCCTCTGCGGGAAATATGGGGTTTTGAGTCCCTTTCACTGAGGAAGGTGTAGGTCTTGTCTATTCCATAGTTGGTTTTTGGAACGGTACCAGTGCTTATATCAGACTCTGGTTTTATTCATCACCCCACCTCTCATTCCCCATTAAGCAGGCAAAAGAGTGTTTTCTAAATTTGAGACACTGTTGTCTTTCCTAACTCAGTTCAAGTGTAGCCATGTTTACAGGATCTTCATAAGTGATATCTTATGATAAGTTTCTTTTTCTGTGTGACTTATTTCACTTAGAATCATCGAACCTGAATCCACCCATTTTGCTGCTACTGCACTTATGACATTGATTTCATTGCTGAGGGATATTCCATCGTACGTAATTACCACAATTTTTTGAACCATTTTTATATTTCCTGGGATATTTAAGGTGTACCCAAGTTGAGGTCCTTGTAAGCAGTGCAGCCTTAAATTTTGGGGTGGCTCTGTCTTATTGATTTTCAGTTTTCCCAAGGTATATTCCATAGACTGGAAGTGCCCTTGGCTCTGTAGCTCTGTTCTTTACTTGTTTTATGGAACACAATGTACTCCTCCAGAGAGGCAGTTGGCAATTTACATCCCGCCCATCAGCATAACAAGGCTCCCTGTTCTCCAGGGCCTGTCTTGCCTTTCTGGTTTTTACACATTTTGTGGATGTCCCTTTTGACCGGGGGGAAGTGATACTTCTTTGTAGTGCAGATTTGCATTGCCCACTTGCTTGCTTGGCCAAAAAGGGCGTATGCGTTTTCTACTGAATATATTCAGGAGAAAACGCATACGCCCTTTTTGGCCAAGTGCATCATTGTCGAATTTGGGCCCCTCTTCCTGTGCTTTAAAGGCGATTCCAACGTACCTCTTGAAATCTGTTTCCCGCTATTCTGCCTCGCTTTCAAGTCCGCCTCGTTGCCTTCCCTCAACAGATTTTTGGACGATAGTTGTCCTTTATTACTCGGCCAGTTTGTGAATTGCTGTGCCCCTGAGCTCCATTTTTCAACCTGTTTTTGGTGAGCTGACCGCAAGTCCAAAATTTTGGTTCAGGACCTATACTGGTTCCCGGTGGGTGGCTGAGACTTCGGTTAATTCTTCTTCCTGCCGGGAAATTACAGTGATATGTGCCCGTCCAAATGCCTAACAGCTAGTCTCTCATTGGTTCTCCCTCTTCCCTTTCATCCTCTGCCAATTTGGCAACCTGTGCGAACCAGGAGGTTAAAGGGGCTGTCTCTCCAAGTTGGGAGGTTGATAGTAAAGCAGATGGAAAGTCAAAGCGGAGGACCAGGAGAGGGACTATTCGTTGAGTTTTAGAAACATTTCTTATTCACAGTGTGTCCGTTCTCTAGGTTTCCTGTACATGTTATAGCTGTAGTAATATTCCCTTCAACCTGGAGAGTTGGGACCCATGGAATGGGTGCCATGCATTATTGCTTTAAAGGGTCTGCATTTGCTCACCCAATCTCACCAATCATCTCAGTCCCAAGTGTCCAGCCTTATGCCACATCCAGCTGTCGTTGTAAATAGGGTCATTCCAGGTTTCATCTGAGACCCTGAAGGAATTGTAAAGAATTTCCCAGTTTATTTGTTTTGTATTTGAAATTCCCTTTTATAGTGGGTTTGAGCTGATTCTCGCTGCCATGTTTATGCCAGTGTAGACACACTTGATTCCCTTACGGAGACATATCAATACATAGGTTTTAAGATTCTTACTAGTCAGATATATTCCTCTGCGGGAAATATGGGGTTTTGAGTCCCTTTCACTGAGGAAGGTGTAGGTCTTGTCTATTCCATAGTTGGTTTTTGGAACGGTACCTGTGCTTATAACAAACTCTGGTTTTATGCATCACCCCACCTCTCCTTCCCCCTTAAGCAGGCATAAGAGTGTTTTCTAAATGTGAGACACTGTTCTCTTTCCTAACTCAGTTCAAGTGTAGCCATGTTTACAGGATCTTCATAAGTGATATCTTATGATAAGTTTCTTTTTCTGTGTGACTTATTTCACTTAGAATCATCGTACCTGAATCCACCCATTTTGCTGCTACTGGTCTTATGACATTGATTTCATGGCTGAGGGATATTCCATCGTACGTAAGTACCACAATTTTTTGAACCAATTTTTTATTTCCTGGGATATTTAAGGTGTACCCAAGTTGAGGTCCTTGTAAGCAGTGCAGCCCTAAATTTTGGGGTGGCTCTGTCTTATTGATTTTCAGTTTTCCCAAGGTATATTCCATAGACTGGAAGTGCCCTTGGCTCTGTAGCTCTGTTCTTTACTTGTTTTAGGGAACACAATGTACTCCTCCAGAGAGGCAGTTGGCTATTTACATCACGCCCATCAGCATAACAAGGCTCCCTGTTCTCCAGGGCCTGTCTTGCCTTTCTGGTTTTTACACATTTTGTTGATGTCCCTTTGTACCGGTGGGAAGTGATCCTTCATTGTAGTGCAGATTTGCGTTGCCCGCTTTCTTGCTTGGCAAAAAAGGGCGTATGCGTTTTCTCCTGAATATATTCAGGAGAAAACGCATACGCCCTTTTTGGCCAAGTGCATCATTGTCGAAGTTGTGCCCCTCTTCCTGTGCTTTAAAGGCGATTCCAACGTACCTCTTGAAATCTGTTTCCTGCTATTCTGCCTCGCTTTCAAGTCCGCCTCGTTGCCTTCCCTCAACAGATTTTTGGACGATAGTTGTCCTTTATTACTTGGCCAGTTTGTGAATTGCTGTGCCCCTGAGCTCCATTTTTCAACTCGTTTTTTGTGAGCTGACCGCAAGTCCAAAGTTTTGGTTCAGGAACTATACTGGTTCCCGGAGTGTGGCTGAGAATTTGGTAAATTCTTCTTCCTGCCAGGAAATTAGAGTGAAATGTGCCCGCCCAAATGCCTAACAGCTACGCTCTCATTGGTTCTCCCTCTTCCCTTTCATCCTCTGCCAAATTGGAAAGCTGTGCGAACCAGGAGGTTAAAGGGGCTGTCTCTCCAAGTTGGGAGATTGATAGTAAAGCAGATGGAAAATCAAACTGGAGCACAAGGGGAGGGACTATTCTTTGAGTTTTAGAAACCTTTTGTATACACAGTGTGTCCGTTCTCTAGGTTTCCCATACATGTTATAGCTGTAGTAATAGTTCCTTAAACCTGGAGAGTTGGGACCCATGGAATGGGTGCCACATATTATTGTTTTAAATTGTCTGCATTTGCTCACCCAATCTCACCAATCCTCTCAGTCCCAAGTGTCCAGCCTTATGCCACATCCAGCTGTCGTTGTTTATAGGGTCATTCCAGGTTTCATCAGAGACCCTGAAGGAATTCTGAAGAATTTCCCTGTCTTTTGTTTTGTTATTGAATTTCCTTTTCTAGTGGGTTTGAGCTGATTCTCACTGCCATGTTTATGCCAGTCTAGACACACTTGATTCCCTTACGGAGACATATCAATACATAGGTTTTAAGATTCTTACTAGTAAGATATATTTCTCTGGGAAATATGGGGTTTTGAGTTCCGTTCACAGAGGAAGTAGTAGGTCCTGTCTATTCTGTGTTTGGATTATGGAACCGTACCTGTGCTAATATCAAACTCTGGTTTTATTCATCACCCCACCTCTGCTTTCCCCTTAAGCATGCATAAGAGTGTTTTCTAAATATGAGACTCTGTTCCCTTTCCTAATTCATTCCATGTGTAGCCATGTTTATATACCCTTCATAAGTGATATCTTATGATAAGTTTCTTTTTCTGTGTGATTTTTTCAGTTAGAATCATCGTACATGAATCCCGTCATTATGCTGCTACTGGCCTTATGACATTGACTTCATGGCTGAGGGATATTCCATCATACGTATGTACCACAATTTCTTTACCATTTTTGTCTTTCCTGGGATATATAAGGTGTCCCGAAGTCGAGGTTCTTGTAAGCAGTGCTGCCATAAATTTTCGGGTGGCTGTGTCTTATTGATTTTCAGTTTTCCCAAGGTATATTCCCGTGACTGGAAGTACCTTAGGTTGTGAAGCACTGTTGTTTTCTTCTTTTTGGGAACACAATGCACTCCTCCAGAGTGGCTGTTGGCAATTTACATCCCACCCATCAGCATAACAAGGCTCCCTCTTCTCCAGATCCTGTCTTGCCTTTCTTGTTTTTACACATTTTACGGATGTCCCTTTTGACCGGTTGGAAGTGATACTTCTTTGTAGTGCAGATTTGCATTGTGCGGTTGCTTGGTTGGCCAAAATGGGCGTATGCGTTTTCTCCTGAATATATTCAGGAGAAAACACATGCGCCCTTTATGGACAATTCCATAATTGTCGAAGTTGTGATGCTTTTCCTGTGTTTAAAGGCGATTCCAATGTACTTCTGGAAATCTGTTTCGTGCACTTCTGCCTCATTTTCAAGTCCGCCTCATGGCTTTATCTCAACAGATTTTTGGAAGAGAGTAGTCCTTTATAACTCTGCAAGTTAGTGAATTTCTGTGCTCCTGAGTTCCATTTTTCAACTCGCGTTTTTGTGAGCTGACTGCCAATCCACAATTTTGCTTCAGGACCTATACTGGTTCCATTGGGGGGGCTGGCTCAGAGTTTGTTAATTCTTCTTCGTGACGGGAATTTAGAGTGACATGTGGCCATCCAAATGCCTACAGCTACTCTCTAATTGTTTCTCCCTCTTCCCTTATATCCTCTGCACAACGTGCCAACTGTCTGAACCAGGAGGTTAAAGGTGCTGACTCTCCAATTTGGGAGATTGATACTAAAGCAGTTGGAATGTCAAACTGGTGCACAAGGAGAGAAAAAAATTAGTAGAGTTTTAGAAACCTTTCACCATCAGATGGTGTCCATTCTCTAGGTTTCCCATACATGTTATAACTGTAGTGATATTCCCTTCTACCTGGAGAGTTGGGAACCATGGAATGGGTGCCAGGTATTATTGCTTTAAATGGTCTGCATTTTCTCACCCAATCTCACCAATCCTCTCAGTCCCAAGTGACCAGCCTTATGCCACATCCAGCTGTCATTGTAGATAGGGTCATTCTAAGTTTCATCAGAACCCCTGAAGGTATTGTGTAAGAATTTCACTGTTTATTTGTTTTGTTTTGAAATTCATTTTTATAGTGGGTTTGAGCTGATTCTCACTGCCGTGTTTATGTCGTTCTAGACACACTTGGTTACCTTAAGGAGACATATCAATACATAGGTTTTAAGATTCTTACTAGTCAGATATACTACTCTGCGCGGAATAGGGGTGTTGAGCCCCATTCACTGAGGAAAGAGTAGGTCTTGTCTATTCTGTATTTGGATTATGCAACCGTACCTGTGCTAATATCAAACTCTGGTTTTATGCATCACCCCACCTCTCCTTTCCTATTGAGCAGGCATAAGAGTGTTTTCTAAATGTGAGACTCTTCTCTTTCCTAATTCAGTTCATGTGTAGACATGTTTACAAGACCTTCATAAGTGATATCTTATGATAAGTTTCTTTTTCTGTGTGACTTATTTCAGTTAGAATCATCGTACATGAATCCACTCATTATGCTGCTACTGGCCTTATGACATTGATTTCATGGCTGAGGGATATTCCATCGTACGTATGTACCACAATTTCTTTACTATTTTTGTCTTTCCTGGGATATTTAAGGTGTCCCGAAGTCGATGTTCTTGTAAGCAGTGCTGCCCTATATTTTGGGTTGGCTGTGTCTTATTGATTTTCAATTTTCCCAAGGTATATTCCCATGACTGGAAGTGCCTTAGGTTGTGAAGCTCTGTTGTTTAATTCTTTTAGGGAACACAGTGCACTCCTCCAGAGTGGCTGTTGGCAATCTACATCCCACCCATCAGCATAACAAGGCTCCCTGTTCTCCAGAGACCCTCTTGCCTTTCTGGTTTTTACACATTTTACGGATATCCCTTTTGACTGGTGGGAAGTGATACTTCTTTGTAGTGCAGATTTGCATTGTGCGGTTGCTTGGTTGGCCAAAATGGGTGTATGTGTTTTCTCCTGAATATATTCAGGAGAAAACGCATGCGCCCTTTATGGACAATTCCATAATTGTCGAAGTTGTGATGCTTTTCCTGTGTTTAAAGGCGATTCCAATGTACTTCTGGAAATCTGTTTCGTGCAAATGTCCCTCATTTTCAAGTCCGCCTCATGGTTTTTCCTCAACAGATTTTTGGAAGAGAGTAGTCCTGTATAACTCTGCAAGTTAGTGAATTGCTGTGCCCCTGAGCTCCATTTTTCATCTTGTGTTTTTGTGAGCTGACCGCAAACCCACAATTTTGCTTCAGGACCTATACTAGTTATGCGGGTGGGGCAGGCTGAGAGTTTGGTTAATTCTTCTTCGTGACGGGAAATTAGAGTGACATGTGGCCGTCCAAATGCCTACAGCTACTCTCTCATTGGTTCTCCCTCTTCCCTTATATCCTCTGCACAATGTGCCAACTTTGCGACCCAGGAGGTTATAGGGGCTGACTCTCCAAGTTGGGAGATTGATATTAAAGCAGTTGGAATGTCAAGTTGGAGCACATGGAGAGAAAAAATTAGTAGAGTTTTAGAAACCTTTCACCATCAGAGGGTGTCCATTCTCTAGGTTTCCCATACATGTTATAACTGTAGTGATATTCCCTTCTACCTGGAGAGTTGGGAACCATGGAATGGGTGCCAGGTATTATTGCTTTAAATGGTCTGCATTTTCTCACCCAATATCACCAATCCTCTCAGTCCCAAGTGAACAGCCTTATGCCACATCCAGCTGTCGTTGTAGATAGGGTCATTCCAAGTTTCATCAGAACCCCTGAAGGTATTGTGTAAGAATTTCACTGTTTCTTTGTTTTGTTTTGAAATTCCTTTTTATAGTGGGTTTGAGCTCATTCTCACTGCCGTGTTTATGTCATTCTAGACACACTTGGTTCCCTTATGGAGACATATCAATACATAGGTTTTAAGATCCTTACTAGTCAGATATATTTCTCTGTGGGGAATAGGGGTGTTGAGTCCCATTCACTGAGGAAGGAGTTGGGCTTGTCTCTTCTGTATTTGGATTATGGAATGGTACCTGTGTTAATATCAAACTCTGGTTTTGTGTGTCTCCCCACCTCTCCTTCCCCCTTAAGCAAGCATAAGAGTGTTTTCTAAATCTGAGACTCTGTTCTCTTTCCTAATTCAGTTCAGATGTAGCCAGGTTTACATTCCCTTCATAAGTGATATCTTATATCAGAATGCACCATGGCCCTTGTCATAATAATGCTCCATGACCCCTGTCATCACAATGCTCCATTCCCTGGTTATCACAATGCTCCATGTCCCTTGTCATAACAATTCTCCACGTACTTGTCATCACAATGCTACATGACACTTCTCATCACAAAGTTACATGCTCGTTTCATCACAATTCTCCATGCACTTGTCATTGCAATGTTCCATGACCCCTGTCATAGGAAGCTCCAAGTGTTTGTCATCACAATGCTTCACGACTTTACCATCAAAATTCTCAATGGCACTTTTCATCACAATGTTCCGTACCCTTGTCATCACAATGCTCCTTGCCCTTGTCATCACAATGCTCCATGACCCCTGTCATCACAATGCTTCATGACCCTTGTCATTACAGTGCTCCATGATGCTCGTCATCACAATTACCCAAGGTCTTCTCATCACAATGCTCCACGGCTTTGCCATCACAATGCTCCATGCCCTGGTCATCTCAAAGCTCAATGGCCCTTGTCCTCACAATTCTCCACGTCCTTGTCATCACAATGCTCCATGGCACTTCTCATCACAATGTTATATGCTCTTGTCATAACAATACTCCATGCACTTGTCATCGCAATGCTCCATGACCCCTGTCATAGGAAGCTCCATGCGCTTGTCATCAAAATGTTTCACGACATGGACATTAAAATTATCAATGGCCCTTGTCATCTCAATGCTCCATGCGCTTATCATCACAATGCTCCTTTACCTTTGTCACAACAATCCTCCATGACACTTGGCATCACAATGCTCCGTGCTATTGTCATCACAGTGGAACATGACATATGTCATCACAATGCACCCTGACACCTGTCTTCACAATACTCCATGACCTTGTCATCACAATGCTCCATGCCCTTGTCATCACAAAGTGCCATGCCCACTGTCATCAAAATAATCCATGAAACTTGTCAGACCAAAGCTCCATGCCACCTTTCATCACAATGCTCCATGAACCCTGTCATCTCAATGCACCATGCCCATCATCATAATGCTTCATGCTCTTGTCATCACAATGAAATCAAAATGCTCCATGACCTCTGTCATCACAATGCTCCAAACCCTTGTGATCACAATGTTCCATAACACTTGTCATCACAATACCCCATGATGCTACTCATCACAATTATCCATGGACTTCTCATCACAATGCCCCATGACATTTGTCATCACAATGCGCAATACACATGTCATCACAATGCTCCCTGACTCTTGCCATCAGTATGCTCCCTGAACCCTTTCATGACAAGGCTCCATGCCTTTTTCATCACAATGATCCATGCCATTTTCATCACAATGCTCCAAGACCCCTGTAATCACAATGCTCCATGCCCTTGTCATCACAAAGCTCCATGATGCATGTCATCAGAATGCTCCATGGCCTTCTCATCACAATGCTCCATGCCCTTGTGATCACAATGCTCCAAGACCCCTGTAATCACAATGGTCCATGCCCCTTTTCATCAGAATGCTCCATGAGACTTGTCATCACAAGGCTCCATGGTCTTCTCATCACAATGCTCCAGGACATTGTCATCAAAATGCCCCATTCCCTTATCATCACAATGCTCCATGACCCCTGTCATCACAATACTCCATGAACATTTTCAGCCCAATTCTCCATGACCTTCTCATCACAATGCTCCATGACCAATATCATCACAATGCTCCATGACCACAGTCATCACAACGCTCAATATCACCTGACAACACAATGATCCGGGACTCTTGTCATCACAATGCTCCATTCCCTAGTCATCACAATGCTCCATGACCCCTGTCATCACAATACTCCATGAACATTTTCAGCCCAATGCTCCATGACACTTGTCATCACAATGATGCATGCGCTTGTCATCCCAATGCTCCATGACCCCTGTAATCACAATGCTCCGTGACGCTTGTCATCACAGTGCTCCATGACACCTGTCATCACAATGCTCCATGCCTTTGTCAGCAAAATGCTACATGACCTTGTCATTACAATGTTCTATGCACTTGTCATCACAATACTCCATTACCATTGCCATCACAATCCTCCATGAACCTTGGGATCACATTGCTCCATGCCCTTGTCATCACAATGCTCCATGCTCCTTGAAATCAAAATGATCCATGACCTCTGTCATCACAATGCTCCAAACCCTTGTGATCACAATGTTCCATAACACTTGTCATCACAATGCTCCATGATGCCTGTCATCACAATACTCCATGCCCTTTTCATCACAATGCTCCATGACCTTTGTCATCACAATTCTCGATACACTTGTCATCACAATGCTCCCTGACACTTGTCGTCAGAATGCTCCTTGAACCCTGTCACAAAAAGGCTCCATGCCTTTTTCATCAAAATGCACCATGCCGTTTTCATCACAATGCTCCATGCCATTGTCATCAAAATACTCCACAAGCTTGTCATCAGAATGCTCCATGTCCCTTGTCATCACAATTTTCCATGCACTTGTCAGCACAATGCTCCCTGACCCTTGTCATCATAATGCTCCAAGCCATTGTCATCACAATACTCCATTACCTTTGTCATCAGAATCCTCCATGACACTTGGCATCACAATGCTCCCTGACACCTGGCTTCACAATAATGAATGACCTGGTCATCACAATGCTCCATGCCCTTGTCATCACAATGTGCCATTCCAACTGTCATAGCAATAAGCCATGAAACTTATTAGACCAATGCTCCATGCCCTTTTCATCACAATGCCCCATGCCCTTGTTATCACAATGCTCCATGACCCCTGTCATCACAATGCTCCGTGACTCCAGTCATCACAAGGCTTCATGACCTTTGTCATCACAATGGTCCATGCCCTTGTCATCAACAGTCTCTGTGACATTTTTAACCACAATGCTTCATGAACATTTCATCACAATGCTCTTTGACCCTTGACATCACAATGCTCTATGCCTTTCTCAGCACAATGCTCCATGACCCTTGTCATCACAATGCTCCATGCGCTTGTCAGCACAATGCTCCATGACCCATGTCATCACAATGCACCATGCGCTTGTCGTCACAGTGCTCCACAATCTTGTCATCACAATGCTCCATAAACCTTGTCATCACAATGCTCCATGCACTTCAAATCAAAATGCTCTCTCACCACTGATATCACAATGTTACATCACTATTCATCACAATACTCCCTCAACCCTGTCATCACAATGTTCCATGACTCCTGTCATCACAATGCTACATGCACTTATCATCACAATGTTTGATGATCCCTGACATCACAATGTTCCATAACCCCTGTCATCAAAATGCTCCATGAGCCTTTTCATCAAAATGCTCCATGACCCCTAACATCACAATGTTACATAATGCCTCTCATCAAAATGTTCCATGACACTTTTCATCAAATTGGTCCATGACAATGTCATCACAATGTTCCCTGCCCTTCTCATCACAATGCACCACGCCCTTGTCATCAAAATGCTCCATGACCTTTGTCATCACAAAGTTCCATGACCCTTGGCATCACAATGCTCCATGCCATTGTCATCACAATACTCCATGAAACCTCTCATCACATTGTTCCATGCAATTGTCATCAAAAAGCTCCATGGTGCTTGTCATCACACTGCTCGATGCCCTTCTCATCACAATGCTCCATGCCCCTGTCATTACAAACCTCCATGACCCATGTATCACTGTGTTCCGTGCCCTTGTCATCACAATGCTCCATGCCCACTCTCATCACAATAATCCATGAAACTTTTCAGACAAATGTTCCATGCCCTTGTCATCACAATGCTCCATTACCCCTGTCATAAAAATGCTCCATGAGCCCTGCCATCACAACGTTCCACGACCTTGTCATCACAAGGCTCCATGACCCTTCTCATCACAATGCTCCAAGACCCCTGTAATCACAGTGCTACATGCCCTTGTCATCACAAAGTTCCATGATGCATGTCATCAGAATGCTCCATGCCCTTGCCATCACAATGCTCCATTACCCCTGTGATAACAATGCTCCATGACCCCTGCCATCACGATGATCCATGGACTTGTCATCACAAGGCTCCATGACCCTTCTCATCACAATGCTCCAAGACCCCTGTAATCACAATGCTCCATGTCCCTTTTTATCTCAATGATCCATGAACCCTGTCATCACAATGCACCATGCCCATCATCATAATGCTTCAGGCTATTGTCATCACAATGAAATCAAAATGCTCCATGACCTCTGTCATAACACTGCTCCAAACCCTTGTGATCACAATATTCCATAACACTTGTCATCACAATGCCCCATGACGCTCGTCATCACAATTATCTATGGTCTTCTCTTCACAATGCTCCATGACCTTTGTCATCACAATGCTCAATACACCTGTCATCAAAATGCTCCCTGACACTTGTTCTCTGTATGCTCCTTGAACCCTGTCATGACAAGGCTCCATGCCTTTTTCATCACAATGATCCATGCCTTTTTCATCACAATGCTCCAAAACGCCTGTAATTACAATGCTCCATGCCCTTGTCATCACAAAGCTCAATGACGCATGTCATCAGACTGCTCCTTGGCCTTCTCATCACAATGCTCCATGCCCTTGTCATCACAATTTTCCAAGACACTCTAATCACAATGCTCCATGCCCCTTTTCATCAGTATGCTCCATGAGACTTGTCTCACAAGGCTCCGTTGTTTTCTCATCACAATGCTCCAGCACCATGTCATCACAATGCTTCACGACCTTGTCATGAAAATTTTCAATGGCCCTTGTCATCATAATGCTCCAAGCCCTAGTCATCACAATGCTCCATTATATTTATCATCACAATCCTCCATTACATTTGGCATCACAATGCTCCATGCCATTGTCATCGCAAGGGACCATGACATATGTCATCACAATGCTCCCTGACACCTGTCTTCACAATGCCCCATGCCCTTCTCATCACAATGCCCCATGCCCTTGTCATCACAATGCCCCATGCCCACTGTCATCACAATAATCTATTAAACTTGTCAGACCAATGCTCCATGCCCCTGTCATCACAATGCTCCATGCCCTTGTCATCACAATGCTCCATGACCCCTGTCATCACAATGCTCTGTGACTCCAGTCATCACAATGCTTCATAACATTTGTCATCACAGTGGTCCATGCCCACATCATCACAAGGCTCTGTGACCTTTGTAACCACAATACTCCATGAACTTTTCATCACAATGCTCCGTGACCCTTGTTATCACAATGCTCCATGCCTTTGTCAGAACAATGCTCCATGACCCTTGTCATCACAATGTGCCACGTGATTTTCATCACAACGGTCCACAACCTTGTCATCGTAATGCTCCATAAACCTTGTAATCACAATGCTCCATGCACTTCTCATCAAAATGCTCTCTCAACAGAGATATCACAATGTTCCATCACTAGTCATCACAATACACCCGCACCCCTGTAATCACAATGTTCCATGACCCCTGTCATCACAATGCTACATCCCCTTATCATCACAATGTTCCATGACCCCTGACATCACAATGTTCCATAACCCCTGTCATCAAAATGCTCCATGACCTTTTTCATCCCAAAGCTCCATGACCCCTGACATCACAATGTTCTATAACCCCTGTCATCAAAATGTTCCATTACACTTTTCATCAAATTGCTGCATGACCCTGTCATCAAAATGCTCCCTGCCCTTCTCATCACAATGCACCACGCCCTTGACATCAAAATGCTCCATGACTTTTGTCATCACAAAGCTCCATAACCCTTAGAATCACAATGTTCCATGAACCCTCTCATCACATTATTCCATGCCCTTGTCATCACAAAGCTCCATGACGCTTGTCAAAACAATGTACGATGCCCTTCTCATCACACTGCTCCATGCACTTCTCATCAAAATGCTCTCTCACCACTGATATCACAATGTTCCATCACTAGTCAACACAATACTCCCTCACCCCTGTCATCACAATATTCCATGACCCTTGTCACAACAATGCTACATGCCTTTATCATCACAATGCTCCATTCCCCTGAAATCACAATGTTCCATAACCCCTGTCATCACAATGCTCCCTGCCCTTCACAACAGAATGCACCACACCCTTGTCATCAAAATGCTCCATGACCTTTGTCATCACAAAGCTCAATGACCCTTGTCATCACAATGCTGCATGCCATTGTCATCACAATGCTCCATGAACCCTCTCATCACATTGTTCCATGCCCTTGTCATCACAGGCTCCATGATGCTTTTCATCACAATGCTCGATGCCATTCTTATCACAATGCTCCATGCGCTTGTCATTACAATCCTCCATGACCCATGTATCACAGTGTTCCATGCCCTTGTCATCACAATGCTCCTTGCCCCCTCTCATCACAATAATCCATGAAACTTTTCAGACCAATGTTCCATGCCCTTGTCATCACAATGCTCCATTAGCCCTGTCATAACAATGCTCCATGACCCCTGCCATCACAATATTCCACAGCCTTGTCATCACAAGGCTCCATGACGCTTGTCATCACAATGCTCCAAGACCCCTGTAATCACAATGCTCCATGCCCTTGTCATCACAAAGCTCCATGACGCATGTCAACAGAATGCTCCATGGCCTTCTCATTCACGATGTTCCATGCCTTTGTCATCACAATGCTCCAAGACTCCTGTAATCACAATGCTCCATGCTCCTTTTCATCTCAATGCTCCATGAACCCTGTCATCACAATGCACCATGCCCATCATCATAATGCTTCAGGCTATTGTCATCACAATGAAACCAAAATGCTCCATGACCTCTGTCATCACAATGCTCCAAATCCTTGTGATCAATATGTTCCATAACACTTATCATCACAACGCCCCATGACGCTCGTCATCACAATTATCCATGGTCTTCTCATCACAATGCTCCATGACCTTTGTCATCACAATACTCAATACCCTTGTCATCACAATGCTCCCTGACACTTGTTGTCAGTTTTCTCCTTGAACCCTGTCATGACAAGGCTCCATGTCTTTTTCATCACAATGATCCATGCCCTTTTCATCACACTGCTCCAAGACCGCTGTAATCACAATGCTCCATGCCCTTGTCATCACAAAGCTCCATGATGCATGTCATCAGAACGCTCCATGGCCTTCTCATCCCAATGCTCCATACCCTTGTCATCACAATGCTCCAAGACCCCTGTAATCACAATGCTCCATGGCACTTTTCATCAGAATGCTCCATGAGACTTGTCATCACAAGGCTCCATGGTCTTCTCATCACAGTGCTCCAGTACCTTGTCATCACAATGCTCCATGACCCCTGTCATCACAGTACTCCATGGACATTTTCAGCCCAATGCTCCATGACCCTCTCATCACAATGCGCCATGACCCCTGTCATCACAATGCTCCATGACCACTGTCATCACAACGCTCCATGAACCCTGACAACACAATGATCCGGGACTCTTGTCATTAAAATGCTCCATGACCATTGTCATCACAATGATCCATGCGCTTGTCATCCCAATGCTCCATGACCCGTGTAATCACTATGCTCCATGATGCTTGTCATCACAGTGCTCCATGAACCTTGTCATCATAATGCTCCTTGCCTTTGTCAACAAAATGGTACATAATCTTGTCATCACAATTCTCCATGCGCTTGTCATCACAATCCTCCATGACCATTGGGATCACATTGCTTCATGCCCTTGCCATCTCTCTCTTGCCTTTCTGGTTTTTACAGATATTCGGATGTCCCTTTTGACCGGTGGTAAGTGACAATTCTTTGTAGTGTGGATTTGTATTGCGCGCTTGCTTGATTGGCCAAAAAGGGTGTATGCGTTTTCTTCTGAATATATTCAGGAGAAAAGGCATACGCCCTTTTTGGCCAAGTGCATCTCTGTCCAAGTTGGGATGCTTTTCCTGTGCTTTAAAGGCGATTCCAATTTACCTCTTGAAATATGTTTTGTGCAATTCTGCGTCATTTCCAAGGCCGCTTCATTTCCTTCCCTCAACAGATTTTTGGAAGTGAGTAGTCCTTTATAAGTCTGCAGGTTTGTGAATTGCTGTGCCCCTGAGCTCCAATTTTCAAATCCCATCTTTGTGAGCTGGCCGCAAATCCACAATTTTGCTTCAGGACCTATACAGGTTCCAGGGGTGGCTATATTGGTTCCCTGTGGGTGGCTGAGGCTTTGGTTAATTCTTCTTCCTGCCGGGAAATTAGAGTGACATGTGCCCGTCCAAATGCCTACATCTACTCTCTGATTGGTTCTCCCTCTTCCCTTTCATCCTCTGCACAATTAGCAAACTGTGCGAACCAGGAGGTTATAGGGGCTGACTCTCCTAAGTTGGGAGATTGATAGTAAAGCAGTTGGAATGCCAAAGTGGAGCACAAGGAGAGGAAAAATTAGGAGAGTTTTAGAAACCTTTCGCCATCACAGGGTGTCCATTTTCTAGGTTTCCCATACATGTTATAATTGTAGTGATATTCCCTTCTACCTGGAGATTTGGGACACATGGAATGGTGGCATGCATTACTACTTTAAAAGGTCTGCATTTTCTCTCCCAATCTCACCAGTCCTCTCAGTCCCAAGTGTCCAGCCTTATGTCTCATCCAGCTGTCTTTGCAGATAGGGTCATTCCAGGTTTCATCACAACCCCTGAAGGAATTGTGTAAGAATTTCGCTGTTTTGGGGGGTTTTTTTGAAATTCATTTTTATAATGGGGTTGAGCTGATTTTCACTGACGTGTTTATGCCAGTCTAGACACAATTAATTCCCTTACGGAGACATATCAATACATAGGTTTTAAGATTCTTAGTACTCAGATATATTCCTCTGTGGGGCATAGGGGTGTTGAGTCCCGTTCACTGAGGAAGGTGTAGGTCTTGTCTATTCTGTATTTGGTTTATGGAATGGTACCTGTGCTAATATCAAACTCTGGTTTTATGCATCACCCCACCTCTCCTTTGCCCTGAAGCAGGCATAAGAGATTTTTGCTAAATGTGAGACTCTGTTCTCTTTCCTAATTCAGTTCATGTGTTGTGATATTGACATTCCCTCTATAAGTCATATCTTATGATAAGATTCTTTTTCTGCGTGACTAATTTCCCTTAAAATCATCATACGTAAATCCACTCATTATGCTGCTACTGGCCTTATATACATTGATTTCATGTCTGAGTGATATTCCGTTGTACAAAATTACCACAAGTTCTTTATGCATTTCTCTTTTTCCTGGGATATTTTAGGTGTACCAAAGTTGAGGTTCTTGTATGCAGAGCAGCCCTAAACTTTGGGGTGCCTGTGTCTTATTGACATTTAGTCTTCCCAAGTTATATGTCCATGAGTTGAAGTACCCTTGCTCCGGGGCTTTGTATTTTAGATGTTTTAAAAGCAGCATACACTTCTTCAGAGTGGCTCTTGGATATTTATACCCCACCCATCAGCGTGACTAGGCTCCCTGTTTTCCATGGCCTCTCCTGCATTTCTGGTTTGTACACATTTTTTGGATGGCCTTTCTGAGCAGTGGAAATTGAGACTTCTTTGTTGTGCGGATTTGCATTTCCCTCTTGCTTGGTTGGCCAAAAACTCTGCATGTGTTTTTTTCCTGAAGATATTCACGAAAAAAACGCATACACCCTTTTGCCCAACCGCATCATTTTAGAAATTCTGCTGCTTTTCATATGCTTTAAATGTGAGTACAATCTACCTTTTGAAATCTGTTTCCTGCAATTCTGCCTCTCATTCAGATCCTCTTCTTTACCTTACCTGAATATATTTTTGGACGTTGGTTATCATTTATATCTTTGCAGGTCTTTGAATTGTCTGCTCCTGAGCTCCATTTTGCAACTCGCTTTTTTTGTGAGCTGGCCGCCAAACCATTGGATTACTTCTGGCCCTATTCTGGTTCTGGGGAGGCAGGCTGAGCCTTTGGTTAATTCTTCTTCCTAATGGGAAATTAGAGTGACATGTGCCTGTCAAAAGTCCTACAGCTAATCTCTCATTGGTTCCCCCTCTTCCCATTTATCCTCTGCACAAATTGCAAACTGTGTGAAACAGGAGGTTAAAGGTGCTGATTCTCCAAGTGGGGAGATTGTTAGTAATGTGGCTGGAATGGCGAACCCCAGCACCAGGAGATCAAAACTGAGGTGCATTTTAGACACCTTTCCTGAGCACACGGTGTACATTCATCTCGGTTTCCCGGGCATGTTTTCGCTGTCAGAAGATTCCCTTGAACCTGCAGATTTGGGACCCATGGAATGGGTACCAGGCAGTATTACTTTAAAAGGTCTGCATTTCCTCACCCAGCCTCTCTAACATCTCTTAGCGTGCATAGCTTCCAGCCTTATATAATCATCCTGCTGTGGGTCTACATGTGTTCAATCCATGTTACATCGTAGCCCTTCAACAAAAGTTGTAAGAATTTTTGTCTGTCTCACTGTTTTTATAAATAGTTTTAAATTTATTTTTATATTGGTTACAGCTGATTTTCAAAGCTCTGTTTTTTGCTGCTGTACATCCACTTGATTCATGTACTGTGAGACAACAATAAATTCTTTTTCAGATGCTTACCAGTCATATGTATTATTTTCCAGTGACTTGAGTGGGCTGAGTGCAGTTCTTTGAGGTACCGTGTAGGCCTTGTCAGTTATTCAATTTGGTACTTGGAATGGTATCTTTGCTAATTTCAACCTCCTGGATAATACCTCACCATTCCCCACCTTTCCCATTTAGCAGCCTTATGTCTATTTTCTACATATTTGACTATGTTTCTGTTTTGTAATTTATTTCATGTGTAGCCATTTTTGATTCCACCTTTAAGTGACATCTTATGATATGTGTCTTTTTCTTTCTGACATATGTCACTCAGAATGATCGTATGTAACTCCTCCAGAGTTGTTACAACTGGCCTTATTTCATTGATTTCTGGATGAGTAATATTCCACTCTACATAAGTACCCCATCTCTTTTATCCATTTTATCCTTCCAGGGACATTTAGGTTATATCCAAGTTGAGGCCCTTTTTAACAGAGAGGTGGTAAACGTTCGGGTGCCTGTTTTCTGTTGATTTTTGTTTTTCCCAAGGTACACGCCCATGAGTGCAAGTGCCCTATGCTCTGTAGCTCATTTTTTAGATGTTTTAGCAAACACAATACACTTCTCCAGAGTGGCCGTTGGCAAATTACATTTCCACTATCAGCCTCACAGGGCTCCCTTTTCTCCTCGCCCTGTCCTGCATTTCTGGTGTTTACACTTTATGTGGATGGCCCTTCTGACTGATGTGAAGTGATACATTTTGTGATATTGATTTCCAGTGCCCACCTGTTTG
Organism: Hyperoodon ampullatus; assembly: GCF_949752795.1. Taxonomy (NCBI): domain Eukaryota; kingdom Metazoa; phylum Chordata; class Mammalia; order Artiodactyla; family Ziphiidae; genus Hyperoodon; species Hyperoodon ampullatus. Next base: position 493,726 of record NW_027640981.1, on the reverse strand, counting down.
GTTGGATAAAAAGTGTGTATGGCCTTTACTTGAATATATTCAGAAAAAATGCATACACCCTTTTTGCCCAACTGCATCATTGGCAATGTTCAGCCCCTTTTCTTGTGCTTTAATGGGGAGTCCTTTCTACCTCTTCAATTCTGTTACCTGCCACTCTCCCTTGCTTACAAGTCCTTTTCTGTGACTTACCTCAAGACATTTTTCGACGATAGATATTTTCAACTCTGCAGTTTCATGAATTTTAGTGCCCCTGACTTCCATTTTTCAACTTGTGTTTTTGGAAACTGGACACAAAACAGCGGGATTTCCTCTAGCCCTATTCTGTTTCCATGGGCAATTCTAGCCTTTGATGAATTTGTCTTCTGGATTGGAAATTAGAGTGGCATGTGCCTGTCCGAACACCTAAGACTTGTCTCTAAATTTTTCTCATCCTTCCGCTTCATCCTCTGGACAAATTCCAAACTGTGTGCAACAGGATGTTGACGGTGCTGATATCCCCAAGTGAGGAGATTGTTAGGAAAGATGCTGGAGGGTTGAACCCGAGCACCAGGCGATGAGGAGATGAGGTGCCTTTTCCAAACTCTTTCCGATCAAACGGTGTACCATCCTCTAGGTGTGACAGGCATGTTTTAGCTGTAGGAAGGGTCCCGTGCATGTAAGGAGAACACCAGGGATTTTTCCAAATCAGTGCCTCCCCGAACCCCAAACTGGGGAATTTTTAAGCTACGGCTACACGTATGTCCTTTAAGGGCCTTGGGAAATAGGCAGAGCCCAAACTTTAGATGACTGAAATCTTCAGGGTCAGAAGCGCTCACCATCGGCCTTGCTTAGGTTACATTTTATCTGTCATTGATAGATGATGTCAATAAAAAATATCTATTCTTTTTCAGATTATTTCCCCTTATAGGTTATTGCAAAATATTCAGTGTAGTTCCCTGTGCAATACAGTAGTTCCTTGTTGATGATCTATTTTTTTTTTTTTGTGCTATGCGGGCCTCTCATTGTTGTGGCCTCTCCCGTTGCGGAGCACAGGCTCCAGATGCGGAGGCTCAGCGGCCCTGGCTCACAGGTCCAGCCTCTCCGCGGCATGTGTGATCTTCCTGGACCGGGGCACGAACCCATGTCCCCAGCATCGGCAGGCGGACTCTCAACCACTGCACAACCAGGGAAGCCCGATGATCTATTTTATACATAGCAGTGTGTATGTGTTAATCCCAAACTGTTAATTTATCCCTTCTCCTACCTTTCCCCTTTGGTAATAATAAATTATAAGATTTTATGCTTCTCAGAAATGGGGGAGCTGAAAGAGAGGTATCATTTTCAATGGAAAAGCATTCAAAACAAGATTGAAGCTTCAGCCAAGAGTATTCGATGTACATCCATGGAAATAAATCACTTCATTTCTCTAATGTTGACCTGACAAATAAGACAGACGTCTTCACTGAACTTGCTTATAGGAAAGTGATGGAAATATCAAATGTAAGTCTTAGAAACATCTTATTTTACCCGAGCATTATACACTGCTCTATGTTAACTACAGTTTGGCTCACACATCTGTTCATTGAAGTTACAATGTTCTCAATTTCTGTTACTGATCCTCCAGAGTGGACCCCAACAGGAGTCCCCGTGCCCAGTGTCATTGGAGCCAACAGATCAAGACTGAGTTTGGTTCAGAAGCAAAGGAAACATTATTTTGAAAACAGAATGGAGAGGGGAGAGCGTGCACTCCCCCATGGGCTGTGGGCTGGGCTGCTGTGTAGGGTCCCCGGCAGCGTCACTGGGAGGGAGGTGGTGTAGCTCTCGAGGACTGCGTTGGCTGCAGCTCAGGCTCTATGCCGCGGAGTCTGCATGGGACCCCGCTAGCTGAGGTGTCGACCCAGCCATTCTGCACTAGGAAATCGGGTCTGAAGTGCCGGGTGTGGGACCTCTGCATGCGGAACCCTAGGAGCACGTGAAATTAGACAAAGCACAAAGGAAAAACAGGTTAGACTTTATTTTATTGCCCAGATTCTCTTTTTATCTCCCAGGAATTTTTAATGAACGTTGCCGGAGACGAACACCTCCTCTGCTTTTTGTTCCGTTCCTTATTCATGGGGTGTTGAGGGTGCAGACCCCTCTTTTGTAAATGCTTCATGCTGTGGTGGGAGCCCTGATACATATGGGGAGGGGCAAAACGTCTCCACACCAGCCTCCTGGTGAGGTTGATTGTCCCAAGGCCTCCTGCCTCACTTCTCGTCCGCCTGAGCACCAGCATTGGAAGTGTTACAGATTCTAATGACCCTTAAGGGTCCAGGAAAGAGAGGCGCAGAGATGCTGCGGTGGCAGGTTTCACCCCACCCCACATATGTTCGGCGACCTTAGGCTGACAGTTTTTGTCAGACTAGATGCTCTGACGAGTAGTCTGTGCTTTCTTTAATTAGGTCCCTGAATTAATGTACAAACAGCACCATGTGTCAGAGCCCTGCCCGCGCAACTCCCAGACAGTCCAGGGTCAGTGGTGATCCAGGACCATGACGTCCACTGAGTCAACGGCCTTTAGAAGTAGCCAGCAGTCCAGCCGGTCATATTGGCCACCATCCCCGCGGTGTCTGTAGGGTTTTCTATGGTGAAAGCGTGATATACGTTTCCCCCACCAAGCTTATTAGCTCCCCTGTGGGTGCAGTAAGTCCTGCAAGCAGTAGTCTGCTCTTTCGGGGCACAGTCTTGTCGTTTTCTGAGAGAAACTCCAGCTCAAGTGATGGTCACATGAGTCATCTTGGGGGCCTGTTGCCCCCGTTTATCTCTCTGGAGGTTGGAGTTGGAGGGCCTCCTCACTCGAGGTCAGTGTGTCCACAGAGCGACCTCTGCAACTTCAGGGAATGATGGGTGGTTAGGATCACCACGTGGGGTCCTTTTCCCTTAGGAGGGAGCTGGCCTTGTGGGCTGCTGATTTCCAGCTTTTTAGATACCCCAGTGTCCTGACCTGATGAGTCGGTGGGCAAAGCCCTTGGTGACCATATTTTATCATACCTGAAGAGCATTCTTGTGTTGCTCCATTTCAAGTGGTCCCAGTTTTTGCACTAAGGCTCCGAGGGCGATTAACCTTTGACCGGGTATGTAAAGGTCAAAGGGTTTAGCTAAATTAGGGAGTTCCTGGGCAAGGGTCTGTATTGACTGCTCTTTCCATTCTTGAAAGGCTGCTTCTGGATTCTATTCAAAAGGATCATCATCTTTTCGTGTCAGTGTTTCATGTAGAGGCCCAGCTATTAGACTGTAGTTAGGGATCCAGATGCAGAAAACCTTGGCCTCCCCAGGAACCCCTAAGCTGTCTTCTAGTTGTAGAAGAGGTAAGGCTGCAAATGGCTTCTTCCCTATCCTGGGATGCGTTTCTCCGAATATCTGTGAGAATGAAGCCCAGGCATGTCACCTTAGCCTGGGATATTTGAGCGTTTTTCTTGGACACCTTCTATCCTTTCTTGGCTAGGTAGTTCAGAGGCGTCTTTAGTAGGCCTGGCGATCAGAATGTCATCTGCATATTGAAGGAGGGTTCCCTTTTACAGAGGTTGAACTTTTAGGTCTTTAGAGGACATTTCCCCAATGATGGTGTGGGGATTTTTGAACCATTGGGGCAGGACGGCCCAGCATTATTGCTTTTGTTGCATGTTGTGTCCTGCCACTCACAAGCCAAAAATTCTTGTGACTCTGAGATGAATGGAATACAGAAGAAGGCATCATTGAAGTCTAATACAGAATGCCATGGCCTGGTGGAAGGTAGAATGACCAGCAGGGAGTAGGAAATAGGAGCTACTGGATGTATATCCTCGGTGGCTTCACTGACTGTCCTGATATCCTTTACCAGGTCTCCAGCAGCCCATGGGGCTCTCGTGGTCAGGCCAATCCCAGGATATGGAGCTCACCTGGGCTGCACCCCTACCCCACAGCCCACGGGGCTCTCGTGGTCAAGTCCTTCCCAGGGTATGGAGCTCACCTCTGCAGCTACCCAGCTGCCCATGGGGCTCTCCTACTCAGGTCCTTCCCAGGATACGGAGCTCCCCTGGGCAGGTACCCCAGCAGGGCTGGACACACAGGAACTGTGCACATAGCCCACCTTGCAGAGAACCCCCAGATCACCTGTCGCTCACAGCTGACACAGAATACCTCAGAGCAGGACTTGAACTAACAAACAGCAGCTCTGACAGGTCTGTGACCATGGCTATCACTCTCTGCAGGCTCTTTCTGCCTGGTCTTCCAGACACTTCCACTGCAGCCAGGGCACCAGGCCTCTGTCTCCACCCACCATCATTCCTCTCCCTGACTCCTGGGTTCCTCTCATTAGGATAGGGTCTTCTTGAAGTTGTTTTCCACTCATGGACCAGATAAAATGATAAGAAAACAAGCCGCAGCTGCAGCCCCTTGTCTATCCTGACTCTCAAGAGCCCACACATGTTCCTAGGGCCTGGCCCATTTAGCAAGTTTCATTTTCTGCAACTGTGAGCCCCTGAGGGGTGAGAATTGGCTGATTTTGGCAGCCTGAAACTGCCTGCCAGCCCTCCACAGGTGTGCCTGGGTTGAGGGCAATATAAACAGCTCTCCAGTGAGCGACAGCCCTTGTAGCTGTGACTGACGCCATATTCTCTGGCCCGTAGGCAGTGCCGGGGCTGTGCTGGTGGGAGGGATTGAGGGGCCATGGCTTAGTGGGTGGCCCAGTGTGAGTGGGGCTCTGCTGGACTTTCTGCAGGAGTTGCCAGGCTGCCATCTGCTAAAGAAGAGGATGTGTCACCGATACCTGCCACTGGAATTTCTCCCCAGGCAGAGGTGAGGAAGTAAAAAAGCAGTGGGGGCCGTGGCAGGAGGGGTATCTCAGGCAGGGAAATGGAAAGCTTCTAGAAGAGCATCTGTGGCCAGGACCATCCTGACTGGCCTGCAGGCACCAAGTCGGCCTGTGTGCTGTCGCTGGTGTGGCTCCTCAGCCCTTCCTCTAGGCTTGCAAGTTCTTGTACATATTCAGGTGTTTTAACTGGAAAGGGTGGGAAGAGTTCAGCTGCAGTAGGACTGGGACTCAGCTCACGTTTACTCACAGATGCCTTGGCTCGGTCCCCCAGCTTTGCAATGAGGACCCTCCTTGCTTGGGGGGTGGGCTGCTGGCTGTATGGGAGATGATTCCCCACCTCTGACCAATTTCAGAATTGTTTACCGCTGGAACAAGTGCCCTGATAGGGTTTTCCTCTATCTGGTTGGTTCAGTTTATTTTTTTTCTTTTTTGGTTCATGTTAGATTTTATTCCTCTTTTATGTATTTATAGATATAAGCATGGAAATAATTCATTCATATAAATACATCTGTGTGAAGGGAAGAACTTTTTCCTCTATTAATTTTAAATTCTATTTTTTTAAATTTTGAAATTTAATTTTATTTATTTTTTATACAGCAGGTTATTATTAGTTATGTATTTTATGCATATACATGTATACAGGTCAATCCCAATCTCCCAACTCATCCCAACAACACCACCCCATGGCTTCCCACACTTGGTGTCCATACGTGTGTTCTCTACCTCTGTCTCTATTTCTTCCCTGCAAACCAGTTCATCTGTACCATTTTTCTAGGTTCCACATATATGCATTAATATACAATATTTGTTTGTCTCTTTCTGACTTATTTCATTCTGTATAACAGTCTCTAGATCCATCGACGTCTCTACAAATGACCCAGTTTCATTCCTTCTTATGGCTGAGTAATATTCCATTTTATATATGTACCACATCTTTAATCATTCGTCTGTCTGTGGGTATTTAGGTTGTTTCCATTACCTGGCTATCGTAAATAGTGCTGAAATCAGCATTGTGGTGAATGTGCCTTTTTGATTTATGGTTTTCTCTGGGTATATGCCCAGAAGTGGGATTGCTGGATCATATGGTAATTCTATTTTTGTTTTTTTAAGGAAACTCCATAATGTTCTCCATCGTGACTGTATCAATTTACATTTCCACCACTAGTGGAAGAGGGATCCTTTTGTCCACACCCTACCCAGAATTCGTTGCTTATAGATTTTCTGATGATGCCGATTCTAACAGGTGTGAGGTGATACCTCATTGTAGTTTTGATTTTCATTTCTCTAATAATTAGTGATGTTGAGAAGCTTTTCATGTGCGTCTTGGCCATCTCTGTGTCTTCTTTGAAGAAACGTCTCTTTAGATCTTCTGCCCATTTTTGTATTGGGTTGTTTGTTTTTTTAATATTAAGCTGCATGGGCTCTTTATATATATTGGAGATTAAACCTTTGTCCATTGATTCGTTTGCAAATATTTTCTCCCATTCTGAGGGATGCTTTTTGCCATTCCCGTTTTTTTAACAAAAAAAGAAAGAAAGAAAAAGAAGCAGAACACTAATGTGTGTAAAATATGCCTTTTGAAACTGTTGTTTTGAAATATGGACGTCCATTGAATTTTTTGGTCCATATATGAACCGAGGATTTGTTTTCAGGGCAGGTGTCATTTACAGGCCTGCAATGATTTTGAATATCAACTGACCATTAGCGCTGGGATTAAAGCTGCTGTTGTGTGAAACGGCCACAAGGTGGCAGCAGTTCTCCCGTACCAAATCTGGTTACTGGGGCAACAGAGCCTCAATGGAAGTCGTGTTCTAGATTGGAATTTAAAATGGAATGTGCCAGGAGAAAGCCCCTCAAGTTTGTCTCACTACTTCTTGTTCGTGTTTTTAATTTAATTTTTTATTTTTTATTACAGCAAATTTGATTACAATGTTTGGCTTGTTGTAGGTGTGGAAGATGTGGTTCTTTTACACATACACATATGTCTGTTCTTCCTGGGATCCTTTTCCCATGTTCCTTATGACAGAATGTTGAGTAGTCTTCTCTTGGTATTCTGTAGGTCTTTGGTGATTATATATGTCACCTGTGTTTGTATATGTCTGTTAACCCCAATATCATAATGAAACCAATCCTCACACCTTTCCATTGGTGAACCATAAGTTTGTTGAATGAATCTGTGATTGCCCTTCTGCGTGGAAATATCTGCCCTGGTATCCATTTTTTTGTCACACCTATAAGAGATATGATATGATATGTGTCTTTCACTTTCTGACTTACTACAAGTCACGTGATTACCTCTAGACACACCTACGGTGCTGCAAATGGCATTGTGTCCTTTTATTCCTTGGCTTCTATTCTGCCTTAGCGAGGTCCATTTTCAACAATGTGATTCCCTGAGGGCTGAGGGTTAGCTGACATGGATAGCCTGACCCTGCCGGCTGGCCTCCCCTGGTGTGCCTGGGTTGAGGTCAATATAAACAGAGCTGCAGGAAGCAATAGCCCCTGAATCTGTGCCTGACTCCATATTCTCTGCCCCGTCAGCAGTCTCGGGGCTGTGCTGGTGGGAGGGAGTGAGGGGCCACGTCTTTGTGGGTGGCCCGGTGTGAGTGGGTCTCTGCTGGACTTTCTGCAGGAGTTGCCAGGCTTCCACCTGTAAAGAAGAGGATGTGTCACCCATACCTTCCACTGGAATTTCTCTCGGGACAGACGTGAGGAAGGAAAAAAGCAGTGGGTGCCGGGACAGGAGGGGTATCTCAGGCAGGGCAATGGAAAGCTTCCAGAAGAGCGCCCAGGGCCAGGACCATCCTGGATGGTCTGCAGGCACCAAGTTGGCCTGCGTGCTGTTGCTGGTGTGGCTCCACGGCCCTTCCTCTAGGCTTTCAAGCCCTTGTACATATTCAGGTGTTTTACCTGGGAAGGGTGGGAAAAGTTCAACAGCAGCTGGCCTGGGGCTCAGCTCACGGTTTCTCACAGATGCCTCGGCATGGCCCCCAGCTTTGCAATGAGGACGCTCCTTGCGTAGGAGTGGGCTGCTGGTTCTATGGGAGATGATTCCCCACCTCTGACCAATTTCAGAATTGTTTACTGATGGAGCAAGTGCACTGATAGGCTTTTCCTATGTATAACTGGTGGGTCCAGGTTTTTTTTTTTTCTTTTTTGGTTCAAGTTAGATTTTATTCCTCTTTTATGTATTTATAGATATAAGCATGGAAATCATTCATTCATATAAATACATCTGTGTGAAGGGAAGAACTTTTTTCTGTTTTATTTTTAAATTTTATTTTTTAAAATTTTGAAATTTAATTTTATTTATTTTTTTATACAGCATGTTATTATTAGATATGTATTTTATGCATATACATGTATACAGGTCAATCCCAATCTCCCAACTCATCCCACCACCACCACCCCATGGCTTGCCACACTTGGTGTCCATACGTGTGTTCTCTACCTCTGTGTCTCTATATCTTCCCTGCAAACCAGTTCATCTGTACCATTTTTCTAGGTTCCACATATATGCATTAATATACAATATTTGTTTTTCTCTTTCTGACATACTTCATTGTGTATGACAGTCTCTAGATCCATCGACGTCTCTACAAATGACCCAGTTTCATTCCTTCTTATGGCTGAGTAATATTCCATTTTATATATGTACCACATCTTTATCCATTCGTCTGTCTGTGGGTATTTAGGTTGCTTCCATTAACTGGCTATCGTAAATAGTGCTGAAATGAACATTGTGGTGAATGTGCCTTTTTGATTTATGGTTTTCTCTGGGTATATGCCCAGAAGTGGAATTCCTGGATCATATGGTAATTCTATTTCTAGTTTTTTTTAAGGAAACTCCATACTGCTCTCCATCGTGACTGTATCAATTTACATTTCCACCACTAGTGGAAGAGGGATCCTTTTGACCACACCCTACCCAGAATTCGTTGCTTGTAGATTTTCTGATGATGCCGATTCTAACAGGTGTGAGGTGATACCTCATTGTAGTTTTGATTTGCATTTCTCTAATACTTAGTGATGTTGAGCAGCTTTTCATGTGCGTCTTGGCCATCTCTGTGTCTTCTTTGAAGAAACATCTCTTTAGATCTTCTGCCCATTTTTGTATTGGGTTGTTTGTTTTTTTAATATTAAGCTGCATGAACTCTTTATATATTTTGGAGATTAAACCTTTGTCCATTGATTCGTTTGCAAATATTTTCGCCCATTCTGAGAGATGCTTTTTGCCATTCCCGTTTTTTTAACAAAAAAAGAAAGAAAGAAAAAGAAGCAGAACACTAATGTGTGTAAAATATGCCTTTTGAAACTGTCTGTTTGAAATATGGACGTCCTTTGAATTTTTTGGTCGATATATGAACCCAGGATTTGTTTTCAGGGCAGGTGTCATTTACAGGCCTGCAATGATTTTGAATATCAACTGACCATTAGCGCTGGGATTAAAGCTGCTGTTGTGTGAAACGGCCACAAGGTGGCAGCAGTTCTCCCTTACCAAATCTGGTTACTGGGGCAACAGAGCCTCAATGGAAGTCGTGTTCTAGATTGGAATTTAGAATGGAATGTGCCAGGAGAAAGCCCCTCAAGTTTGTCTCACTACTTCTTGTTCGTGTTTTTAATTTATTTTTTTATTTTTTATTACAGCAAATTTGATTACAATGTTTGGCTTGTTGTAGGTGTGGAAGATGTGGTTCTTTTACACATATACATATGTCTGTTCTTCCTGGGATCCTTTTCCCATGTACCTTATGACAGAATGTTACGTAGTCTTCTCTTGGTATTCTGTAGGTCTTTGGTGATTATATATGTCACCTGTGTTTGTATATGTCTGTTAACCCCAATATCATAATGAAACCAATCCTCACACCTTTCCATTGGTGAACCATAAGTTTGTTGAATGAATCTGTGATTGCCCTTCTGCGTGGAAATATCTGCCCTGGTATCCATTTTTCGTTCACACCTATAAGAGATATGATATGATAAGTGTCTTTCACTTTCTGACTTACTAAAAGTCATGTGATTACCTCTAGACACACCTACGGTGCTGCAAATGGCATTGTGTCCTTTTATTCCTTGGCTTCTATTCTGCCTTAGCGAGGTCCATTTTCAACAATGTGATTCCCTGAGGGCTGAGGATTAGCTGACCTGTGTAGCCTGACCCTGCCGGCCGGCCCTCCCCAGGTGTGCCTGTGTTGAGGTCAATATAAACAGCACTACAGGCAGCAATAGCCCCTGAAGCTGTGCCTGACGCCATATTCTCGGCCCAGTCAGCAGTGTCGGGGCTGTGCGGGAGGGAGGGAGTGAGGGGCCATGGCTTTGTGGGTGGCCCGGTGTGAGTGGGTCTCTGCTGGACTTTCTGCAGGAGTTGCCAGGCTGCCACCTGTAAAGAAGAGGATGTGTCACACATACCTTCCGCTGGAATTTCTCTCCGGACAGAGGTGAGGAAGGAAAAAAGCAGTGGGGGCCGGGACAGGAGGGGTATCTCAGGCAGGGCAATGGAAAGCTTCCAGAACACCGCCCAGGGCCAGGACCTTCCTGGCAGGCCTGCTGGCACCAAGTTGGCCTGCGTGATGTCGCTGGTGTGGCTCCACGGCCCTTCCACTAGGCTTTCAAGTCCTTGTACATATTCAGGTGTTTTACCTGGGAAGGGTGGGAAAATTTCAACAGCAGCTGGCCTGGGGCTCTGCTCACGGTTACTCACAGATACCTCGGCATGGCCCCCAGCTTTGCAATGAGGACGCTCCTTGTGTAGGAGTGGGCTGCTGGCTCTATGGGAGATGATTCCCCACCTCTGACCAATTTCAGAATTCTTACCGCTGGAGCAAGTGCCCTGACAGGGTTTTCCTCTGTCTAACTCGTGGGTTTAGGTTTTTTTTTCTTTTTTGGTTCAAGTTAGATTTTATTCCTCTTTTATGTATTTATAGATATAAGCATGTAAATAATTCATTCATATAAATACATCTGTGTGAAGGGAAGAACTTTTTTCTCTTTTATTTTTAAATTTTATTTTTTAAAATTTTGAAATTTAATTTTATTTATTTTTTTATACAGCAAGTTATTATTAGTTATGTATTTTATGCATATACATGTATACAGGTCAATCCCAATCTCCCAACTCATCCCAACACCACCTCCCCATGGCTTCCCACACTTGGTGTCCATACGTGTGTTCTCTACCTCTGTGTCTCTATTTCTTCCTTGCAAACCAGTTCATCTGTACCATTTTTCTAGGTTCCACATATATGCATTAATATACAATATTTGTTTTTCTCTTTCTGACTTACTTCACTATGTATGACAGTCTCTAGATCCATCGACGTCTCTACAAATGACCCAGTTTCATTCCTTCTTATGGCTGAGTAATATTCCATTTTATATATGTACCACATATTTATGCATTCGTCTGTCTGTGTGTATTTAGGTTGCTTCCATTACCTGGCTATCGTAAATAGTGCTGAAATGAGCATTGTGGTGAATGTGCATTTTTGATTTATGGTTTTCTCTGGGTATATGCCCAGAAGTGGGATTGCTGGATCATATGGTAATTCCATTTCTAGTTTTTTTAAGGAAACTCCATACTGTTCTCCAACGTGACTGTATTAATTTACATTTCCACCACTAGTGGAAGAGAGATCCTTTTGTCCACACCCTCCCCAGAATTCGTTGTTTGTAGATTTTCTGATGATGCCGATTCTAACAGGTGTGAGGTGATACCTCATTGTAGTTTTGATTTTCATTTCTCTAATAATTAGTGATGTTGAGCAGCTTTTCATGTGTGTCTTGGCCATCTCTGTGTCTTCTTTGAAGAAACGTCTCTTTAGATCTTCTGCCCATTTATGTATTGGGTTCTTTGTTTTTTTAATATTAAGCTGCATGGGCTCTTTATATATATTGGAGATTAAACCTTTGTCCATTGATTCGTTTGCAAATATTTTCGCCCATTCTCAGGGATGCTTTTTGCCATTCCCGTTTTTTTAACAAAAAAAGAAAGAAAGAAAAAGAAGCAGAACACTAATGTGTGTAAAATATGCCTTTTGAAACTGTCGTTTTGAAATATGGACGTCCTTTGAATTTTTTGGTTGATATATGAACGGAGGATTTGTATTCAGGGCAGGTGTCATTTACAGGCCTGCAATGATTTTGAATATCAACTGACCATTAGCGCTGGGATTAAAGCTGCTGTTGTGTGAAACGGCCACAAGGTGGCAGCAGTTCTCCCTTACCAAATCTGGTTACTGGGGCAACAGAGCCTCAATGGAGGTCGTGTTCTAGATTGGAATTTAGAATGGAATGTGCCAGGAGAAAGCCCCTCAAGTTTGTCTCACTACTTCTTGTTCGTGTTTTTAATTTAATTTTTTATTTTTTATTTCAGCAAATTTGATTACAATGTTTGGCTTGTTGTAGGTGTGGAAGATGTGGTTCTTTTACACATATACATATGTCTGTTCTTCCTGGGATCCTTTTCCCATGTACCTTATGACAGAATGTTGCGTAGTCTTCTCTTGGTATTCTGTAGGTCTTTGGTGATTATATATGTCACCTGTGTTTGTATATGTCTGTTAACCCCAATATCATAATGAAACCAATCCTCACACCTTTCCATTGGTGAACCATAAGTTTGTTGAATGAATCTGTGATTGCCCTTCTGCGTGGAAATATCTGCCCTGGTATCCATTTTTCTGTCACACCTATAAGAGATATGATATGATATGTGTCTTTCACTTTCTGACTTACTACAAGTCACATGATTACCTCTAGTCACACCTACGGTGCTCCAAATGGCATTTTGTCCTTTTATTCCTTGGCTTCTATTCTGCCTTAGTGAGGTCCATTTTCAACAATGTGATTCCCTGAGGGCTGAGGTTTAGCTGACCTGGGTAGCCTGACCCTGCGGGCCGGCCCTCCCCAGGTGTGCCTGGGTTGAGGTCAATATAAACAGTGCTTCAGGCAGCAATAGGCCCTGGAGCTGTGCCTGACTCCATATTCTCTGCCCCGTCAGCAGTCTCCGGGCTGTGCTGGTGGGAGGGAGTGAGGGGCCACGGCTTTGTGGGTGGCCCGCCGTGAGTGGGTCTCTGCTGGACTTTCTGCAGGAGTTGCCAGGCTGCCACCTGTAAAGAAGAGGATGTGTCACCCATACCTTCCGCTGGAATTTCTCTCCGGACAGAGGTGAGGAAGGAAAAAAGCAGTGGGTGCCCGGACAGGAGGGGTATCTCAGGCAGGGCAATGGAAAGCTTCCAGAAGAGCGCCCAGGGCCAGGACCATCCTGGCTGGCCTGCAGGCAACAAGTTGGCCTGAGTGCTATCGCTGGTGTGGCTCCACGGCCCTTCCTCTAGGCTTTCAAGCCCTTGTACATATTCAGGTGTTTTACCTGGGAAGGGTGGGAAAAGTTCAACAGCAGCTGGCCTGGGGCTCAGCTCACGGTTACTCACAGATGTCTCGGCATGGCCCCAGCTTTGCAATGAGGACACTCCTTGCGTAGGAGTGCGCTGCTGGCTCTATGGGAGATGATTCCGCACCTCTGACCAATTTCAGAATTCTTACCGCTGGAGCAAGTGCCCTGACAGGGTTTTCCTCTGTCTAACTCGTGGGTTTAGGTTTTTTTTTTCTTTTTTGGTTCAAGTTAGATTTTATTCCTCTTTTATGTATTTATAGATATAAGCATGGAAATAATTCATTCATATAAATACATCTGTGTGAAGGGAAGAACTTTTTTCTGTTTTATTTTTATATTTTATTTCTTAAAATTTTGAAATTTAATTTTATTTATTTTTTTATACAGCAGGTTATTATTAATTATGTATTTTATGCATATACAAGTATACAGGTCAATCCCAATGCCCCAAATCATCCCAACACCACCTCCCCATGGCTTCCCACACTTGGTGTCCATACGTGTGTTCTCTACCTCTGTGTCTCTATTTCTTCCCTGCAAACCAGTTCATCTGTACCATATTTCTAGGTTCCACATATATGCATTAATATACAAAATTATTTTTTCTCTTACTGACTTACTTAATTCTGTATGACTGTCTCTAGATCCATCGACGTCTCTACAAATGACCCAGTTTCATTCCTTCTTATGGCTCCGTAATATTCCATTTTATATATGTACCACATCTTTATCCATTCGTATGTCTGTGGGTATTTAGGTTGCTTCCATTACCTGGCTATTGTAAATAGTGCTGAAATGAGCATTGTGGTGAATGTGCCTTTTTGATTTATGGTTTTCTCTGGGTATATGCCCAGAAGTAGGATTGCTGGATCATATGTTAATTCTATTTCTATCTTTTTTTAAGGAAACTCCATACTGTTCTCCATCATGACTGTATCAATTTACATTTCCACCACTAGTGGAAGAGGGATCCTTTTGTCCACACCCTCCCCAGAATTCGTTGTTTGTAGATTATATGATGATGCCAATTGTAACAGGTGTGAGGTGATACCTCATTGTAGTTTTGATTTGCATTTCTCTAATAATTAGTGATGTTGAGCAGCTTTTCATGTGCGTCTTGGCCATCTCTGTGTCTTCTTGAAGAAACGTCTCTTTAGATCTTCTGCCCATTTTTTATTGGGTTGTTTGTTTTTTTAATATTAAGCTGCATGAGCTCTTTATATATATTGGAGATTAAACCTTTGTCCATTGATTCGTTTGCAAATATTTTCGCCCATTCTCAGGGATGCTTTTTGCAATTCCCGTTTTTTTAACAAAAAAAGAAAGAAAGAAAAAGAAGCAGAACACTAAAATGTGTAAAATATGCCTTTTGAAACTGTCGTTTTGAAATATGGACGTCCTTTGAATTTTTTGGTCGATATATGAACCCAGGATTTGTTTTCAGGGCAGGTGTCATTTACAGGCCTGCAATGATTTTGAATATCAACTGACCATTAGCGCTGGGATTAAAGCTGCTGTTGTGTGAAACGGCCACAAGGTGGCAGCAGTTCTCCCTTACCAAATTTGTTTACACGGGAAACAGTGCCTCAATGGAAGTCATGCTCTAGATTGGAATTTAGAATGGAATGTGCCAGGAGAAAGCCCCTCAAGTTTCTCTCACTACTTCTTGTTCGTGTTTTTAATTTAATTTTTTATTTTTTATTACAGCAAATTTGATTACAATGTTTGGCTTGTTGTAGGTGTGGAAGATGTGGTTCTTTTACACATATACATGTGTCTGTTCTTCCTGGGATCCTTTTCCCATGTACCTTATGACAGAATGTTGAGTAGTCTTCTCTTGGTATTCTGTAGGTCTTTGGTGATTATATATGTCACCTGTGTTTGTATATGTCTGTTAACCCCAATATCATAATGAAACCAATCCTCACACCTTTCCATTGGTGAACCATAAGTTTGTTGAATGAATCTGTGATTGCCCTTCTCAGTGGAAATATCTGCCCTGGTATCCATTTTTCGGTCACACCTATAAGAGATATGATATGATATGTGTCTTTCACTTTCGGACTTACTACAAGTCAAGTGATTACCTCTAGACACACCTACGGTGCTGCAAATGGCATTGTGTCCTTTTATTCCTTGGCTTCTATTCTGCCTTAGCGAGGTCCATTTTCAACAATGTGATTCCCTGAGGGCTGAGGATTAGCTGACCTGGGTAGCCTGACCCTGCCGGCCGGCCCTCCCCAGGTGTGCCTGGGTTGAGGTCAATATAAACAGCGCTGCAGGCAGCAATAGCCCCTGAAGCTGTGCCTGACTCCATATTCTCTGCCCCGTCAGCAGTCTCGGGGCTGTGCTGGTGGGAGGGAGTGAGGGGCCACGGCTTTGTGGGTGGCCTGGTGTGAGTGGGACTTTGCTGGACTTTCTGCAGGAGTTGCCAGCCTTCCACCTGTAAAGAAGAGGATGTGTCACCCATACCTTTTGCTGGAATTTCTCTCCGGACAGAGGTGAGGAAGGAAAAATGCAGTGGGGGACGGGACAGGAGGGGTATCTCAGGCAGGGCAATGGAAAGCTTCCAGAAGAGCGCCCAGGGCCAGGACCTTGCTGGCTGGCCTGCAGGCACCAAGTTGGCCTGCGTGCTGTCGCTGGTGTGGCTCCACGGCCCTTCCTCTAGGCTTTCAAGCCCTTGTACATATTCAGGTGTTTTACCTGGGAAGGGTGGGAAACGTTCAACAGCAGCTGGCCTGGGGCTCAGCTCATGGTTACTCACAGATGCCTCGGCATGGCCCACCGCTTTGCAATGAGGACGCTCCTTGCGTAGGAGTGCGCTGCTGGCTCTATGGGAGATGATTCCCCACCTCTGACCAATTTCAGAATTGTTTACCGCTGGAGCAAGTGCCCTGTTAGGGTTTTCCTCTAACTCGTGGATTCAGGGTTTTTTTTTTTTTATTTTTTGGTTCAAGTTAGATTTTATTCCTCTTTTATGTATTTATAGATATAAGCATGTAAATAATTCATTCATATAAATACATCTGTGTGAAGGGAAGAACTTTTTTCTGTTTTATTTTTAAATTGTATTTTTAAAAATTGTGAAATTTAATTTTATTTATTTTTTATACAGCAGGTTATTATTAGTTATGTATTTTATGCATATACATGTATACAGGTCAATCCCAGTCTCCCAACTCATCCCAACACCACCTCCCCATGGCTTCCCACACTTGGTGTCCATACGTGTGTTCTCTACCTCTGTGTCTCTATTTCTTCCCTGCAAACCAGTTCATCTGTACCATATTTCTAGGTTCCACATATATGCATTAATATACAATATTTGTTTTTCTCTTTCTGACTTACTTCATTCTGTATGACAGTCTCTAGATCCATCGACGTCTCTACAAATGAACCAGTTTCATTCCTTCTTATGGCTGAGTAATATTCCATTTTATATATATACCACATCTTTATCCATTCATCTGTCTGTGGGTATTTAGGTTGCTTCCATTACCTGGTTATCGTAAATAGTGCTGAAATGAGCATTATGGTGAAAGTGCCTTTTTGATTTATGGTTTTCTCTGGGTATATGCCCAGAAGTGGGATTGCTGGATCATATGGTAATTCTATTTCTAGCTTTTTTTAAGGAAACTCCATACTGTTCTCCATAGTGACTGTATCAATTTACATTTCCACCAATAGTGGAAGAGGGATCCTTTTGTCCACACCCTCCCCAGAATTTGTTGTTTGTAGATTTTCTGATGATGCTGATTCTAACAGGTGTGAGGTGATACCTCATTGTAGTTTTGATTTTCATTTCTCTAATAATTAGTGATGTTGAGCATCTTTTCATGTGCGTCTTGGCCATCTCTGTGTCTGCTTTGAAGAAACGTCTCTTTAGATCTTATGCCCATTTATGTATTGGGTTCTTTGTTTTTTTAATATTAAGCTGCATGGGCTCTTTATATATATTGGAGATTAAACCTTTGTCCATTGATTCGTTTGCAAATATTTTCGCCCATTCTCAGGGATGATTTTTGCCATTCCCGTTTTTTTAACAAAAAAAGAAAGAAAGAAAAAGAAGCAGAACACTAATGTGTGTAAAATATGCCTTTTGAAACTGTCGTTTTGAAATATGGACGTCCTTTGAATTTTTTGGTTGATATATGAACGGAGGATTTGTATTTAGGGCAGGTGTCATTTACAGGCCTGCAATGATTTTGAATATCAACTGACCATTAGCGCTGGGATTAAAGCTGCTGTTGTGTGAAACGGCCACAAGGTGGCAGCAGTTCTCCCGTACCAAATCTGGTTACTGGGGCAACAGAGCCTCAATGGAGGTCGTGTTCTAGATTGGAATTTAGAATGGAATGTGCCAGGAGAAAGCCCCTCAAGTTTGTCTCACTACTTCTTGTTCGTGTTTTTAATTTAATTTTTTATTTTTTATTTCAGCAAATTTGATTACAATGTTTGGCTTGTTGTAGGTGTGGAAGATGTGGTTCTTTTACACATATACCTATGTCTCTTCTTCCTGGGATCCTTTTCCCATGTACCTTATGACAGAATGTTGAGTAGTCTTCTCTTGGTATTCTGTAGGTCTTTGGTGATTATATATGTCACCTGTGTTTGTATATGTCTGTTAACCCCAATATCATAATGAAACCAATCCTCACACCTTTCCATTGGTGAACCATAAGTTTGTTGAATGAATCTGTGATTGCCCTTCTGCGTGGAAATATCTGCCCTGGTATCCATTTTTCTGTCACACCTATAAGAGATATGATATGATATGTGTCTTTCACTTTCTGACTTACTACAAGTCACGTGATTACCTCTAGTCACACCTACGGTGCTCCAAATGGCATTTTGTCCTTTTATTCCTTGGCTTCTATTCTGCCTTAGTGAGGTCCATTTTCAACAATGTGATTCCCTGAGGGCTGAGGTTTAGCTGACCTGGGTAGCCTGACCCTGCGGGCCGGCCCTCCCCAGGTGTGCCTGGGTTGAGGTCAATATAAACAGTGCTTCAGGCAGCAATAGGCCCTGAAGCTGTGCCTGACTCCATATTCTCTGCCCCGTCAGCAGTCTCCGGGCTGTGCTGGTGGGAGGGAGTGTGGGGCCACGGCTTTGTGGGTGGCCCGCCGTGAGTGGGTCTCTGCTGGACTTTCTGCAGGAGTTGCCAGGCTGCCACCTGTAAAGAAGAGGATGTGTCACCCATACCTTCCGCTGGAATTTCTCTCCAGACAGAGGTGAGGAAGGAAAAAAGCAGTGGGTGCCCGGACAGGAGGGGTATCTCAGGCAGGGCAATGGAAAGCTTCCAGAAGAGCGCCCAGGGCCAGGACCATCCTGGCTTGTGCGTCTTGGCCATCTCTGTGTCTTCTTTGAAGAAACGTCTCTTTAGATCTTCTGCCCATTTTTGTATTGGGTTGTTTGTTTTTTTAATATTAAGCTGCATGAGCTCTTTATATATATTGGAGATTAAACCTTTGTCCATTGATTCGTTTGCAAATATTTTCGCCCATTGTGAGGGATGCTTTTTGCCATTCCCGTTTTTTTAACAAAAAAAGAAAGAAAGAAAAAGAAGCAGAACACTAATGTGTGTAAAATATGCCTTTTGAAACTGTCGTTTTGAAATATGGATGTCCTTTGAAATTTTTGGTCGATATATGAACCCAGGATTTGTTTCCAGGGCAGGTGTCATTTGCAGGCCTGCAATGATTTTGAATATCAACTGACCATTAGCGCCTGGATTATGCTGCTGTTTTGTGAAACGGCCACAAGGTGGCAGCAGTTCTCCCTTACCAAATCTGGTTACTGGGGCAACAGAGCCTCAATGGAAGTCATGTTCTAGACTGGAATTTAGAATGGAATGTGCCAGGAGAAAGCCCCTCAAGTTTGTCTCACTACTTCTTGTTCGTGTTTTTAATTTAATTTTTTTATTTTTTATAACAGCAAATTTGATTACAATGTTTGGCTTGTTGTAGGTGTGGAAGATGTGGTTCTTTTACACATATACATATGTCTGTTCTTCCTGGGATCCTTTTCCCATGTACCTTATGACAGAATGTTGAGTAGTCTTCTCTTGGTATTCTGTAGGTCTTTGGTGATTCTATATGTCACCTGTGTTTGTATATGTCTGTTAACCCCAATATCATAATGAAACCAATCCTCACACCTTTCCATTGGTGAACCATAAGTTTGTTGAATGAATCTGTGATTGCCCTTCTGCGTGGAAATATCTGCCCTGGTATCCATTTTTCGGTCACACCTATAAGAGATATGATATGATATGTGTCTTTCACTTTCTGACTTACTACAAGTCACGTGATTACCTCTAGACACACCTACGATGCTGCAAATGGCATTGTGTCCTTTTATCCCTTGGCTTCTGTTCTGCCTTAGTGAGGTCCATTTTCAACAATGTGATTCCCTGAGGGCTGAGGATTTGCTGACCTGGGTAGCCTGACCCTGCCGGCCGGCGCTACCCAGGTGTGCCTGGGTTGAGGTCAATATAAACAGCGCTGCAGGCAGCAATAGCCCCTGAAGCTGTGCCTGACTCCATATTCTCTGCCCCGTCAGCAGTGTCGGGGCTGTGCTGGTGGGAGGGAGTGAGGGGCCATGGCTTTGTGGGTGGCCCGGTGTGAGTGGGTCTCTGCTGGACTTTCTGCAGGAGTTGCCAGGCTTCCACCTGTAAAGAAGAGGATGTGTCACCCATACATTCCGCTGGAATTTCTCTCCGGAAATAGGTGAGGAAGGAAAAAAGCAGTGGGGGCCGGGAAAGGAGGGGTATCTCAGGCAGGGCAATGGAAAGCTTCCAGAAGAGCGCCCAGGGCCAGGACCATCCTGGCTGGCCTGCAGGCACCAAGTTGGCCTGTGTGCTGTCGCTGGTGTGGCTCCACGGCCCTTCCTCTAGGCTTTCAAGCCCTTGTACATATTCAGGTGTTTTACCTGGGAAGGGTGGGAAAAGTTCAACAGCAGCTGGCCTGGGGCTCAGCTCACGGTTACTCACAGATGCCTCGGCATGGCCCCCAGCTTTGCAATGAGGACGCTCCTTGCGTAGGAGTGCGCTGCTGGCTCTATGGGAGATGATTCCCCACCTCTGACCAATTTCAGAATTGTTTACCCCTGGAGCAAGTGCCCTGATAGGGTTTTCCTCTGTCTAACTCGTGGGTTCAGGTTTTTTTTTCTTTTTTGGTTCAAGTTAGATTTTATTCCTCTTTTATGTATTTATAGATATAAGCATGGAAATAATTCATTCATATAAATACATGTGTGTGAAGGGAAGAACTTTTTTCTGTTTTATTTTTAAATTTTATTTTTAAAAATTTTGAAATTTAATATTATTTATTTTTTATACAGCAGGTTATTATTAGTTATGTATTTTATGCATATACATGTATACAGGTCAATCCCAGTCTCCCAACTCATCCCAACACCACCTCCCCATGGCTTCCCACACTTGGTGTCCATACGTGTGTTATCTACCTCTGTGTCTCTATTTCTTCCCTGCAAACCAGTTCATCTGTACCATTTTGCTAGGTTCCACATATATGCATTAATATACAATATTTGTTTTTCTCTTTCTGACTTACTTCATTCTGTATGACAGTCTCTAGATCCATCGACGTCTCTACAAATGACCCAATTTCATTCCTTCTTATGGCTGAGTAATATTCCATTTTATATATGTACCACATCTTTAATCATTCGTCTGTCTGTGTTGATTTAGGTTGCTTCCATTACCTGGCTATTGTAAATAGTGCTGAAATGAGCATTGTGGTGAATGTGCCTTTTTGATTTATGGTTTTCTCTGGGTATATGCCCAGAAGTGGGATTGCTGGATCATATGGTAATTCTATTTCTAGCTTTTTTTAAGGAAACTCCATACTGTTCTCCATAGTGACTCTATCAATTTACATTTCCACGACTAGTGGAAGAGGGATCCTTTTGTCCACACCCTCCCCAGAATTTGTTGTTTGTAGATTTTCTGATGATGCCGATTCTAACAGGTGTGAGGTGATACCTCATTGTAGTTTTGATTTGCATTTCTCTAATAATTAGTGATGTTGAGCAGCTTTTCATGTGCGTCTTGGCCATCTCTGTGTCTTCTTTGAAGAAACGTCTCTTTAGATCTTCTGCCCATTTTTGTATTGGGTTGTTTGTTTTTTTAATATTAAGCTGCATGAGCTCTTTATATATATTGGAGATTAAACCTTTGTCCATTGATTCGTTTGCAAATATTTTCGCCCATTCTGAGGGATGCTTTTTGCCATTCCCGTTTTTTTAACAAAGAAAGAAAGAAAGAAAAAGAAGCAGAACACTAATGTGTGTAAAATATGCCTTTTGAAACTGTCGTTTTGAAATATGGACGTCCTTTGAAATTTTTGGTCGATATATGAACCCAGGATTTGTTTTCAGGGCAGGTGTCATTTACAGGCCTGCAATGATTTTGAATATCAACTGACCATTAGCGCTGGGATTAAGCTGCTGTTGTGTGAAACGGCCACAAGGTGGCAGCAGTTCTCCCTTACCAAATCTGGTTACTGGGGAAACAGAGCCTCAATGGAAGTCGTGCTCTAGAGTGGATTTTAGAATGGAATGTGCCAGGAGAAAGCCCCTCAAGTTTGTCTCACTACTTCTTGTTCGTGTTTTTAATTTAATTTTTTATTTTTTATTACAGCAAATTTGATTACAATGTTTGGCTTGTTGTAGGTGTGGAAGATGTGGTTCTTTTACACATATACATATGTCTGTTCTTCCTGGGATCCTTTTCCCATGTACCTTATGACAGAATGTTGCGTAGTCTTCTCTTGGTATTCTGTAGGTCTTTGGTGATTGTATATGTCACCTGTGTTTGTATATGTCTGTTAACCCCAATATCATAATGAAACCAATCCTCACACCTTTCCATTGGTGAACCATAAGTTTGTTTAATGAATCTGTGATTGCCCTTCTGCTTGGAAATATCTGCCCTGGTATCCATTTTTCTGTCACACCTATAAGAGATATGATATGATATGTGTCTTTCACTTTCTGACTTACTACAAGTCACATGATTACCTCTAGACACACCTACGATGCTGCAAATGGCATTGTGTCCTTTTATTCCTTGGCTTCTATTCTGCCTTAGTGAGGTCCATTTTCAACAATGTGATTCCCTGAGGGCTGAGGATTAGCTGACCTGGGTAGCCGGACCCTGCCGGCCGGCCCTCCACAGGTGTGCCTGTGTTGAGGTCAATATAAACAGAGCTGCAGGCAGCAATAGCCCCTGAAGCTGTGCCTGACTCCATATTCTCTGCCCCGTCAGCAGTCTCGGGGCTGTGCTGGTGGGAGGGAGTGAGGGGCCACGGCTTTGTGGGTGGCCCGTTGTGAGTGGGTCTCTGCTGGACTTTCTGCAGGAGTTGCCAGGCTGCCACCTGTAAAGAAGAGGATGTGTCACCCATACCTTCCGCTGGAATTTCTCTCCGGACAGAGGTGAGGAAGGAAAAAAGCAGTGGGGACAGGGACAGGAGGGGTATCTCAGGCAGGGCAATGGAAAGCTTCCAGAAGAGCGCCCAGGGCCAGGACCATCCTGGCTGGCCTGCAGGAACCAAGTTGGCCTGCGTGCTGTGGCTGTTGTGGCTTCATGGGCCTTCCTCTAGGCTTTCAAGCCCTTGTACATATTCAGGTGTTTTACCTTGGAAGGGTGGGAAAAGTTCAACAGCAGCTGGCCTGGGGCTCAGCTCACGGTTACTCACAGATGCCTCGGCATGGCCCACAGCTTTGCAATGAGAACGCTCCTTGCGTAGGAGTGGTCTGCTGGCTCTATGGGAGATGATTCCCCACCTCTGTCCAATTTCAGAATTGTTTACCGCTGGAACAAGTGCCCTGATATGGTTTTCCTCTGTCTATCTGGTGGGTTCAGTTTTTTTTTTCTTTTTTGGTTCAAGTTAGATTTTATTCCTCTTTTATGTATTTATAGATATAAGCATGGAAATAATTCATTCATATAAATACATCTGTGTGAAGGGAATAACTTTTTCCTGTTTTATTTTTAAATTTGATTTTTAAAAATTTTAAAATTTAATTTTATTTATTTTGTTATACAGCAGGTTATTATTAGTTATGTATTTTATGCATATACATGTATACAGGTCAATCCCAGTCTCCCAACTCATCCCAACACCACCTCCCCATGGCTTCCCACACTTGGTGTCCATACGTGTTTTCTCTATCTCTGTCTCTATTTCTTCCCTGCGAAACAGTTCATCTGTACCATTTTTCTAGGTTCCATATATATGCATTAATATACAATATTTGTTTTCCTCTTTCTGACTTACTTCATTCTGTATGACAGTCTCTAGATCCATCGACGTCTCTACAAATGACCCAGTTTCATTCCTTCTTATGGCTGAGTAATATTCCATTTTATATATGTACCACATCTTTATCCATTCGTCTGTCTGAGGGTATTTAGGTTGCTTCCATTACCTGGCTATTGTAAATAGTGCTGAAATGAGCATTGTGGTGAATGTGCCTTTTTGATTTATGGTTTTCTCTGGGTATATGCCCAGAAGTGGGATTGCTGGATCATATGTTAATTCTATTTCTAGCTTTTTTTAAGGAAACTCCATACTGTTCTCCATCGTGACTGTATCAATTTACATTTCCACCACAAGTGGAAGAGGGATCCTTTTGTCCACACCCTCCCCAGAATTCGTTGTTTGTAGATTTTCTGATGATGCCAATTGTAACAGGTGTGAGGTGATACCTCATTGTAGTTTTGATTTGCATTTCTCTAATAATTAGTGATGTTCAGCAGCTTTTCATGTGCGTCTTGGCCATCTCTGTGTCTGCTTTGAAGAAACGTCTCTTTAGATCTTATGCCCATTTTTGTATTGGGTTGTTTGTTTTTTTAATATTAAGCTGCATGAGCTCTTTAAATATATTGGATATTAAACCTTTGTCCTTTGATTCGTTTGCAAATATTTTCGCCTATTCTCAGGGATGATTTTTTGCCATTCCCGTTTTTTTAACAAAAAAAGAAAGAAAGAAAAAGAAGCAGAACACTAATGTGTGTAAAATATGCCTTTTGAAACTGTCGTTTTGAAATATGGACCTCCTTTGAATTTTTTGGTCGATATATGAACCCAGGATTTGTTTTCATGGCAGGTGTCATTTACAGGCCTGCAATGATTTTGAATATCAACTGACCATTAGCGCTGGGATTAAAGCTGCTGTTGTGTGAAACGGCCACAAGGTGGCAGCAGTTCTCCCTTACCAAATCTGGTTACTGGGGAAACAGAGCCTCAATGGAAGTCGTGCTCTAGAGTGGATTTTAGAATGGAATGTGCCAGGAGAAAGCCCCTCAAGTTTGTCTCACTACTTCTTGTTCGTGTTTTTAATTTAATTTTTTATTTTTTATTACAGCAAATTTGATTACAATGTTTGGCTTGTTGTAGGTGTGGAAGATGTGGTTCTTTTACACATACACATATGTCTGTTCTTCCTGGGATCCTTTTCCCATGTACTTTATGACAGAATGTTGAGTAGTCTTCTCTTGGTATTCTGTAGGTCTTTGGTGATTATATATGTCACCTGTGTTTGTATATGTCTGTTAACCCCAATATCATAATGAAACCAATCCTCACACCTTTCCATTGGTGAACCATAAGTTTGTTGAATGAATCTGTGATTGCCCTTCTCCGTGGAAATATCTGCCCTGGTATCCATTTTTCAGTCACACCTATAAGAGATATGATATGATATGTGTCTTTCACTTTCGGACTTACTACAAGTCAAGTGATTACCTCTAGACACACCTACGGTGCTGCAAATGGCATTGTGTCCTTTTATTCCTTGGCTTCTATTCTGCCTTAGCGAGGTCCATTTTCAACAATGTGATTCCCTGAGGGCTGAGGATTAGCTGACCTGGGTAGCCTGACCCTGCCGGCCGGCACTCCCCAGGTGTGCCTGGGTTGAGGTCAATATAAACAGCGCTGCAGGCAGCATTAGCCCCTGAAGCTGTGCCTGACTCCATATTCTCTGACCCGTCAGCAGTGTCGGGGCTGTGCTGGTGGGAGGGAGTGAGGGGCCACGGCTTTGTGGGTGGCCCGGTGTGAGTGGGTCTCTGCTGGACTTTCTGCAGGAGTTGCCAGGCTTCCACCTGTAAAGAAGAGGATATGTCACCCATACCTTCCGCTGGAATTTCTCTCTGGACAGAGGTGAGGAAGGAAAAAAGCAGTGGGGGCCGGGACAGGAGGGGTATCTCAGGCAGGGCAATGGAAAGCTTCCAGAAGAGCGCCCAGGGCCAGGACCTTGCTGGATGTCCTGCAGGCACCAAGTTGGCCTGCGTGCTGTCGCTGGTGTGGCTCCACGGCCCTTCCTCTAGGCTTACAAGCCCTTGTACATATTCAGGTGTTTTACCTGGGAAGGGTGGGAAAAGTTCAACAGCAGCTGGCCTGGGGCTCAGCTCACGGTTACTCACAGATGCCTCGGCATGCCCCACCACTTTGCAATGATGATGCTCCTTGCGTAGGAGTGGGCTGCTGGCTCTATGGGAGATGATTCCCCACCTCTGACCAATTTCAGAATTGTTTACCGCTGGAGCAAGTGCCCTGATAGGGTTTTCCTCTGTCTAACTCGTGGGTTCAGGTTTTTTTTTTCGTTTTTGGTTCAAGTTGGATTTTATTCCTCTTTTATGTATTTATAGATATAAGCATGGAAATAATTCATTCATATAAATACATCTGTGTGAAGGGAAGAACATTTTTCTGTTTTATTTTTAAATTTTATTTCTTAAAATTTTGAAATTTAATTTTATATATTTTTTTATACAGCAGGTTATTATTAGTTATGTATTTTATGCATATACATGTATACAGGTCAATCCCAATCTCCCAACTCATCCCAACACCACCTCCCCATGGCTTCCCACACTTGGTGTCCATACGTGTGTTCTCTACCTCTGTGTCTCTATTTCTTCCCTGCAAACCAGTTCATCTGTACCATTTCTCTAGGTTCCACATATATGCATTAATATACAATATTTGTTTTTCTCTTTCTGACTTACTTCATTCTGTATGACAGTCTCTAGATCCATCGACGTCGCTACAAATGACCCAGTTTCATTCCTTCCTATGGCTGAGTAATATTCCATTTTATATATGTACCACATCTTTATCCATTCGTCTGTCTGTGGGTATTTAGGTTGCTTCCATTACCTGGCTATTGTAAATAGTGCTGAAATGAGCATTGTGGTGAATGTGCCTTTTTGATTTATGGTTTTCTCTGGGTATATGCCCAGAAGTGGGATTGCTGGATCATATGGTAATTCTATTTCTAGCTTTTTTTAAGGAAACTCCATACTGTTCTCCATAGTGACTCTATCAATTTACATTTCCACCACTAGTGGAAGAGGGATCCTTTTGTCCACACCCTCCCCAGAATTCGTTGTTTGTAGATTTTCTGATAATGCCGATTCTAACATGTGTGAGTTGATACCTCATTGTAGTTTTGATTTGCATTTCTCTAATAATTAGTGATGTTGAGCAGCTTTTCATGTGCGTCTTGGCCATCTCTGTGTCTTCTTTGAAGAAACGTCTCTTTAGATCTTCTGCCCATTTTTGTATTGGGTTGTTTGTTTTTTTAATATTAAGCTGCATGAGCTCTTTATATATATTGGAGATTAAACCTTTGTCCATTGATTCGTTTGCAAATATTTTCGCCCATTGTGAGGGATGCTTTTTGCCATTCCCGTTTTTTTAACAAAAAAAGAAAGAAAGAAAAAGAAGCAGAACACTAATGTGTGTAAAATATGCCTTTTGAAACTGTCGTTTTGAAATATGGATGTCCTTTGAAATTTTTGGTCGATATATGAACCCAGGATTTGTTTCCAGGGCAGGTGTCATTTGCAGGCCTGCAATGATTTTGAATATCAACTGACCATTAGCACCTGGATTATGCTGCTGTTTTGTGAAACGGCCACAAGGTGGCAGCAGTTCTCCCTTACCAAATCTGGTTACTGGGGCAACAGAGCCTCAATGGAAGTCATGTTCTAGACTGGAATTTAGAATGGAATGTGCCAGGAGAAAGCCCCTCAAGTTTGTCTCACTACTTCTTGTTCGTGTTTTTAATTTAATTTTTTTATTTTTTATAACAGCAAATTTGATTACAATGTTTGGCTTGTTGTAGGTGTGGAAGATGTGGTTCTTTTACACATATACATATGTCTGTTCTTCCTGGGATCCTTTTCCCATGTACCTTATGACAGAATGTTGAGTAGTCTTCTCTTGGTATTCTGTAGGTCTTTGGTGATTATATATGTCACCTGTGTTTGTATATGTCTGTTAACCCCAATATCATAATGAAACCAATCCTCACACCTTTCCATTGGTGAACCATAAGTTTGTTGAATGAATCTGTGATTGCCCTTCTGCGTGGAAATATCTGCCCTGGTATCCATTTTTCGGTCACACCTATAAGAGATATGATATGATATGTGTCTTTCACTTTCTGACTTACTACAAGTCACGTGATTACCTCTAGACACACCTACGATGCTGCAAATGGCATTGTGTCCTTTTATCCCTTGGCTTCTGTTCTGCCTTAGTGAGGTCCATTTTCAACAATGTGATTCCCTGAGGGCTGAGGATTTGCTGACCTGGGTAGCCTGACCCTGCCGGCCGGCGCTACCCAGGTGTGCCTGGGTTGAGGTCAATATAAACAGCGCTGCAGGCAGCAATAGCCCCTGAAGCTGTGCCTGACTCCATATTCTCTGCCCCGTCAGCAGTGTCGGGGCTGTGCTGGTGGGAGGGAGTGAGGGGCCATGGCTTTGTGGGTGGCCCGGTGTGAGTGGGTCTCTGCTGGACTTTCTGCAGGAGTTGCCAGGCTGCCACCTGTAAAGAAGAGGATGTGTCACCCATACATTCCGCTGGAATTTCTCTCCGGAAATAGGTGAGGAAGGAAAAAAGCAGTGGGGGCCGGGAAAGGAGGGGTATCTCAGGCAGGGCAATGGAAAGCTTCCAGAAGAGCGCCCAGGGCCAGGACCATCCTGGCTGGCCTGCAGGCACCAAGTTGGCCTGTGTGCTGTCGCTGGTGTGGCTCCACGGCCCTTCCTCTAGGCTTTCAAGCCCTTGTACATATTCAGGTGTTTTACCTGGGAAGGGTGGGAAAAGTTCAACAGCAGCTGGCCTGGGGCTCAGCTCACGTTTACTCACAGATGCCTCGGCATGGCCCCCAGCTTTGCAATGAGGACACTCCTTGCGTAGGAGTGCGCTGCTGGCTCTATGGGAGATGATTCCCCACCTCTGACCAATTTCAGAATTGTTTACCCCTGGAGCAAGTGCCCTGATAGGGTTTTCCTCTGTCTAACTCGTGGGTTCAGGTTTTTTTTTCTTTTTTGGTTCAAGTTAGATTTTATTCCTCTTTTATGTATTTATAGATATAAGCATGGAAATAATTCATTCATATAAATACATGTGTGTGAAGGGAAGAACTTTTTTCTGTTTTATTTTTAAATTTTATTTTTAAAAATTTTGAAATTTAATATTATTTATTTTTTATACAGCAGGTTATTATTAGTTATGTATTTTATGCATATACATGTATACAGGTCAATCCCAGTCTCCCAACTCATCCCAACACCACCTCCCCATGGCTTCCCACACTTGGTGTCCATACGTGTGTTATCTACCTCTGTGTCTCTATTTCTTCCCTGCAAACCAGTTCATCTGTACCATTTTGCTAGGTTCCACATATATGCATTAATATACAATATTTGTTTTTCTCTTTCTGACTTACTTCATTCTGTATGACAGTCTCTAGATCCATCGACGTCTCTACAAATGACCCAATTTCATTCCTTCTTATGGCTGAGTAATATTCCATTTTATATATGTACCACATCTTTAATCATTCGTCTGTCTGTGTTGATTTAGGTTGCTTCCATTACCTGGCTATTGTAAATAGTGCTGAAATGAGCATTGTGGTGAATGTGCCTTTTTGATTTATGGTTTTCTCTGGGTATATGCCCAGAAGTGGGATTGCTGGATCATATGGTAATTCTATTTCTAGCTTTTTTTAAGGAAACTCCATACTGTTCTCCATAGTGACTCTATCAATTTACATTTCCACGACTAGTGGAAGAGGGATCCTTTTGTCCACACCCTCCCCAGAATTTGTTGTTTGTAGATTTTCTGATGATGCCGATTCTAACAGGTGTGAGGTGATACCTCATTGTAGTTTTGATTTGCATTTCTCTAATAATTAGTGATGTTGAGCAGCTTTTCATGTGCGTCTTGGCCATCTCTGTGTCTTCTTTGAAGAAACGTCTCTTTAGATCTTCTGCCCATTTTTGTATTGGGTTGTTTGTTTTTTTAATATTAAGCTGCATGAGCTCTTTATATATATTGGAGATTAAACCTTTGTCCATTGATTCGTTTGCAAATATTTTCGCCCATTCTGAGGGATGCTTTTTGCCATTCCCGTTTTTTTAACAAAGAAAGAAAGAAAGAAAAAGAAGCAGAACACTAATGTGTGTAAAATATGCCTTTTGAAACTGTCGTTTTGAAATATGGACGTCCTTTGAAATTTTTGGTCGATATATGAACCCAGGATTTGTTTTCAGGGCAGGTGTCATTTACAGGCCTGCAATGATTTTGAATATCAACTGACCATTAGCGCTGGGATTAAGCTGCTGTTGTGTGAAACGGCCACAAGGTGGCAGCAGTTCTCCCTTACCAAATCTGGTTACTGGGGAAACAGAGCCTCAATGGAAGTCGTGCTCTAGAGTGGATTTTAGAATGGAATGTGCCAGGAGAAAGCCCCTCAAGTTTGTCTCACTACTTCTTGTTCGTGTTTTTAATTTAATTTTTTATTTTTTATTACAGCAAATTTGATTACAATGTTTGGCTTGTTGTAGGTGTGGAAGATGTGGTTCTTTTACACATATACATATGTCTGTTCTTCCTGGGATCCTTTTCCCATGTACCTTATGACAGAATGTTGCGTAGTCTTCTCTTGGTATTCTGTAGGTCTTTGGTGATTGTATATGTCACCTGTGTTTGTATATGTCTGTTAACCCCAATATCATAATGAAACCAATCCTCACACCTTTCCATTGGTGAACCATAAGTTTGTTTAATGAATCTGTGATTGCCCTTCTGCTTGGAAATATCTGCCCTGGTATCCATTTTTCTGTCACACCTATAAGAGATATGATATGATATGTGTCTTTCACTTTCTGACTTACTACAAGTCACATGATTACCTCTAGACACACCTACGATGCTGCAAATGGCATTGTGTCCTTTTATTCCTTGGCTTCTATTCTGCCTTAGTGAGGTCCATTTTCAACAATGTGATTCCCTGAGGGCTGAGGATTAGCTGACCTGGGTAGCCGGACCCTGCCGGCCGGCCCTCCACAGGTGTGCCTGTGTTGAGGTCAATATAAACAGAGCTGCAGGCAGCAATAGCCCCTGAAGCTGTGCCTGACTCCATATTCTCTGCCCCGTCAGCAGTCTCGGGGCTGTGCTGGTGGGAGGGAGTGAGGGGCCACGGCTTTGTGGGTGGCCCGTTGTGAGTGGGTCTCTGCTGGACTTTCTGCAGGAGTTGCCAGGCTGCCACCTGTAAAGAAGAGGATGTGTCACCCATACCTTCCGCTGGAATTTCTCTCCGGACAGAGGTGAGGAAGGAAAAAAGCAGTGGGGACAGGGACAGGAGGGGTATCTCAGGCAGGGCAATGGAAAGCTTCCAGAAGAGCGCCCAGGGCCAGGACCATCCTGGCTGGCCTGCAGGAACCAAGTTGGCCTGCGTGCTGTGGCTGTTGTGGCTTCATGGGCCTTCCTCTAGGCTTTCAAGCCCTTGTACATATTCAGGTGTTTTACCTTGGAAGGGTGGGAAAAGTTCAACAGCAGCTGGCCTGGGGCTCAGCTCACGGTTACTCACAGATGCCTCGGCATGGCCCACAGCTTTGCAATGAGAACGCTCCTTGCGTAGGAGTGGTCTGCTGGCTCTATGGGAGATGATTCCCCACCTCTGTCCAATTTCAGAATTGTTTACCGCTGGAACAAGTGCCCTGATATGGTTTTCCTCTGTCTATCTGGTGGGTTCAGTTTTTTTTTTCTTTTTTGGTTCAAGTTAGATTTTATTCCTCTTTTATGTATTTATAGATATAAGCATGGAAATAATTCATTCATATAAATACATCTGTGTGAAGGGAATAACTTTTTCCTGTTTTATTTTTAAATTTGATTTTTAAAAATTTTAAAATTTAATTTTATTTATTTTGTTATACAGCAGGTTATTATTAGTTATGTATTTTATGCATATACATGTATACAGGTCAATCCCAGTCTCCCAACTCATCCCAACACCACCTCCCCATGGCTTCCCACACTTGGTGTCCATACGTGTTTTCTCTATCTCTGTCTCTATTTCTTCCCTGCGAAACAGTTCATCTGTACCATTTTTCTAGGTTCCATATATATGCATTAATATACAATATTTGTTTTCCTCTTTCTGACTTACTTCATTCTGTATGACAGTCTCTAGATCCATCGACGTCTCTACAAATGACCCAGTTTCATTCCTTCTTATGGCTGAGTAATATTCCATTTTATATATGTACCACATCTTTATCCATTCGTCTGTCTGAGGGTATTTAGGTTGCTTCCATTACCTGGCTATTGTAAATAGTGCTGAAATGAGCATTGTGGTGAATGTGCCTTTTTGATTTATGGTTTTCTCTGGGTATATGCCCAGAAGTGGGATTGCTGGATCATATGTTAATTCTATTTCTAGCTTTTTTTAAGGAAACTCCATACTGTTCTCCATCGTGACTGTATCAATTTACATTTCCACCACAAGTGGAAGAGGGATCCTTTTGTCCACACCCTCCCCAGAATTCGTTGTTTGTAGATTTTCTGATGATGCCAATTGTAACATGTGTGAGGTGATACCTCATTGTAGTTTTGATTTGCATTTCTCTAATAATTAGTGATGTTCAGCAGCTTTTCATGTGCGTCTTGGCCATCTCTGTGTCTGCTTTGAAGAAACGTCTCTTTAGATCTTATGCCCATTTTTGTATTGGGTTGTTTGTTTTTTTAATATTAAGCTGCATGAGCTCTTTAAATATATTGGATATTAAACCTTTGTCCTTTGATTCGTTTGCAAATATTTTCGCCTATTCTCAGGGATGATTTTTTGCCATTCCCGTTTTTTTAACAAAAAAAGAAAGAAAGAAAAAGAAGCAGAACACTAATGTGTGTAAAATATGCCTTTTGAAACTGTCGTTTTGAAATATGGACCTCCTTTGAATTTTTTGGTCGATATATGAACCCAGGATTTGTTTTCATGGCAGGTGTCATTTACAGGCCTGCAATGATTTTGAATATCAACTGACCATTAGCGCTGGGATTAAAGCTGCTGTTGTGTGAAACGGCCACAAGGTGGCAGCAGTTCTCCCTTACCAAATCTGGTTACTGGGGAAACAGAGCCTCAATGGAAGTCGTGCTCTAGAGTGGATTTTAGAATGGAATGTGCCAGGAGAAAGCCCCTCAAGTTTGTCTCACTACTTCTTGTTCGTGTTTTTAATTTAATTTTTTATTTTTTATTACAGCAAATTTGATTACAATGTTTGGCTTGTTGTAGGTGTGGAAGATGTGGTTCTTTTACACATACACATATGTCTGTTCTTCCTGGGATCCTTTTCCCATGTACTTTATGACAGAATGTTGAGTAGTCTTCTCTTGGTATTCTGTAGGTCTTTGGTGATTATATATGTCACCTGTGTTTGTATATGTCTGTTAACCCCAATATCATAATGAAACCAATCCTCACACCTTTCCATTGGTGAACCATAAGTTTGTTGAATGAATCTGTGATTGCCCTTCTCCGTGGAAATATCTGCCCTGGTATCCATTTTTCAGTCACACCTATAAGAGATATGATATGATATGTGTCTTTCACTTTCGGACTTACTACAAGTCAAGTGATTACCTCTAGACACACCTACGGTGCTGCAAATGGCATTGTGTCCTTTTATTCCTTGGCTTCTATTCTGCCTTAGCGAGGTCCATTTTCAACAATGTGATTCCCTGAGGGCTGAGGATTAGCTGACCTGGGTAGCCTGACCCTGCCGGCCGGCACTCCCCAGGTGTGCCTGGGTTGAGGTCAATATAAACAGCGCTGCAGGCAGCATTAGCCCCTGAAGCTGTGCCTGACTCCATATTCTCTGACCCGTCAGCAGTGTCGGGGCTGTGCTGGTGGGAGGGAGTGAGGGGCCACGGCTTTGTGGGTGGCCCGGTGTGAGTGGGTCTCTGCTGGACTTTCTGCAGGAGTTGCCAGGCTTCCACCTGTAAAGAAGAGGATATGTCACCCATACCTTCCGCTGGAATTTCTCTCTGGACAGAGGTGAGGAAGGAAAAAAGCAGTGGGGGCCGGGACAGGAGGGGTATCTCAGGCAGGGCAATGGAAAGCTTCCAGAAGAGCGCCCAGGGCCAGGACCTTGCTGGATGTCCTGCAGGCACCAAGTTGGCCTGCGTGCTGTCGCTGGTGTGGCTCCACGGCCCTTCCTCTAGGCTTACAAGCCCTTGTACATATTCAGGTGTTTTACCTGGGAAGGGTGGGAAAAGTTCAACAGCAGCTGGCCTGGGGCTCAGCTCACGGTTACTCACAGATGCCTCGGCATGCCCCACCACTTTGCAATGATGATGCTCCTTGCGTAGGAGTGGGCTGCTGGCTCTATGGGAGATGATTCCCCACCTCTGACCAATTTCAGAATTGTTTACCGCTGGAGCAAGTGCCCTGATAGGGTTTTCCTCTGTCTAACTCGTGGGTTCAGGTTTTTTTTTTCGTTTTTGGTTCAAGTTGGATTTTATTCCTCTTTTATGTATTTATAGATATAAGCATGGAAATAATTCATTCATATAAATACATCTGTGTGAAGGGAAGAACATTTTTCTGTTTTATTTTTAAATTTTATTTCTTAAAATTTTGAAATTTAATTTTATATATTTTTTTATACAGCAGGTTATTATTAGTTATGTATTTTATGCATATACATGTATACAGGTCAATCCCAATCTCCCAACTCATCCCAACACCACCTCCCCATGGCTTCCCACACTTGGTGTCCATACGTGTGTTCTCTACCTCTGTGTCTCTATTTCTTCCCTGCAAACCAGTTCATCTGTACCATTTCTCTAGGTTCCACATATATGCATTAATATACAATATTTGTTTTTCTCTTTCTGACTTACTTCATTCTGTATGACAGTCTCTAGATCCATCGACGTCGCTACAAATGACCCAGTTTCATTCCTTCCTATGGCTGAGTAATATTCCATTTTATATATGTACCACATCTTTATCCATTCGTCTGTCTGTGGGTATTTAGGTTGCTTCCATTACCTGGCTATTGTAAATAGTGCTGAAATGAGCATTGTGGTGAATGTGCCTTTTTGATTTATGGTTTTCTCTGGGTATATGCCCAGAAGTGGGATTGCTGGATCATATGGTAATTCTATTTCTAGCTTTTTTTAAGGAAACTCCATACTGTTCTCCATAGTGACTCTATCAATTTACATTTCCACCACTAGTGGAAGAGGGATCCTTTTGTCCACACCCTCCCCAGAATTCGTTGTTTGTAGATTTTCTGATAATGCCGATTCTAACATGTGTGAGTTGATACCTCATTGTAGTTTTGATTTGCATTTCTCTAATAATTAGTGATGTTGAGCAGCTTTTCATGTGCGTCTTGGCCATCTCTGTGTCTTCTTTGAAGAAACGTCTCTTTAGATCTTCTGCCCATTTTTGTATTGGGTTGTTTGTTTTTTTAATATTAAGCTGCATGAGCTCTTTATATATATTGGAGATTAAACCTTTGTCCATTGATTCGTTTGCAAATATTTTCGCCCATTGTGAGGGATGCTTTTTGCCATTCCCGTTTTTTTAACAAAAAAAGAAAGAAAGAAAAAGAAGCAGAACACTAATGTGTGTAAAATATGCCTTTTGAAACTGTCGTTTTGAAATATGGATGTCCTTTGAAATTTTTGGTCGATATATGAACCCAGGATTTGTTTCCAGGGCAGGTGTCATTTGCAGGCCTGCAATGATTTTGAATATCAACTGACCATTAGCACCTGGATTATGCTGCTGTTTTGTGAAACGGCCACAAGGTGGCAGCAGTTCTCCCTTACCAAATCTGGTTACTGGGGCAACAGAGCCTCAATGGAAGTCATGTTCTAGACTGGAATTTAGAATGGAATGTGCCAGGAGAAAGCCCCTCAAGTTTGTCTCACTACTTCTTGTTCGTGTTTTTAATTTAATTTTTTTATTTTTTATAACAGCAAATTTGATTACAATGTTTGGCTTGTTGTAGGTGTGGAAGATGTGGTTCTTTTACACATACACATATGTCTGTTCTTCCTGGGATCCTTTTCCCATGTACTTTATGACAGAATGTTGAGTAGTCTTCTCTTGGTATTCTGTAGGTCTTTGGTGATTATATATGTCACCTGTGTTTGTATATGTCTGTTAACCCCAATATCATAATGAAACCAATCCTCACACCTTTCCATTGGTGAACCATAAGTTTGTTGAATGAATCTGTGATTGCCCTTCTCCGTGGAAATATCTGCCCTGGTATCCATTTTTCAGTCACACCTATAAGAGATATGATATGATATGTGTCTTTCACTTTCGGACTTACTACAAGTCAAGTGATTACCTCTAGACACACCTACGGTGCTGCAAATGGCATTGTGTCCTTTTATTCCTTGGCTTCTATTCTGCCTTAGCGAGGTCCATTTTCAACAATGTGATTCCCTGAGGGCTGAGGATTAGCTGACCTGGGTAGCCTGACCCTGCCGGCCGGCACTCCCCAGGTGTGCCTGGGTTGAGGTCAATATAAACAGCGCTGCAGGCAGCATTAGCCCCTGAAGCTGTGCCTGACTCCATATTCTCTGACCCGTCAGCAGTGTCGGGGCTGTGCTGGTGGGAGGGAGTGAGGGGCCACGGCTTTGTGGGTGGCCCGGTGTGAGTGGGTCTCTGCTGGACTTTCTGCAGGAGTTGCCAGGCTTCCACCTGTAAAGAAGAGGATATGTCACCCATACCTTCCGCTGGAATTTCTCTCTGGACAGAGGTGAGGAAGGAAAAAAGCAGTGGGGGCCGGGACAGGAGGGGTATCTCAGGCAGGGCAATGGAAAGCTTCCAGAAGAGCGCCCAGGGCCAGGACCTTGCTGGATGTCCTGCAGGCACCAAGTTGGCCTGCGTGCTGTCGCTGGTGTGGCTCCACGGCCCTTCCTCTAGGCTTACAAGCCCTTGTACATATTCAGGTGTTTTACCTGGGAAGGGTGGGAAAAGTTCAACAGCAGCTGGCCTGGGGCTCAGCTCACGGTTACTCACAGATGCCTCGGCATGCCCCACCACTTTGCAATGATGATGCTCCTTGCGTAGGAGTGGGCTGCTGGCTCTATGGGAGATGATTCCCCACCTCTGACCAATTTCAGAATTGTTTACCGCTGGAGCAAGTGCCCTGATAGGGTTTTCCTCTGTCTAACTCGTGGGTTCAGGTTTTTTTTTTCGTTTTTGGTTCAAGTTGGATTTTATTCCTCTTTTATGTATTTATAGATATAAGCATGGAAATAATTCATTCATATAAATACATCTGTGTGAAGGGAAGAACATTTTTCTGTTTTATTTTTAAATTTTATTTCTTAAAATTTTGAAATTTAATTTTATATATTTTTTTATACAGCAGGTTATTATTAGTTATGTATTTTATGCATATACATGTATACAGGTCAATCCCAATCTCCCAACTCATCCCAACACCACCTCCCCATGGCTTCCCACACTTGGTGTCCATACGTGTGTTCTCTACCTCTGTGTCTCTATTTCTTCCCTGCAAACCAGTTCATCTGTACCATTTCTCTAGGTTCCACATATATGCATTAATATACAATATTTGTTTTTCTCTTTCTGACTTACTTCATTCTGTATGACAGTCTCTAGATCCATCGACGTCGCTACAAATGACCCAGTTTCATTCCTTCCTATGGCTGAGTAATATTCCATTTTATATATGTACCACATCTTTATCCATTCGTCTGTCTGTGGGTATTTAGGTTGCTTCCATTACCTGGCTATTGTAAATAGTGCTGAAATGAGCATTGTGGTGAATGTGCCTTTTTGATTTATGGTTTTCTCTGGGTATATGCCCAGAAGTGGGATTGCTGGATCATATGGTAATTCTATTTCTAGCTTTTTTTAAGGAAACTCCATACTGTTCTCCATAGTGACTCTATCAATTTACATTTCCACCACTAGTGGAAGAGGGATCCTTTTGTCCACACCCTCCCCAGAATTCGTTGTTTGTAGATTTTCTGATAATGCCGATTCTAACATGTGTGAGTTGATACCTCATTGTAGTTTTGATTTGCATTTCTCTAATAATTAGTGATGTTGAGCAGCTTTTCATGTGCGTCTTGGCCATCTCTGTGTCTTCTTTGAAGAAACGTCTCTTTAGATCTTCTGCCCATTTTTGTATTGGGTTGTTTGTTTTTTTAATATTAAGCTGCATGAGCTCTTTATATATATTGGAGATTAAACCTTTGTCCATTGATTCGTTTGCAAATATTTTCGCCCATTCTGAGGGATGCTTTTTGCCATTCCCGTTTTTTTAACAAAAAAAGAAAGAAAGAAAAAGAAGCAGAACACTAATGTGTGTAAAATATGCCTTTTGAAACTGTCGTTTTGAAATATGGATGTCCTTTGAAATTTTTGGTCGATATATGAACCCAGGATTTGTTTCCAGGGCAGGTGTCATTTGCAGGCCTGCAATGATTTTGAATATCAACTGACCATTAGCACCTGGATTATGCTGCTGTTTTGTGAAACGGCCACAAGGTGGCAGCAGTTCTCCCTTACCAAATCTGGTTACTGGGGCAACAGAGCCTCAATGGAAGTCATGTTCTAGACTGGAATTTAGAATGGAATGTGCCAGGAGAAAGCCCCTCAAGTTTGTCTCACTACTTCTTGTTCGTGTTTTTAATTTAATTTTTTTATTTTTTATAACAGCAAATTTGATTACAATGTTTGGCTTGTTGTAGGTGTGGAAGATGTGGTTCTTTTACACATATACATATGTCTGTTCTTCCTGGGATCCTTTTCCCATGTACCTTATGACAGAATGTTGAGTAGTCTTCTCTTGGTATTCTGTAGGTCTTTGGTGATTATATATGTCACCTGTGTTTGTATATGTCTGTTAACCCCAATATCATAATGAAACCAATCCTCACACCTTTCCATTGGTGAACCATAAGTTTGTTGAATGAATCTGTGATTGCCCTTCTGCGTGGAAATATCTGCCCTGGTATCCATTTTTCGGTCACACCTATAAGAGATATGATATGATATGTGTCTTTCACTTTCTGACTTACTACAAGTCACGTGATTACCTCTAGACACACCTACGATGCTGCAAATGGCATTGTGTCCTTTTATCCCTTGGCTTCTGTTCTGCCTTAGTGAGGTCCATTTTCAACAATGTGATTCCCTGAGGGCTGAGGATTTGCTGACCTGGGTAGCCTGACCCTGCCGGCCGGCACTACCCAGGTGTGCCTGGGTTGAGGTCAATATAAACAGCGCTGCAGGCAGCAATAGCCCCTGAAGCTGTGCCTGACTCCATATTCTCTGCCCCGTCAGCAGTGTCGGGGCTGTGCTGGTGGGAGGGAGTGAGGGGCCATGGCTTTGTGGGTGGCCCGGTGTGAGTGGGTCTCTGCTGGACTTTCTGCAGGAGTTGCCAGGCTTCCACCTGTAAAGAAGAGGATGTGTCACCCATACATTCCGCTGGAATTTCTCTCCGGAAATAGGTGAGGAAGGAAAAAAGCAGTGGGGGCCGGGAAAGGAGGGGTATCTCAGGCAGGGCAATGGAAAGCTTCCAGAAGAGCGCCCAGGGCCAGGACCATCCTGGCTGGCCTGCAGGCACCAAGTTGGCCTGCGTGCTGTCGCTGGTGTGGCTCCACGGCCCTTCCTCTAGGCTTTCAAGCCCTTGTACATATTCAGGTGTTTTACCTGGGAAGGGTGGGAAAAGTTCAACAGCAGCTGGCCTGGGGCTCAGCTCACGGTTACTCACAGATGCCTCGGCATGGCCCCCAGCTTTGCAATGAGGACGCTCCTTGCGTAGGAGTGCGCTGCTGGCTCTATGGGAGATGATTCCCCACCTCTGACCAATTTCAGAATTGTTTACCCCTGGAGCAAGTGCCCTGATAGGGTTTTCCTCTGTCTAACTCGTGGGTTCAGGTTTTTTTTTTCTTTTTTGGTTCAAGTTAGATTTTATTCCTCTTTTATGTATTTATAGATATAAGCATGGAAATAATTCATTCATATAAATACATGTGTGTGAAGGGAAGAACTTTTTTCTGTTTTATTTTTAAATTTTATTTTTAAAAATTTTGAAATTTAATATTATTTATTTTTTATACAGCAGGTTATTATTAGTTATGTATTTTATGCATATACATGTATACAGGTCAATCCCAGTCTCCCAACTCATCCCAACACCACCTCCCCATGGCTTCCCACACTTGGTGTCCATACGTGTGTTATCTACCTCTGTGTCTCTATTTCTTCCCTGCAAACCAGTTCATCTGTACCATTTTGCTAGGTTCCACATATATGCATTAATATACAATATTTGTTTTTCTCTTTCTGACTTACTTCATTCTGTATGACAGTCTCTAGATCCATCGACGTCTCTACAAATGACCCAATTTCATTCCTTCTTATGGCTGAGTAATATTCCATT
Source organism: Hyperoodon ampullatus (assembly GCF_949752795.1). NCBI lineage: Eukaryota > Metazoa > Chordata > Mammalia > Artiodactyla > Ziphiidae > Hyperoodon > Hyperoodon ampullatus. The sequence continues at coordinate 453,751 of NW_027640981.1, read as the reverse complement.
TTATATATGTACCACATCTTTAATCATTCGTCTGTCTGTGTTGATTTAGGTTGCTTCCATTACCTGGCTATTGTAAATAGTGCTGAAATGAGCATTGTGGTGAATGTGCCTTTTTGATTTATGGTTTTCTCTGGGTATATGCCCAGAAGTGGGATTGCTGGATCATATGGTAATTCTATTTCTAGCTTTTTTTAAGGAAACTCCATACTGTTCTCCATAGTGACTCTATCAATTTACATTTCCACCAATAGTGGAAGAGGGATCCTTTTGTCCACACCCTCCCCAGAATTCGTTGTTTGTAGATTTTCTGATGATGCCGATTCTAACAGGTGTGAGGTGATACCTCATTGTAGTTTTGATTTGCATTTCTCTAATAATTAGTGATGTTGAGCAGCTTTTCATGTGCGTCTTGGCCATCTCTGTGTCTTCTTTGAAGAAACGTCTCTTTAGATCTTCTGCCCATTTTTGTATTGGGTTGTTTGTTTTTTTTAATATTAAGCTGCATGAGCTCTTTATATATATTGGAGATTAAACCTTTGACCATTGATTCGTTTGCAAATATTTTCGCTCATTCTGAGGGATGCTTTTTGCCACTCCCGTTTTTTTAACAAAGAAAGAAAGAAAGAAAAGAAGCAGAACACTAATGTGTGTAAAATATGCCTTTTGAAACTGTCGTTTTGAAATATGGACGTCCTTTGAAATTTTTGGTCGATATATGAACCCAGGATTTGTTTTCAGGGCAGGTGTCATTTACAGGCCTGCAATGATTTTGAATATCAACTGACCTTTAGCGCTGGGATTAAGCTGCTGTTGTGTGAAACGGCCACAAGGTGGCAGCAGTTCTCCCTTACCAAATCTGGTTACTGGGGAAACAGAGCCTCAATGGAAGTCGTGCTCTAGAGTGGATTTTAGAATGGAATGTGCCAGGAGAAAGCCCCTCAAGTTTGTCTCACTACTTCTTGTTCGTGTTTTTAATTTAATTTTTTATTTTTTATTACAGCAAATTTGATTACAATGTTTGGCTTGTTGTAGGTGTGGAAGATGTGGTTCTTTTACACATATACATATGTCTGTTCTTCCTGGGATCCTTTTCCCATGTACCTTATGACAGAATGTTGCGTAGTCTTCTCTTGGTATTCTGTAGGTCTTTGGTGATTGTATATGTCACCTGTGTTTGTATATGTCTGTTAACCCCAATATCATAATGAAACCAAACCTCACACCTTTCCATTGGTGAACCATAAGTTTGTTTAATGAATCTGTGATTGCCCTTCTGCGTGGAAATATCTGCCATGGTATCCATTTTTCTGTCACACCTATAAGAGATATGATATGATATGTGTCTTTCACTTTCTGACTTACTACAAGTCACATGATTACCTCTAGACACACCTACGATGCTGCAAATGGCATTGTGTCCTTTTATTCCTTGGCTTCTATTCTGCCTTAGTGAGGTCCATTTTCAACAATGTGATTCCCTGAGGGCTGAGGATTAGCTGACCTGGGTAGCCGGACCCTGCCGGCCGGCCCTCCACAGGTTTGCCTGTGTTGAGGTCAATATAAACAGAGCTGCAGGCAGCAATAGCCCCTGAAGCTGTGCCTGACTCCATATTCTCTGCCCCGTCAGCAGTCTCGGGGCTGTGCTGGTGGGAGGGAGTGAGGGGCCACGGCTTTGTGGGTGGCCCGGTGTGAGTGGGTCTCTGCTGGACTTTCTGCAGGAGTTGCCAGGCTGCCACCTGTAAAGAAGAGGATGTGTCACCCATACCTTCCGCTGGAATTTCTCTCCGGACAGAGGTGAGGAAGGAAAAAAGCAGTGGGGACAGGGACAGGAGGGGTATCTCAGGCAGGGCAATGGAAAGCTTCCAGAAGAGCGCCCAGGGCCAGGACCATCCTGGCTGGCCTGCAGGAACCAAGTTGGCCTGCGTGCTGTGGCTGGTGTGGCTTCACGGCCCTTCCTCTAGGCTTTCAAGCCCTTGTACATATTCAGGTGTTTTACCTTGGAAGGGTGGGAAAAGTTCAACAGCAGCTGGGCTGGGGCTCAGCTCACGGTTACTCACAGATGCCTCGGCATGGCCCACAGCTTTGCAATGAGAACGCTCCTTGCGTAGGAGTGGTCTGCTGGCTCTATGGGAGATGATTCCCCACCTCTGTCCAATTTCAGAATTGTTTACCGCTGGAACAAGTGCCCTGATATGGTTTTCCTCTGTCTATCTGGTGGGTTCAGTTTTTTTTTTCTTTTTTGGTTCAAGTTAGATTTTATTCCTCTTTTATGTATTTATAGATATAAGCATGGAAATAATTCATTCATATAAATACATCTGTGTGAAGGGAATAACTTTTTCCTGTTTTATTTTTAAATTTGATTTTTAAAAATTTTAAAATTTAATTTTATTTATTTTGTTATACAGCAGGTTATTATTAGTTATGTATTTTATGCATATACATGTATACAGGTCAATCCCAGTCTCCCAACTCATCCCAACACCACCTCCCCATGGCTTCCCACACTTGGTGTCCATACGTGTTTTCTCTATCTCTGTCTCTATTTCTTCCCTGCGAAACAGTTCATCTGTACCATTTTTCTAGGTTCCATATATATGCATTAATATACAATATTTGTTTTCCTCTTTCTGACTTACTTCATTCTGTATGACAGTCTCTAGATCCATCGACGTCTCTACAAATGACCCAGTTTCATTCCTTCTTATGGCTGAGTAATATTCCATTTTATATATGTACCACATCTTTATCCATTCGTCTGTCTGAGGGTATTTAGGTTGCTTCCATTACCTGGCTATTGTAAATAGTGCTGAAATGAGCATTGTGGTGAATGTGCCTTTTTGATTTATGGTTTTCTCTGGGTATATGCCCAGAAGTGGGATTGCTGGATCATATGTTAATTCTATTTCTAGCTTTTTTTAAGGAAACTCCATACTGTTCTCCATCGTGACTGTATCAATTTACATTTCCACCACAAGTGGAAGAGGGATCCTTTTGTCCACACCCTCCCCAGAATTCGTTGTTTGTAGATTTTCTGATGATGCCAATTGTAACAGGTGTGAGGTGATACCTCATTGTAGTTTTGATTTGCATTTCTCTAATAATTAGTGATGTTCAGCAGCTTTTCATGTGCGTCTTGGCCATCTCTGTGTCTGCTTTGAAGAAACGTCTCTTTAGATCTTATGCCCATTTTTGTATTGGGTTGTTTGTTTTTTTAATATTAAGCTGCATGAGCTCTTTAAATATATTGGATATTAAACCTTTGTCCTTTGATTCGTTTGCAAATATTTTCGCCTATTCTCAGGGGTGATTTTTTGCCATTCCCGTTTTTTTAACAAAAAAAGAAAGAAAGAAAAAGAAGCAGAACACTAATGTGTGTAAAATATGCCTTTTGAAACTGTCGTTTTGAAATATGGACCTCCTTTGAATTTTTTGGTCGATATATGAACCCAGGATTTGTTTTCATGGCAGGTGTCATTTACAGGCCTGCAATGATTTTGAATATCAACTGACCATTAGCGCTGGGATTAAAGCTGCTGTTGTGTGAAACGGCCACAAGGTGGCAGCAGTTCTCCCTTACCAAATCTGGTTACTGGGGAAACAGAGCCTCAATGGAAGTCGTGCTCTAGAGTGGATTTTAGAATGGAATGTGCCAGGAGAAAGCCCCTCAAGTTTGTCTCACTACTTCTTGTTCGTGTTTTTAATTTAATTTTTTATTTTTTATTACAGCAAATTTGATTACAATGTTTGGCTTGTTGTAGGTGTGGAAGATGTGGTTCTTTTACACATACACATATGTCTGTTCTTCCTGGGATCCTTTTCCCATGTACTTTATGACAGAATGTTGAGTAGTCTTCTCTTGGTATTCTGTAGGTCTTTGGTGATTATATATGTCACCTGTGTTTGTATATGTCTGTTAACCCCAATATCATAATGAAACCAATCCTCACACCTTTCCATTGGTGAACCATAAGTTTGTTGAATGAATCTGTGATTGCCCTTCTCCGTGGAAATATCTGCCCTGGTATCCATTTTTCAGTCACACCTATAAGAGATATGATATGATATGTGTCTTTCACTTTCGGACTTACTACAAGTCAAGTGATTACCTCTAGACACACCTACGGTGCTGCAAATGGCATTGTGTCCTTTTATTCCTTGGCTTCTATTCTGCCTTAGCGAGGTCCATTTTCAACAATGTGATTCCCTGAGGGCTGAGGATTAGCTGACCTGGGTAGCCTGACCCTGCCGGCCGGCACTCCCCAGGAGTGCCTGGGTTGAGGTCAATATAAACAGCGCTGCAGGCAGCATTAGCCCCTGAAGCTGTGCCTGACTCCATATTCTCTGACCCGTCAGCAGTGTCGGGGCTGTGCTGGTGGGAGGGAGTGAGGGGCCACGGCTTTGTGGGTGGCCCGGTGTGAGTGGGTCTCTGCTGGACTTTCTGCAGGAGTTGCCAGGCTTCCACCTGTAAAGAAGAGGATGTGTCACCCATACCTTCCGCTGGAATTTCTCTCTGGACAGAGGTGAGGAAGGAAAAAAGCAGTGGGGGCTGGGACAGGAGGGGTATCTCAGGCAGGGCAATGGAAAGCTTCCAGAAGAGCGCCCAGGGCCAGGACCTTGCTGGATGTCCTGCAGGCACCAAGTTGGCCTGCGTGCTGTCGCTGGTGTGGCTCCACGGCCCTTCCTCTAGGCTTACAAGCCCTTGTACATATTCAGGTGTTTTACCTGGGAAGGGTGGGAAAAGTTCAACAGCAGCTGGCCTGGGGCTCAGCTCACGGTTACTCACAGATGCCTCGGCATGCCCCACCGCTTTGCAATGATGATGCTCCTTGCGTAGGAGTGGGCTGCTGGCTCTATGGGAGATGATTCCCCACCTCTGACCAATTTCAGAATTGTTTACCGCTGGAGCAAGTGCCCTGATAGGGTTTTCCTCTGTCTAACTCGTGGGTTCAGGTTTTTTTTTTCGTTTTTGGTTCAAGTTGGATTTTATTCCTCTTTTATGTATTTATAGATATAAGCATGGAAATAATTCATTCATATAAATACATCTGTGTGAAGGGAAGAACATTTTTCTGTTTTATTTTTAAATTTTATTTCTTAAAATTTTGAAATTTAATTTTATATATTTTTTATACAGCAGGTTATTATTAGTTATGTATTTTATGCATATACATGTATACAGGTCAATCCCAATCTCCCATCTCATCCCAACACCACCTCCCCATGGCTTCCCACACTTGGTGTCCATACGTGTGTTCTCTACCTCTGTGTCTCTATTTCTTCCCTGCAAACCAGTTCATCTGTACCATTTCTCTAGGTTCCACATATATGCATTAATATACAATATTTGTTTTTCTCTTTCTGACTTACTTCATTCTGTATGACAGTCTCTAGATCCATCGACGTCGCTACAAATGACCCAGTTTCATTCCTTCCTATGGCTGAGTAATATTCCATTTTATATATGTACCACATCTTTATCCATTCGTCTGTCTGTGGGTATTTAGGTTGCTTCCATTACCTGGCTATTGTAAATAGTGCTGAAATGAGCATTGTGGTGAATGTGCCTTTTTGATTTATGGTTTTCTCTGGGTATATGCCCAGAAGTGGGATTGCTGGATCATATGGTAATTCTATTTCTAGCTTTTTTTAAGGAAACTCCATACTGTTCTCCATAGTGACTCTATCAATTTACATTTCCACCACTAGTGGAAGAGGGATCCTTTTGTCCACACCCTCCCCAGAATTTGTTGTTTGTAGATTTTCTGATAATGCCGATTCTAACATGTGTGAGTTGATACCTCATTGTAGTTTTGATTCGCATTTCTCTAATAATTAGTGATGTTGAGCAGCTTTTCATGTGCGTCTTGGCCATCTCTGTGTCTTCTTTGAAGAAACGTCTCTTTAGATCTTCTGCCCATTTTTGTATTGGGTTGTTTGTTTTTTTAATATTAAGCTGCATGAGCTCTTTATATATATTGGAGATTAAACCTTTGTCCATTGATTCGTTTGCAAATATTTTCGCCCATTGTGAGGGATGCTTTTTGCCATTCCCGTTTTTTTAACAAAAAAAGAAAGAAAGAAAAAGAAGCAGAACACTAATGTGTGTAAAATATGCCTTTTGAAACTGTCGTTTTGAAATATGGATGTCCTTTGAAATTTTTGGTCGATATATGAACCCAGGATTTGTTTCCAGGGCAGGTGTCATTTGCAGGCCTGCAATGATTTTGAATATCAACTGACCATTAGCGCCTGGATTATGCTGCTGTTTTGTGAAACGGCCACAAGGTGGCAGCAGTTCTCCCTTACCAAATCTGGTTACTGGGGCAACAGAGCCTCAATGGAAGTCATGTTCTAGACTGGAATTTAGAATGGAATGTGCCAGGAGAAAGCCCCTCAAGTTTGTCTCACTACTTCTTGTTCGTGTTTTTAATTTAATTTTTTTTATTTTTTATAACAGCAAATTTGATTACAATGTTTGGCTTGTTGTAGGTGTGGAAGATGTGGTTCTTTTACACATATATATATGTCTGTTCTTCCTGGGATCCTTTTCCCATGTACCTTATGACAGAATGTTGAGTAGTCTTCTCTTGGTATTCTGTAGGTCTTTGGTGATTATATATGTCACCTGTGTTTGTATATGTCTGTTAACCCCAATATCATAATGAAACCAATCCTCACACCTTTCCATTGGTGAACCATAAGTTTGTTGAATGAATCTGTGATTGCCCTTCTGCGTGGAAATATCTGCCCTGGTATCCATTTTTCGGTCACACCTATAAGAGATATGATATGATATGTGTCTTTCACTTTCTGACTTACTACAAGTCACGTGATTACCTCTAGACACACCTACGATGCTGCAAATGGCATTGTGTCCTTTTATTCCTTGGCTTCTGTTCTGCCTTAGTGAGGTCCATTTTCAACAATGTGATTCCCTGAGGGCTGAGGATTTGCTGACCTGGGTAGCCTGACCCTGCCGGCCGGCGCTACCCAGGTGTGCCTGGGTTGAGGTCAATATAAACAGCGCTGCAGGCAGCAATAGCCCCTGAAGCTGTGCCTGACTCCATATTCTCTGCCCCGTCAGCAGTGTCGGGTCTGTGCTGGAGGGAGGGAGTGAGGGGCCATGGCTTTGTGTGTGGCCCGGTGTGAGTGGGTCTCTGCTGGACTTTCTGCAGGAGTTGCCAGGCTTCCACCTGTAAAGAAGAGGATGTGTCACCCATACATTCCGCTGGAATTTCTCTCCGGAAATAGGTGAGGAAGGAAAAAAGCAGTGGGGGCCGGGAAAGGAGGGGTATCTCAGGCAGGGCAATGGAAAGCTTCCAGAAGAGCGCCCAGGGCCAGGACCATCCTGGCTGGCCTGCAGGCACCAAGTTGGCCTGCGTGCTGTCGCTGGTGTGGCTTCACGGCCCTTCCTCTAGGCTTTCAAGCCCTTGTACATATTCAGGTGTTTTACCTGGGAAGGGTGGGAAAAGTTCAACAGCAGCTGGCCTGGGGCTCAGCTCACGGTTACTCACAGATGCCTCGGCATGGCCCCCAGCTTTGCAATGAGGACGCTCCTTGCGTAGGAGTGCGCTGCTGGCTCTATGGGAGATGATTCCCCACCTCTGACCAATTTCAGAATTGTTTACCCCTGGAGCAAGTGCCCTGATAGGGTTTTCCTCTGTCTAACTCGTGGGTTCAGGTTTTTTTTTTCTTTTTTGGTTCAAGTTAGATTTTATTCCTCTTTTATGTATTTATAGATATAAGCATGGAAATAATTCATTCATATAAATACATGTGTGTGAAGGGAAGAACTTTTTTCTGTTTTATTTTTAAATTTTATTTTTAAAAATTTTGAAATTTAATATTATTTATTTTTTATACAGCAGGTTATTATTAGTTATGTATTTTATGCATATACATGTATACAGGTCAATCCCAGTCTCCCAACTCATCCCAACACCACCTCCCCATGGCTTCCCACACTTGGTGTCCATACGTGTGTTATCTACCTCTGTGTCTCTATTTCTTCCCTGCAAACCAGTTCATATGTACCATTTTGCTAGGTTCCACATATATGCATTAATATACAATATTTGTTTTTCTCTTTCTGACTTACTTCATTCTGTATGACAGTCTCTAGATCCATCGACGTCTCTACAAATGACCCAATTTCATTCCTTCTTATGGCTGAGTAATATTCCATTTTATATATGTACCACATCTTTAATCATTCGTCTGTCTGTGTTGATTTAGGTTGCTTCCATTACCTGGCTATTGTAAATAGTGCTGAAATGAGCATTGTGGTGAATGTGCCTTTTTGATTTATGGTTTTTTCTGGGTATATGCCCAGAAGTGGGATTGCTGGATCATATGGTAATTCTATTTCTAGCTTTTTTTAAGGAAACTCCATACTGTTCTCCATAGTGACTCTATCAATTTACATTTCCACCACTAGTGGAAGAGGGATCCTTTTGTCCACACCCTCCCCAGAATTTGTTGTTTGTAGATTTTCTGATGATGCCGATTCTAACAGGTGTGAGGTGATACCTCATTGTAGTTTTGATTTGCATTTCTCTAATAATTAGTGATGTTCAGCAGCTTTTCATGTGCGTCTTGGCCATCTCTGTGTCTTCTTTGAAGAAACGTCTCTTTAGATCTTCTGCCCATTTTTGTATTGGGTTGTTTGTTTTTTTAATATTAAGCTGCATGAGCTCTTTATATATATTGGAGATTAAACCTTTGTCCATTGATTCGTTTGCAAATATTTTCGCCCATTCTGAGGGATGCTTTTTGCCATTCCCGTTTTTTTAACAAAGAAAGAAAGAAAGAAAAAGAAGCAGAACACTAATGTGTGTAAAATATGCCTTTTGAAACTGTCGTTTTGAAATATGGACGTCCTTTGAAATTTTTGGTCGATATATGAACCCAGGATTTGTTTTCAGGGCAGGTGTCATTTACAGGCCTGCAATGATTTTGAATATCAACTGACCATTAGCGCTGGGATTAAGCTGCTGTTGTGTGAAACGGCCACAAGGTGGCAGCAGTTCTCCCTTACCAAATCTGGTTACTGGGGAAACAGAGCCTCAATGGAAGTCGTGCTCTAGAGTGGATTTTAGAATGGAATGTGCCAGGAGAAAGCCCCTCAAGTTTGTCTCACTACTTCTTGTTCGTGTTTTTAATTTAATTTTTTATTTTTTATTACAGCAAATTTGATTACAATGTTTGGCTTGTTGTAGGTGTGGAAGATGTGGTTCTTTTACACATATACATATGTCTGTTCTTCCTGGGATCCTTTTCCCATGTACCTTATGACAGAATGTTGCGTAGTCTTCTCTTGGTATTCTGTAGGTCTTTGGTGATTGTATATGTCACCTGTGTTTGTATATGTCTGTTAACCCCAATATCATAATGAAACCAATCCTCACACCTTTCCATTGGTGAACCATAAGTTTGTTGAATGAATCTGTGATTGCCCTTCTCCGTGGAAATATCTGCACTGGTATCCATTTTTCGGTCACACCTATAAGAGATATGATATGATATGTGTCTTTCACTTTCTGACTTACTACAAGTCACATGATTACCTCTAGACACACCTACGGTGCTGCAAATGGCATTGTGTCCTTTTATTCCTTGGCTTCTATTCTGCCTTAGTGAGCTCCATTTTCAACAATGTGATTCCCTGAGGGCTGAGGATTAGCTGACCTGGGTAGCCGGACCCTGCCGGCCGGCCCTCCACAGGTGTGCCTGGGTTGAGGTCAATATAAACAGAGCTGCAGGCAGCAATAGCCCCTGAAGCTGTGCCTGACTCCATATTCTCTGCCCCGTCAGCAGTCTCGGGGCTGTGCTGGTGGGAGGGAGTGAGGGGCCACGGCTTTGTGGGTGTCCCGGTGTGAGTGGGTCTCTGCTGGACTTTCTGCAGGAGTTGCCATGCTGCCACCTGTAAAGAAGAGGATGTGTCACCCATACCTTCCGCTGGAATTTCTCTCCGGACAGAGGTGAGGAAGGAAAAAAGCAGTGGGGACAGGGACAGGAGGGGTATCTCAGGCAGGGCAATGGAAAGCTTCCAGAAGAGCGCCCAGGGCCAGGACCATCCTGGCTGGCCTGCAGGAACCAAGTTGGCCTGCGTGCTGTCGCTGGTGTGGCTTCACGGCCCTTCCTCTAGGCTTTCAAGCCCTTGTACATATTCAGGTGTTTTACCTTGGAAGGGTGGGAAAAGTTCAACAGCAGCTGGCCTCGGGCTCAGCTCACGGTTACTCACAAATACCTCGGCATGGCCCACCGCTTTGCAATGATGACGCTCCTTGCGTAGGAGTGGGCTGCTGGCTCTATGGGAGATGATTCCCCACCTCTGACCAATTTCAGAATTGTTTACCGCTGGAGCAAGTGCCCTGATAGGGTTTTCCTCTGTCTAACTAGTGGGTTCAGGTTTTTTTTTTTCGTTTTTGGTTCAAGTTAGATTTTATTCCTCTTTTATGTATTTATAGATATAAGCATGGAAATAAGTCATTCATATAAATACATCTGTGTGAAGGGAAGAACTTTTTTCTGTTTTATTTTTAAATTTTATTTCTTAAAATTTTGAAATTTAATTTTATATATTTTTTTATACAGCAGGTTATTATTAGTTATGTATTTTATGCATATACATGTATACAGGTCAATCCCTATCTCCCAACTCATCCCAACACCACCTCCCCATGGCTTCCCACACTTGGTGTCCATACGTGTGTTCTCTACCTCTGTGTCTCTATTTCTTCCCTGCAAACCAGTTCATCTGTACCATTTCTCTAGGTTCCACATATATGCATTAATATACAATATTTGTTTTTCTCTTTCTGACTTACTTCATTCTGTATGACAGTCTCTAGATCCATCGACGTCGCTACAAATGACCCAGTTTCATTCCTTCCTATGGCTGAGTAATATTCCATTTTATATATGTACCACATCTTTATCCATTCGTCTGTCTGTGGGTATTTAGGTTGTTTCCATTACCTGGCTATTGTAAATAGTGCTGAAATGAGCATTGTGGTGAATGTGCCTTTTTGATTTATGGTTTTCTCTGGGTATATGCCCAGAAGTGGGATTGCTGGATCATATGGTAATTCTATTTCTAGCTTTTTTTAAGGAAACTCCATACTGTTCTCCATAGTGACTTTATCAATTTACATTTCCACCACTAGTGGAAGAGGGATCCTTTTGTCCACACCCTCCCCAGAATTCGTTGTTTGTAGATTTTCTGATAATGCCGATTCTAACATGTGTGAGTTGATACCTCATTGCAGTTTTGATTTGCATTTCTCTAATAATTAGTGATGTTGAGCAGCTTTTCATGTGCGTCTTGGCCATCTCTGTGTCTTCTTTGAAGAAACGTCTCTTTAGATCTTCTGCCCATTTTTGTATTGGGTTGTTTGTTTTTTTAATATTACGCTGCATGAGCTCTATATATATATATATATTGGAGATTAAACCTTTGTCCTTTGATTCGTTTGCAAATATTTTCGCCCATTCTGAGGGATGCCTTATACCATTCCCGTTTTTTTAACAAAAAAAGAAAGAAAGAAAAAGAAGCAGAACACTAATGTGTGTAAAATATGCCTTTTGAAACTGTCGTTTTGAAATATGGACGTCCTTTGAATTTTTTGGTCGATATATGAACCCAGGATTTGTTTTCAGGGCAGGTGTCATTTACAGGCCTGCAATGATTTTGAATATCAACAGACCATTAGCGCTGAAATTAAAGCTGCTGTTGTGTGAAACGGCCACAAGGTGGGAGCAGCTCTCAATTATCAAATCTGGTTACTAGGGCAACAGAGCCTCAATGGAAGTCCTGTTCTAGATTGGAATTTAGAATGCAATGTGCCAGGAGAAAGACCCTCATGTTTGTCTCACTACTTCTTGTTCGTGTTTTTAATTTAATTTTTTATTTTTTCTTACAGCAAATTTGATTACAAAGTTTGGCTTGTTGTAGGTGTGGAAGATGTGGTTCTTTTACACATATATATATGTCTGTTCTTCCTGGGATCCTTTTCCCATGTACCTTATGACAGAATGTTGAGTAGTCTTCTCTTGGTATTCTGTAGGTCTTTGGTGATTATATATGTCACCTGTGTTTGTATATGTCTGTTAACCCCAATATCATAATGAAACCAATCCTCACACCTTTCCATTGGTGAACCATAAGTTTGTTGAATGAATCTGTGATTGCCCTTCTCCGTGGAAATATCTGCCCTTGTATCCATTTTTCGGTCACACCTATAAGAGATATGATATGATATGTGTCTTTCACTTTCTGACTTACTACAAGTCACGTGATTACCTCTAGACACACCTACGGTGCTGCAAATGGCATTGTGCCCTTTTATTCCTTGGCTTCTATTCTGCCTTAGCGAGGTCCATTTTCAACAATGTGATTCCCTGAGGGCTGAGGATTAGCTGACCTGGGTAGCCTGACCCTGCCGGCCGGCCCTAACCAGGTGTGCCTGGGTTGAGGTCAATATAAACAGCGCTGCAGGCAGCAAAAGCCCCTGAAGCTGTGCCTGACTCCATATTCTCTGCCCCGTCAGCAGTCTCGGGGCTGTGCTGGTGGGAGGGAGTGAGGGGCCACGGCTTTGTGGGTGGCCCGGTGTGAGTGGGTCTCTGCTGGACTTTCTGCAGGAGTTGCCAGGCTGCCACTTGTAAAGAAGAGGATGTGTCACCCATACCTTCCGCTGGAATTTCTCTCCGGACAGAGGTGAGGAAGGAAAAAAGCAGTGGGTGCCTGGACAGGAGGGGTATCTCAGGCAGGGCAATGGAAAGCTTCCAGAAGAGTGCCCAGGGCCAGGACCTTCCTGGCTGGCCTGCAGGCACCAAGTTGGCCTGCGTGTTGTCACTGGTGTGGCTCCACGGCCATTCCTCTAGGCTTTCAAGCCCTTGTACATATTCAGGTGTTTTACCTGGGAAGGGTGGAAAAGTTCAACAGCAGCTGGCCTGGGGCTCAGCTCACGGTTACTCACAGATGCCTCGGCATGTCCCCCAGCTTTGCAATGAGGACGCTCCTTGCATAGGAGTGGGCTGCTGTCTCTATGGGAGATGATTCCCCACCTCTGACCAATTTCAGAAGTGTTTACTGCTGGAGCAAGTGCCCTGATAGGGTTTTCCTCTGTCTAACTGGTGGGTTCAGTTTTTTTTTTCTTTTTTGGTTCAAGTTAGATTTTATTCCTCTTTTATGTATTTATAGATATAAGCATGGAAATAATTCATACATATAAATACATCTGTGTGAATGGGAAGAACTTTTTTCTGTTTTATTTTAAAATTTTATTTTTCAAAATTTTGAAATTTAATTTTATTTACTTTTTTATATAGCAGGTTATTATTAGTTATGTATTTCATGCATATACATGTATACAGGTCAATCCCAATCTCCCAACTCATCCCACCCGCACAATCCCATGGCTTCCCACTCTTGGTGTCCATACGTGTGTTCTCTGCCTCTGTGTGTCTATTACTTCCCTGGAAACCAGTTCATCTGTACCATTTTTCTAGGTTCCATATATATGCATTAATATACAATATTTGTTTTTCTCTTTCTGACTTACTTCTTTCTGTATGACAGTCTCTAGATCCATCGACGTCTCTACAAATGACCCAGTTTCATTCCTTCTTATGGCTGAGTAACATTCCATTTTATATATGTACCACATCTTTATCCATTCGTCTGTCTGTGGGTATTTAGGTTGCTTCCATTACCTGGCTATTGTAAATAGTGCTGAAATGAGCATCGTGGTGAATGTGCCTTTTTGATTTATGGTTTTCTCTGGGTATATGCCCAGAAGTGGGATTGCTGGATCATATGGTAATTCTATTTCTAGTTTTTTTAAGGAAACTCCATACTGTTCTCCATCGTGACTGTATCAATTTACATTTCCACCACTAGTGGAAGAGGGATCCTGTTGTCCACACTCTCCCCAGAATTCGTTGTTTGTAGATTTTCTGATGATGCCGATTCTAACAGGTGTGAGGTGATAACTCATTGTAGTTTTGATTTGCATTTCTCTAATAATTAGTGACGTTGAGCAGCTTTTCATGTGCGTCTTGGCCATCTCTGTGTCTTCTTTGAAGAAACGTCTCTTTAGATCTTCTGCCCATTTTTGTATTGGGTTTTTTGCTTTTTTTTTAATATTAAGCTGCATGAGCTCTTTATATATATTGGAGATTAAACCTTTGTCCATTGATTCGTTTGCAAATATTTTCGCCCATTCTGAGGGAAGCATTTTGCCATTCCCGTTTTTTTAACAAAAAAGAAAGAAAGAAAAAGAAGCAGAACACTAATGTGTGTAAAATATGCCTTTTGAAACTGTCGTTTTGAAATATGGACGTCCTTTGAATTTTTTGGTCGATATATAAACGGAGGATTTGTTTTCAGGGCAGGTGTCATTTACAGGCCTGCAATGATTTTGAATATCAACTGACCATTAGCGCTGGGATTAAAGCTGCTCTTGTGTGAAACGGCCGCAAGGTGGCAGCAGTTCTCCCTTACCAAATCTGGTTACTGGGGAAACAGAGCCTCAATGGAAGTCGTGTTCTAGATTGGAATTTAGAATGGAATGTGCCAGGAGAAAGCCCCTCAAGTTTGTCTCACTACTTCTTGTTCGTGTTTTTAATTTAATTTTTTATTTTTTATTACAGCAAATTTGATTACAATGTTTGGCTTGTTGTAGGTGTGGAAGATGTGGTTCTTTTACACATATACATATGTCTGTTCTTCCTGGGATCCTATTCCCATGTACCTTATGACAGAATGTTGAGTAGTCTTCTCTTGGTATTCTGTAGGTCTTTGGTGATTATATATGTCACCTGTGTTTGTATATGTCTGTTAACCCCAATATCATAATGAAACCAATCCACACACCTTTCCATTGGTGAACCATAAGTTTGTTGAATGTATCTCTGATTGCCCTTCTCCGTGGAAATATCTGCCCTGGTATCCATTTTTCGGTCACACCTATAAGACATATGATATGATATGTGTCTTTCACTTTCGGACTTACTACAAGTCACGTGATTACATCTAGACACACCTACGGTGCTGCAAATGGCATTGTGTGCTTTTATTCCTTGGCTTCTATTCTGCCTTAGCGAGGTCCATTTTCAACAATGTGATTCCCTGAGGGCTGAGGATTAGCTGACCTGGGTAACCTGACCCTGCCGGCGGGCCCTCCCCAGATGTGCCTGTGTTGAGTTCAATATAAACAGAGCTGCAGGCAGCAATAGCCCCTGAAGCTGTGCCTGACTCCATATTATCTGCCCCGTCAGCAGTCTCGGGGCTGTGCTGGTGGGAGGGAGTGATTTGCCACGGCTTTGTGGGTGGCCCAGTGTGAGCGGGTCTCTGCTGGACTTTCTGCAGGAGTTGCCAGGCTGCCACCTGTAAAGAAGAGGATGTGTCACCCATACCTTTCGCTGGAATTTCTCTCCGGACAGAGGTGAGGAAGGAAAAATGCAGTGGGGTCGGGACAGGAGGGGTATCTCAGGCAGGGCAATGGAAAGTTTCCAGAAGAGCGCCCAGGGCCACGACCTTCCCGGCTGGCCTGCAGGCAACAAGTTGGCCTGCGTGCTGTCGCTGGTGTGGCTCCACGGCCCTTCCTCTAGGCTTTCAAGCCCTTGTACATATTCAGGTGTTTTACCTGGGAAGGGTGGGAACAGTTCAGCAGCAGCTGGCCTTGGACTCAGCTCACGGTTACTCACAGATGCCTCGGCATGGCCCCCAGCCTTGCAATGAGGAAGCTCCTTGCGTAGGAGTGGGCTGCTGGCTCTATGGGAGATGATTCCCCACCTCTGACCAATTTCGGAATTGTTTACCACTGGAGCAAATGCCCTGATAGGGTTTTCCTCTGTCTAACTGGTGGGTTCAGATTTTTATTTCTTTTTTGGTTCAAGTTAGATTATATTCCTCTTTTATGTATTTATAGATATAAGCATGGAAATAATTCATTCATATAAATACATCTGTGTGAAGGGAATAACTTTTTTCTGTTTTATTTTTTAATTTTATTTTTTAAAATTTTGAAATTTAATTTAATTTATTTTTTATACAGCAGGTTATTATTAGTTATGTATTTTATGCATATACATGTATACAGGTCAATCCCAATCTCCCAACTCATCCCACCACCACCACCCCATGGCTTCCCACACTTGGTGTCCATACGTGTGTTCTCTACCTCTGTGTCTCTATTTCGTCCCTGCAAACCAGTTCATCTGTACCATTTTTCTAGGTTCCACATATATGCATTAATATACAATATTTGTTTTTCTCTTTCTGACTTACTTCATTCTGTATGACAGTCTCTAGATCCATCGACGTCTCTACAAATGACCCAGTTTCATTCCTTCTTATGGCTGAGTAATATTCCATTTTATATATGTACCACATCTTTATCCATTCGTCTGTCGGTGGGTATTTAGGTTGCTTCCATTACCTGGCTATTGTAAATAGTGCTGAAATGAGCATTGTGGTGAATGTGCCTTTTTGAATTATGGTTTTCCCTGGGTATATGCCCAGAAATGGGATTGCTGGATCATATGGTAATTCTATTTCTAGTTTTTTGAAGGAAACTCCATACTGTTCTCCATCTTGACTGTATCAATTTACATTTCCACCACTAGTGGAAGATGGATCCTTTTGTCCACACCCTCCCCAGAATTTGTTGTTTGTAGATTTTCTAATGATGCCGATTCTAACAGGTGTGAGGTGATACCTCATTGTAGTTTTGATTTGCATTTCTCTAATAATTAGTGATGTTGAGCAGCTTTTCATGTGCGTCTTGGCCATCTCTGTGTCTTCTTTGAAGAAACGTCTCTTTAGATCTTCTGCCCATTTTTGTATTGGGTTGTTTGTTTTTTTAATATTAAGCTGCATGAGCTCTTTATATATATTGGAGATTAAACCTTTGTCCATTGATTCGTTTGCAAATATTTTCGCCCATTGTGAGGGATGCTTTTTGCCATTCCCGTTTTTTTAACAAAAAAAGAAAGAAAGAAAAAGAAGCAGAACACTAATGTGTGTAAAATATGCCTTTTGAAACTGTCGTTTTGAAATATGGATGTCCTTTGAAATTTTTGGTCGATATATGAACCCAGGATTTGTTTCCAGGGCAGGTGTCATTTGCAGGCCTGCAATGATTTTGAATATCAACTGACCATTAGCGCCTGGATTATGCTGCTGTTTTGTGAAACGGCCACAAGGTGGCAGCAGTTCTCCCTTACCAAATCTGGTTACTGGGGCAACAGAGCCTCAATGGAAGTCATGTTCTAGACTGGAATTTAGAATGGAATGTGCCAGGAGAAAGCCCCTCAAGTTTGTCTCACTACTTCTTGTTCGTGTTTTTAATTTAATTTTTTTTATTTTTTATAACAGCAAATTTGATTACAATGTTTGGCTTGTTGTAGGTGTGGAAGATGTGGTTCTTTTACACATATACATATGTCTGTTCTTCCTGGGATCCTTTTCCCATGTACCTTATGACAGAATGTTGAGTAGTCTTCTCTTGGTATTCTGTAGGTCTTTGGTGATTATATATGTCACCTGTGTTTGTATATGTCTGTTAACCCCAATATCATAATGAAACCGATCCTCACACCTTTCCATTGGTGAACCATAAGTTTGTTGAATGAATCTGTGATTGCCCTTCTGCGTGGAAATATCTGCCCTGGTATCCATTTTTCGGTCACACCTATAAGAGATATGATATGATATGTGTCTTTGACTTTCGGACTTACTACAAGGCACGTGATTACCTCTAGACACACCTACGGTGCTGCAAATGGCATTGTGTCCTTTTATTCCTTGGCTTCTATTCTGCCTTAGCGAGGTCCATTTTCAACAATGTGATTCCCTGAGGGCTGAGGATTAGCTGACCTGTGTAACCTGACCCTGCCGGCCGGCCCTCCCCAGGTGTGCCTGGGTTGAGGTCAATATAAACAGCGCTGCAGGCAGCAATAGCCCCTGAAGCTGTGCCTGACTCCATATTCTCTGTCCCGTCAGCAGTCTCGGTGCTGTGCTGGTGGGAGGGAGTGAGGGGCCACGGCTTTGTGGGTGACCCGGTGTGAGTGGGTCTCTGGTGGACTTTCTGCAGGAGTTGCCAGACTGCCACCTGTAAAGAAGAGGATGTGTCACCCATACCTTTTGTTGGAATTTCTCTCCGGACAGAGGTGAGGAAGGAAAAAAGCAGTGGAGGACGGGACAGGAGGGGTATCTCAGGCAGGGCAATGGAAAGCTTCCAGAAGAGCGCCCAGGGCCAGGACCATCCTGGCTGGCCTGCAGGCACCAAGTTGGCCTGCGTGCTGCCGCTGGTGTGGCTCCACGGCCCTTCCTCTAGGCTTTCAAGCCCTTGTACATATTCAGGTGTTTTACCTGGGAAGGGTGGGAACAGTTCAGCAGCAGCTGGCCTGGGACTCAGCTCACGGTTACTCAGAGATGCCTCGGAATGGCCCCCAGCCTTGCAATGAGGACGCTCCTTGCGTAGGAGTGGGCTGCTGGCTCTATGGGAGATGATTCCCCACCTCTGACCAATTTCAGAATTGTTTACCACTGGAGCAAGTGCCCTGATAGGGTTTTCCTCTGTCTAACTGGTGGGTTCAGATTTTTATTTCTTTTTTGGTTCTAGTTAGATTTTATTCCTCTTTTATGTATTTATAGATATAAGCATGGAAATAATTCATTCATATAAATACATCTGTGTGAAGGGAAGAACTTTTTTCTGATTTATTTTTAATTTTATTTTTTAAAATTTTGAAATTTAATTTAATTTATTTTTTTATACAGCAGGTTATTATTAGTTATGTATTTTACGCATATACATGTATAAAGGTCAATCCCAATCTCCCAACTCATCTCACCACCACCACCCCATGGCTTCCCACACTTGGTGTCCATACGTGTGTTCTCTACCTCTGTGTCTCTATTTCTTCCCTGCAAACCAGTTCATCTGTACCATTTTTCTATGTTCCACATGTATGCATTATTATACAATATTTGTTTTTCTCTTTCTGACTTACTTCATTCTGTATGACAGTCTCTAGATCCATCGACATCTCTACAAATGACCCAGTTTCATTCCTTCTTATGGCTGAGTAACATTCCATTTTATATATGTACCACATCTTTAATCATTCGTCTGTCTGAGGGTATTTAGGTTGCTTCCATTACCTGGCTATTGTAAATAGTGCTGAAATGAGAATTGTAGTGGATGTGCCATTTTGATTTATGGTTTTCTCTGGGTATATGCCGAGAAGTGGGATTGCTGGATCATATGGTAATTCTATTTCTAGTTTTTTGAAGGAAACTCCATACTGTTCTCCATCGTGACTGTATCAATTTACATTTCCACCACTAGTGGAAGAGGGATCCTGTTGTCCACACCCTCCCCAGAATTCGTTGTTTGTAGATTTTCTGATGATGCCGATTCTAACAGGTGTGAGGTGATACCTCATTGTAGTTTTGATTTGCATTTCTCTAATAATTAGTGATGTTCAGCAGCTTTTCATGTGCGTCTTGGCCATCTCTGTGTCTTCTTTGAAGAAACGTCTCTTTAGATCTTCTGCCCATTTTTGTATTGGGTTGTTTGCTTTTTTTTTAATATTAAGCTGCATGAGCTCTTTATATATATTGGAGATTAAACCTTTGTCCATTGATTCGTTTGCAAATATTTTCGACCATTCTGAGGGATGCTTTTTGCCATTCCCGTTTTTTTAACCAAAAAGGAAAGAAAGAAAAAGAAGCAGAACAATAATGTGTGTAAAATATGCCTTTTGAAACTGTCATTTTGAAATATCGACGTCCTTTGAATTTTTTCGTCGATATATGACCCCAGGATTTGGTTTAGGGCAGGTGTCATTTACAAGCCTGCAATGATTTTGAATATCAACTGACCATTAGCGCTGGGAGTAAAGCTGCTGTTTTGTGAAACGGCCACATGGTGGCAGCAGTTCTCCCTTACCAAATCTGGTTACTGGGGCAACAGAGCCTCAATGGAAGTCGTGCTCTAGAGTGGATTTTAGAATGGAATGTGCCAGGAGAAAGCCCCTCAAGTTTGTCTCACTACTTCTTGTTCGTGTTTTTAATTTAATTTTTTATTTTTTATTACAGCAAATTTGATTACAATGTTTGGCTTGTTGTAGGTGTGGAAGATGTGGTTCTTTTACACATATACATATGTCTGTTCTTCCTGGGATCCTTTTCCCATGTACCTTATGACAGAATGTTGCGTAGTCTTCTCTTGGTATTCTGTAGGTCTTTGGTGATTGTATATGTCACCTGTGTTTGTATATGTCTGTTAACCCCAATATCATAATGAAACCAATCCTCACACCTTTCCATTGGTGAACCATAAGTTTGTTTAATGAATCTGTGATTGCCCTTCTGCGTGGAAATATCTGCCCTGGTATCCATTTTTCTGTCACACCTATAAGAGATATGATATGATATGTGTCTTTCACTTTCTGACTTACTACAAGTCACATGATTACCTCTAGACACACCTACGGTGCTGCAAATGGCATTGTGTCCTTTTATTCCTTGGCTTCTATTCTGCCTTAGCGAGGTCCATTTTCAACAATGTGATTCCCTGAGGGCTGAGGATTAGCTGACCTGGGTAGCCGGACCCTGCCGGCCGGCCCTCCACAGGTGTGCCTGGGTTGAGGTCAATATAAACAGAGCTGCAGGCAGCAATAGCCCCTGAAGCTGTGCCTGACTCCATATTCTTTGCCCCGTCAGCAGTCTCGGGGCTGTGCTGGTGGGAGGGAGTGAGGGGCCACGGCTTTGTGGGTGGCCCGGTGTGAGTGGGTCTCTGCTGGACTTTCTGCAGGAGTTGCCAGGCTGCCACCTGTAAAGAAGAGGATGTGTCACCCATACCTTCCGCTGGAATTTCTCTCCGGACAGAGGTGAGGAAGGAAAAAAGCAGTGGGGACAGGGACAGGAGGGGTATCTCAGACAGGGCAATGGAAAGCTTCCAGAAGAGCGCCCAGGGCCAGGACCATCCTGGCTGGCCTGCAGGCACCAAGTTGGCCTGCGTGCTGTGGCTGGTGTGGCTTCACGGCCCTTCCTCTAGGCTTTCAAGCCCTTGTACATATTCAGGTGTTTTACCTTGGAATGGTGGGAAAAGTTCAACACCAGCTGGCCTGGGGCTCAGCTCACGGTTACTCACAGATGCCTCGGCATGGCCCACCGCTTTGCAATGATGACGCTCCTTGCATAGGAGTGGGCTGCTGGCTCTATGGGAGATGATTCCCCACCTCTGACCAATTTCAGAATTGTTTACCGCTGGAGCAAGTGCCCTGATAGGGTTTTCCTCTGTCTAACTAGTGGGTTCAGGTTTTTTTTTTTCGTTTTTGGTTCAAGTTAGATTTTATTCCTCTTTTATGTATTTATAGATATAAGCATGGAAATAATTCATTCATATAAATACATCTGTGTGAAGGGAAGAACTGTTTTCTGTTTTATTTTTAAATTTTATTTCTTAAAATTTTGAAATTTAATTTTATTTATTTTTTTATACAGCAGGCTATTATTAGTTATGTATTTTATGCATATACATGTATACAGGTCAATCCCAATCTCCCAACTCATCCCAACACCACCTCCCCATGGCTTCCCACACTTGGTGTCCATACGTGTGTTCTCTACCTCTGTGTCTCTATTTCTTCCCTGCAAACCAGTTCATCTGTACCATTTCTCTAGGTTCCACATACATGCATTAATATACAATATTTGTTTTTCTCTTTCTGACTTACTTCATTCTGTATGACAGTCTCTAGATCCATCGACGTCGCTACAAATGACCCAGTTTCATTCCTTCCTATGGCTGAGTAATATTCCATTTTATATATGTACCACATCTTTATCCATTCGTCTGTCTGTGGGTATTTAGGTTGCTTCCATTACCTGGCTATTGTAAATAGTGCTGAAATGAGCATTGTGGTGAATGTGCCTTTTTGATTTATGGTTTTCTCTGGGTATATGCCCAGAAGTGGGATTGCTGGATCATATGGTAATTCTATTTCTAGCTTTTTTTAAGGAAACTCCATACTGTTCTCCATAGTGACTCTATCAATTTACATTTCCACCACTAGTGGAAGAGGGATCCTTTTGTCCACACCCTCCCCAGAATTCGTTGTTTGTAGATTTTCTGATAATGCCGATTCTAACATGTGTGAGTTGATACCTCATTGTAGTTTTGATTTGCATTTCTCTAATAATTAGTGATGTTGAGCAGCTTTTCATGTGCGTCTTGGCCATCTCTGTGTCTTCTTTGAAGAAACGTCTCTTTAGATCTTCTCCCCATTTTTGTATTGGGTTGTTTGTTTTTTTAATATTAAGCTGCATGAGCTCTTTATATATATTGGAGATTAAACCTTTGTCCATTGATTCGTTTGCAAATATTTTCGCCCATTCTGAGGGATGCCTTTTGCCATTCCCGTTTTTTTAACAAAAAAAGAAAGAAAGAAAAAGAAGCAGAACACTAATGTGTGTAAAATATGCCTTTTGAAACTGTCGTTTTGAAATATGGATGTCCTTTGAAATTTTTGGTCGATATATGAACCCAGGATTTGTTTCCAGGGCAGGTGTCATTTGCAGGCCTGCAATGATTTTGAATATCAACTGACCATTAGCGCTGGGATTATGCTGCTGTTTTGTGAAACGGCCACAAGGTGGCAGCAGTTCTCCCTTACCAAATCTGGTTAATGGGGCAACAGAGCCTCAATGGAAGTCATGTTCTAGACTGGAATTTAGAATGGAATGTGCCAGGAGAAAGCCCCTCAAGTTTGTCTCACTACTTCTTGTTCGTGTTTTTAATTTAATTTTTTTATTTTTTATAACAGCAAATTTGATTACAATGTTTGGCTTGTTGTAGGTGTGGAAGATGTGGTTCTTTTACACATATACATATGTCTGTTCTTCCTGGGATCCTTTTCCCATGTACCTTATGACAGAATGTTGAGTAGTCTTCTCTTGGTATTCTGTAGGTCTTTGGTGATTATATATGTCACCTGTGTTTGTATATGTCTGTTAACCCCAATATCATAATGAAACCAATCCTCACACCTTACCATTGGTGAACCATAAGTTTGTTGAATGAATCTGTGATTGCCCTTCTGCGTGGAAATATCTGCCCTGGTATCCATTTTTCGGTCACACCTATGAGAGATATGATATGATATGTGTCTTTCACTTTCTGACTTACTACAAGTCACGTGATTACCTCTAGACACACCTACGGTGCTGCAAATGGCATTGTGTCCTTTTATTCCTTGGCTTCTATTCTGCCTTAGTGAGGTCCATTTTCAACAATGTGATTCCCTGAGGGCTGAGGATTAGCTGACCTGGGTAGCCTGACCCTGCCGGCCGGCGCTACCCAGGTGTGCCTGGGTTGAGGTCAATATAAACAGCGCTGCAGGCAGCAATAGCCCCTGAAGCTGTGCCTGACTCCATATTCTCTGCCCCGTCAGCAGTGCCGGGGCTGTGCTGGTGGGAGGGAGTGAGGGGCCATGGCTTTGTGGGTGGCCCGGTGTGAGTGGGTCTCTGCTGGACTTTCTGCAGGAGTTGCCAGGCTTCCACCTGTAAAGAAGAGGATGTGTCACCCATACATTCCGCTGGAATTTCTCTCCGGAAATAAGTGAGGAAGGAAAAAAGCAGTGGGGGCCGGGAAAGGAGGGGTATCTCAGGCAGGGCAATGGAAAGCTTCCAGAAGAGCGCCCAGTGCCAGGACCATCCTGGCTGGCCTGCAGGCACCAAGTTGGCCTCGTGCTGTCGCTGGTGTGGCTCCACGGCCCTTCCTCTAGGCTTTCAAGCCCTTGTACATATTCAGGTGTTTTACCTGGGAAGGGTGGGAAAAGTTCAACAGCAGCTGGCCTGGGGCTCAGCTCACGGTTACTCACAGATGCCTCGGCATGGCCCCCAGCTTTGCAATGAGGACGCTCCTTGCGTAGGAGTGCGCTGCTGGCTCTATGGGAGATGATTCCCCACCTCTGACCAATTTCAGAATTGTTTACCGCTGGAGCAAGTGCCCTGATAGGGTTTTCCTCTGTCTAACTCGTGTGTTCAGGTTTTTTTTTTCTTTTTTGGTTCAAGTTAGATTTTATTCCTCTTTTATGTATTTATAGATATAAGCATGGAAATAATTCATTCATATAAATACATCTGTGTGAAGGGAAGAACTTTTTTCTGTTTTATTTTTAAATTTTATTTTTAAAAATTTTGAAATTTAATATTATTTATTTTTTATACAGCAGGTTATTATTAGTTATGTATTTTATGCATATACATGTATACAGGTCAATCCCAGTCTCCCAACTCATCCCAACACCACCTCCCCATGGCTTCCCACACTTGGTGTCCATACGTGTGTTATCTACCTCTGTGTCTCTATTTCTTCCCTGCAAACCAGTTCATCTGTACCATATTTCTAGGTTCCACATATATGCATTAATATACAATATTTGTTTTTCTCTTTCTGACTTACTTCATTCTGTATGACAGTCTCTAGATCCATCGACGTCTCTACAAATGACCCAATTTCATTCCTTCTTATGGCTGAGTAATATTCCATTTTATATATGTACCACATCTTTAATCATTCGTCTGTCTGTGTTGATTTAGGTTGCTTCCATTACCTGGCTATTGTAAATAGTGCTGAAATGAGCATTGTGGTGAATGTGCCTTTTTGATTTATGGTTTTCTCTGGGTATATGCCCAGAAGTGGGATTGCTGGATCATATGGTAATTCTATTTCTAGCTTTTTTTAAGGAAACTCCATACTGTTCTCCATAGTGACTCTATCAATTTACATTTCCACCAATAGTGGAAGAGGGATCCTTTTGTCCACACCCTCCCCAGAATTCGTTGTTTGTAGATTTTCTGATGATGCCGATTCTAACAGGTGTGAGGTGATACCTCATTGTAGTTTTGATTTGCATTTCTCTAATAATTAGTGATGTTGAGCAGCTTTTCATGTGCGTCTTGGCCATCTCTGTGTCTTCTTTGAAGAAACGTCTCTTTAGATCTTCTGCCCATTTTTGTATTGGGTTGTTTGTTTTTTTAATATTAAGCTGCATGAGCTCTTTATATATATTGGAGATTAAACCTTTGTCCATTGATTCGTTTGCAAATATTTTCGCCCATTGTGAGGGATGCTTTTTGCCATTCCCGTTTTTTTAACAAAAAAAGAAAGAAAGAAAAAGAAGCAGAACACTAATGTGTGTAAAATATGCCTTTTGAAACTGTCGTTTTGAAATATGGATGTCCTTTGAAATTTTTGGTCGATATATGAACCCAGGATTTGTTTCCAGGGCAGGTGTCATTTGCAGGCCTGCAATGATTTTGAATATCAACTGACCATTAGCGCCTGGATTATGCTGCTGTTTTGTGAAACGGCCACAAGGTGGCAGCAGTTCTCCCTTACCAAATCTGGTTACTGGGGCAACAGAGCCTCAATGGAAGTCATGTTCTAGACTGGAATTTAGAATGGAATGTGCCAGGAGAAAGCCCCTCAAGTTTGTCTCACTACTTCTTGTTCGTGTTTTTAATTTAATTTTTTTATTTTTTATAACAGCAAATTTGATTACAATGTTTGGCTTGTTGTAGGTGTGGAAGATGTGGTTCTTTTACACATATACATATGTCTGTTCTTCCTGGGATCCTTTTCCCATGTACCTTATGACAGAATGTTGAGTAGTCTTCTCTTGGTATTCTGTAGGTCTTTGGTGATTATATATGTCACCTGTGTTTGTATATGTCTGTTAACCCCAATATCATAATGAAACCGATCCTCACACCTTTCCATTGGTGAACCATAAGTTTGTTGAATGAATCTGTGATTGCCCTTCTGCGTGGAAATATCTGCCCTGGTATCCATTTTTCGGTCACACCTATAAGAGATATGATATGATATGTGTCTTTGACTTTCGGACTTACTACAAGGCACGTGATTACCTCTAGACACACCTACGGTGCTGCAAATGGCATTGTGTCCTTTTATTCCTTGGCTTCTATTCTGCCTTAGCGAGGTCCATTTTCAACAATGTGATTCCCTGAGGGCTGAGGATTAGCTTACCTGTGTAACCTGACCCTGCCGGCCGGCCCTCCCCAGGTGTGCCTGGGTTGAGGTCAATATAAACAGCGCTGCAGGCAGCAATAGCCCCTGAAGCTGTGCCTGACTCCATATTCTCTGTCCCGTCAGCAGTCTCGGTGCTGTGCTGGTGGGAGGGAGTGAGGGGCCACGGCTTTGTGGGTGACCCGGTGTGAGTGGGTCTCTGGTGGACTTTCTGCAGGAGTTGCCAGACTGCCACCTGTAAAGAAGAGGATGTGTCACCCATACCTTTTGTTGGAATTTCTCTCCGGACAGAGGTGAGGAAGGAAAAAAGCAGTGGAGGACGGGACAGGAGGGGTATCTCAGGCAGGGCAATGGAAAGCTTCCAGAAGAGCGCCCAGGGCCAGGACCATCCTGGCTGGCCTGCAGGCACCAAGTTGGCCTGCGTGCTGTCGCTGGTGTGGCTCCACGGCCCTTCCTCTAGGCTTTCAAGCCCTTGTACATATTCAGGTGTTTTACCTGGGAAGGGTGGGAACAGTTCAGCAGCAGCTGGCCTGGGACTCAGCTCACGGTTACTCAGAGATGCCTCGGAATGGCCCCCAGCCTTGCAATGAGGACGCTCCTTGCGTAGGAGTGGGCTGCTGGCTCTATGGGAGATGATTCCCCACCTCTGACCAATTTCAGAATTGTTTACCACTGGAGCAAGTGCCCTGATAGGGTTTTCCTCTGTCTAACTGGTGGGTTCAGATTTTTATTTCTTTTTTGGTTCTAGTTAGATTTTTTCCTCTTTTATGTATTTATAGATATAAGCATGGAAATAATTCATTCATATAAATACATCTGTGTGAAGGGAAGAACTTTTTTCTGATTTATTTTTAATTTTATTTTTTAAAATTTTGAAATTTAATTTAATTTATTTTTTATACAGCAGGTTATTATTAGTTATGTATTTTACGCATATACATGTATAAAGGTCAATCCCAATCTCCCAACTCATCTCACCACCACCACCCCATGGCTTCCCACACTTGGTGTCCATACGTGTGTTCTCTACCTCTGTGTCTCTATTTCTTCCCTGCAAACCAGTTCATCTGTACCATTTTTCTATGTTCCACATGTATGCATTATTATACAATATTTGTTTTTCTCTTTCTGACTTACTTCATTCTGTATGACAGTCTCTAGATCCATCGACATCTCTACAAATGACCCAGTTTCATTCCTTCTTATGGCTGAGTAACATTCCATTTTATATATGTACCACATCTTTATCCATTCGTCTGTCTGAGGGTATTTAGGTTGCTTCCATTACCTGGCTATTGTAAATAGTGCTGAAATGAGAATTGTAGTGGATGTGCCATTTTGATTTATGGTTTTCTCTGGGTATATGCCGAGAAGTGGGATTGCTGGATCATATGGTAATTCTATTTCTAGTTTTTTGAAGGAAACTCCATACTGTTCTCCATCGTGACTGTATCAATTTACATTTCCACCACTAGTGGAAGAGGGATCCTGTTGTCCACACCCTCCCCAGAATTCGTTGTTTGTAGATTTTCTGATGATGCCGATTCTAACAGGTGTGAGGTGATACCTCATTGTAGTTTTGATTTGCATTTCTCTAATAATTAGTGATGTTGAGCAGCTTTTCATGTGCGTCTTGGCCATCTCTGTGTCTTCTTTGAAGAAACGTCTCTTTAGATCTTCTGCCCATTTTTGTATTGGGTTGTTTGCTTTTTTTTTTAATATTAAGCTGCATGAGCTCTTTATATATATTGGAGATTAAACCTTTGTCCATTGATTCGTTTGCAAATATTTTCGACCATTCTGAGGGATGCTTTTTGCCATTCCCGTTTTTTTAACCAAAAAGGAAAGAAAGAAAAAGAAGCAGAACAATAATGTGTGTAAAATATGCCTTTTGAAACTGTCATTTTGAAATATCGACGTCCTTTGAATTTTTTCGTCGATATATGACCCCAGGATTTGGTTTAGGGCAGGTGTCATTTACAAGCCTGCAATGATTTTGAATATCAACTGACCATTAGCGCTGGGATTAAAGCTGCTGTTTTGTGAAACGGCCACATGGTGGCAGCAGTTCTCCCTTACCAAATCTGGTTACTGGGGCAACAGAGCCTCAATGGAAGTCGTGCTCTAGAGTGGATTTTAGAATGGAATGTGCCAGGAGAAAGCCCCTCAAGTTTGTCTCACTACTTCTTGTTCGTGTTTTTAATTTAATTTTTTATTTTTTATTACAGCAAATTTGATTACAATGTTTGGCTTGTTGTAGGTGTGGAAGATGTGGTTCTTTTACACATATACATATGTCTGTTCTTCCTGGGATCCTTTTCCCATGTACCTTATGACAGAATGTTGAGTAGTCTTCTCTTGGTATTCTGTAGGTCTTTGGTGATTGTATATGTCACCTGTGTTTGTATATGTCTGTTAACCCCAATATCATAATGAAACCAATCCTCACACCTTTCCATTGGTGAACCATAAGTTTGTTTAATGAATCTGTGATTGCCCTTCTGCGTGGAAATATCTGCCCTGGTATCCATTTTTCTGTCACACCTATAAGAGATATGATATGATATGTGTCTTTCACTTTCTGACTTACTACAAGTCACATGATTACCTCTAGACACACCTACGGTGTTGCAAATGGCATTGTGTCCTTTTATTCCTTGGCTTCTATTCTGCCTTAGCGAGGTCCATTTTCAACAATGTGATTCCCTGAGGGCTGAGGATTAGCTGACCTGTGTAG
Organism: Hyperoodon ampullatus; assembly: GCF_949752795.1. Classification (NCBI taxonomy): domain Eukaryota; kingdom Metazoa; phylum Chordata; class Mammalia; order Artiodactyla; family Ziphiidae; genus Hyperoodon; species Hyperoodon ampullatus. The sequence goes on along the minus strand of NW_027640981.1, from coordinate 424,936 downwards.
CCGGACCCTGCCGGCCGGCCCTCCACAGGTGTGCCTGGGTTGAGGTCAATATAAACAGAGCTGCAGGCAGCAATAGCCCCTGAAGCTGTGCCTGACTCCATATTCTTTGCCCCGTCAGCAGTCTCGGGGCTGTGCTGGTGGGAGGGAGTGAGGGGCCACGGCTTTGTGGGTGGCCCGGTGTGAGTGGGTCTCTGCTGGACTTTCTGCAGGAGTTGCCAGGCTTCCACCTGTAAAGAAGAGGATGTGTCACCCATACCTTCCGCTGGAATTTCTCTCCGGACAGAGGTGAGGAAGGAAAAAAGCAGTGGGGACAGGGACAGGAGGGGTATCTCAGACAGGGCAATGGAAAGCTTCCAGAAGAGCGCCCAGGGCCAGGACCATCCTGGCTGGCCTGCAGGAACCAAGTTGGCCTGCGTGCTGTGGCTGGTGTGGCTTCACGGCCCTTCCTCTAGGCTTTCAAGCCCTTGTACATATTCAGGTGTTTTACCTTGGAATGGTGGGAAAAGTTCAACACCAGCTGGCCTGGGGCTCAGCTCACGGTTACTCACAGATGCCTCGGCATGGCCCACCGCTTTGCAATGATGACGCTCCTTGCATAGGAGTGGGCTGCTGGCTCTATGGGAGATGATTCCCCACCTCTGACCAATTTCAGAATTGTTTACCGCTGGAGCAAGTGCCCTGATAGGGTTTTCCTCTGTCTAACTAGTGGGTTCAGGTTTTTTTTTTTCGTTTTTGGTTCAAGTTAGATTTTATTCCTCTTTTATGTATTTATAGATATAAGCATGGAAATAATTCATTCATATAAATACATCTGTGTGAAGGGAAGAACTGTTTTCTGTTTTATTTTTAAATTTTATTTCTTAAAATTTTGAAATTTAATTTTATTTATTTTTTTATACAGCAGGTTATTATTAGTTATGTATTTTATGCATATACATGTATACAGGTCAATCCCAATCTCCCAACTCATCCCAACACCACCTCCCCATGGCTTCCCACACTTGGTGTCCATACGTGTGTTCTCTACCTCTGTGTCTCTATTTCTTCCCTGCAAACCAGTTCATCTGTACCATTTCTCTAGGTTCCACATACATGCATTAATATACAATATTTGTTTTTCTCTTTCTGACTTACTTCATTCTGTATGACAGTCTCTAGATCCATCGACGTCGCTACAAATGACCCAGTTTCATTCCTTCCTATGGCTGAGTAATATTCCATTTTATATATGTACCACATCTTTATCCATTCGTCTGTCTGTGGGTATTTAGGTTGCTTCCATTACGTGGCTATTGTAAATAGTGCTGAAATGAGCATTGTGGTGAATGTGCCTTTTTGATTTATGGTTTTCTCTGGGTATATGCCCAGAAGTGGGATTGCTGGATCATATGGTAATTCTATTTCTAGCTTTTTTTAAGGAAACTCCATACTGTTCTTCATAGTGACTCTATCAATTTACATTTCCACCACTAGTGGAAGAGGGATCCTTTTGTCCACACCCTCCCCAGAATTCGTTGTTTGTAGATTTTCTGATAATGCCGATTCTAACATGTGTGAGTTGATACCTCATTGTAGTTTTGATTTGCATTTCTCTAATAATTAGTGATGTTGAGCAGCTTTTCATGTGCGTCTTGGCCATCTCTGTGTCTTCTTTGAAGAAACGTCTCTTTAGATCTTCTGCCCATTTTTGTATTGGGTTGTTTGTTTTTTTAATATTAAGCTGCATGAGCTCTTTATATATATTGGAGATTAAACCTTTGTCCATTGATTCGTTTGCAAATATTTTCGCCCATTCTGAGGGATGCTTTTTGCCATTCCCGTTTTTTTAACAAAAAAAGAAAGAAAGAAAAAGAAGCAGAACACTAATGTGTGTAAAATATGCCTTTTGAAACTGTCGTTTTGAAATATGGATGTCCTTTGAAATTTTTGGTCGATATATGAACCCAGGATTTGTTTCCAGGGCAGGTGTCATTTGCAGGCCTGCAATGATTTTGAATATCAACTGACCATTAGCGCTGGGATTATGCTGCTGTTTTGTGAAACGGCCACAAGGTGGCAGCAGTTCTCCCTTACCAAATCTGGTTAATGGGGCAACAGAGCCTCAATGGAAGTCATGTTCTAGACTGGAATTTAGAATGGAATGTGCCAGGAGAAAGCCCCTCAAGTTTGTCTCACTACTTCTTGTTCGTGTTTTTAATTTAATTTTTTTTATTTTTTATAACAGCAAATTTGATTACAATGTTTGGCTTGTTGTAGGTGTGGAAGATGTGGTTCTTTTACACATATACATATGTCTGTTCTTCCTGGGATCCTTTTCCCATGTACCTTATGACAGAATGTTGAGTAGTCTTCTCTTGGTATTCTGTAGGTCTTTGGTGATTATATATGTCACCTGTGTTTGTATATGTCTGTTAACCCCAATATCATAATGAAACCAATCCTCACACCTTTCCATTGGTGAACCATAAGTTTGTTGAATGAATCTGTGATTGCCCTTCTGCGTGGAAATATCTGCCCTGGTATCCATTTTTCGGTCACACCTATGAGAGATATGATATGATATGTGTCTTTCACTTTCTGACTTACTACAAGTCACGTGATTACCTCTAGACACACCTACGGTGCTGCAAATGGCATTGTGTCCTTTTATTCCTTGGCTTCTATTCTGCCTTAGTGAGGTCCATTTTCAACAATGTGATTCCCTGAGGGCTGAGGATTAGCTGACCTGGGTAGCCTGACCCTGCCGGCCGGCGCTACCCAGGTGTGCCTGGGTTGAGGTCAATATAAACAGCGCTGCAGGCAGCAATAGCCCCTGAAGCTGTGCCTGACTCCATATTCTCTGCCCCATCAGCAGTGCCGGGGCTGTGCTGGTGGGAGGGAGTGAGGGGCCATGGCTTTGTGGGTGGCCCGGTGTGAGTGGGTCTCTGCTGGACTTTCTGCAGGAGTTGCCAGGCTTCCACCTGTAAAGAAGAGGATGTGTCACCCATACATTCCGCTGGAATTTCTCTCCGGAAATAGGTGAGGAAGGAAAAAAGCAGTGGGGGCCGGGAAAGGAGGGGTATCTCAGGCAGGGCAATGGAAAGCTTCCAGAAGAGCGCCCAGTGCCAGGACCATCCTGGCTGGCCTGCAGGCACCATGTTGGCCTGCGTGCTGTCGCTGGTGTGGCTCCACGGCCCTTCCTCTAGGCTTTCAAGCCCTTGTACATATTCAGGTGTTTTACCTGGGAAGGGTGGGAAAAGTTCAACAGCAGCTGGCCTGGGGCTCAGCTCACGGTTACTCACAGATGCCTCGGCATGGCCCCCAGCTTTGCAATGAGGACGCTCCTTGCGTAGGAGTGCGCTGCTGGCTCTATGGGAGATGATTCCCCACCTCTGACCAATTTCAGAATTGTTTACCGCTGGAGCAAGTGCCCTGATAGGGTTTTCCTCTGTCTAACTCGTGTGTTCAGGTTTTTTTTTTCTTTTTTGGTTCAAGTTAGATTTTATTCCTCTTTTATGTATTTATAGATATAAGCATGGAAATAATTCATTCATATAAATACATCTGTGTGAAGGGAAGAACTTTTTTCTGTTTTATTTTTAAATTTTATTTTTAAAAATTTTGAAATTTAATATTATTTATTTTTTATACAGCAGGTTATTATTAGTTATGTATTTTATGCATATACATGTATACAGGTCAATCCCAGTCTCCCAACTCATCCCAACACCACCTCCCCATGGCTTCCCACACTTGGTGTCCATACGTGTGTTATCTACCTCTGTGTCTCTATTTCTTCCCTGCAAACCAGTTCATCTGTACCATATTTCTAGGTTCCACATATATGCATTAATATACAATATTTGTTTTTCTCTTTCTGACTTACTTCATTCTGTATGACAGTCTCTAGATCCATCGACGTCTCTACAAATGACCCAATTTCATTCCTTCTTATGGCTGAGTAATATTCCATTTTATATATGTACCACATCTTTAATCATTCGTCTGTCTGTGTTGATTTAGGTTGCTTCCATTACCTGGCTATTGTAAATAGTGCTGAAATGAGCATTGTGGTGAATGTGCCTTTTTGATTTATGGTTTTCTCTGGGTATATGCCCAGAAGTGGGATTGCTGGATCATATGGTAATTCTATTTCTAGCTTTTTTTAAGGAAACTCCATACTGTTCTCCATAGTGACTCTATCAATTTACATTTCCACCAATAGTGGAAGAGGGATCCTTTTGTCCACACCCTCCCCAGAATTCGTTGTTTGTAGATTTTCTGATGATGCCGATTCTAACAGGTGTGAGGTGATACCTCATTGTAGTTTTGATTTGCATTTCTCTAATAATTAGTGATGTTGAGCAGCTTTTCATGTGCGTCTTGGCCATCTCTGTGTCTTCTTTGAAGAAACGTCTCTTTAGATCTTCTGCCCATTTTTGTATTGGGTTGTTTGTTTTTTTAATATTAAGCTGCATGAGCTCTTTATATATATTGGAGATTAAACCTTTGTCCATTGATTCGTTTGCAAATATTTTCGCCCATTCTGAGGGATGCTTTTTGCCATTCCCGTTTTTTTAACAAAGAAAGAAAGAAAGAAAAAGAAGCAGAACACTAATGTGTGTAAAATATGCCTTTTGAAACTGTCGTTTTGAAATATGGACATCCTTTGAAATTTTTGGTCGATATATGAACCCAGGATTTGTTTTCAGGGCAGGTGTCATTTACAGGCCTGCAATGATTTTGAATATCAACTGACCATTAGCGCTGGGATTAAGCTGCTGTTGTGTGAAACGGCCACAAGGTGGCAGCAGTTCTCCCTTACCAAATCTGGTTACTGGGGAAACAGAGCCTCAATGGAAGTCGTGCTCTAGAGTGGATTTTAGAATGGAATGTGCCAGGAGAAAGCCCCTCAAGTTTGTCTCACTACTTCTTGTTCGTGTTTTTAATTTAATTTTTTATTTTTTATTACAGCAAATTTGATTACAATGTTTGGCTTGTTGTAGGTGTGGAAGATGTGGTTCTTTTACACGTATACATATGTCTGTTCTTCCTGGGATCCTTTTCCCATGTACCTTATGACAGAATGTTGCGTAGTCTTCTCTTGGTATTCTGTAGGTCTTTGGTGATTGTATATGTCACCTGTGTTTGTATATGTCTGTTAACCCCAATATCATAATGAAACCAATCCTCACACCTTTCCATTGGTGAACCATAAGTTTGTTTAATGAATCTGTGATTGCCCTTCTGCGTGGAAATATCTGCCCTGGTATCCATTTTTCTGTCACACCTATAAGAGATATGATATGATATGTGTCTTTCACTTTCTGACTTACTACAAGTCACATGATTACCTCTAGACACACCTACGGTGCTGCAAATGGCATTGTGTCCTTTTATTCCTTGGCTTCTATTCTGCCTTAGTGAGCTCCATTTTCAACAATGTGATTCCCTGAGGGCTGAGGATTAGCTGACCTGGGTAGCCGGACCCTGCCGGCCGGCCCTCCACAGGTGTGCCTGGGTTGAGGTCAATATAAACAGAGCTGCAGGCAGCAATAGCCCCTGAAGCTGTGCCTGACTCCATATTCTTTGCCCCGTCAGCAGTCTCGGGGCTGTGCTGGTGGGAGGGAGTGAGGGGCCACGGCTTTGTGGGTGGCCCGGTGTGAGTGGGTCTCTGCTGGACTTTCTGCAGGAGTTGCCAGGCTGCCACCTGTAAAGAAGAGGATGTGTCACCCATACCTTCCGCTGGAATTTCTCTCCGGACAGAGGTGAGGAAGGAAAAAAGCAGTGGGGACAGGGACAGGAGGGGTATCTCAGGCAGGGCAATGGAAAGCTTCCAGAAGAGCGCCCAGGGCCAGGACCATCCTGGCTGGCCTGCAGGAACCAAGTTGGCCTGCGTGCTGTGGCTGGTGTGGCTTCACGGCCCTTCCTCTAGGCTTTCAAGCCCTTGTACATATTCAGGTGTTTTACCTTGGAAGGGTGGGAAAAGTTCAACACCAGCTGGCCTGGGGCTCAGCTCACGGTTACTCACAGATGCCTCGGCATGGCCCACCGCTTTGCAATGATGACGCTCCTTGCGTAGGAGTGGGCTGCTGGCTCTATGGGAGATGATTCCCCACCTCTGACCAATTTCAGAATTGTTTACCGCTGGAGCAAGTGCCCTGATAGGGTTTTCCTCTGTCTAACTAGTGGGTTCAGGTTTTTTTTTTTCGTTTTTGGTTCAAGTTAGATTTTATTCCTCTTTTATGTATTTATAGATATAAGCATGGAAATAATTCATTCATATAAATACATCTGTGTGAAGGGAAGAACTTTTTTCTGTTTTATTTTTAAATTTTATTTCTTAAAATTTTGAAATTTAATTTTATTTATTTTTTTATACAGCAGGTTATTATTAGTTATGTATTTTATGCATATACATGTATACAGGTCAATCCCAATCTCCCAACTCATCCCAACACCACCTCCCCATGGCTTCCCACACTTGGTGTCCATACGTGTGTTCTCTACCTCTGTGTCTCTATTTCTTCCCTGCAAACCAGTTCATCTGTACCATTTCTCTAGGTTCCACATACATGCATTAATATACAATATTTGTTTTTCTCTTTCTGACTTACTTCATTCTGTATGACAGTCTCTAGATCCATCGACGTCGCTACAAATGACCCAGTTTCATTCCTTCCTATGGCTGAGTAATATTCCATTTTATATATGTACCACATCTTTATCCATTCGTCTGTCTGTGGGTATTTAGGTTGCTTCCATTACCTGGCTATTGTAAATAGTGCTGAAATGAGCATTGTGGTGAATGTGCCTTTTTGATTTATGGTTTTCTCTGGGTATATGCCCAGAAGTGGGATTGCTGGATCATATGGTAATTCTATTTCTAGCTTTTTTTAAGGAAACTCCATACTGTTCTCCATAGTGACTCTATCAATTTACATTTCCACCACTAGTGGAAGAGGGATCCTTTTGTCCACACCCTCCCCAGAATTCGTTGTTTGTAGATTTTCTGATAATGCCGATTCTAACATGTGTGAGTTGATACCTCATTGTAGTTTTGATTTGCATTTCTCTAATAATTAGTGATGTTGAGCAGCTTTTCATGTGCGTCTTGGCCATCTCTGTGTCTTCTTTGAAGAAACGTCTCTTTAGATCTTCTCCCCATTTTTGTATTGGGTTGTTTGTTTTTTTAATATTAAGCTGCATGAGCTCTTTATATATATTGGAGATTAAACCTTTGTCCATTGATTCGTTTGCAAATATTTTCGCCCATTCTGAGGGATGCCTTTTGCCATTCCCGTTTTTTTAACAAAAAAAGAAAGAAAGAAAAAGAAGCAGAACACTAATGTGTGTAAAATATGCCTTTTGAAACTGTCGTTTTGAAATATGGATGTCCTTTGAAATTTTTGGTCGATATATGAACCCAGGATTTGTTTCCAGGGCAGGTGTCATTTGCAGGCCTGCAATGATTTTGAATATCAACTGACCATTAGCGCTGGGATTATGCTGCTGTTTTGTGAAACGGCCACAAGGTGGCAGCAGTTCTCCCTTACCAAATCTGGTTAATGGGGCAACAGAGCCTCAATGGAAGTCATGTTCTAGACTGGAATTTAGAATGGAATGTGCCAGGAGAAAGCCCCTCAAGTTTGTCTCACTACTTCTTGTTCGTGTTTTTAATTTAATTTTTTTATTTTTTATAACAGCAAATTTGATTACAATGTTTGGCTTGTTGTAGGTGTGGAAGATGTGGTTCTTTTACACATATACATATGTCTGTTCTTCCTGGGATCCTTTTCCCATGTACCTTATGACAGAATGTTGAGTAGTCTTCTCTTGGTATTCTGTAGGTCTTTGGTGATTATATATGTCACCTGTGTTTGTATATGTCTGTTAACCCCAATATCATAATGAAACCAATCCTCACACCTTTCCATTGGTGAACCATAAGTTTGTTGAATGAATCTGTGATTGCCCTTCTGCGTGGAAATATCTGCCCTGGTATCCATTTTTCGGTCACACCTATAAGAGATATGATATGATATGTGTCTTTCACTTTCTGACTTACTACAAGTCACGTGATTACCTCTAGACACACCTACGGTGCTGCAAAAGGCATTGTGTCCTTTTATTCCTTGGCTTCTATTCTGCCTTAGTGAGGTCCATTTTCAACAATGTGATTCCCTGAGGGCTGAGGATTAGCTGACCTGGGTAGCCTGACCCTGCCGGCCGGCGCTACCCAGGTGTGCCTGGGTTGAGGTCAATATAAACAGCGCTGCAGGCAGCAATAGCCCCTGAAGCTGTGCCTGACTCCATATTCTCTGCCCCGTCAGCAGTGCCGGGGCTGTGCTGGTGGGAGGGAGTGAGGGGCCATGGCTTTGTGGGTGGCCCGGTGTGAGTGGGTCTCTGCTGGACTTTCTGCAGGAGTTGCCAGGCTGCCACCTGTAAAGAAGAGGATGTGTCACCCATACATTCCGCTGGAATTTCTCTCCGGAAATAGGTGAGGAAGGAAAAAAGCAGTGGGGGCCGGGAAAGGAGGGGTATCTCAGGCAGGGCAATGGAAAGCTTCCAGAAGAGCGCCCAGTGCAAGGACCATCCTGGCTGGCCTGCAGGCACCAAGTTGGCCTGCGTGCTGTCGCTGGTGTGGCTCCACGGCCCTTCCTCTAGGCTTTCAAGCCCTTGTACATATTCAGGTGTTTTACCTGGGAAGGGTGGGAAAAGTTCAACAGCAGCTGGCCTGGGGCTCAGCTCACGGTTACTCACAGATGCCTCGGCATGGCCCCCAGCTTTGCAATGAGGACGCTCCTTGCGTAGGAGTGCGCTGCTGGCTCTATGAGAGATGATTCCCCACCTCTGACCAATTTCAGAATTGTTTACCGCTGGAGCAAGTGCCCTGATAGGGTTTTCCTCTGTCTAACTCGTGGGTTCAGGTTTTTTTTTTCTTTTTTGGTTCAAGTTAGATTTTATTCCTCTTTTATGTATTTATAGATATAAGCATGGAAATAATTCATTCATATAAATACATCTGTGTGAAGGGAAGAACTTTTTTCTGTTTTATTTTTAAATTTTATTTTTAAAAATTTTGAAATTTAATATTATTTATTTTTTATACAGCAGGTTATTATTAGTTATGTATTTTATGCATATACATGTATACAGGTCAATCCCAGTCTCCCAACTCATCCCAACACCACCTCCCCATGGCTTCCCACACTTGGTGTCCATACGTGTGTTATCTACCTCTGTGTCTCTATTTCTTCCCTGCAAACCAGTTCATCTGTACCATTTTGCTAGGTTCCACATATATGCATTAATATACAATATTTGTTTTTCTCTTTCTGACTTACTTCATTCTGTATGACAGTCTCTAGATCCATCGACGTCTCTACAAATGACCCAATTTCATTCCTTCTTATGGCTGAGTAATATTCCATTTTATATATGTACCACATCTTTAATCATTCGTCTGTCTGTGTTGATTTAGGTTGCTTCCATTACCTGGCTATTGTAAATAGTGCTGAAATGAGCATTGTGGTGAATGTGCCTTTTTGATTTATGGTTTTCTCTGGGTATATGCCCAGAAGTGGGATTGCTGGATCATATGGTAATTCTATTTCTAGCTTTTTTTAAGGAAACTCCATACTGTTCTCCATAGTGACTCTATCAATTTACATTTCCACGACTAGTGGAAGAGGGATCCTTTTGTCCACACCCTCCCCAGAATTCGTTGTTTGTAGATTTTCTGATGATGCCGATTCTAACAGGTGTGAGGTGATACCTCATTGTAGTTTTGATTTGCATTTCTCTAATAATTAGTGATGTTGAGCAGCTTTTCATGTGCGTCTTGGCCATCTCTGTGTCTTCTTTGAAGAAACGTCTCTTTAGATCTTCTGCCCATTTTTGTATTGGGTTGTTTGTTTTTTTTAATATTAAGCTGCATGAGCTCTTTATATATATTGGAGATTAAACCTTTGTCCATTGATTCGTTTGCAAATATTTTCGCCCATTCTGAGGGATGCTTTTTGCCATTCCCGTTTTTTTAACAAAGAAAGAAAGAAAGAAAAAGAAGCAGAACACTAATGTGTGTAAAATATGCCTTTTGAAACTGTCGTTTTGAAATATGGACGTCCTTTGAAATTTTTGGTCGATATATGAACCCAGGATTTGTTTTCAGGGCAGGTGTCATTTACTGGCCTGCAATGATTTTGAATATCAACTGACCATTAGCGCTGGGATTAAGCTGCTGTTGTGTGAAACGGCCACAAGGTGGCAGCAGTTCTCCCTTACCAAATCTGGTTACTGGGGAAACAGAGCCTCAATGGAAGTCGTGCTCTAGAGTGGATTTTAGAATGGAATGTGCCAGGAGAAAGCCCCTCAAGTTTGTCTCACTACTTCTTGTTCGTGTTTTTAATTTAATTTTTTATTTTTTATTACAGCAAATTTGATTACAATGTTTGGCTTGTTGTAGGTGTGGAAGATGTGGTTCTTTTACACATATACATATGTCTGTTCTTCCTGGGATCCTTTTCCCATGTACCTTATGACAGAATGTTGCGTAGTCTTCTCTTGGTATTCTGTAGGTCTTTGGTGATTGTATATGTCACCTGTGTTTGTATATGTCTGTTAACCCCAATATCATAATGAAACCAATCCTCACACCTTTCCATTGGTGAACCATAAGTTTGTTGAATGAATCTGTGATTGCCCTTCTGCGTGGAAATATCTGCCCTGGTATCCATTTTTCTGTCACACCTATAAGAGATATGATATGATATGTGTCTTTCACTTTCTGACTTACTACAAGTCACATGATTACCTCTAGACACACCTACGGTGCTGCAAATGGCATTGTGTCCTTTTATTCCTTGGCTTCTATTCTGCCTTAGTGAGCTCCATTTTCAACAATGTGATTCCCTGAGGGCTGAGGATTAGCTGACCTGGGTAGCCGGACCCTGCCGGCCGGCCCTCCACAGGTGTGCCTGGGTTGAGGTCAATATAAACAGAGCTGCAGGCAGCAATAGCCCCTGAAGCTGTGCCTGACTCCATATTCTTTGCCCCGTCAGCAGTCTCGGGGCTGTGCTGGTGGGAGGGAGTGAGGGGCCACGGCTTTGTGGGTGGCCCGGTGTGAGTGGGTCTCTGCTGGACTTTCTGCAGGAGTTGCCAGGCTGCCACCTGTAAAGAAGAGGATGTGTCACCCATACCTTCCGCTGGAATTTCTCTCCGGACAGAGGTGAGGAAGGAAAAAAGCAGTGGGGACAGGGACAGGAGGGGTATCTCAGGCAGGGCAATGGAAAGCTTCCAGAAGAGCGCCCAGGGCCAGGACCATCCTGGCTGGCCTGCAGGAACCAAGTTGGCCTGCGTGCTGTGGCTGGTGTGGCTTCACGGCCCTTCCTCTAGGCTTTCAAGCCCTTGTACATATTCAGGTGTTTTACCTTGGAAGGGTGGGAAAAGTTCAACACCAGCTGGCCTGGGGCTCAGCTCACGGTTACTCACAGATGCCTCGGCATGGCCCACCGCTTTGCAATGATGACGCTCCTTGCGTAGGAGTGGGCTGCTGGCTCTATGGGAGATGATTCCCCACCTCTGACCAATTTCAGAATTGTTTACCGCTGGAGCAAGTGCCCTGATAGGGTTTTCCTCTGTCTAACTAGTGGGTTCAGGTTTTTTTTTTTCGTTTTTGGTTCAAGTTAGATTTTATTCCTCTTTTATGTATTTATAGATATAAGCATGGAAATAATTCATTCATATAAATACATCTGTGTGAAGGGAAGAACTTTTTTCTGTTTTATTTTTAAATTTTATTTCTTAAAATTTTGAAATTTAATTTTATTTATTTTTTTATACAGCAGGTTATTATTAGTTATGTATTTTATGCATATACATGTATACAGGTCAATCCCAATCTCCCAACTCATCCCAACACCACCTCCCCATGGCTTCCCACACTTGGTGTCCATACGTGTGTTATCTACCTCTGTGTCTCTATTTCTTCCCTGCAAACCAGTTCATCTGTACCATTTCTCTAGGTTCCACATACATGCATTAATATACAATATTTGTTTTTCTCTTTCTGACTTACTTCATTCTGTATGACAGTCTCTAGATCCATCGACGTCTCTACAAATGACCCAATTTCATTCCTTCTTATGGCTGAGTAATATTCCATTTTATATATGTACCACATCTTTAATCATTCGTCTGTCTGTGTTGATTTAGGTTGCTTCCATTACCTGGCTATTGTAAATAGTGCTGAAATGAGCATTGTGGTGAATGTGCCTTTTTGATTTATGGTTTTCTCTGGGTATATGCCCAGAAGTGGGATTGCTGGATCATATGGTAATTCTATTTCTAGCTTTTTTTAAGGAAACTCCATACTGTTCTCCATAGTGACTCTATCAATTTACATTTCCACCAATAGTGGAAGAGGGATCCTTTTGTCCACACCCTCCCCAGAATTCGTTGTTTGTAGATTTTCTGATGATGCTGATTCTAACAGGTGTGAGGTGATACCTCATTGTAGTTTTGATTTGCATTTCTCTAATAATTAGTGATGTTGAGCAGCTTTTCATGTGCGTCTTGGCCATCTCTGTGTCTTCTTTGAAGAAACGTCTCTTTAGATCTTCTGCCCATTTTTGTATTGGGTTGTTTGTTTTTTTAATATTAAGCTGCATGAGCTCTTTATATATATTGGAGATTAAACCTTTGTCCATTGATTCGTTTGCAAATATTTTCGCCCATTCTGAGGGATGCTTTTTGCCATTCCCGTTTTTTTAACAAAGAAAGAAAGAAAGAAAAAGAAGCAGAATACTAATGTGTGTAAAATATGCCTTTTGAAACTGTCGTTTTGAAATATGGACGTCCTTTGAAATTTTTGGTCGATATATGAACCCAGGATTTGTTTTCAGGGCAGGTGTCATTTACAGGCCTGCAATGATTTTGAATATCAACTGACCATTAGCGCTGGGATTAAGCTGCTGTTGTGTGAAACGGCCACAAGGTGGCAGCAGTTCTCCCTTACCAAATCTGGTTACTGGGGAAACAGAGCCTCAATGGAAGTCGTGCTCTAGAGTGGATTTTAGAATGGAATGTGCCAGGAGAAAGCCCCTCAAGTTTGTCTCACTACTTCTTGTTCGTGTTTTTAATTTAATTTTTTATTTTTTATTACAGCAAATTTGATTACAATGTTTGGCTTGTTGTAGGTGTGGAAGATGTGGTTCTTTTACACATATACATATGTCTGTTCTTCCTGGGATCCTTTTCCCATGTACCTTATGACAGAATGTTGCGTAGTCTTCTCTTGGTATTCTGTAGGTCTTTGGTGATTGTATATGTCACCTGTGTTTGTATATGTCTGTTAACCCCAATATCATAATGAAACCAATCCTCACACCTTTCCATTGGTGAACCATAAGTTTGTTTAATGAATCTGTGATTGCCCTTCTGCGTGGAAATATCTGCCCTGGTATCCATTTTTCTGTCACACCTATAAGAGATATGATATGATATGTGTCTTTCACTTTCTGACTTACTACAAGTCACATGATTACCTCTAGACACACCTACGGTGCTGCAAATGGCATTGTGTCCTTTTATTCCTTGGCTTCTATTCTGCCTTAGTGAGCTCCATTTTCAACAATGTGATTCCCTGAGGGCTGAGGATTAGCTGACCTGGGTAGCCGGACCCTGCCGGCCGGCCCTCCACAGGTGTGCCTGGGTTGAGGTCAATATAAACAGAGCTGCAGGCAGCAATAGCCCCTGAAGCTGTGCCTGACTCCATATTCTTTGCCCCGTCAGCAGTCTCGGGGCTGTGCTGGTGGGAGGGAGTGAGGGGCCACGGCTTTGTGGGTGGCCCGTTGTGAGTGGGTCTCTGCTGGACTTTCTGCAGGAGTTGCCAGGCTGCCACCTGTAAAGAAGAGGATGTGTCACCCATACCTTCCGCTGGAATTTCTCTCCGGACAGAGGTGAGGAAGGAAAAAAGCAGTGGGGACAGGGACAGGAGGGGTATCTCAGGCAGCGCAATGGAAAGCTTCCAGAAGAGCGCCCAGGGCCAGGACCATCCTGGCTGGCCTGCAGGCACCAAGTTGGCCTGCGTGCTGTGGCTGGTGTGGCTTCACGGCCCTTCCTCTAGGCTTTCAAGCCCTTGTACATATTCAGGTGTTTTACCTTGGAAGGGTGGGAAAAGTTCAACACCAGCTGGCCTGGGGCTCAGCTCACGGTTACTCACAGATGCCTCGGCATGGCCCACCGCTTTGCAATGATGACGCTCCTTGCGTAGGAGTGGGCTGCTGGCTCTATGGGAGATGATTCCCCACCTCTGACCAATTTCAGAATTGTTTACCGCTGGAGCAAGTGCCCTGATAGGGTTTTCCTCTGTCTAACTAGTGGGTTCAGGTTTTTTTTTTTCGTTTTTGGTTCAAGTTAGATTTTATTCCTCTTTTATGTATTTATAGATATAAGCATGGAAATAATTCATTCATATAAATACATCTGTGTGAAGGGAAGAACTTTTTTCTGTTTTATTTTTAAATTTTATTTCTTAAAATTTTGAAATTTAATTTTATTTATTTTTTTATACAGCAGGTTATTATTAGTTATGTATTTTATGCATATACATGTATACAGGTCAATCCCAATCTCCCAACTCATCCCAACACCACCTCCCCATGGCTTCCCACACTTGGTGTCCATACGTGTGTTCTCTACCTCTGTGTCTCTATTTCTTCCCTGCAAACCAGTTCATCTGTACCATTTCTCTAGGTTCCACATACATGCATTAATATACAATATTTGTTTTTCTCTTTCTGACTTACTTCATTCTGTATGACAGTCTCTAGATCCATCGACGTCGCTACAAATGACCCAGTTTCATTCCTTCCTATGGCTGAGTAATATTCCATTTTATATATGTACCACATCTTTATCCATTCGTCTGTCTGTGGGTATTTAGGTTGCTTCCATTACCTGGCTATTGTAAATAGTGATGAAATGAGCATTGTGGTGAATGTGCCTTTTTGATTTATGGTTTTCTCTGGGTATATGCCCAGAAGTGGGATTGCTGGATCATATGGTAATTCTATTTCTAGCTTTTTTTAAGGAAACTCCATACTGTTCTCCATAGTGACTCTATCAATTTACATTTCCACCACTAGTGGAAGAGGGATCCTTTTGTCCACACCCTCCCCAGAATTCGTTGTTTGTAGATTTTCTGATAATGCCGATTCTAACACGTGTGAGTTGATACCTCATTGTAGTTTTGATTTGCATTTCTCTAATAATTAGTGATGTTGAGCAGCTTTTCATGTGCGTCTTGGCCATCTCTGTGTCTTCTTTGAAGAAACGTCTCTTTAGATCTTCTCCCCATTTTTGTATTGGGTTGTTTGTTTTTTTAATATTAAGCTGCATGAGCTCTTTATATATATTGGAGATTAAACCTTTGTCCATTGATTCGTTTGCAAATATTTTCGCCCATTCTGAGGGATGCCTTTTGCCATTCCCGTTTTTTTAACAAAAAAAGAAAGAAAGAAAAAGAAGCAGAACACTAATGTGTGTAAAATATGCCTTTTGAAACTGTCGTTTTGAAATATGGATGTCCTTTGAAATTTTTGGTCGATATATGAACCCAGGATTTGTTTCCAGGGCACGTGTCATTTGCAGGCCTGCAATGATTTTGAATATCAACTGACCATTAGCGCTGGGATTATGCTGCTGTTTTGTGAAACGGCCACAAGGTGGCAGCAGTTCTCCCTTACCAAATCTGGTTAATGGGGCAACAGAGCCTCAATGGAAGTCATGTTCTAGACTGGAATTTAGAATGGAATGTGCCAGGAGAAAGCCCCTCAAGTTTGTCTCACTACTTCTTGTTCGTGTTTTTAATTTAATTTTTTTATTTTTTATAACAGCAAATTTGATTACAATGTTTGGCTTGTTGTAGGTGTGGAAGATGTGGTTCTTTTACACATATACATATGTCTGTTCTTCCTGGGATCCTTTTCCCATGTACCTTATGACAGAATGTTGAGTAGTCTTCTCTTGGTATTCTGTAGGTCTTTGGTGATTATATATGTCACCTGTGTTTGTATATGTCTGTTAACCCCAATATCATAATGAAACCAATCCTCACACCTTTCCATTGGTGAACCATAAGTTTGTTGAATGAATCTGTGATTGCCCTTCTGCGTGGAAATATCTGCCCTGGTATCCATTTTTCGGTCACACCTATAAGAGATATGATATGATATGTGTCTTTCACTTTCTGACTTACTACAAGTCACGTGATTACCTCTAGACACACCTACGGTGCTGCAAATGGCATTGTGTCCTTTTATTCCTTGGCTTCTATTCTGCCTTAGTGAGGTCCATTTTCAACAATGTGATTCCCTGAGGGCTGAGGATTAGCTGACCTGGGTAGCCTGACCCTGCCGGCCGGCGCTACCCAGGTGTGCCTGGGTTGAGGTCAATATAAACAGCGCTGCAGGCAGCAATAGCCCCTGAAGCTGTGCCTGACTCCATATTCTCTGCCCCGTCAGCAGTGCCGGGGCTGTGCTGGTGGGAGGGAGTGAGGGGCCATGGCTTTGTGGGTGGCCCGGTGTGAGTGGGTCTCTGCTGGACTTTCTGCAGGAGTTGCCAGGCTGCCACCTGTAAAGAAGAGGATGTGTCACCCATACATTCCGCTGGAATTTCTCTCCGGAAATAGGTGAGGAAGGAAAAAAGCAGTGGGGGCCGGGAAAGGAGGGGTATCTCAGGCAGGGCAATGGAAAGCTTCCAGAAGAGCGCCCAGTGCCAGGACCATCCTGGCTGGCCTGCAGGCACCAAGTTGGCCTGCGTGCTGTCGATGGTGTGGCTCCACGGCCCTTCCTCTAGGCTTTCAAGCCCTTGTACATATTCAGGTGTTTTACCTGGGAAGGGTGGGAAAAGTTCAACAGCAGCTGGCCTGGGGCTCAGCTCACGGTTACTCACAGATGCCTCGGCATGGCCCCCAGCTTTGCAATGAGGACGCTCCTTGCGTAGGAGTGCGCTGCTGGCTCTATGGGAGATGATTCCCCACATCTGACCAATTTCAGAATTGTTTACCGCTGGAGCAAGTGCCCTGATAGGGTTTTCCTCTGTCTAACTCGTGGGTTCAGGTTTTTTTTTTCTTTTTTGGTTCAAGTTAGATTTTATTCCTCTTTTATGTATTTATAGATATAAGCATGGAAATAATTCATTCATATAAATACATCTGTGTGAAGGGAAGAACTTTTTTCTGTTTTATTTTTAAATTTTATTTTTAAAAATTTTGAAATTTAATATTATTTATTTTTTATACAGCAGGTTATTATTAGTTATGTATTTTATGCATATACATGTATACAGGTCAATCCCAGTCTCCCAACTCATCCCAACACCACCTCCCCATGGCTTCCCACACTTGGTGTCCATACGTGTGTTATCTACCTCTGTGTCTCTATTTCTTCCCTGCAAACCAGTTCATCTGTACCATTTTGCTAGGTTCCACATATATGCATTAATATACAATATTTGTTTTTCTCTTTCTGACTTACTTCATTCTGTATGACAGTCTCTAGATCCATCGACGTTTCTACAAATGACCCAATTTCATTCCTTCTTATGGCTGAGTAATATTCCATTTTATATATGTACCACATCTTTAATCATTCGTCTGTCTGTGTTGATTTAGGTTGCTTCCATTACCTGGCTATTGTAAATAGTGCTGAAATGAGCATTGTGGTGAATGTGCCTTTTTGATTTATGGTTTTCTCTGGGTATATGCCCAGAAGTGGGATTGCTGGATCATATGGTAATTCTATTTCTAGCTTTTTTTAAGGAAACTCCATACTGTTCTCCATAGTGACTCTATCAATTTACATTTCCACCAATAATGGAAGAGGGATCCTTTTGTCCACACCCTCCCCAGAATTCGTTGTTTGTAGATTTTCTGATGATGCCGATTCTAACAGGTGTGAGGTGATACCTCATTGTAGTTTTGATTTGCATTTCTCTAATAATTAGTGATGTTGAGCAGCTTTTCATGTGCGTCTTGGCCATCTCTGTGTCTTCTTTGAAGAAACGTCTCTTTAGATCTTCTGCCCATTTTTGTATTGGGTTGTTTGTTTTTTTTAATATTAAGCTGCATGAGCTCTTTATATATATTGGAGATTAAACCTTTGTCCATTGATTCGTTTGCAAATATTTTCGCCCATTCTGAGGGATGCTTTTTGACATTCCCGTTTTTTTAACAAAGAAAGAAAGAAAGAAAAAGAAGCAGAACACTAATGTGTGTAAAATATGCCTTTTGAAACTGTCGTTTTGAAATATGGACGTCCTTTGAAATTTTTGGTCGATATATGAACCCAGGATTTGTTTTCAGGGAAGGTGTCATTTACAGGCCTGCAATGATTTTGAATATCAACTGACCATTAGCGCTGGGATTAAGCTGCTGTTGTGTGAAACGGCCACAAGGTGGCAGCAGTTCTCCCTTACCAAATCTGGTTACTGGGGAAACAGAGCCTCAATGGAAGTCGTGCTCTAGAGTGGATTTTAGAATGGAATGTGCCAGGAGAAAGCCCCTCAAGTTTGTCTCACTACTTCTTGTTCGTGTTTTTAATTTAATTTTTTATTTTTTATTACAGCAAATTTGATTACAATGTTTGGCTTGTTGTAGGTGTGGAAGATGTGGTTCTTTTACACATATACATATGTCTGTTCTTCCTGGGATCCTTTTCCCATGTACCTTATGACAGAATGTTGCGTAGTCTTCTCTTGGTATTCTGTAGGTCTTTGGTGATTGTATATGTCACCTGTGTTTGTATATGTCTGTTAACCCCAATATCATAATGAAACCAATCCTCACACCTTTCCATTGGTGAACCATAAGTTTGATTAATGAATCTGTGATTGCCCTTCTGCGTGGAAATATCTGCCCTGGTATCCATTTTTCTGTCACACCTATAAGAGATATGATATGATATGTGTCTTTCACTTTCTGACTTACTACAAGTCACATGATTACCTCTAGACACACCTACGATGCTGCAAATGGCATTGTGTCCTTTTATTCCTTGGCTTCTATTCTGCCTTAGTGAGGTCCATTTTCAACAATGTGATTCCCTGAGGGCTGAGGATTAGCTGACCTGGGTAGCCGGACCCTGCCGGCCGGCCCTCCACAGGTGTGCCTGTGTTGAGGTCAATATAAACAGAGCTGCAGGCAGCAATAGCCCCTGAAGCTGTGCCTGACTCCATATTCTCTGCCCCGTCAGCAGTCTCGGGGCTGTGCTGGTGGGAGGGAGTGAGGGGCCACGGCTTTGTGGGTGGCCCGTTGTGAGTGGGTCTCTGCTGGACTTTCTGCAGGAGTTGCCAGGCTGCCACCTGTAAAGAAGAGGATGTGTCACCCATACCTTCCGCTGGAATTTCTCTCCGGACAGAGGTGAGGAAGGAAAAAAGCAGTGGGGACAGGGACAGGAGGGGTATCTCAGGCAGGGCAATGGAAAGCTTCCAGAAGAGCGCCCAGGGCCAGGACCATCCTGGCTGGCCTGCAGGAACCAAGTTGGCCTGCGTGCTGTCGCTGGTGTGGCTTCACGGCCCTTCCTCTAGGCTTTCAAGCCCTTGTACATATTCAGGTGTTTTACCTTGGAAGGGTGGGAAAAGTTCAACACCAGCTGGCCTGGGGCTCAGCTCACGGTTACTCACAGATGCCTCGGCATGGCCCACAGCTTTGCAATGAGAACGCTCCTTGCGTAGGAGTGGGCTGCTGGCTCTATGGGAGATGATTCCCCACCTCTGTCCAACTTCAGAATTGTTTACCGCTGGAACAAGTGCCCTGATATGGTTTTCCTCTGTCTATATGGTGGGTTCAGTTTTTTTTTTTTTTTTGGTTCAAGTTAGATTTTATTCCTCTTTTATGTATTTATAGATATAAGCATGGAAATAATTCATTCATATAAATACATCTGTGTGAAGGGAATAATTTTTTCCTGTTTTATTTTTAAATTTGATTTTTAAAAATTTTAAAATTTAATTTTATTTATTTTGTTATACAGCAGGTTATTATTAGTTATGTATTTTATGCATATACATGTATACAGGTCAATCCCAATCTCCCAACTCATCCCAACACCACCTCCCCATGGCTTCCCACACTTGGTGTCCATACGTGTTTTCTCTATCTCTGTCTCTATTTCTTCCCTGCGAAACAGTTCATCTGTACCATTTTTCTAGGTTCCATATATATGCATTAATATACAATATTTGTTTTCCTCTTTCTGACTTACTTCATTCTGTATGACAGTCTCTAGATCCATCGACGTCTCTACAAATGACCCAGTTTCATTCCTTCTTATGGCTGAGTAATATTCCATTTTATATATGTACCACATCTTTATCCATTCGTCTGTCTGAGGGTATTTAGGTTGCTTCCATTACCTGGCTATTGTAAATAGTGCTGAAATGAGCATTGTGGTGAATGTGCCTTTTTGATTTATGGTTTTCTCTGGGTATATGCCCAGAAGTGGGATTGCTGGATCATATGGTAATTCTATTTCTAGCTTTTTTTAAGGAAACTCCATACTGTTCTCCATAGTGACTCTATCAATTTACATTTCCACCACTAGTGGAAGAGGGATCCTTTTGTCCACACCCTCCCCAGAATTCGTTGTTTGTAGATTTTCTGATAATGCCGATTCTAACATGTGTGAGTTGATACCTCATTGTAGTTTTGATTTGCATTTCTCTAATAATTAGTGATGTTGAGCAGCTTTTCATGTGCGTCTTGGCCATCTCTGTGTCTGCTTTGAAGAAACGTCTCTTTAGATCTTATGCCCATTTTTGTATTGGGTTGTTTGTTTTTTTAATATTAAGCTGCATGAGCTCTTTATATATATTGGAGATTAAACCTTTGTCCATTGATTCGTTTGCAAATATTTTCGCCCATTGTGAGGGATGCTTTTTGCCATTCCCGTTTTTTTAACAAAAAAAGAAAGAAAGAAAAAGAAGCAGAACACTAATGTGTGTAAAATATGCCTTTTGAAACTGTCGTTTTGAAATATGGATGTCCTTTGAAATTTTTGGTCGATATATGAACCCAGGATTTGTTTCCAGGGCAGGTGTCATTTGCAGGCCTGCAATGATTTTGAATATCAACTGACCATTAGCGCTGGGATTATGCTGCTGTTTTGTGAAACGGCCACAAGGTGGCAGCAGTTCTCCCTTACCAAATCTGGTTAATGGGGCAACAGAGCCTCAATGGAAGTCATGTTCTAGACTGGAATTTAGAATGGAATGTGCCAGGAGAAAGCCCCTCAAGTTTGTCTCACTACTTCTTGTTCGTGTTTTTAATTTAATTTTTTTATTTTTTATAACAGCAAATTTGATTACAATGTTTGGCTTGTTGTAGGTGTGGAAGATGTGGTTCTTTTACACATATACATATGTCTGTTCTTCCTGGGATCCTTTTCCCATGTACCTTATGACAGAATGTTGAGTAGTCTTCTCTTGGTATTCTGTAGGTCTTTGGTGATTATATATGTCACCTGTGTTTGTATATGTCTGTTAACCCCAATATCATAATGAAACCAATCCTCACACCTTTCCATTGGTGAACCATAAGTTTGTTGAATGAATCTGTGATTGCCATTCTGCGTGGAAATATCTGCCCTGGTATCCATTTTTCGGTCACACCTATAAGAGATATGATATGATATGTGTCTTTCACTTTCTGACTTACTACAAGTCACGTGATTACCTCAAGACACACCTACGGTGCTGCAAATGGCATTGTGTCCTTTTATTCCTTGGCTTCTGTTCTGCCTTAGTGAGGTCCATTTTCAACAATGTGATTCCCTGAGGGCTGAGGATTAGCTGACCTGGGTAGCCTGACCCTGCCGGCCGGCGCTACCCAGGTGTGCCTGGGTTGAGGCCAATATAAACAGCGCTGCAGGCAGCAATAGCCCCTGAAGCTGTGCCTGACTCCATATTCTCTGCCCCGTCAGCAGTGTCGGGGCTGTGCTGGTGGGAGGGAGTGAGGGGCCATGGCTTTGTGGGTGGCCCGGTGTGAGTGGGTCTCTGCTGGACTTTCTGCAGGAGTTGCCAGGCTTCCACCTGTAAAGAAGAGGATGTGTCACCCATACATTCCGCTGGAATTTCTCTCCGGAAATAGGTGAGGAAGGAAAAAAGCAGTGGGGGCCGGGAAAGGAGGGGTATCTCAGGCAGGGCAATGGAAAGCTTCCAGAAGAGCGCCCAGGGCCAGGACCATCCTGGCTGGCCTGCAGGCACCAAGTTGGCCTGCGTGCTGTCGCTGGTGTGGCTCCACGGCCCTTCCTCTAGGCTTTCAAGCCCTTGTACATATTCAGGTGTTTTACCTGGGAAGGGTGGGAAAAGTTCAACAGCAGCTGGCCTGGGGCTCAGCTCACGGTTACGCACAGATGCCTCGGCATGGCCCCCAGCTTTGCAATGAGGACGCTCCTTGCGTAGGAGTGCGCTGCTGGCTCTATGGGAGATGATTCCCCACCTCTGACCAATTTCAGAATTGTTTACCGCTGGAGCAAGTGCCCTGATAGGGTTTTCCTCTGTCTAACTCGTGGGTTCAGGTTTTTTTTTTCTTTCTTGGTTCAAGTTAGATTTTATTCCTCTTTTATGTATTTATAGATATAAGCATGGAAATAATTCATTCATATAAATACATCTGTGTGAAGGGAAGAACTTTTTTCTGTTTTATTTTTAAATTTTATTTTTAAAAATTTTGAAATTTAATATTATTTATTTTTTATACAGCAGGTTATTATTAGTTATGTATTTTATGCATATACATGTATACAGGTCAATCCCAGTCTCCCAACTCATCCCAACACCACCTCCCCATGGCTTCCCACACTTGGTGTCCATACGTGTGTTATCTACCTCTGTGTCTCTATTTCTTCCCTGCAAACCAGTTCATGTGTACCATTTTGCTAGGTTCCACATATATGCATTAATATACAATATTTGTTTTTCTCTTTCTGACTTACTTCATTCTGTATGACAGTCTCTAGATCCATCGACGTCTCTACAAATGACCCAACTTCATTCCTTCTTATGGCTGAGTAATATTCCATTTTATATATGTACCACATCTTTAATCATTCGTCTGTCTGTGTTGATTTAAGTTGCTTCCATTACCTGGCTATTGTAAATAGTGCTGAAATGAGCATTGTGGTGAATGTGCCTTTTTGATTTATGGTTTTCTCTGGGTATATGCCCAGAAGTGGGATTGCTGGATCATATGGTAATTCTATTTCTAGCTTTTTGTAAGGAAACTCCATACTGTTCTCCATAGTGACTCTATCAATTTACATTTCCACCAATAGTGGAAGAGGGATCCTTTTGTCCACACCCTCCCCAGAATTCGTTGTTTGTAGATTTTCTGATGATGCCTATTCTAACAGGTGTGAGGTGATACCTCATTGTAGTTTTGATTTGCATTTCTCTAATAATTGGTGATGTTCAGCAGCTTTTCATGTGCGTCTTGGCCATCTCTGTGTCTTCTTTGAAGAAACGTCTCTTTAGATCTTCTGTCCATTTTTGTATTGGGTTGTTTGTTTTTTTAATATTAAGCTGCATGAGCTCTTTATATATATTGGAGATTAAACCTTTGTCCATTGATTCGTTTGCAAATATTTTCGCCCATTCTGAGGGATGCTTTTTGCCATTCCCGTTTTTTTAACAAAGAAAGAAAGAAAGAAAAAGAAGCAGAACACTAATGTGTGTAAAATATGCCTTTTGAAACTGTCGTTTTGAAATATGGACGTCCTTTGAAATTTTTGGTCGATATATGAACCCAGGATTTGTTTTCAGGGCAGGTGTCATTTACAGGCCTGCAATGATTTTGAATATCAACTGACCATTAGCGCTGGGATTAAGCTGCTGTTGTGTGAAACGGCCACAAGGTGGCAGCAGTTCTCCCTTACCAAATCTGGTTACTGGGGAAACAGAGCCTCAATGGAAGTCGTGCTCTAGAGTGGATTTTAGAATGGAATGTGCCAGGAGAAAGCCCCTCAAGTTTGTCTCACTACTTCTTGTTCGTGTTTTTAATTTAATTTTTTATTTTTTATTACAGCAAATTTGATTACAATGTTTGGCTTGTTGTAGGTGTGGAAGATGTGGTTCTTTTACACATATACATATGTCTGTTCTTCCTGGGATCCTTTTCCCATGTACCTTATGACAGAATGTTGCGTAGTCTTCTCTTGGTATTCTGTAGGTCTTTGGTGATTGTATATGTCACCTGTGTTTGTATATGTCTGTTAACCCCAATATCATAATGAAACCAATCCTCACACCTTTCCATTGGTGAACCATAAGTTTGTTTAATGAATCTGTGATTGCCCTTCTGCTTGGAAATATCTGCCCTGGTATCCATTTTTCTGTCACACCTATAAGAGATATGATATGATATGTGTCTTTCACTTTCTGACTTACTACAAGTCACATGATTACCTCTAGACACACCTACGATGCTGCAAATGGCATTGTGTCCTTTTATTCCTTGGCTTCTATTCTGCCTTAGTGAGGTCCATTTTCAACAATGTGATTCCCTGAGGGCTGAGGATTAGCTGACCTGGGTAGCCGGACCCTGCCGGCCGGCCCTCCACAGGTGTGCCTGTGTTGAGGTCAATATAAACAGAGCTGCAGGCAGCAATAGCCCCTGAAGCTGTGCCTGACTCCATATTCTCTGCCCCGTCAGCAGTGCCGGGGCTGTGCTGGTGGGAGGGAGTGAGGGGCCACGGCTTTGTGGGTGGCCCGTTGTGAGTGGGTCTCTGCTGGACTTTCTGCAGGAGTTGCCAGGCTGCCACCTGTAAAGAAGAGGATGTGTCACCCATAACTTCCGCTGGAATTTCTCTCCGGACAGAGGTGAGGAAGGAAAAAAGCAGTGGGGACAGGGACAGGAGGGGTATCTCAGGCAGGGCAATGGAAAGCTTCCAGAAGAGCGCCCAGGGCCAGGACCATCCTGGCTGGCCTGCAGGAACCAAGTTGGCCTGCGTGCTGTGGCTGGTGTGGCTTCACGGCCCTTCCTCTAGGCTTTCAAGCCCTTGTACATATTCAGGTGTTTTACCTTGGAAGGGTGGGAAAAGTTCAACACCAGCTGGCCTGGGGCTCAGCTCACGGTTACTCACAGATGCCTCGGCATGGCCCACAGCTTTGCAATGAGAACGCTCCTTGCGTAGGAGTGGGCTGCTGGCTCTATGGGAGATGATTCCCCACCTCTGTCCAATTTCAGAATTGTTTACCGCTGGAACAAGTGCCCTGATATGGTTTTCCTCTGTCTATCTGGTGGGTTCAGTTTTTTTTTTCTTTTTTGGTTCAAGTTAGATTTTATTCCTCTTTTATGTATTTATAGATATAAGCATGGAAATAATTCATTCATATAAATACATCTGTGTGAAGGGAATAACTTTTTCCTGTTTTATTTTTAAATTTGATTTTTAAAAATTTTAAAATTTAATTTTATTTATTTTGTTATACAGCAGGTTATTATTAGTTATGTATTTTATGCATATACATGTATACAGGTCAATCCCAATCTCCCAACTCATCCCAACACCACCTCCCC
The DNA here is from genome assembly GCF_949752795.1 of Hyperoodon ampullatus. Lineage (NCBI taxonomy): Eukaryota > Metazoa > Chordata > Mammalia > Artiodactyla > Ziphiidae > Hyperoodon > Hyperoodon ampullatus. The sequence continues at coordinate 399,378 of NW_027640981.1, read as the reverse complement.
ATGGCTTCCCACACTTGGTGTCCATACGTGTTTTCTCTATCTCTGTCTCTATTTCTTCCCTGCGAAACAGTTCATCTGTACCATTTTTCTAGGTTCCATATATATGCATTAATATACAATATTTGTTTTCCTCTTTCTGACTTACTTCATTCTGTATGACAGTCTCTAGATCCATCGACGTCTCTACAAATGACCCAGTTTCATTCCTTCTTATGGCTGAGTAATATTCCATTTTATATATGTACCACATCTTTATCCATTCGTCTGTCTGAGGGTATTTAGGTTGCTTCCATTACCTGGCTATTGTAAATAGTGCTGAAATGAGCATTGTGGTGAATGTGCCTTTTTGATTTATGGTTTTCTCTGGGTATATGCCCAGAAGTGGGATTGCTGGATCATATGTTAATTCTATTTCTAGCTTTTTTTAAGGAAACTCCATACTGTTCTCCATCGTGACTGTATCAATTTACATTTCCACCACAAGTGGAAGAGGGATCCTTTTGTCCACACCCTCCCCAGAATTCGTTGTTTGTAGATTTTCTGATGATGCCAATTGTAACAGGTGTGAGGTGATACCTCATTGTAGTTTTGATTTGCATTTCTCTAATAATTAGTGATGTTCAGCAGCTTTTCATGTGCATCTTGGCCATCTCTGTGTCTGCTTTGAAGAAACGTCTCTTTAGATCTTATGCCCATTTTTGTATTGGGTTGTTTGTTTTTTTAATATTAAGCTGCATGAGCTCTTTAAATATATTGGATATTAAACCTTTGTCCTTTGATTCGTTTGCAAATATTTTCGCCTATTCTCAGGGATGATTTTTTGCCATTCCCGTTTTTTTAACAAAAAAAGAAAGAAAGAAAAAGAAGCAGAACACTAATGTGTGTAAAATATGCCTTTTGAAACTGTCGTTTTGAAATATGGACCTCCTTTGAATTTTTTGGTCGATATATGAACCCAGGATTTGTTTTCATGGCAGGTGTCATTTACAGGCCTGCAATGATTTTGAATATCAACTGACCATTAGCGCTGGGATTAAAGCTGCTGTTGTGTGAAACGGCCACAAGGTGGCAGCAGTTCTCCCTTACCAAATCTGGTTACTGGGGAAACAGAGCCTCAATGGAAGTCGTGCTCTAGAGTGGATTTTAGAATGGAATGTGCCAGGAGAAAGCCCCTCAAGTTTGTCTCACTACTTCTTGTTCGTGTTTTTAATTTAATTTTTTATTTTTTATTACAGCAAATTTGATTACAATGTTTGGCTTGTTGTAGGTGTGGAAGATGTGGTTCTTTTACACATACACATATGTCTGTTCTTCCTGGGATCCTTTTCCCATGTACTTTATGACAGAATGTTGAGTAGTCTTCTCTTGGTATTCTGTAGGTCTTTGGTGATTATATATGTCACCTGTGTTTGTATATGTCTGTTAACCCCAATATCATAATGAAACCAATCCTCACACCTTTCCATTGGTGAAGAATAAGTTTGTTGAATGAATCTGTGATTGCCCTTCTGCGTGGAAATATCTGCCCTGGTATCCATTTTTCAGTCACACCTATAAGAGATATGATATGATATGTGTCTTTCACTTTCGGACTTACTACAAGTCAAGTGATTACCTCTAGACACACCTACGGTGCTGCAAATGGCATTGTGTCCTTTTATTCCTTGGCTTCTATTCTGCCTTAGCGAGGTCCATTTTCAACAATGTGATTCCCTGAGGGCTGAGGATTAGCTCACCTGGGTAGCCGGACCCTGCCGGCCGGCACTCCCCAGGTGTGCCTGGGTTGAGGTCAATATAAACAGCGCTGCAGGCAGCATTAGCCCCTGAAGCTGTGCCTGACTCCATATTCTCTGACCCGTCAGCAGTGTCGGGGCTGTGCTGGTGGGAGGGAGTGAGGGGCCACGGCTTTGTGCATGGCCCGGTGTGAGTGGGTCTCTGCTGGACTTTCTGCAGGAGTTGCCAGGCTTCCACCTGTAAAGAAGAGGATGTGTCACCCATACCTTCCGCTGGAATTTCTCTCTGGACAGAGGTGAGGAAGGAAAAAAGCAGTGGGGGCCGGGACAGGAGGGGTATCTCAGGCAGAGCAATGGAAAGCTTCCAGAAGAGCGCCCAGGGCCAGGACCTTGCTGGATGTCCTGCAGGCACCAAGTTGGCCTGCGTGCTGTCGCTGGTGTGGCTCCACGGCCCTTCCTCTAGGCTTACAAGCCCTTGTACATATTCAGGTGTTTTACCTGGGAAGGGTGGGAAAAGTTCAACAGCAGCTGGCCTGGGGCTCAGCTCACGGTTACTCACAGATGCCTCGGCATGCCCCACCGCTTTGCAATGATGATGCTCCTTGTGTAGGAGTGGGCTGCTGGCTCTATGGGAGATGATTCCCCACCTCTGACCAATTTCAGAATTGTTTACCGCTGGAGCAAGTGCCCTGATAGGGTTTTCCTCTGTCTAACTCGTGGGTTCAGGTTTTTTTTTCGTTTTTGGTTCAAGTTAGATTTTATTCCTCTTTTATGTATTTATAGATATAAGCATGGAAATAATTCATTCATATAAATACATCTGTGTGAAGGGAAGAACATTTTTCTGTTTTATTTTTAAATTTTATTTCTTAAAATTTTGAAATTTAATTTTATATATTTTTTTATACAGCAGGTTATTATTAGTTATGTATTTTATGCATATACATGTATACAGGTCAATCCCAATCTCCCAACTCATCCCAACACCACCTCCCCATGGCTTCCCACACTTGGTGTCCATACGTGTGTTCTCTACCTCTGTGTCTCTATTTCTTCCTTGCAAACCAGTTCATCTGTACCATTTCTCTAGGTTCCACATATATGCATTAATATACAATATTTGTTTTTCTCTTTCTGACTTACTTCATTCTGTATGACAGTCTCTAGATCCATCGACGTCGCTACAAATGACCCAGTTTCATTCCTTCCTATGGCTGAGTAATATTCCATTTTATATATGTACCACATCTTTATCCATTCGTCTGTCTGTGGGTATTTAGGTTGCTTCCATTACCTGGCTATTGTAAATAGTGCTGAAATGAGCATTGTGGTGAATGTGCCTTTTTGATTTATGGTTTTCTCTGGGTATATGCCCAGAAGTGGGATTGCTGGATCATATGGTAATTCTATTTCTAGCTTTTTTTTAAGGAAACTCCATACTGTTCTCCATAGTGACTCTATCAATTTACATTTCCACCACTAGTGGAAGAGGGATCCTTTTGTCCACACCCTCCCCAGAATTCGTTGTTTGTAGATTTTCTGATAATGCCGATTCTAACATGTGTGAGTTGATACCTCATTGTAGTTTTGATTTGCATTTCTCTAATAATTAGTGATGTTGAGCAGCTTTTCATGTGCGTCTTGGCCATCTCTGTGTCTTCTTTGAAGAAACGTCTCTTTAGATCTTCTGCCCATTTTTGTATTGGGTTGTTTGTTTTTTTAATATTAAGCTGCATGAGCTCTTTATATATATTGGAGATTAAACCTTTGTCCATTGATTCGTTTGCAAATATTTTCGCCCATTGTGAGGGATGCTTTTTGCCATTCCCGTTTTTTTAACAAAAAAAGAAAGAAAGAAAAAGAAGCAGAACACTAATGTGTGTAAAATATGCCTTTTGAAACTGTCGTTTTGAAATATGGACGTCCTTTGAAATTTTTGGTCGATATATGAACCCAGGATTTGTTTTCAGGGCAGGTGTCATTTACAGGCCTGCAATGATTTTGAATATCAACTGACCATTAGCGCTGGGATTAAGCTGCTGTTGTGTGAAACGGCCACAAGGTGGCAGCAGTTCTCCCTTACCAAATCTGGTTACTGGGGAAACAGAGCCTCAATGGAAGTCGTGCTCTAGAGTGGATTTTAGAATGGAATGTGCCAGGAGAAAGCCCCTCAAGTTTGTCTCACTACTTCTTGTTCGTGTTTTTAATTTAATTTTTTATTTTTTATTACAGCAAATTTGATTACAATGTTTGGCTTGTTGTAGGTGTGGAAGATGTGGTTCTTTTACACATATACATATGTCTGTTCTTCCTGGGATCCTTTTCCCATGTACCTTATGACAGAATGTTGCGTAGTCTTCTCTTGGTATTCTGTAGGTCTTTGGTGATTGTATATGTCACCTGTGTTTGTATATGTCTGTTAACCCCAATATCATAATGAAACCAATCCTCACACCTTTCCATTGGTGAACCATAAGTTTGTTTAATGAATCTGTGATTGCCCTTCTGCTTGGAAATATCTGCCCTGGTATCCATTTTTCTGTCACACCTATAAGAGATATGATATGATATGTGTCTTTCACTTTCTGACTTACTACAAGTCACATGATTACCTCTAGACACACCTACGATGCTGCAAATGGCATTGTGTCCTTTTATTCCTTGGCTTCTATTCTGCCTTAGTGAGGTCCATTTTCAACAATGTGATTCCCTGAGGGCTGAGGATTAGCTGACCTGGGTAGCCGGACCCTGCCGGCCGGCCCTCCACAGGTGTGCCTGTGTTGAGGTCAATATAAACAGAGCTGCAGGCAGCAATAGCCCCTGAAGCTGTGCCTGACTCCATATTCTCTGCCCCGTCAGCAGTGCCGGGGCTGTGCTGGTGGGAGGGAGTGAGGGGCCACGGCTTTGTGGGTGGCCCGTTGTGAGTGGGTCTCTGCTGGACTTTCTGCAGGAGTTGCCAGGCTGCCACCTGTAAAGAAGAGGATGTGTCACCCATAACTTCCGCTGGAATTTCTCTCCGGACAGAGGTGAGGAAGGAAAAAAGCAGTGGGGACAGGGACAGGAGGGGTATCTCAGGCAGGGCAATGGAAAGCTTCCAGAAGAGCGCCCAGGGCCAGGACCATCCTGGCTGGCCTGCAGGAACCAAGTTGGCCTGCGTGCTGTGGCTGGTGTGGCTTCACGGCCCTTCCTCTAGGCTTTCAAGCCCTTGTACATATTCAGGTGTTTTACCTTGGAAGGGTGGGAAAAGTTCAACACCAGCTGGCCTGGGGCTCAGCTCACGGTTACTCACAGATGCCTCGGCATGGCCCACAGCTTTGCAATGAGAACGCTCCTTGCGTAGGAGTGGGCTGCTGGCTCTATGGGAGATGATTCCCCACCTCTGTCCAATTTCAGAATTGTTTACCGCTGGAACAAGTGCCCTGATATGGTTTTCCTCTGTCTATCTGGTGGGTTCAGTTTTTTTTTTCTTTTTTGGTTCAAGTTAGATTTTATTCCTCTTTTATGTATTTATAGATATAAGCATGGAAATAATTCATTCATATAAATACATCTGTGTGAAGGGAATAACTTTTTCCTGTTTTATTTTTAAATTTGATTTTTAAAAATTTTAAAATTTAATTTTATTTATTTTGTTATACAGCAGGTTATTATTAGTTATGTATTTTATGCATATACATGTATACAGGTCAATCCCAATCTCCCAACTCATCCCAACACCACCTCCCCATGGCTTCCCACACTTGGTGTCCATACGTGTTTTCTCTATCTCTGTCTCTATTTCTTCCCTGCGAAACAGTTCATCTGTACCATTTTTCTAGGTTCCATATATATGCATTAATATACAATATTTGTTTTCCTCTTTCTGACTTACTTCATTCTGTATGACAGTCTCTAGATCCATCGACGTCTCTACAAATGACCCAGTTTCATTCCTTCTTATGGCTGAGTAATATTCCATTTTATATATGTACCACATCTTTATCCATTCGTCTGTCTGAGGGTATTTAGGTTGCTTCCATTACCTGGCTATTGTAAATAGTGCTGAAATGAGCATTGTGGTGAATGTGCCTTTTTGATTTATGGTTTTCTCTGGGTATATGCCCAGAAGTGGGATTGCTGGATCATATGTTAATTCTATTTCTAGCTTTTTTTAAGGAAACTCCATACTGTTCTCCATCGTGACTGTATCAATTTACATTTCCACCACAAGTGGAAGAGGGATCCTTTTGTCCACACCCTCCCCAGAATTCGTTGTTTGTAGATTTTCTGATGATGCCAATTGTAACAGGTGTGAGGTGATACCTCATTGTAGTTTTGATTTGCATTTCTCTAATAATTAGTGATGTTCAGCAGCTTTTCATGTGCATCTTGGCCATCTCTGTGTCTGCTTTGAAGAAACGTCTCTTTAGATCTTATGCCCATTTTTGTATTGGGTTGTTTGTTTTTTTAATATTAAGCTGCATGAGCTCTTTAAATATATTGGATATTAAACCTTTGTCCTTTGATTCGTTTGCAAATATTTTCGCCTATTCTCAGGGATGATTTTTTGCCATTCCCGTTTTTTTAACAAAAAAAGAAAGAAAGAAAAAGAAGCAGAACACTAATGTGTGTAAAATATGCCTTTTGAAACTGTCGTTTTGAAATATGGACCTCCTTTGAATTTTTTGGTCGATATATGAACCCAGGATTTGTTTTCATGGCAGGTGTCATTTACAGGCCTGCAATGATTTTGAATATCAACTGACCATTAGCGCTGGGATTAAAGCTGCTGTTGTGTGAAACGGCCACAAGGTGGCAGCAGTTCTCCCTTACCAAATCTGGTTACTGGGGAAACAGAGCCTCAATGGAAGTCGTGCTCTAGAGTGGATTTTAGAATGGAATGTGCCAGGAGAAAGCCCCTCAAGTTTGTCTCACTACTTCTTGTTCGTGTTTTTAATTTAATTTTTTATTTTTTATTACAGCAAATTTGATTACAATGTTTGGCTTGTTGTAGGTGTGGAAGATGTGGTTCTTTTACACATACACATATGTCTGTTCTTCCTGGGATCCTTTTCCCATGTACTTTATGACAGAATGTTGAGTAGTCTTCTCTTGGTATTCTGTAGGTCTTTGGTGATTATATATGTCACCTGTGTTTGTATATGTCTGTTAACCCCAATATCATAATGAAACCAATCCTCACACCTTTCCATTGGTGAAGAATAAGTTTGTTGAATGAATCTGTGATTGCCCTTCTGCGTGGAAATATCTGCCCTGGTATCCATTTTTCAGTCACACCTATAAAAGATATGATATGATATGTGTCTTTCACTTTCGGACTTACTACAAGTCAAGTGATTACCTCTAGACACACCTACGGTGCTGCAAATGGCATTGTGTCCTTTTATTCCTTGGCTTCTATTCTGCCTTAGCGAGGTCCATTTTCAACAATGTGATTCCCTGAGGGCTGAGGATTAGCTGACCTGGGTAGCCGGACCCTGCCGGCCGGCACTCCCCAGGTGTGCCTGGGTTGAGGTCAATATAAACAGCGCTGCAGGCAGCATTATCCCCTGAAGCTGTGCCTGACTCCATATTCTCTGACCCGTCAGCAGTGTCGGGGCTGTGCTGGTGGGAGGGAGTGAGGGGCCACGGCTTTGTGCATGGCCCGGTGTGAGTGGGTCTCTGCTGGACTTTCTGCAGGAGTTGCCAGGCTTCCACCTGTAAAGAAGAGGATGTGTCACTCATACCTTCCGCTGGAATTTCTCTCTGGACAGAGGTGAGGAAGGAAAAAAGCAGTGGGGGCCGGGACAGGAGGGGTATCTCAGGCAGAGCAATGGAAAGCTTCCAGAAGAGCGCCCAGGGCCAGGACCTTGCTGGATGTCCTGCAGGCACCAAGTTGGCCTGCGTGCTGTCGCTGGTGTGGCTCCACGGCCCTTCCTCTAGGCTTACAAGCCCTTGTACATATTCAGGTGTTTTACCTGGGAAGGGTGGGAAAAGTTCAACAGCAGCTGGCCTGGGGCTCAGCTCACGGTTACTCACAGATGCCTCGGCATGCCCCACCGCTTTGCAATGATGATGCTCCTTGTGTAGGAGTGGGCTGCTGGCTCTATGGGAGATGATTCCCCACCTCTGACCAATTTCAGAATTGTTTACCGCTGGAGCAAGTGCCCTGATAGGGTTTTCCTCTGTCTAACTCGTGGGTTCAGGTTTTTTTTTCGTTTTTGGTTCAAGTTAGATTTTATTCCTCTTTTATGTATTTATAGATATAAGCATGGAAATAATTCATTCATATAAATACATCTGTGTGAAGGGAAGAACATTTTTCTGTTTTATTTTTAAATTTTATTTCTTAAAATTTTGAAATTTAATTTTATATATTTTTTTATACAGCAGGTTATTATTAGTTATGTATTTTATGCATATACATGTATACAGGTCAATCCCAATCTCCCAACTCATCCCAACACCACCTCCCCATGGCTTCCCACACTTGGTGTCCATACGTGTGTTCTCTACCTCTGTGTCTCTATTTCTTCCTTGCAAACCAGTTCATCTGTACCATTTCTCTAGGTTCCACATATATGCATTAATATACAATATTTGTTTTTCTCTTTCTGACTTACTTCATTCTGTATGACAGTCTCTAGATCCATCGACGTCGCTACAAATGACCCAGTTTCATTCCTTCCTATGGCTGAGTAATATTCCATTTTATATATGTACCACATCTTTATCCATTCGTCTGTCTGAGGGTATTTAGGTTGCTTCCATTACCTGGCTATTGTAAATAGTGCTGAAATGAGCATTGTGGTGAATGTGCCTTTTTGATTTATGGTTTTCTCTGGGTATATGCCCAGAAGTGGGATTGCTGGATCATATGGTAATTCTATTTCTAGCTTTTTTTAAGGAAACTCCATACTGTTCTCCATAGTGACTCTATCAATTTACATTTCCACCACTAGTGGAAGAGGGATCCTTTTGTCCACACCCTCCCCAGAATTCGTTGTTTGTAGATTTTCTGATAATGCCGATTCTAACATGTGTGAGTTGATACCTCATTGTAGTTTTGATTTGCATTTCTCTAATAATTAGTGATGTTGAGCAGCTTTTCATGTGCGTCTTGGCCATCTCTGTGTCTTCTTTGAAGAAACGTCTCTTTAGATCTTCTGCCCATTTTTGTATTGGGTTGTTTGTTTTTTTAATATTAAGCTGCATGAGCTCTTTATATATATTGGAGATTAAACCTTTGTCCATTGATTCGTTTGCAAATATTTTCGCCCATTGTGAGGGATGCTTTTTGCCATTCCCGTTTTTTTAACAAAAAAAGAAAGAAAGAAAAAGAAGCAGAACACTAATGTGTGTAAAATATGCCTTTTGAAACTGTCGTTTTGAAATATGGATGTCCTTTGAAATTTTTGGTCGATATATGAACCCAGGATTTGTTTCCAGGGCAGGTGTCATTTGCAGGCCTGCAATGATTTTGAATATCAACTGACCATTAGCGCTGGGATTATGCTGCTGTTTTGTGAAACGGCCACAAGGTGGCAGCAGTTCTCCCTTACCAAATCTGGTTAATGGGGCAACAGAGCCTCAATGGAAGTCATGTTCTAGACTGGAATTTAGAATGGAATGTGCCAGGAGAAAGCCCCTCAAGTTTGTCTCACTACTTCTTGTTCGTGTTTTTAATTTAATTTTTTTATTTTTTATAACAGCAAATTTGATTACAATGTTTGGCTTGTTGTAGGTGTGGAAGATGTGGTTCTTTTACACATATACATATGTCTGTTCTTCCTGGGATCCTTTTCCCATGTACCTTATGACAGAATGTTGAGTAGTCTTCTCTTGGTATTCTGTAGGTCTTTGGTGATTATATATGTCACCTGTGTTTGTATATGTCTGTTAACCCCAATATCATAATGAAACCAATCCTCACACCTTTCCATTGGTGAACCATAAGTTTGTTGAATGAATCTGTGATTGCCATTCTGCGTGGAAATATCTGCCCTGGTATCCATTTTTCGGTCACACCTATAAGAGATATGATATGATATGTGTCTTTCACTTTCTGACTTACTACAAGTCACGTGATTACCTCTAGACACACCTACGGTGCTGCAAATGGCATTGTGTCCTTTTATTCCTTGGCTTCTGTTCTGCCTTAGTGAGGTCCATTTTCAACAATGTGATTCCCTGAGGGCTGAGGATTAGCTGACCTGGGTAGCCTGACCCTGCCGGCCGGCGCTACCCAGGTGTGCCTGGGTTGAGGTCAATATAAACAGCGCTGCAGGCAGCAATAGCCCCTGAAGCTGTGCCTGACTCCATATTCTCTGCCCCGTCAGCAGTGTCGGGGCTGTGCTGGTGGGAGGGAGTGAGGGGCCATGGCTTTGTGGGTGGCCCGGTGTGAGTGGGTCTCTGCTGGACTTTCTGCAGGAGTTGCCAGGCTTCCACCTGTAAAGAAGAGGATGTGTCACCCATACATTCCGCTGGAATTTCTCTCCGGAAATAGGTGAGGAAGGAAAAAAGCAGTGGGGGCCGGGAAAGGAGGGGTATCTCAGGCAGGGCAATGGAAAGCTTCCAGAAGAGCGCCCAGGGCCAGGACCATCCTGGCTGGCCTGCAGGCACCAAGTTGGCCTGCGTGCTGTCGCTGGTGTGGCTCCACGGCCCTTCCTCTAGGCTTTCAAGCCCTTGTACATATTCAGGTGTTTTACCTGGGAAGGGTGGGAAAAGTTCAACAGCAGCTGGCCTGGGGCTCAGCTCACGGTTACTCACAGATGCCTCGGCATGGCCCCCAGCTTTGCAATGAGGACGCTCCTTGCGTAGGAGTGCGCTGCTGGCTGTATGGGAGATGATTCCCCACCTCTGACCAATTTCAGAATTGTTTACCGCTGGAGCAAGTGCCCTGATAGGGTTTTCCTCTGTCTAACTCGTGTGTTCAGGTTTTTTTTTTCTTTTTTGGTTCAAGTTAGATTTTATTCCTCTTTTATGTATTTATAGATATAAGCATGGAAATAATTCATTCATATAAATACATCTGTGTGAAGGGAAGAACTTTTTTCTGTTTTATTTTTAAATTTTATTTTTAAAAATTTTGAAATTTAATATTATTTATTTTTTATACAGCAGGTTATTATTAGTTATGTATTTTATGTATACAGGTCAATCCCAGTCTCCCAACTCATCCCAACACCACCTCCCCATGGCTTCCCACACTTGGTGTCCATACGTGTGTTATCTACCTCTGTGTCTCTATTTCTTCCCTGCAAACCAGTTCATCTGTACCATTTTGCTAGGTTCCACATATATGCATTAATATACAATATTTGTTTTTCTCTTTCTGACTTACTTCATTCTGTATGACAGTCTCTAGATCCATCGACGTCTCTACAAATGACCCAATTTCATTCCTTCTTATGGCTGAGTAATATTCCATTTTATATATGTACCACATCTTTAATCATTCGTCTGTCTGTGTTGATTTAGGTTGCTTCCATTACCTGGCTATTGTAAATAGTGCTGAAATGAGCATTGTGGTGAATGTGCCTTTTTGATTTATGGTTTTCTCTGGGTATATGCCCAGAAGTGGGATTGCTGGATCATATGGTAATTCTATTTCTAGCTTTTTTTAAGGAAACTCCATACTGTTCTCCATAGTGACTCTATCAATTTACATTTCCACCAATAGTGGAAGAGGGATCCTTTTGTCCACACCCTCCCCAGAATTCGTTGTTTGTAGATTTTCTGATGATGCCGATTCTAACAGGTGTGAGGTGATACCTCATTGTAGTTTTGATTTGCATTTCTCTAATAATTAGTGATGTTGAGCAGCTTTTCATGTGCGTCTTGGCCATCTCTGTGTCTTCTTTGAAGAAACGTCTCTTTAGATCTTCTGCCCATTTTTGTATTGGGTTGTTTGTTTTTTTAATATTAAGCTGCATGAGCTCTTTATATATATTGGAGATTAAACCTTTGTCCATTGATTCGTTTGCAAATATTTTCGCCCATTCTGAGGGATGCTTTTTGCCATTCCCGTTTTTTTAACAAAGAAAGAAAGAAAGAAAAAGAAGCAGAACACTAATGTGTGTAAAATATGCCTTTTGAAACTGTCGTTTTGAAATATGGACGTCCTTTGAAATTTTTGGTCGATATATGAACCCAGGATTTGTTTTCAGGGAAGGTGTCATTTACAGGCCTGCAATGATTTTGAATATCAACTGACCATTAGCGCTGGGATTAAGCTGCTGTTGTGTGAAACGGCCACAAGGTGGCAGCAGTTCTCCCTTACCAAATCTGGTTACTGGGGAAACAGAGCCTCAATGGAAGTCGTGCTCTAGAGTGGATTTTAGAATGGAATGTGCCAGGAGAAAGCCCCTCAAGTTTGTCTCACTACTTCTTGTTCGTGTTTTTAATTTAATTTTTTATTTTTTATTACAGCAAATTTGATTACAATGTTTGGCTTGTTGTAGGTGTGGAAGATGTGGTTCTTTTACACATATACATATGTCTGTTCTTCCTGGGATCCTTTTCCCATGTACCTTATGACAGAATGTTGCGTAGTCTTCTCTTGGTATTCTGTAGGTCTTTGGTGATTGTATATGTCACCTGTGTTTGTATATGTCTGTTAACCCCAATATCATAATGAAACCAATCCTCACACCTTTCCATTGGTGAACCATAAGTTTGTTTAATGAATCTGTGATTGCCCTTCTGCGTGGAAATATCTGCCCTGGTATCCATTTTTCTGTCACACCTATAAGAGATATGATATGATATGTGTCTTTCACTTTCTGACTTACTACAAGTCACATGATTACCTCTAGACACACCTACGATGCTGCAAATGGCATTGTGTCCTTTTATTCCTTGGCTTCTATTCTGCCTTAGTGAGCTCCATTTTCAACAATGTGATTCCCTGAGGGCTGAGGATTAGCTGACCTGGGTAGCCGGACCCTGCCGGCCGGCCCTCCACAGGTGTGCCTGTGTTGAGGTCAATATAAACAGAGCTGCAGGCAGCAATAGCCCCTGAAGCTGTGCCTGACTCCATATTCTCTGCCCCGTCAGCAGTCTCGGGGCTGTGCTGGTGGGAGGGAGTGAGGGGCCATGGCTTTGTGGGTGGCCCGTTGTGAGTGGGTCTCTGCTGGACTTTCTGCAGGAGTTGCCAGGCTGCCACCTGTAAAGAAGAGGATGTGTCACCCATACCTTCCGCTGGAATTTCTCTCCGGACAGAGGTGAGGAAGGAAAAAAGCAGTGGGGACAGGGACAGGAGGGGTATCTCAGGCAGGGCAATGGAAAGCTTCCAGAAGAGCGCCCAGGACCAGGACCATCCTGGCTGGCCTGCAGGAACCAAGTTGGCCTGCGTGCTGTGGCTGGTGTGGCTTCACGGCCCTTCCTCTAGGCTTTCAAGCCCTTGTACATATTCAGGTGTTTTACCTTGGAAGGGTGGGAAAAGTTCAACACCAGCTGGCCTGGGGCTCAGCTCACGGTTACTCACAGATGCCTCGGCATGGCCCACAGCTTTGCAATGAGAACGCTCCTTGCGTAGGAGTGGGCTGCTGGCTCTATGGGAGATGATTCCCCACCTCTGTCCAATTTCAGAATTGTTTACCGCTGGAACAAGTGCCCTGATATGGTTTTCCTCTGTCTATCTGGTGGGTTCAGTTTTTTTTTCTTTTTTGGTTCAAGTTAGATTTTATTCCTCTTTTATGTATTTATAGATATAAGCATGGAAATAATTCATTCATATAAATACATCTGTGTGAAGGGAATAACTTTTTCCTGTTTTATTTTTAAATTTGATTTTTAAAAATTTTAAAATTTAATTTTATTTATTTTGTTATACAGCAGGTTATTATTAGTTATGTGTTTTATGCATATACATGTATACAGGTCAATCCCAATCTCCCAACTCATCCCAACACCACCTCCCCATGGCTTCCCACACTTGGTGTCCATACGTGTTTTCTCTATCTCTGTCTCTATTTCTGCCCTGCGAAACAGTTCATCTGTACCATTTTTCTAGGTTCCATATATATGCATTAATATACAATATTTGTTTTCCTCTTTCTGACTTACTTCATTCTGTATGACAGTCTCTAGATCCATCGACGTCTCTACAAATGACCCAGTTTCATTCCTTCTTATGGCTGAGTAATATTCCATTTTATATATGTACCACATCTTTATCCATTCGTCTGTCTGAGGGTATTTAGGTTGCTTCCATTACCTGGCTATTGTAAATAGTGCTGAAATGAGCATTGTGGTGAATGTGCCTTTTTGATTTATGGTTTTCTCTGGGTATATGCCCAGAAGTGGGATTGCTGGATCATATGTTAATTCTATTTCTAGCTTTTTTTAAGGAAACTCCATACTGTTCTCCATCGTGACTGTATCAATTTACATTTCCACCACAAGTGGAAGAGGGATCCTTTTGTCCACACCCTCCCCAGAATTCGTTGTTTGTAGATTTTCTGATGATGCCAATTGTAACAGGTGTGAGGTGATACCTCATTGTAGTTTTGATTTGCATTTCTCTAATAATTAGTGATGTTCAGCAGCTTTTCATGTGCGTCTTGGCCATCTCTGTGTCTGCTTTGAAGAAACGTCTCTTTAGATCTTATGCCCATTTTTGTATTGGGTTGTTTGTTTTTTTAATATTAAGCTGCATGAGCTCTTTAAATATATTGGATATTAAACCTTTGTCCTTTGATTCGTTTGCAAATATTTTCGCCTATTCTCAGGGATGATTTTTTGCCATTCCCGTTTTTTTAACAAAAAAAGAAAGAAAGAAAAAGAAGCAGAACACTAATGTGTGTAAAATATGCCTTTTGAAACTGTCGTTTTGAAATATGGACCTCCTTTGAATTTTTTGGTCGATATATGAACCCAGGATTTGTTTTCATGGCAGGTGTCATTTACAGGCCTGCAATGATTTTGAATATCAACTGACCATTAGCGCTGGGATTAAAGCTGCTGTTGTGTGAAACGGCCACAAGGTGGCAGCAGTTCTCCCTTACCAAATCTGGTTACTGGGGAAACAGAGCCTCAATGGAAGTCGTGCTCTAGAGTGGATTTTAGAATGGAATGTGCCAGGAGAAAGCCCCTCAAGTTTGTCTCACTACTTCTTGTTCGTGTTTTTAATTTAATTTTTTATTTTTTATTACAGCAAATTTGATTACAATGTTTGGCTTGTTGTAGGTGTGGAAGATGTGGTTCTTTTACACATACACATATGTCTGTTCTTCCTGGGATCCTTTTCCCATGTACTTTATGACAGAATGTTGAGTAGTCTTCTCTTGGTATTCTGTAGGTCTTTGGTGATTATATATGTCACCTGTGTTTGTATATGTCTGTTAACCCCAATATCATAATGAAACCAATCCTCACACCTTTCCATTGGTGAACCATAAGTTTGTTGAATGAATCTGTGATTGCCCTTCTCCGTGGAAATATCTGCCCTGGTATCCATTTTTCAGTCACACCTATAAGAGATATGATATGATATGTGTCTTTCACTTTCGGACTTACTACAAGTCAAGTGATTACCTCTAGACACACCTACGGTGCTGCAAATGGCATTGTGTCCTTTTATTCCTTGGCTTCTATTCTGCCTTAGCGAGGTCCATTTTCAACAATGTGATTCCCTGAGGGCTGAGGATTAGCTGACCTGGGTAGCCTGACCCTGCCGGCCGGGACTCCCCAGGTGTGCCTGGGTTGAGGTCAATATAAACAGCGCTGCAGGCAGCATTAGCCCCTGAAGCTGTGCCTGACTCCATATTCTCTGACCCGTCAGCAGTGTCGGGGCTGTGCTGGTGGGAGGGAGTGAGGGGCCACGGCTTTGTGCATGGCCCGGTGTGAGTGGGTCTCTGCTGGACTTTCTGCAGGAGTTGCCAGGCTTCCACCTGTAAAGAAGAGGATGTGTCACCCATACCTTCCGCTGGAATTTCTCTCTGGACAGAGGTGAGGAAGGAAAAAAGCAGTGGGGGCCGGGACAGGAGGGGTATCTCAGGCAGGGCAATGGAAAGCTTCCAGAAGAGCGCCCAGGGCCAGGACCTTGCTGGATGTCCTGCAGGCACCAAGTTGGCCTGCGTGCTGTCGCTGGTGTGGCTCCACGGCCCTTCCTCTAGGCTTACAAGCCCTTGTACATATTCAGGTGTTTTACCTGGGAAGGGTGGGAAAAGTTCAACAGCAGCTGGCCTGGGGCTCAGCTCACGGTTACTCACAGATGCCTCGGCATGCCCCACCGCTTTGCAATGATGATGCTCCTTGCGTAGGAGTGGGCTGCTGGCTCTATGGGAGATGATTCCCCACCTCTGACCAATTTCAGAATTGTTTACCGCTGGAGCAAGTGCCCTGATAGGGTTTTCCTCTGTCTAACTCGTGGGTTCAGGTTTTTTTTTTCGTTTTTGGTTCAAGTTAGATTTTATTCCTCTTTTATGTATTTATAGATATAAGCATGGAAATAATTCATTCATATAAATACATCTGTGTGAAGGGAAGAACATTTTTCTGTTTTATTTTTAAATTTTATTTCTTAAAATTTTGAAATTTAATTTTATATATTTTTTTATACAGCAGGTTATTATTAGTTATGTATTTTATGCATATACATGTATACAGGTCAATCCCAATCTCCCAACTCATCCCAACACCACCTCCCCATGGCTTCCCACACTTGGTGTCCATACGTGTGTTCTCTACCTCTGTGTCTCTATTTCTTCCTTGCAAACCAGTTCATCTGTACCATTTCTCTAGGTTCCACATATATGCATTAATATACAATATTTGTTTTTCTCTTTCTGACTTACTTCATTCTGTATGACAGTCTCTAGATCCATCGACGTCGCTACAAATGACCCAGTTTCATTCCTTCCTATGGCTGAGTAATATTCCATTTTATATATGTACCACATCTTTATCCATTCGTCTGTCTGTGGGTATTTAGGTTGCTTCCATTACCTGGCTATTGTAAATAGTGCTGAAATGAGCATTGTGGTGAATGTGCCTTTTTGATTTATGGTTTTCTCTGGGTATATGCCCAGAAGTGGGATTGCTGGATCATATGGTAATTCTATTTCTAGCTTTTTTTAAGGAAACTCCATACTGTTCTCCATAGTGACTCTATCAATTTACATTTCCACCACTAGTGGAAGAGGGATCCTTTTGTCCACACCCTCCCCAGAATTCGTTGTTTGTAGATTTTCTGATAATGCCGATTCTAACATGTGTGAGTTGATACCTCATTGTAGTTTTGATTTGCATTTCTCTAATAATTAGTGATGTTGAGCAGCTTTTCATGTGCGTCTTGGCCATCTCTGTGTCTTCTTTGAAGAAACGTCTCTTTAGATCTTCTGCCCATTTTTGTATTGGGTTGTTTGTTTTTTTAATATTAAGCTGCATGAGCTCTTTATATATATTGGAGATTAAACCTTTGTCCATTGATTCGTTTGCAAATATTTTCGCCCATTGTGAGGGATGCTTTTTGCCATTCCCGTTTTTTTAACAAAAAAAGAAAGAAAGAAAAAGAAGCAGAACACTAATGTGTGTAAAATATGCCTTTTGAAACTGTCGTTTTGAAATATGGATGTCCTTTGAAATTTTTGGTCGATATATGAACCCAGGATTTGTTTCCAGGGCAGGTGTCATTTGCAGGCCTGCAATGATTTTGAATATCAACTGACCATTAGCGCTGGGATTATGCTGCTGTTTTGTGAAACGGCCACAAGGTGGCAGCAGTTCTCCCTTACCAAATCTGGTTACTGGGGCAACAGAGCCTCAATGGAAGTCATGTTCTAGACTGGAATTTAGAATGGAATGTGCCAGGAGAAAGCCCCTCAAGTTTGTCTCACTACTTCTTGTTCGTGTTTTTAATTTATTTTTTTTATTTTTTATAACAGCAAATTTGATTAAAATGTTTGGCTTGTTGTAGGTGTGGAAGATGTGGTTCTTTTACACATATACATATGTCTGTTCTTCCTGAGATCCTTTTCCCATGTACCTTATGACAGAATGTTGAGTAGTCTTCTCTTGGTATTCTGTAGGTCTTTGGTGATTATATATGTCACCTGTGTTTGTATATGTCTGTTAACCCCAATATCATAATGAAACCAATCCTCACACCTTTCCATTGGTGAACCATAAGTTTGTTGAATGAATCTGTGATTGCCCTTCTGCGTGGAAATATCTGCCCTGGTATCCATTTTTCGGTCACACCTATAAGAGATATGATATGATATGTGTCTTTCACTTTCTGACTTACTACAAGTCACGTGATTACCTCTAGACACACCTACGGTGCTGCAAATGGCATTGTGTCCTTTTATTCCTTGGCTTCTGTTCTGCCTTAGTGAGGTCCATTTTCAACAATGTGATTCCCTGAGGGCTGAGGATTAGCTGACCTGGGTAGCCTGACCCTGCCGGCCGGCGCTACCCAGGTGTGCCTGGGTTGAGGTCAATATAAACAGCGCTGCAGGCAGCAATAGCCCCTGAAGCTGTGCCTGACTCCATATTCTCTGCCCCGTCAGCAGTGTCGGGGCTGTGCTGGTGGGAGGGAGTGAGGGGCCATGGCTTTGTGGGTGGCCTGGTGTGAGTGGGTCTCTGCTGGACTTTCTGCAGGAGTTGCCAGGCTTCCACCTGTAAAGAAGAGGATGTGTCACCCATACATTCCGCTGGAATTTCTCTCCGGAAATAGGTGAGGAAGGAAAAAAGCAGTGGGGGCCGGGAAAGGAGGGGTATCTCAGGCAGGGCAATGGAAAGCTTCCAGAAGAGCGCCCAGGGCCAGGACCATCCTGGCTGGCCTGCAGGCACCAAGTTGGCCTGCGTGCTGTCGCTGGTGTGGCTCCACGGCCCTTCCTCTAGGCTTTCAAGCCCTTGTACATATTCAGGTGTTTTACCTGGGAAGGGTGGGAAAAGTTCAACAGCAGCTGGCCTGGGGCTCAGCTCACGGTTACTCACAGATGCCTCGGCATGGCCCCCAGCTTTGCAATGAGGACGCTCCTTGCGTAGGAGTGCGCTGCTGGCTCTATGGGAGATGATTCCCCACCTCTGACCAATTTCAGAATTGTTTACCGCTGGAGCAAGTGCCCTGATAGGGTTTTCCTCTGTCTAACTCGTGGGTTCAGGTTTTTTTTTTTCTTTTTTGGTTCAAGTTAGATTTTATTCCTCTTTTATGTATTTATAGATATAAGCATGGAAATAATTCATTCATATAAATACATCTGTGTGAAGGGAAGAACTTTTTTCTGTTTTATTTTTAAATTTTATTTTTAAAAATTTTGAAATTTAATATTATTTATTTTTTATACAGCAGGTTATTATTAGTTATGTATTTTATGCATATACATGTATACAGGTCAATCCCAGTCTCCCAACTCATCCCAACACCACCTCCCCATGGCTTCCCACACTTGGTGTCCATACGTGTGTTATCTACCTCTGTGTCTCTATTTCTTCCCTGCAAACCAGTTCATCTGTACCATTTTGCTAGGTTCCACATATATGCATTAATATACAATATTTGTTTTTCTCTTTCTGACTTACTTCATTCTGTATGACAGTCTCTAGATCCATCGACGTCTCTACAAATGACCCAATTTCATTCCTTCTTATGGCTGAGTAATATTCCATTTTATATATGTACCACATCTTTAATCATTCGTCTGTCTGTGTTGATTTAGGTTGCTTCCATTACCTGGCTATTGTAAATAGTGCTGAAATGAGCATTGTGGTGAATGTGCCTTTTTGATTTATGGTTTTCTCTGGGTATATGCCCAGAAGTGGGATTGCTGGATCATATGGTAATTCTATTTCTAGCTTTTTTTAAGGAAACTCCATACTGTTCTCCATAGTGACTCTATCAATTTACATTTCCACCAATAGTGGAAGAGGGATCCTTTTGTCCACACCCTCCCCAGAATTCGTTGTTTGTAGATTTTCTGATGATGCCGATTCTAACAGGTGTGAGGTGATACCTCATTGTACTTTTGATTTGCATTTCTCTAATAATTAGTGATGTTGAGCAGCTTTTCATGTGCGTCTTGGCCATCTCTGTGTCTTCTTTGAAGAAACGTCTCTTTAGATCTTCTGCCCAGTTTTGTATTGGGTTGTTTGTTTTTTTAATATTAAGCTGCATGAGCTCTTTATATATATTGGAGATTAAACCTTTGTCCATTGATTCGTTTGCAAATATTTTCGCCCATTCTGAGGGATGCTTTTTGCCATTCCCGTTTTTTTAACAAAGAAAGAAAGAAAGAAAAAGAAGCAGAACACTAATGTGTGTAAAATATGCCTTTTGAAACTGTCGTTTTGAAATATGGACGTCCTTTGAAATTTTTGGTCGATATATGAACCCAGGATTTGTTTTCAGGGCAGGTGTCATTTACAGG
Organism: Hyperoodon ampullatus; assembly: GCF_949752795.1. Lineage (NCBI taxonomy): Eukaryota > Metazoa > Chordata > Mammalia > Artiodactyla > Ziphiidae > Hyperoodon > Hyperoodon ampullatus. The sequence goes on along the minus strand of NW_027640981.1, from coordinate 379,289 downwards.
CCTGCAATGATTTTGAATATCAACTGACCATTAGCGCTGAGATTATGCTGCTGTTGTGTGAAACGGCCACAAGGTGGCAGCAGTTCTCCCTTACCAAATCTGGTTACTGGGGAAACAGAGCCTCAATGGAAGTCGTGCTCTAGAGTGGATTTTAGAATGGAATGTGCCAGGAGAAAGCCCCTCAAGTTTGTCTCACTACTTCTTGTTCGTGTTTTTAATTTAATTTTTTATTTTTTATTACAGCAAATTTGATTACAATGTTTGGCTTGTTGTAGGTGTGGAAGATGTGGTTCTTTTACACATATACATATGTCTGTTCTTCCTGGGATCCTTTTCCCATGTACCTTATGACAGAATGTTGCGTAGTCTTCTCTTGGTATTCTGTAGGTCTTTGGTGATTGTATATGTCACCTGTGTTTGTATATGTCTGTTAACCCCAATATCATAATGAAACCAATCCTCACACCTTTCCATTGGTGAACCATAAGTTTGTTTAATGAATCTGTGATTGCCCTTCTGCTTGGAAATATCTGCCCTGGTATCCATTGTTCTGTCACACCTATAAGAGATATGATATGATATGTGTCTTTCACTTTCTGACTTACTACAAGTCACATGATTACCTCTAGACACACCTACGATGCTGCAAATGGCATTGTGTCCTTTTATTCCTTGGCTTCTATTCTGCCTTAGTGAGGTCCATTTTCAACAATGTGATTCCCTGAGGGCTGAGGATTAGCTGACCTGGGTAGCCGGACCCTGCCGGCCGGCCCTCCACAGGTGTGCCTGTGTTGAAGTCAATATAAACAGAGCTGCAGGCAGCAATAGCCCCTGAAGCTGTGCCTGACTCCATATTCTCTGCCCCGTCAGCAGTCTCGGGGCTGTGCTGGTGGGAGGGAGTGAGGGGCCACGGCTTTGTGGGTGGCCCGGTGTGAGTGGGTCTCTGCTGGACTTTCTGCAGGAGTTGCCAGGCTGCCACCTGTAAAGAAGAGGATGTGTCCCCCATACCTTCCTCTGGAATTTCTCTCCGGACAGAGGTGAGGAAGGAAAAAAGCAGTGGGGACAGGGACAGGAGGGGTATCTCAGGCAGGGCAATGGAAAGCTTCCAGAAGAGCGCCCAGGGCCAGGACCATCCTGGCTGGCCTGCAGGAACCAAGTTCGCCTGCGTGCTGTGGCTGGTGTGGCTTCACGGCCCTTCCTCTAGGCTTTCAAGCCCTTGTACATATTCAGGTGTTTTACCTTGGAAGGGTGGGAAAAGTTCAACACCAGCTGGCCTGGGGCTCAGCTCACGGTTACTCACAGATGCCTCGGCATGGCCCACAGCTTTGCAATGAGAACGCTCCTTGCGTAGGAGTGGTCTGCTGGCTCTATGGGAGATGATTCCCCACCTCTGTCCAATTTCAGAATTGTTTACCGCTGGAACAAGTGCCCTGATATGGTTTTCCTCTGTCTATCTGGTGGGTTCAGTTTTTTTTTTCTTTTTTGGTTCAAGTTAGATTTTATTCCTCTTTTATGTATTTATAGATATAAGCATGGAAATAATTCATTCATATAAATACATCTGTGTGAAGGGAATAACTTTTTCCTGTTTTATTTTTAAATTTGATTTTTAAAAATTTTAAAATTTAATTTTATTTATTTTGTTATACAGCAGGTTATTATTAGTTATGTATTTTATGCACATACATGTATACAGGTGAATCCCAATCTCCCAACTCATCCCAACACCACCTCCCCATGGCTTCCCACACTTGGTGTCCATACGTGTTTTCTCTATCTCTGTCTCTATTTCTTCCCTGCGAAACAGTTCATCTGTACCATTTTTCTAGGTTCCATATATATGCATTAATATACAATATTTGTTTTCCTCTTTCTGACTTACTTCATTCTGTATGGCAGTCTCTAGATCCATCGACGTCTCTACAAATGACCCAGTTTCATTCCTTCTTATGGCTGAGTAATATTCCATTTTATATATGTACCACATCTTTATCCATTCGTCTGTCTGAGGGTATTTAGGTTGCTTCCATTACCTGGCTATTGTAAATAGTGCTGAAATGAGCATTGTGGTGAATGTGCCTTTTTGATTTATGGTTTTCTCTGGGTATATGCCCAGAAGTGGGATTGCTGGATCATATGTTAATTCTATTTCTAGCTTTTTTTAAGGAAACTCCATACTGTTCTCCATCGTGACTGTATCAATTTACATTTCCACCACAAGTGGAAGAGGGATCCTTTTGTCCACACCCTCCCCAGAATTCGTTGTTTGTAGATTTTCTGATGATGCCAATTGTAACAGGTGTGAGATGATACCTCATTGTAGTTTTGATTTGCATTTCTCTAATAATTAGTGATGTTCAGCAGCTTTTCATGTGCGTCTTGGCCATCTCTGTGTCTGCTTTGAAGAAACGTCTCTTTAGATCTTATGCCCATTTTTGTATTGGGTTGTTTGTTTTTTTAATATTAAGCTGCATGAGCTCTTTAAATATATTGGATATTAAACCTTTGTCCTTTGATTCGTTTGCAAATATTTTCGCCTATTCTCAGGGATGATTTTTTGCCATTCCCGTTTTTTTAACAAAAAAAGAAAGAAAGAAAAAGAAGCAGAACACTAATGTGTGTAAAATATGCCTTTTGAAACTGTCGTTTTGAAATATGGACCTCCTTTGAATTTTTTGGTCGATATATGAACCCAGGATTTGTTTTCATGGCAGGTGTCATTTACAGGCCTGCAATGATTTTGAATATCAACTGACCATTAGCGCTGGGATTAAAGCTGCTGTTGTGTGAAACGGCCACAAGGTGGCAGCAGTTCTCCCTTACCAAATCTGGTTACTGGGGAAACAGAGCCTCAATGGAAGTCGTGCTCTAGAGTGGATTTTAGAATGGAATGTGCCAGGAGAAAGCCCCTCAAGTTTGTCTCACTACTTCTTGTTCGTGTTTTTAATTTAATTTTTTATTTTTTATTACAGCAAATTTGATTACAATGTTTGGCTTGTTGTAGGTGTGGAAGATGTGGTTCTTTTACACATACACATATGTCTGTTCTTCCTGGGATCCTTTTCCCATGTACTTTATGACAGAATGTTGAGTAGTCTTCTCTTGGTATTCTGTAGGTCTTTGGTGATTATATATGTCACCTGTGTTTGTATATGTCTGTTAACCCCAATATCATAATGAAACCAATCCTCACACCTTTCCATTGGTGAACCATAAGTTTGTTGAATGAATCTGTGATTGCCCTTCTCCGTGGAAATATCTGCCCTGGTATCCATTTTTCAGTCACACCTATAAGAGATATGATATGATATGTGTCTTTCACTTTCGGACTTACTACAAGTCAAGTGATTACCTCTAGACACACCTACGGTGCTGCAAATGGCATTGTGTCCTTTTATTCCTTGGCTTCTATTCTGCCTTAGCGAGGTCCATTTTCAACAATGTGATTCCCTGAGGGCTGAGGATTAGCTGACCTGGGTAGCCTGACCCTGCCGGCCGGGACTCCCCAGGTGTGCCTGGGTTGAGGTCAATATAAACAGCGCTGCAGGCAGCATTAGCCCCTGAAGCTGTGCCTGACTCCATATTCTCTGACCCGTCAGCAGTGTCGGGGCTGTGCTGGTGGGAGGGAGTGAGGGGCCACGGCTTTGTGCATGGCCCGGTGTGAGTGGGTCTCTGCTGGACTTTCTGCAGGAGTTGCCAGGCTTCCACCTGTAAAGAAGAGGATGTGTCACCCATACCTTCCGCTGGAATTTCTCTCTGGACAGAGGTGAGGAAGGAAAAAAGCAGTGGGGGCCGGGACAGGAGGGGTATCTCAGGCAGGGCAATGGAAAGCTTCCAGAAGAGCGCCCAGGGCCAGGACCTTGCTGGATGTCCTGCAGGCACCAAGTTGGCCTGCGTGCTGTCGCTGGTGTGGCTCCACGGCCCTTCCTCTAGGCTTACAAGCCCTTGTACATATTCAGGTGTTTTACCTGGGAAGGGTGGGAAAAGTTCAACAGCAGCTGGCCTGGGGCTCAGCTCACGGTTACTCACAGATGCCTCGGCATGCCCCACCGCTTTGCAATGATGATGCTCCTTGCGTAGGAGTGGGCTTCTGGCTCTATGGGAGATGATTCCCCACCTCTGACCAATTTCAGAATTGTTTACCGCTGGAGCAAGTGCCCTGATAGGGTTTTCCTCTGTCTAACTCGTGGGTTCAGGTTTTTTTTTTCGTTTTTGGTTCAAGTTAGATTTTATTCCTCTTTTATGTATTTATAGATATAAGCATGGAAATAATTCATTCATATAAATACATCTGTGTGAAGGGAAGAACATTTTTCTGTTTTATTTTTAAATTTTATTTCTTAAAATTTTGAAATTTAATTTTATATATTTTTTTATACAGCAGGTTATTATTAGTTATGTATTTTATGCATATACATGTATACAGGTCAATCCCAATCTCCCAACTCATCCCAACACCACCTCCCCATGGCTTCCCACACTTGGTGTCCATACGTGTGTTCTCTACCTCTGTGTCTCTAATTCTTCCCTGCAAACCAGTTCATCTGTACCATTTCTCTAGGTTCCACATATATGCATTAATATACAATATTTGTTTTTCTCTTTCTGACTTACTTCATTCTGTATGACAGTCTCTAGATCCATCGACGTCGCTACAAATGACCCAGTTTCATTCCTTCTTATGGCTGAGTAATATTCCATTTTATATATGTAACACATCTTTATCCATTCGTCTGTCTGTGGGTATTTAGGTTGCTTCCATTACCTGGCTATTGTAAATAGTGCTGAAATGAGCATTGTGGTGAATGTGCCTTTTTGATTTATGGTTTTCTCTGGATATATGCCCAGAAGTGGGATTGCTGGATCATATGGTAATTCTATTTCTAGCTTTTTTTAAGGAAACTCCATACTGTTCTCCATAGTGACTCTATCAATTTACATTTCCACGACTAGTGGAAGAGGTATCCTTTTGTACACACCCTCCCCAGAATTCGTTGTTTGTAGATTTTCTGATAATGCCGATTCTAACATGTGTGAGTTGATACCTCATTGTAGTTTTGATTTGCATTTCTCTAATAATTAGTGATGTTGAGCAGCTTTTCATGTGCGTCTTGGCCATCTCTGTGTCTTCTTTGAAGAAACGTCTCTTTAGATCTTCTGCCCATTTTTGTATTGGGTTGTTTGTTTTTTTTAATATTAAGCTGCATGAGCTCTTTATATATATTGGAGATTAAACCTTTGTCCATTGATTCGTTTGCAAATATTTTCGCCCATTCTGAGGGATGCTTTTTGCCATTCCCGCTTTTTTAACAAAAAAAGAAAGAAAGAAAAAGAAGCAGAACACTAATGTGTGTAAAATATGCCTTTTGAAACTGTCGTTTTGAATTATGGACGTCCTTTAAAATTTTTGGTCGATATATGAAACAAGAATATGTTTCCAGGGCAGGTGTCATTTACAGGCCTCCAATGATTTTGAATATCAACTGACCACTAGCGCTGGGATTAAAGCTGCTGTTGTGTGAAACGGCCACAAGGTGGCAGCAGTTCTCCCTTACCAAATCTGTTTACTGGGGTAACAGAGCCTCAATGGAAGTCGTGTTCTAGATTGGAATTTAGAATGGAATGTGCCAGGAGAAAGCCCCTCAAGTTTGTCTCACTACTTCTTGTTCGTGTTTTTAATTTAATTTTTTATTTTTTATTACAGCAAATTTGATTTCAATGTTTGGCTTGTTGTAGGTGTGGAAGATGTGGTTCTTTTACACATATACATATGTCTCTTCTTCCTGGGATCCTTTTCCCATGTACCTTATGACAGAATGTTGAGTAGTCTTCTCTTGGTATTCTGTAGGTCTTTAGTGATTATATATGTCACCTGTGTTTGTATATGTCTGTTAACCCCAATATCATAATGAAACCAGTCCTCACACCTTTCCATTGGTGAACCATAAGTTTGTTGAATGAATCTGTGATTGCCCTTCTCCGTGGAAATATCTGCCCTGGTGTCCATTTTTCGGTCACACCTATAAGAGATATGATATGATATGTGTCTTTCACTTTCGGACTTACTACAAGTCACATGATTACCTCTAGACACACCTACGGTGCTGCAAATGGCATGGTGTCCTTTTATTCCTTGGCTTCTATTCTGCCTTAGCTAGGTCCATTTTCAACAATGTGATTTCCTGAGGGCTGAGGATTAGCTGACCTGGGTAGCCTGACCCTGCCGGCCGGCCCTACCCAGGTGTGCCTGGGTTGAGGTCAATATAAACAGCACTGCAGGCAGCAATAGCCCCTGAAGCTGTGCCTGACTCCATATTCTCTGTCCCGTCAGCAGTCTCGGGGCTGTGGTGGTGCGAGGGATTGAGGGGCCACGGCTTTGTGGGTGGCCCGGTGTGAGTGGGTCTCTGCTGGACTTTCTGCAGGAGTTGCCAGGCTTCCACCTGTACAGAAGAGGGTGTGTCACCCATATCTTCCGCTTGAATTTCTCTCCGGACAGAGGTGAGGAAGGAAAAAAGCAGTGGGTGCCGGGACAGGAGGGGTATCTCAGGCAGGGCAATGGAAAGCTTCCAGAAGAGCGCCCAGGGCCAGGACCTTCCTGGCTGGCCTCCAGGCACCAAGTTGGCCTGCGTGCTGTCGCTGGTGTGGCTCCACGGCCCTTCCTCTAGGCTTTCAAGCCCTTATACATATTCAGGTGTTTTACCTGGGAAGGGTGGGAAAAGTTCAACAGCAGCTGGCCTGGGGCTCAGCTCACGATTACTCACAGATGCCTCGGGTCCCTTTCACTGAGGAAGGTGTAGGTCTCGTCTATTCCATAGTTTGTTTTAGGAACGGTACCTGTGCTTATATCAAACTCTGGTTTTATGCATCACCCCACCTCTCCTTCCCCCTTAAGCATGCATAAGAGTGCTTTCCAAAGGTGAGACTCTGTTCTCTTTCCTAACTCAGTTCAAGTGTAGCTATGTTTACAGGATCTTCATAAGTGATATCTTAATATAAGTTTCTTTTTCTGTGTGACTTATTTCACTTAGAAGCATCATACCTCAATCCACTCATTTTGCTGTTACTGGTCTTATGCCATTGATTGCATGGCTGAGGGATATTCCATCGTACGTAAGTACCACAATTTTTTGAACCATTTTTATATTTCCTGGGATATTTAATGTGTACCCAAGTTGAGGTTCTTGTAAGCAGTGCAGCCCTAAATTTTCGTGTGGCCCTGTCCTATTGATTTTCATGTTTCCCAAGGTATATTCCCTAGAATTGAAGTGCTCTTGGTTCTGTAACTCTGTTGTTTACTCGTTTTAGGGAACACAATGCACTCCTCCAGAGAGGCAGTTGGCAATTTACATTGCGCCCATCAGCAAAACAAGCCACCCTTTTCTCCGGGGCTGGTCTTGCCTTTCTGGATTTTACACATTTTGTGGATGTCCCTTTTGAACAGTGGGAAGTGATACTTCTTTGTGGTGCAGATTTGAATTGCCCGCTTGCTTGCTTGGCCAAAAAGGGCGTATGCGTTTTCTCCTGAATATATTCAGGAGAAAAGGCATACGCCCTTTTCGGCCAAGTGCATCATTGTTGAAGTTGTGCCCCTCTTCCAGTGCTTTAAAGGCGATTCCAACATACCTCTTGAAATCTGTTTCCTGCCTTTCTCCCTCGCTTTCACTTCCGTCTCGTTGCCTTCCCTCAACAGCTTTTTGGACGATAGTTTTCCTTTATTAGTCGGCCAATTTGTGAATTGCTGTGCCCCTGAGCTCCATTTTTCAACTCGTTTTTTGTGAGCTGACCGCAAGTCCAAAATTTTGGTTCAGGACCTATACTGGTTCCCTGTCAGGGGCTGAGACTTTGGTTAATTCTACTTTCTGCCGGGAAATTAGAGTGACATGTGCCCGTCCAAATCCCTAAGAGCTACTCTCTCATTGGTTCTCCCTCTTCCCTTTCATCCTCTGCCAAATTGGCAACCTGTGCGATCCAGGAGGTTAAAGGGGCTGTCTCTCCAAGTTGGGAGATTGAAAGTAAAGCAGCTGGAAAGTCAAACGGGAGCACCAGGAGAGGGACAAATTCTTGAGTTGTAGAAACCTTTCGTATTCACAGTGTGTCCATTCTCTAGGTTTCCTGTACATGTAATAGCTGTAGTAATATTCCCTTCAACCTGGGGAGTTGGGACCCATGGAATGGGTGCCACGCATTATTGTTTTAAGGGGTCTGCATTTGCTCAACCAATCTCACCAATCCTCTCATTCCCAAGTGTCCAGCCTTATGCCATATCCAGCTGTCATTGTAGATAGGGTCATTCCAGGTTTCATCAGAGACCCTGAAGGAATTGTAAAGAATTTCCCTGTTTTTTTTTTTTTGTTTGTGAATTTCCTTTTTATAGTGGGTTTGAGCTGATTCTCGCTGCCATGTTTATGCCAGTCTAGGCACACTTGATTCCCTTACGGAGACATATCAATCCATAGGTTTTAAGATTCTTACTAGTCAGATATATTCCTCTGCGGTAAATATGGGGTTTTGAGTCCCTTTCACTGAGGAAGGTGTAGGTCTTGTCTATTCCATAGTTGGTTTTTGGAACGGTTCCTGTGCTTATATCAAACTGTGGTTTTATGCATCACCCCACCTCTCCTTCCCCCTTAAGAAGGCATAAGAGTGTTTCCTAAACGTGAGACTCAGTTCTCTTTCCTAACTCAGTTCAAGTGTAGCCATGTTTACAGGATCTTCATAATTGATATCTTATGATAAGTTTCTTTTTCTGTGTGAGATATTTCACGTACAATCATTGTACCTTAATCCAATCATTTTGCTGCTACTGGTCTTATGACATTGATTGCATGGCTGAGGGATATTCCATCGTACATAAGTACCACAATTTTTTGTACCACTTTTATATTTCCTGGGATATATAAGGTGTACCCAAGTTGAGATTATTGTAAGCAGTGCAGCCCTAAATTTTGGGGTGGCTCTGTGTTATTGATTTTCAGTTTTCCCAAGGTATATTCCCTAGACTGGAAGTGCCCTTGGCTCTGTAGCTCTGTTGTTTACTTGTTTTAGGGAACACAATGCACTCCTCCAGAGAGGCAGTTGGCAATTTACATCCCGCCCATCAGCATAACAAGGCTCCCTGTTCTCCAGGGCCTGTCTTGCTTTTCTGGATTTTACAGTTTGTCCATGCCCCTTTGACCAGTGGGAAGTGATACTTCTTTGAAGTGCAGATTTGCATTTCCCGCTTGCTTGCTCAGCCAAAAAGGGCGTATGCGTTTTCTCCTGAATATATTCAGGAGAAAACGCATACGCCCTTTTTGCTCAAGTGCATCATTGTCGAAGTTGTGCCCCTCTTCCAGTGCTTTAAAGTCAATTCCAACGTACCAGTTGAAATCTGTTTCCTGCTATTCTGCATAGCTTTCATGTCCACCTCGTTGCCTTCCCTCAACAGATTTTTGGACAATAGTTGTCTTTATTACTCTGCCAGTTTGTGAATAGCTCTCCCCTATGCTCCATTTTTCAACTTGTTTTTTGTGAGCTGACCGAAATTCCAAAATTGTGGTTCAGGACCTATAATGGTTGCCGGTGGGTGGCTGAGACTTTGGTTAATTCTTCTTCCTGCTGGGAAATTAGAGTGACATGTGCCCGTCCAAATGCCTAAGAGCTACTCTCTCATTGGTTCTCCCTCTTCCCTTTCATCCTCTGCCAAATTGGCAACCTGTGCGAACCAGGAGGTTAAAGGGGCTGTTTCTCCAAGTTGGGAGATTGATAGAAAAGCATTTGGAAAATCAAACCGGATTACCAGGAGAGAGAGTATTCGTTGAGTTTTAGAAACCTTTCGTATTCACAGTGTGTCCATTCTCTATTTTTCGCTTACATGTTATATCTGTAGTAATATTCCCTTCAACCTGGAGAGTTGGGAGCCATGGAATGCGTGCCATTCATTATTGCTTTAAAAGGTCTGCATTTGCTCACCGAATCTCACCAATTCTCTCATTCCCAAGTGTCCATCCTTATGCCACATCCAGCTGTCGTTGTAGATAGGGTCAGTCCAGGTTTCATCAGAGACCCTGAAGGAATTGTAAAGAATTTCCATTTTTGTTTTGTTTTGTTTTTGAAATTCCTTTTTATACTGGGTTTGATCTGGTTCTCGCTGCCATGTTTATGCCAGTCTAGACACACTTGATTCCCTTATAGAGACATATCAATACATAGGTTTTAAGATTCTTACTAGTCAGATATATTCCTCTGCGGGAAATGTGGGGTTTTGAGTCCCTTTCACTGAGGAAGGTGTAGGTCTTGTCTATTCCATAGTTGGTTTTTGGAACAGTACCTGTGCTTATATCAAACTCCGGTTTTATGCATCACCCCACCTCTCCTTCCCCCTTAAGCAGGCATAAGAGTGCTTTCTAAATGTGAGACTCTGTTCTCTTTCCTAACTCAGTTCAAGTGTAGCCATGTTTACAGGATCTTCATAAGTGATATCTTATGATAAGTTTCTTTTTCTGTGTGACTTATTTAACTTAGAATCATCGTACCTTAATCTACTCATTTTGCTGCTACTGGTCTTATGACATTGACTTCATGGCTGAGGGATATTCCATCGTACATATGTACCACAGTTTTTTGAACCATTTTCATATTTCCTGGAATATTTAAGGTGTACCCAAGTTGAGGTTCTTGTAAGCAGTGCAGCCCTAAATTTTGAGGTGGCTCTGCCTTATTGATTTTCAGTTTTCCGAAGGTATATTCCCTAGACAGGAAGTGCCCTTGGCTCCGTAGTTCTGTTGTTTACTTGTTTTAGGGAACACATTGCACTCCTCCAGAGAAGCAGGTGGCAATTTATATCCCGCCCATCAGCATAACAAGACTCCCTGTTCTCCAGGGCCTGTCTTGCCTTTCTGGTTTTTACACATTTTGTGGATGTCCCTTTTGACCAGTGGGAAGTGATACTTCTTTGTAGTGCAGACTTGCATTGCCCGCTTGCTTTCTTGGACAAAAAGGGCGTATGCATTTTCTCCTTAATATATTCAGAAGAAAATGCATACGCCCTTTTTGGCCAAGTGCATCATTGTCGAAGTTGTGTCCCTCTTCCTGTGCTTTAAAGGCGATTCCAACGTACCTCTTGAAATCTGTTTCCTGCTATTCTGCCTCGCTTTCAAGTCCACCTCGTTGCCTTCCCATAACAGATTTTTGGACGATATTGTCCTTTATTACTCTGCCAGATTGTGAATTGCTGTGCCCTTGAGCTCATTTTTCAACTCGCTTTTTGTGAGCTGACCGCAAGTCCAAAATTTTGGTTCAGGACCTATGCTGGTTCCCGGTTGGTGGCTGTGACTTTGGTTACTTCTTCTTCCTGCTGGGAAGTTAGAGTGATATGTGCCCGTCCAAATGCCTAACAGCTACTCTCTCATTGGTTCTCCCTCTTCCCTTTCATCCTCTGCAAAATTGGAAACGTGTGAGAACCAGGAGGTTAAAGGGGCTGTCTCTCCATGTTGGGAGGTTGATAGTAAAGCAGATGGAAAGTCAAACTGGAGCACCAGGAGAGGGACTATTCGTTGAGTTTTAGAAACCTTTCGTATTCACAGAGTGTCCGTTCTCTAGGTTTCCTGTACATGTTATATCTGTAGTACTATTCTCTTCAACCTGGAGAGTTGGGACCCATGGAATGGGTGCCAGACATTTGTGCTTTAAAGGGTCTGCATTTGCTCACCCAATCTCACCAATCGTCTCAGTCCCAAGTGTCCCTCCTTATGCCACATCCAGCTGTCATTGTAGGTAGGGTCATTCCAGGTTTCATCAGAGACCCTGAAAGAATTGGAAAGAATTTCCCAGTTTTTTTGTTTTGTTTTTGAACTTCCTTTTTATAGTGGGTTTGAGCTGATTCTCGCTGCCATGTTTATGCCAGTCTAGACACACTTGATTCCCTTACGGAGACATATCAATCCATAGGTTTTAAGATTCTTAGTAGTCAGATATATTCCTCTGCGGGAAATATGGGGCTTTGAATCCCTTTCACTGAGGAAGGTGTAGGTCTTGTCTATTCCATAGTTGGTTTTTGGAACGGTACCTGTGCTTATATCAAACTCTGGTTTTATGCATCACCCCACCTCTCCTTCCCACTTAAGCAGGCATAAGAGTGTTTTCTAAATGTGAGAGACTGTTCTCTTTCCTATCTCAGTTCAAGTGTAGCCATGTTTACAGGATCTTCATAAGTGATATCTTATGATAAGTTTCTTTTTCTGTGTGACTTATTTCACTTAGTATCATCCTACATGAATCCACCCATTTTGCTGCTACTGGTCTTATGACATTGATTGCATGGCTGAGGGATATTCCATCGTACGTAAGTACCACAATTTTTTGAACCATTTTAATATTTCCTGGGATATTTAAGGTGTACCCAAGTTGAGGTCCTTGTAAGCAGTGCAGCCCTAAATTTTGGGGGTGGCTCTGTCTTATTGATTTTCAGTTTTCCCAAGGTATATTCCCTAGACTGGAAGTGCCCTTGGCTCTGTAGCTCTGTTCTTTACTTGTTTTAGGGAACACAATGTTCTCCTCCAGAGCGGCAGTTGGCAATTTACATCCCGCCCATCAGCATAACAAGGCTCCCTGTTCTCCAGGGCCTGCCTTGCCTTTCTGGTTTTTACACATTTTGTGGATGTCCCTTTTGACCGGTGGGAAGTGATACTTCTTTGTAGTGCAGATTTGCATTGCCCGCTTGCTTGCTTGGCCAAAAAGGGCGTATGCGTTTTCTCCTGAATATATTCAGGAGAAAACACATACGCCCTTTTTGGCCAAGTGCATCATTGTCGAAGTTGTGCCCCTCTTCCTGTGCTTTAAAGGCGATTCCAATGTACCTCTTGAAATCTGTTTCCTGCTATTCTGCCTCGCTTTCAAGTCCGCCTCGTTGCCTTCCCTCAACAGATTTTTGGACGATAGTTGTCCTTTATTACTCGGCCAGTTTGTGAATTGCTGTGCCCCTGTGCTCCATTATTCAACTCATTTTTGGTGAGCTGACCGCAAGTCCAAAATTTTGGTTCAGGACCTATACTGGTTCCCGGTGGGGGGCTGAGACTTTGGATAATTATTCTTCCTGCCGGGAAATTACAGTGATATGTGCCCGTCCAAGTGCCTAACAGCTACTCTCTCATTGGTTCTCCCTCTTCCCTTTCATCCTCTGCCAAACTAGCAACCTGTGCGAACCAGGAGGTTAAAGGGGCTGTCTCTCCAAGTTGGGAGGTTGATAGTAAAGCAGATGGAAAGTCAAACCGGAGCGCCAGGAGAGGGACTATTCGTTGAGTTTTAGAAACCTTTCGTATTCACAGTGTGTCCGTTCTCTAGGTTTCCCGTACATGTTATAGCTGTAGTAATATTCCCTTCAACCTGGAGAGTTGGGACCCATGGAATGGGTGCCAGGTATTTGTGCTTTAAAGGGTCTGCATTTGCTCACCCAATCTCACCAATCCTCTCAGTCCCAAGTGTCCCTCCTTATGCCACATCCAGCTGTCATTGTAGATAGGGTCATTCCAGGTTTCATCAGAGACCCTGAAGGAATTGTAAAGAATTTCCCAGTTTTTTTGTTTTGTTTTTGAAATTCCTTTTTATAGTGGGTTTGAGCTGATTCTCGCTGCCATGTTTATGCCAGTCTAGACACACTAGATTCCCTCATGGAGACATATCAATACATAGGTTTTAAGATTCTAAATAGCCAGATATATTCCTCTGCGGGAAATATGGGGTTTTGAGTCCCTTTCACTGAGGAAGGTGTAGGTCTTGTCTATTCCATAGTTGGTTTTTGGAATGGTACCTGTGCTTATAGCAAACTCTGGTTTTATGCATCACCCCACCTCTCCTTCCCCCTTAAGCAGGCAAAAGAGTGTTTTCTAAATGTGAGACACTGTTCTCTTTCCTAACTCAGTTCAAGTGTAGCCATGTTTACAGGATCTTCATAAGTGATATCTTATGATAAGTTTCTTTTTCTGTGTGACTTATTTCACTTAGAATCATCGTACCTGAATCCACACATTTTGCTGCTACTGGTCTTATGACATTGATTTCATGGCTGAGGGATATTCCATCGTACGTAAGTACCACAATTTTTTGAACCATTTTTATATTTCCTGGGATATTTAAGGTGTACCCAAGTTGAGGTCCTTGTAAGCAGTGCAGCCCTAAATTTTGGGGTGGCTCTGTCTTATTGATTTTCAATTTTCCCAAGGTATGTTCCCTAGACTGGAAGTGCCCTTGGCTCTGTAGCTCTGTTCTTTACTTGTTTTAGGGAACACAGTGCACTCCTCCAGAGAGGCAGTTGTCAATTTACATCCCGCCAATCAGCATAACAAGGCTCCCTGTTCTCCAGGGCCTGTCTTGCCTTTCTGGTTTTTACACATTTTGTGGATGTCCCTTTTGACCGGTGGGAAGTGATACTTTTTGTAGTGCGGATTTGCATTGCCCGCTTGCTTGCTTGGCCAAAAAGGGCGTATGCGTTGTCTCCTGAATATATTCAGGAGAAAACACATACGCCCTTTTTGGCCAAGTGCATCATTGTCGAAGTTGTGCCCCTCTTCCTGTGCTTTAAAGGTGATTCCAACGTACCTCTTGAAATCTGTTTCCTGCTATTCTGCCTCGCTTTCAAGTCCGCCTCGTTGCCTTCCCTCAACAGATTTTTGGACGATAGTTGTCCTTTATTACTCGGCCAGTTTGTGAATTGCTGTGCCCCTGAGCTCCATTTTTCAAGTTGTTTTTGGTGAGCTGACCGCAAGTCCAACATTTTGGTTCAGGACCTCTGCTGGTTCCCGGTGGGGGTTGAGACTTTGGTTAATTCTTCTTCCTGCCGGGAAATTACAGTGATATGTGCCCGTCCAAATGCCTAACAGCTACTCTCTCATTGGTTCTCCCTCTTCCCTTTCATCCTCTGCCAAATTGGAAACCTGTGCGAACCAGGAGGTTAAAGGGACTGTCTCTCCAAGTTGGGAGGTTGATAGTAAAGCAGATGGAAAGTCAAACTGGAGCACCAGGAGAGGGACTATTCGTTGAGTTTTAGAAACCTTTCGTATTCACAGAGTGTCCGTTCTCTAGGTTTCCCGTACATGTTATATCTGTAGTAATATTCCCTTCAACCTGGAGAGTTGGGCCCCATGGAATGGGTGCCAGGCATTTGTGCTTTAATGGGTCTGCATTTGCTCACCCAATCGCACCAATCCTCTCAGTCCCAAGTGTCCCTCCTTATGCCACATCCAGCTGTCATTGTAGATAGGGTCATTCCAGGTTTCATCAGAGACCCTGAAGGAATTGTAAAGAATTTCCCAGTTTTTTTGTTTTGTTTTTGAAATTCCTTTTTATAGTGGGTTTCAGCTGATTCTCGCTGCCATGTTTATGCCAGTGTAGACACACTTGATTCCCTTACGGAGACATATCAATACATAGGTTTTAAGATTCTTACTAGTCAGATATATTCCTCTGCGGGAAATATGGGGTTTTGAGTCCCTTTCACTGAGGAAGGTGTAGGTCTTGTCTATTCCATAGTTGGTTTTTGGAACGGTACCTGTGCTTATATCAAACTCTGGTTTTATGCATCACCCCACCTCTCCTTCCCCCTTAAGCAGGCATAAGAGTGTTTTCTAAATGTTGGACACTGTTCTCTTTCCTAACTCAGTTCAAGTGTAGCCATGTTTACAGGATCTTCATAAGTGATATCTTATGATAAGTTTCTTTTTCTCTGTGACTTATTTCACTTAGAATCATCGTACCTGAATCCACCCATTTTGCTGCTACTGGTCTTATGACATTGATTTCATGGCTGAGGGATATTCCATCGTACGTAATTACCACAATTTTTTCAACCATTTTTATATGTCCTGGGATATTTAAGGTGTACCCAAGTTGAGGTCCTTGTAAGCAGTGCAGCCCTAAATTTTGGGGTGGCTCTGTCTTATTGATTTTCAGTTTTCCCAAGGTATATTCCCTAGACTGGAAGTGCCCTTGGCTTTGTAGCTCTGTTGTTTACTTGGTTTAGGGAACACAATGCACTCCTCCAGAGAGGCAGTTGGCAATTTACATTCCGCCCATCAGCATAACAAGGCTCCCTGTTCTCCAGGACCTGTCTTGCCTTTCTGGTTTTTACACATTTTGTGGATGTCCCTTTTGACCGGTGAGATGTGATACTTCTTTGTAGTGCAGATTTGCATTGCCTGCTTGCATGCTTGGCCTAAAAGGCCTTATGCGTTTTCTCCTGAATATATTCAGGAGAAAACGCATACGCCCTTTTTGGCCAAGTGCATCATTGTCGAAGTTGTGCCCCTCTTCCTGTGCTTTAAAGGCGATTCCAACGTACCTCTTGAAATCTGTTTCCTGCTATTCTGCCTCGCTTTCAAGTCCGCCTCGTTGCCTTCCCTTAACAGATTTTCGGACGATAGTTGTCCTTTATTACTCTGCCAGTTTTTGAATTGCTGTGCCCTTGAGCTCCATTTTTCAACTCGTTTTTTGTGAGCTGACGGCAAGTCCAAAATTTTGGTTCAGGACCTATGCTGCTTCCCGTTGGGGGGCTGAGACTTTGATTAATTCTTCTTCCTGCTGGGAAGTTAGAGAGATATGTGCCATCCAAATGCCTAACAGCTACTCGCTCATTGGTTCTCCCTCTTCCCTTACATCCTCTGCAAAATTGGAAACCTGTGCGAACCAGGAGGTTAAAGGCACTGTCTCTCCAAGTTGGGAGGTTGATAGTAAAGCAGATGGAAAGTCAAACCGGAGCACCAGGAGAGGGACAATTCGTTGAGTTTTAGAAACCTTTCGTATTCACAGTGTGTCTGTTCTCTAGGTTTCCTGTACATGTTATAACTGTAGTAATATTCCCTTCAACCTGGAGAGTTGGGACCCATGGAATGGGTGCCATGCATTATTGCTTTAAAGGGTCTCCATTTGCTCACCCAATCTCACCAACCCTCTCAGTCCCAAGGGTCCAGCCTTATGCCACATCCAGCTGTCGTTGCAGATAGGGTCATTCCAGGTTTCATCAGAGACCCTGAAGGAATTGTAAAGAATTTCCCAGTTTTTTTGTTTTGTTTTTGAAATTCCTTTTTATAGTGGGTTTGAGCTGATTCTCGCTGCCATGTTTATGCCAGTCTAGACACACTTGATTCCCTTATGGAGACATATCAATCCATAGGTTTTAAGATTCTTACTAGTAAGATATATTCCTCTGTGGGAAATATGGGGTTTTGAGTCCCTTTCACTGAGGAAGGTGTAGGTCTTGTCTATTCCATAGTTGGTTTTTGGAACGGTACCTGTGCTTATATCAAACTCTGGTTTTATCCATCACCCCACCTCTCCTTCGCCCTTAAGCAGGCATATGAGTGTTTTCTATATGTAAGACACTGTTCTCTTTCCTAACTCAGTTCAAGTGTAGCCATGTTTACAGGATCTTCATAAGTGATATCTTATGATAAGTTTCTTTTCTATGTGACTTATTTCACTTAGAATCATCGTACCTGAATCCACCCATTTTGCTGCTACTGGTCTTATGACATTGATTTCATGGCTGAGGGATATTCCATCGTACGTAATTACCACAATTTTTTCAACCATTTTTATATTTCCTGGGATATTTAAGGTGTACCCAAGTTGAGGTCCTTGTAAGCAGTGCAGCCCTAAATTTTGGGGTGGCTCTGTCTTATTGATTTTCAGTTTTCCCAAGGTATATTCCCTAGACTGGAAGTGCCCTTGGCTCTGTAGCTCTGTTGTTTACTTGTTTTAGCGAACACAATGCACTCCTCCAGAGAGGGAGTTGGCAATTTACATGCCGCCCATCAGCATAACAAGGCTCCATGTTCTCCAGGGCCTTTCTTGCCTTTCTGGTTTTTACACATTTTGTGGATGTCCCTTTTGACCGGTGGGAAGTGATACTTCTTTGTAGTGCAGATTTGCATTGCCCGCTTGCTTGCTTGGCCAAAAAGGGCGTATGCGTTTTCTCCTGAATATATTCAGGAGAAAACACATACGCCCTTTTTGGCCAAGTGCATCATTGTCGAAGTTGTGCCCCTCTTCCTGTGCTTTAAAGGCGATTCCAATGTACCTCTTGAAATCTGTTTCCTGCTATTCTGCCTCGCTTTCAAGTCCGCCTCGTTGCCTTCCCTCAACAGATTTTTGGACGATAGTTGTCCTTTATTACTCGGCCAGTTTGTGAATTGCTGTGCCCCTGTGCTCCATTATTCAACTCATTTTTGGTGAGCTGACCGCAAGTCCAAAATTTTGGTTCAGGACCTATACTGGTTCCCGGTGGGGGGCTGAGACTTTGGATAATTATTCTTCCTGCCGGGAAATTACAGTGATATGTGCCCGTCCAAGTGCCTAACAGCTACTCTCTCATTGGTTCTCCCTCTTCCCTTTCATCCTCTGCCAAACTAGCAACCTGTGCGAACCAGGAGGTTAAAGGGGCTGTCTCTCCAAGTTGGGAGGTTGATAGTAAAGCAGATGGAAAGTCAAACCGGAGCGCCAGGAGAGGGACTATTCGTTGAGTTTTAGAAACCTTTCGTATTCACAGTGTGTCCGTTCTCTAGGTTTCCCGTACATGTTATAGCTGTAGTAATATTCCCTTCAACCTGGAGAGTTGGGACCCATGGAATGGGTGCCAGGTATTTGTGCTTTAAAGGGTCTGCATTTGCTCACCCAATCTCACCAATCCTCTCAGTCCCAAGTGTCCCTCCTTATGCCACATCCAGCTGTCATTGTAGATAGGGTCATTCCAGGTTTCATCAGAGACCCTGAAGGAATTGTAAAGAATTTCCCAGTTTTTTTGTTTTGTTTTTGAAATTCCTTTTTATAGTGGGTTTGAGCTGATTCTCGCTGCCATGTTTATGCCAGTCTAGACACACTAGATTCCCTCATGGAGACATATCAATACATAGGTTTTAAGATTCTAAATAGCCAGATATATTCCTCTGCGGGAAATATGGGGTTTTGAGTCCCTTTCACTGAGGAAGGTGTAGGTCTTGTCTATTCCATAGTTGGTTTTTGGAATGGTACCTGTGCTTATAGCAAACTCTGGTTTTATGCATCACCCCACCTCTCCTTCCCCCTTAAGCAGGCAAAAGAGTGTTTTCTAAATGTGAGACACTGTTCTCTTTCCTAACTCAGTTCAAGTGTAGCCATGTTTACAGGATCTTCATAAGTGATATCTTATGATAAGTTTCTTTTTCTGTGTGACTTATTTCACTTAGAATCATCGTACCTGAATCCACACATTTTGCTGCTACTGGTCTTATGACATTGATTTCATGGCTGAGGGATATTCCATCGTACGTAAGTACCACAATTTTTTGAACCATTTTTATATTTCCTGGGATATTTAAGGTGTACCCAAGTTGAGGTCCTTGTAAGCAGTGCAGCCCTAAATTTTGGGGTGGCTCTGTCTTATTGATTTTCAATTTTCCCAAGGTATGTTCCCTAGACTGGAAGTGCCCTTGGCTCTGTAGCTCTGTTCTTTACTTGTTTTAGGGAACACAGTGCACTCCTCCAGAGAGGCAGTTGTCAATTTACATCCCGCCAATCAGCATAACAAGGCTCCCTGTTCTCCAGGGCCTGTCTTGCCTTTCTGGTTTTTACACATTTTGTGGATGTCCCTTTTGACCGGTGGGAAGTGATACTTTTTGTAGTGCGGATTTGCATTGCCCGCTTGCTTGCTTGGCCAAAAAGGGCGTATGCGTTGTCTCCTGAATATATTCAGGAGAAAACACATACGCCCTTTTTGGCCAAGTGCATCATTGTCGAAGTTGTGCCCCTCTTCCTGTGCTTTAAAGGTGATTCCAACGTACCTCTTGAAATCTGTTTCCTGCTATTCTGCCTCGCTTTCAAGTCCGCCTCGTTGCCTTCCCTCAACAGATTTTTGGACGATAGTTGTCCTTTATTACTCGGCCAGTTTGTGAATTGCTGTGCCCCTGAGCTCCATTTTTCAAGTTGTTTTTGGTGAGCTGACCGCAAGTCCAACATTTTGGTTCAGGACCTCTGCTGGTTCCCGGTGGGGGTTGAGACTTTGGTTAATTCTTCTTCCTGCCGGGAAATTACAGTGATATGTGCCCGTCCAAATGCCTAACAGCTACTCTCTCATTGGTTCTCCCTCTTCCCTTTCATCCTCTGCCAAATTGGAAACCTGTGCGAACCAGGAGGTTAAAGGGACTGTCTCTCCAAGTTGGGAGGTTGATAGTAAAGCAGATGGAAAGTCAAACTGGAGCACCAGGAGAGGGACTATTCGTTGAGTTTTAGAAACCTTTCGTATTCACAGAGTGTCCGTTCTCTAGGTTTCCCGTACATGTTATATCTGTAGTAATATTCCCTTCAACCTGGAGAGTTGGGCCCCATGGAATGGGTGCCAGGCATTTGTGCTTTAATGGGTCTGCATTTGCTCACCCAATCGCACCAATCCTCTCAGTCCCAAGTGTCCCTCCTTATGCCACATCCAGCTGTCATTGTAGATAGGGTCATTCCAGGTTTCATCAGAGACCCTGAAGGAATTGTAAAGAATTTCCCAGTTTTTTTGTTTTGTTTTTGAAATTCCTTTTTATAGTGGGTTTCAGCTGATTCTCGCTGCCATGTTTATGCCAGTGTAGACACACTTGATTCCCTTACGGAGACATATCAATACATAGGTTTTAAGATTCTTACTAGTCAGATATATTCCTCTGCGGGAAATATGGGGTTTTGAGTCCCTTTCACTGAGGAAGGTGTAGGTCTTGTCTATTCCATAGTTGGTTTTTGGAACGGTACCTGTGCTTATATCAAACTCTGGTTTTATGCATCACCCCACCTCTCCTTCCCCCTTAAGCAGGCATAAGAGTGTTTTCTAAATGTTGGACACTGTTCTCTTTCCTAACTCAGTTCAAGTGTAGCCATGTTTACAGGATCTTCATAAGTGATATCTTATGATAAGTTTCTTTTTCTCTGTGACTTATTTCACTTAGAATCATCGTACCTGAATCCACCCATTTTGCTGCTACTGGTCTTATGACATTGATTTCATGGCTGAGGGATATTCCATCGTACGTAATTACCACAATTTTTTCAACCATTTTTATATGTCCTGGGATATTTAAGGTGTACCCAAGTTGAGGTCCTTGTAAGCAGTGCAGCCCTAAATTTTGGGGTGGCTCTGTCTTATTGATTTTCAGTTTTCCCAAGGTATATTCCCTAGACTGGAAGTGCCCTTGGCTTTGTAGCTCTGTTGTTTACTTGGTTTAGGGAACACAATGCACTCCTCCAGAGAGGCAGTTGGCAATTTACATTCCGCCCATCAGCATAACAAGGCTCCCTGTTCTCCAGGACCTGTCTTGCCTTTCTGGTTTTTACACATTTTGTGGATGTCCCTTTTGACCGGTGAGATGTGATACTTCTTTGTAGTGCAGATTTGCATTGCCTGCTTGCATGCTTGGCCTAAAAGGCCTTATGCGTTTTCTCCTGAATATATTCAGGAGAAAACGCATACGCCCTTTTTGGCCAAGTGCATCATTGTCGAAGTTGTGCCCCTCTTCCTGTGCTTTAAAGGCGATTCCAACGTACCTCTTGAAATCTGTTTCCTGCTATTCTGCCTCGCTTTCAAGTCCGCCTCGTTGCCTTCCCTTAACAGATTTTCGGACGATAGTTGTCCTTTATTACTCTGCCAGTTTTTGAATTGCTGTGCCCTTGAGCTCCATTTTTCAACTCGTTTTTTGTGAGCTGACGGCAAGTCCAAAATTTTGGTTCAGGACCTATGCTGCTTCCCGTTGGGGGGCTGAGACTTTGATTAATTCTTCTTCCTGCTGGGAAGTTAGAGAGATATGTGCCATCCAAATGCCTAACAGCTACTCGCTCATTGGTTCTCCCTCTTCCCTTACATCCTCTGCAAAATTGGAAACCTGTGCGAACCAGGAGGTTAAAGGCACTGTCTCTCCAAGTTGGGAGGTTGATAGTAAAGCAGATGGAAAGTCAAACCGGAGCACCAGGAGAGGGACAATTCGTTGAGTTTTAGAAACCTTTCGTATTCACAGTGTGTCTGTTCTCTAGGTTTCCTGTACATGTTATAACTGTAGTAATATTCCCTTCAACCTGGAGAGTTGGGACCCATGGAATGGGTGCCATGCATTATTGCTTTAAAGGGTCTCCATTTGCTCACCCAATCTCACCAACCCTCTCAGTCCCAAGGGTCCAGCCTTATGCCACATCCAGCTGTCGTTGCAGATAGGGTCATTCCAGGTTTCATCAGAGACCCTGAAGGAATTGTAAAGAATTTCCCAGTTTTTTTGTTTTGTTTTTGAAATTCCTTTTTATAGTGGGTTTGAGCTGATTCTCGCTGCCATGTTTATGCCAGTCTAGACACACTTGATTCCCTTATGGAGACATATCAATCCATAGGTTTTAAGATTCTTACTAGTAAGATATATTCCTCTGTGGGAAATATGGGGTTTTGAGTCCCTTTCACTGAGGAAGGTGTAGGTCTTGTCTATTCCATAGTTGGTTTTTGGAACGGTACCTGTGCTTATATCAAACTCTGGTTTTATCCATCACCCCACCTCTCCTTCGCCCTTAAGCAGGCATATGAGTGTTTTCTATATGTAAGACACTGTTCTCTTTCCTAACTCAGTTCAAGTGTAGCCATGTTTACAGGATCTTCATAAGTGATATCTTATGATAAGTTTCTTTTCTATGTGACTTATTTCACTTAGAATCATCGTACCTGAATCCACCCATTTTGCTGCTACTGGTCTTATGACATTGATTTCATGGCTGAGGGATATTCCATCGTACGTAATTACCACAATTTTTTCAACCATTTTTATATTTCCTGGGATATTTAAGGTGTACCCAAGTTGAGGTCCTTGTAAGCAGTGCAGCCCTAAATTTTGGGGTGGCTCTGTCTTATTGATTTTCAGTTTTCCCAAGGTATATTCCCTAGACTGGAAGTGCCCTTGGCTCTGTAGCTCTGTTGTTTACTTGTTTTAGCGAACACAATGCACTCCTCCAGAGAGGGAGTTGGCAATTTACATGCCGCCCATCAGCATAACAAGGCTCCATGTTCTCCAGGGCCTTTCTTGCCTTTCTGGTTTTTACACATTTTGTGGATGTCCCTTTTGACCGGTGGGAAGTGATACTTCTTTGTAGTGCAGATTTGCATTGCCCGCTTGCTTGCTTGGCCAAAAAGGGCGTATGCGTTTTCTCCTGGGAAAACGCATATGCCCTTGTTGGCCAAGTGCATCACTGTCGAAGTTGTGCCCCTCTTCTTGTGCTTTAAAGGTGATTCCAACGTACCTCTTGAAATCTGTTTCCTGCTATTCTGCCTCGCTTTCAAGTCCGCCTCGTTGTCTTCCCTCAACAGATTTTTTGACGATAGTTGTCCTTTATTACTCGGCCAGTTTGTGAATTGCTGTGCCCCTGAGCTCCATTTTTCAACTCGTTTTTGGTGAGCTGACCGCAAGTCCAAAATTTTGGTTCAGGACCTATACTGGTTCCCGGTGGGTGGCTGAGACTTTGGTTAATTCTACTTCCTGCCGGGAAATTACAGTGATATGTGCCCGTCCAAATGCCTAACAGCTACTCTCTCATTGGTTCTCCCTCTTCCCTTTCATCCTCTGCCAAATTGG
Source organism: Hyperoodon ampullatus (assembly GCF_949752795.1). Taxonomy (NCBI): domain Eukaryota; kingdom Metazoa; phylum Chordata; class Mammalia; order Artiodactyla; family Ziphiidae; genus Hyperoodon; species Hyperoodon ampullatus. The sequence continues at coordinate 355,707 of NW_027640981.1, read as the reverse complement.
AAACCTGTGTGAACCAGGAGGTTAAAGGGGCTGTCCCTCCAAGTTGGGAGGTTGATAGTAAAGCAGATGGAAAGTCAAACCGGAGCACCAGGAGAGGGACTATTCGTTGAGTTTTAGAAACCTTTCGTATTCACAGTGTGTCCGTTCTCTAGGTTTCCCGTACATGTTATAGCTGTAATAATATTCCCTTCAACCTGGAGAGTTGGGACCCATGGAATGCGTGCCATGCATTATTGCTTTAAAGGGTCTGCATTTGCTCACCCAATCTCACCAATCCTCTCAGTCCCGAGTGTCCAGCCTTATGCAACATACAGCTGTCGTTGTAGATAGGGTCATTCCAGGTTTCATCAGAGACCCTGAAGGAATTGTAAAGAATTTCCCAGTTTTTTTGTTTTGTTTTTGAAATTCCTTTTTATAGTGGGTTTGAGCTGATTCTCGCTGCCATGTTTATGCCAGTCTAGACACACTTGATTCCCTTACGGGGACATATCAATCCATAGGTTTTAAGATTCTTACTAGTCAGATATATTCCTCTGCGGGAAATATGGGGTTTTGAGTCCCTTTCACTGAGGAAGGTGTAGATCTTGTCTATTCAATAGTTGGTTTTTGGAACGGTACCTGTGCTTATATCAAACTCTGGTTTTATGCATCACCCCACCTCTCCTTCCCCCTTAAGAAGGCATAAGAGTGTTTTCTAAATGTGAGACACTGTTCTCTTTCCTAACTCAGTTCAAGTGTAGCCATGTTTACAGGATCTTCATAAGTGATATCTTATGATAAGTTTCTTTTTCTGTGTGACTTATTACACTTAGAATCATCGTACCTGAATCCACCCATTTTGCTGCTACTGGTTTTATGACATTGATTTCATGGCTGAGGGATATTCCATCGTACGTAAGTACCACAATTTTTTCAACCATTTTTATATGTCCTGGGATATTTAGGTGTACCCAAGTTGAGGTCCTTGTAAGTAGTGCAGCCCTAAATTTTGGGGTGGCTCTGTCTTATTGATTTTCAGTTTTCCCAAGGTATATTCCCTAGACTGGAAGTGCCCTTGGCTTTGTAGCTCTGTTGTTTACTTGTTTTAGGGAACACAATGCACTCCTCCATTGAGGCAGTTGGCAATTTACATCCCGCCCATCAGCATAACAAGGCTCCCTGTTCTCCAGGGCCTGTCTTGCCTTTCTGGTTTTTACACATTTTGTGGATGTCCCTTTTGACCTGTGGGAAGTGATACTTCTTTGTAGTGCATATTTGCATTGCTTGCTTGCTTGCTTGGCCTAAAATGCCTTATGCGTTTTCTCCTGAATATATTCAGGAGAAAAACCATACGCCCTTTTTGGCCAAGTGCATCATTGTCGAAGTTGTGCCCCTCTTCCTGTGCTTTAAAGGCGATTCCAACGTACCTCTTGAAATCTGTTTCCTGCTATTCTGCCTCGCTTTCAAGTCCGCCTCGTGGCCTTCCCTTAACAGATTTTCGGACGATAGTTGTCCTTTATTACTCTGCCAGTTTTTGAATTGCTGTGCCCTTGAGCTCCATTTTTCAACTCGTTTTTTGTGAGCTGACCGCAAGTCCAAAATTTTGGTTCAGGACCTATGCTGCTTCCCGATGGGGGGCTGAGACTTTGATTTATTCTTCTTCCTGCTGGGAAGTTAGAGTGATATGTGCCGTCCAAATGCCTAACAGCTACTCTCTCATTGGTTCTCCCTCTTCCCTTTCATCCTCTGCAAAATTGGAAACGTGTGAGAACCAGGAGGTTAAAGGGGCTGTCTCTCCATGTTGGGAGGTTGATAGTAAAGCAGATGGAAAGTCAAACTGGAGCACCAGGAGAGGGACTATTCGTTGAGTTTTAGAAACCTTTCGTATTCACAGAGTGTCCGTTCTCTAGGTTTCCTGTACATGTTATATCTGTAGTACTATTCTCTTCAACCTGGAGAGTTGGGACCCATGGAATGGGTGCCAGACATTTGTGCTTTAAAGGGTCTGCCTTTGCTCACCCAATCTCACCAATCGTCTCAGTCCCAAGTGTCCCTCCTTATGCCACATCCAGCTGTCATTGTAGGTAGGGTCATTCCAGGTTTCATCAGAGACCCTGAAAGAATTGGAAAGAATTTCCCAGTTTTTTTGTTTTGTTTTTGAACTTCCTTTTTATAGTGGGTTTGAGCTGATTCTCGCTGCCATGTTTATGCCAGTCTAGACACACTTGATTCCCTTACGGAGACATATCAATCCATAGGTTTTAAGATTCTTAGTAGTCAGATATATTCCTCTGCGGGAAATATGGGGCTTTGAATCCCTTTCACTGAGGAAGGTGTAGGTCTTGTCTATTCCATAGTTGGTTTTTGGAACGGTACCTGTGCTTATATCAAACTCTGGTTTTATGCATCACCCCACCTCTCCTTCCCACTTAAGCAGGCATAAGAGTGTTTTCTAAATGTGAGAGACTGTTCTCTTTCCTATCTCAGTTCAAGTGTAGCCATGTTTACAGGATCTTCATAAGTGATATCTTATGATAAGTTTCTTTTTCTGTGTGACTTATTTCACTTAGTATCATCCTACATGAATCCACCCATTTTGCTGCTACTGGTCTTATGACATTGATTGCATGGCTGAGGGATATTCCATCGTACGTAAGTACCACAATTTTTTGAACCATTTTAATATTTCCTGGGATATTTAAGGTGTACCCAAGTTGAGGTCCTTGTAAGCAGTGCAGCCCTAAATTTTGGGGGTGGCTCTGTCTTATTGATTTTCAGTTTTCCCAAGGTATATTCCCTAGACTGGAAGTGCCCTTGGCTCTGTAGCTCTGTTCTTTACTTGTTTTAGGGAACACAATGTTCTCCTCCAGAGCGGCAGTTGGCAATTTACATCCCGCCCATCAGCATAACAAGGCTCCCTGTTCTCCAGGGCCTGCCTTGCCTTTCTGGTTTTTACACATTTTGTGGATGTCCCTTTTGACCGGTGGGAAGTGATACTTCTTTGTAGTGCAGATTTGCATTGCCCGCTTGCTTGCTTGGCCAAAAAGGGCGTATGCATTTTCTCCTGAATATATTCAGGAGAAAACACATACGCCCTTTTTGGCCAAGTGCATCATTGTCGAAGTTGTGCCCCTCTTCCTGTGCTTTAAAGGCGATTCCAATGTACCTCTTGAAATCTGTTTCCTGCTATTCTGCCTCGCTTTCAAGTCCGCCTCGTTGCCTTCCCTCAACAGATTTTTGGACGATAGTTGTCCTTTATTACTCGGCCAGTTTGTGAATTGCTGTGCCCCTGTGCTCCATTATTCAACTCATTTTTGGTGAGCTGACCGCAAGTCCAAAATTTTGGTTCAGGACCTATACTGGTTCCCGGTGGGGGGCTGAGACTTTGGATAATTATTCTTCCTGCCGGGAAATTACAGTGATATGTGCCCGTCCAAGTGCCTAACAGCTACTCTCTCATTGGTTCTCCCTCTTCCCTTTCATCCTCTGCCAAACTAGCAACCTGTGCGAACCAGGAGGTTAAAGGGGCTGTCTCTCCAAGTTGGGAGGTTGATAGTAAAGCAGATGGAAAGTCAAACCGGAGCGCCAGGAGAGGGACTATTCGTTGAGTTTTAGAAACCTTTCGTATTCACAGTGTGTCCGTTCTCTAGGTTTCCCGTACATGTTATAGCTGTAGTAATATTCCCTTCAACCTGGAGAGTTGGGACCCATGGAATGGGTGCCAGGTATTTGTGCTTTAAAGGGTCTGCATTTGCTCACCCAATCTCACCAATCCTCTCAGTCCCAAGTGTCCCTCCTTATGCCACATCCAGCTGTCATTGTAGATAGGGTCATTCCAGGTTTCATCAGAGACCCTGAAGGAATTGTAAAGAATTTCCCAGTTTTTTTGTTTTGTTTTTGAAATTCCTTTTTATAGTGGGTTTGAGCTGATTCTCGCTGCCATGTTTATGCCAGTCTAGACACACTAGATTCCCTCATGGAGACATATCAATACATAGGTTTTAAGATTCTAAATAGCCAGATATATTCCTCTGCGGGAAATATGGGGTTTTGAGTCCCTTTCACTGAGGAAGGTGTAGGTCTTGTCTATTCCATAGTTGGTTTTTGGAATGGTACCTGTGCTTATAGCAAACTCTGGTTTTATGCATCACCCCACCTCTCCTTCCCCCTTAAGCAGGCAAAAGAGTGTTTTCTAAATGTGAGACACTGTTCTCTTTCCTAACTCAGTTCAAGTGTAGCCATGTTTACAGGATCTTCATAAGTGATATCTTATGATAAGTTTCTTTTTCTGTGTGACTTATTTCACTTAGAATCATCGTACCTGAATCCACACATTTTGCTGCTACTGGTCTTATGACATTGATTTCATGGCTGAGGGATATTCCATCGTACGTAAGTACCACAATTTTTTGAACCATTTTTATATTTCCTGGGATATTTAAGGTGTACCCAAGTTGAGGTCCTTGTAAGCAGTGCAGCCCTAAATTTTGGGGTGGCTCTGTCTTATTGATTTTCAATTTTCCCAAGGTATGTTCCCTAGACTGGAAGTGCCCTTGGCTCTGTAGCTCTGTTCTTTACTTGTTTTAGGGAACACAGTGCACTCCTCCAGAGAGGCAGTTGTCAATTTACATCCCGCCAATCAGCATAACAAGGCTCCCTGTTCTCCAGGGCCTGTCTTGCCTTTCTGGTTTTTACACATTTTGTGGATGTCCCTTTTGACCGGTGGGAAGTGATACTTTTTGTAGTGCGGATTTGCATTGCCCGCTTGCTTGCTTGGCCAAAAAGGGCGTATGCGTTGTCTCCTGAATATATTCAGGAGAAAACACATACGCCCTTTTTGGCCAAGTGCATCATTGTCGAAGTTGTGCCCCTCTTCCTGTGCTTTAAAGGTGATTCCAACGTACCTCTTGAAATCTGTTTCCTGCTATTCTGCCTCGCTTTCAAGTCCGCCTCGTTGCCTTCCCTCAACAGATTTTTGGACGATAGTTGTCCTTTATTACTCGGCCAGTTTGTGAATTGCTGTGCCCCTGAGCTCCATTTTTCAAGTTGTTTTTGGTGAGCTGACCGCAAGTCCAACATTTTGGTTCAGGACCTCTGCTGGTTCCCGGTGGGGGTTGAGACTTTGGTTAATTCTTCTTCCTGCCGGGAAATTACAGTGATATGTGCCCGTCCAAATGCCTAACAGCTACTCTCTCATTGGTTCTCCCTCTTCCCTTTCATCCTCTGCCAAATTGGAAACCTGTGCGAACCAGGAGGTTAAAGGGACTGTCTCTCCAAGTTGGGAGGTTGATAGTAAAGCAGATGGAAAGTCAAACTGGAGCACCAGGAGAGGGACTATTCGTTGAGTTTTAGAAACCTTTCGTATTCACAGAGTGTCCGTTCTCTAGGTTTCCCGTACATGTTATATCTGTAGTAATATTCCCTTCAACCTGGAGAGTTGGGCCCCATGGAATGGGTGCCAGGCATTTGTGCTTTAATGGGTCTGCATTTGCTCACCCAATCGCACCAATCCTCTCAGTCCCAAGTGTCCCTCCTTATGCCACATCCAGCTGTCATTGTAGATAGGGTCATTCCAGGTTTCATCAGAGACCCTGAAGGAATTGTAAAGAATTTCCCAGTTTTTTTGTTTTGTTTTTGAAATTCCTTTTTATAGTGGGTTTCAGCTGATTCTCGCTGCCATGTTTATGCCAGTGTAGACACCCTTGATTCCCTTACGGAGACATATCAATACATAGGTTTTAAGATTCTTACTAGTCAGATATATTCCTCTGCGGGAAATATGGGGTTTTGAGTCCCTTTCACTGAGGAAGGTGTAGGTCTTGTCTATTCCATAGTTGGTTTTTGGAACGGTACCTGTGCTTATATCAAACTCTGGTTTTATGCATCACCCCACCTCTCCTTCCCCCTTAAGCAGGCATAAGAGTGTTTTCTAAATGTTGGACACTGTTCTCTTTCCTAACTCAGTTCAAGTGTAGCCATGTTTACAGGATCTTCATAAGTGATATCTTATGATAAGTTTCTTTTTCTCTGTGACTTATTTCACTTAGAATCATCGTACCTGAATCCACCCATTTTGCTGCTACTGGTCTTATGACATTGATTTCATGGCTGAGGGATATTCCATCGTACGTAATTACCACAATTTTTTCAACCATTTTTATATGTCCTGGGATATTTAAGGTGTACCCAAGTTGAGGTCCTTGTAAGCAGTGCAGCCCTAAATTTTGGGGTGGCTCTGTCTTATTGATTTTCAGTTTTCCCAAGGTATATTCCCTAGACTGGAAGTGCCCTTGGCTTTGTAGCTCTGTTGTTTACTTGGTTTAGGGAACACAATGCACTCCTCCAGAGAGGCAGTTGGCAATTTACATTCCGCCCATCAGCATAACAAGGCTCCCTGTTCTCCAGGACCTGTCTTGCCTTTCTGGTTTTTACACATTTTGTGGATGTCCCTTTTGACCGGTGAGATGTGATACTTCTTTGTAGTGCAGATTTGCATTGCCTGCTTGCATGCTTGGCCTAAAAGGCCTTATGCGTTTTCTCCTGAATATATTCAGGAGAAAACGCATACGCCCTTTTTGGCCAAGTGCATCATTGTCGAAGTTGTGCCCCTCTTCCTGTGCTTTAAAGGCGATTCCAACGTACCTCTTGAAATCTGTTTCCTGCTATTCTGCCTCGCTTTCAAGTCCGCCTCGTTGCCTTCCCTTAACAGATTTTCGGACGATAGTTGTCCTTTATTGCTCTGCCAGTTTTTGAATTGCTGTGCCCTTGAGCTCCATTTTTCAACTCGTTTTTTGTGAGCTGACGGCAAGTCCAAAATTTTGGTTCAGGACCTATGCTGCTTCCCGTTGGGGGGCTGAGACTTTGATTAATTCTTCTTCCTGCTGGGAAGTTAGAGAGATATGTGCCATCCAAATGCCTAACAGCTACTCGCTCATTGGTTCTCCCTCTTCCCTTACATCCTCTGCAAAATTGGAAACCTGTGCGAACCAGGAGGTTAAAGGCACTGTCTCTCCAAGTTGGGAGGTTGATAGTAAAGCAGATGGAAAGTCAAACCGGAGCACCAGGAGAGGGACAATTCGTTGAGTTTTAGAAACCTTTCGTATTCACAGTGTGTCTGTTCTCTAGGTTTCCTGTACATGTTATAACTGTAGTAATATTCCCTTCAACCTGGAGAGTTGGGACCCATGGAATGGGTGCCATGCATTATTGCTTTAAAGGGTCTCCATTTGCTCACCCAATCTCACCAACCCTCTCAGTCCCAAGGGTCCAGCCTTATGCCACATCCAGCTGTCGTTGCAGATAGGGTCATTCCAGGTTTCATCAGAGACCCTGAAGGAATTGTAAAGAATTTCCCAGTTTTTTTGTTTTGTTTTTGAAATTCCTTTTTATAGTGGGTTTGAGCTGATTCTCGCTGCCATGTTTATGCCAGTCTAGACACACTTGATTCCCTTATGGAGACATATCAATCCATAGGTTTTAAGATTCTTACTAGTAAGATATATTCCTCTGCGGGAAATATGGGGTTTTGAGTCCCTTTCACTGAGGAAGGTGTAGGTCTTGTCTATTCCATAGTTGGTTTTTGGAACGGTACCTGTGCTTATATCAAACTCTGGTTTTATCCATCACCCCACCTCTCCTTCGCCCTTAAGCAGGCATATGAGTGTTTTCTATATGTAAGACACTGTTCTCTTTCCTAACTCAGTTCAAGTGTAGCCATGTTTACAGGATCTTCATAAGTGATATCTTATGATAAGTTTCTTTTCTATGTGACTTATTTCACTTAGAATCATCGTACCTGAATCCACCCATTTTGCTGCTACTGGTCTTATGACATTGATTTCATGGCTGAGGGATATTCCATCGTACGTAATTACCACAATTTTTTCAACCATTTTTATATTTCCTGGGATATTTAAGGTGTACCCAAGTTGAGGTCCTTGTAAGCAGTGCAGCCCTAAATTTTGGGGTGGCTCTGTCTTATTGATTTTCAGTTTTCCCAAGGTATATTCCCTAGACTGGAAGTGCCCTTGGCTCTGTAGCTCTGTTGTTTACTTGTTTTAGCGAACACAATGCACTCCTCCAGAGAGGGAGTTGGCAATTTACATGCCGCCCATCAGCATAACAAGGCTCCATGTTCTCCAGGGCCTGTCTTGCCTTTCTGGTTTTTACACATTTTGTGGATGTCCCTTTTGACCGGTGGGAAGTGATACTTCTTTGTAGTGCAGATTTGCATTGCCCGCTTGCTTGCTTGGCCAAAAAGGGCGTATGCGTTTTCTCCTGGGAAAACGCATATGCCCTTGTTGGCCAAGTGCATCACTGTCGAAGTTGTGCCCCTCTTCTTGTGCTTTAAAGGTGATTCCAACGTACCTCTTGAAATCTGTTTCCTGCTATTCTGCCTCGCTTTCAAGTCCGCCTCGTTGTCTTCCCTCAACAGATTTTTTGACGATAGTTGTCCTTTATTACTCGGCCAGTTTGTGAATTGCTGTGCCCCTGAGCTCCATTTTTCAACTCGTTTTTGGTGAGCTGACCGCAAGTCCAAAATTTTGGTTCAGGACCTATACTGGTTCCCGGTGGGTGGCTGAGACTTTGGTTAATTCTACTTCCTGCCGGGAAATTACAGTGATATGTGCCCGTCCAAATGCCTAACAGCTACTCTCTCATTGGTTCTCCCTCTTCCCTTTCATCCTCTGCCAAATTGGAAACCTGTGTGAACCAGGAGGTTAAAGGGGCTGTCCCTCCAAGTTGGGAGGTTGATAGTAAAGCAGATGGAAAGTCAAACCGGAGCACCAGGAGAGGGACTATTCGTTGAGTTTTAGAAACCTTTCGTATTCACAGTGTGTCCGTTCTCTAGGTTTCCCGTACATGTTATAGCTGTAATAATATTCCCTTCAACCTGGAGAGTTGGGACCCATGGAATGCGTGCCATGCATTATTGCTTTAAAGGGTCTGCATTTGCTCACCCAATCTCACCAATCCTCTCAGTCCCGAGTGTCCAGCCTTATGCAACATACAGCTGTCGTTGTAGATAGGGTCATTCCAGGTTTCATCAGAGACCCTGAAGGAATTGTAAAGAATTTCCCAGTTTTTTTGTTTTGTTTTTGAAATTCCTTTTTATAGTGGGTTTGAGCTGATTCTCGCTGCCATGTTTATGCCAGTCTAGACACACTTGATTCCCTTACGGGGACATATCAATCCATAGGTTTTAAGATTCTTACTAGTCAGATATATTCCTCTGCGGGAAATATGGGGTTTTGAGTCCCTTTCACTGAGGAAGGTGTAGATCTTGTCTATTCAATAGTTGGTTTTTGGAACGGTACCTGTGCTTATATCAAACTCTGGTTTTATGCATCACCCCACCTCTCCTTCCCCCTTAAGCAGGCATAAGAGTGTTTTCTAAATGTGAGACACTGTTCTCTTTCCTAACTCAGTTCAAGTGTAGCCATGTTTACAGGATCTTCATAAGTGATATCTTATGATAAGTTTCTTTTTCTGTGTGACTTATTACACTTAGAATCATCGTACCTGAATCCACCCATTTTGCTGCTACTGGTTTTATGACATTGATTTCATGGCTGAGGGATATTCCATCGTACGTAAGTACCACAATTTTTTCAACCATTTTTATATGTCCTGGGATATTTAGGTGTACCCAAGTTGAGGTCCTTGTAAGTAGTGCAGCCCTAAATTTTGGGGTGGCTCTGTCTTATTGATTTTCAGTTTTCCCAAGGTATATTCCCTAGACTGGAAGTGCCCTTGGCTTTGTAGCTCTGTTGTTTACTTGTTTTAGGGAACACAATGCACTCCTCCATTGAGGCAGTTGGCAATTTACATCCCGCCCATCAGCATAACAAGGCTCCCTGTTCTCCAGGGCCTGTCTTGCCTTTCTGGTTTTTACACATTTTGTGGATGTCCCTTTTGACCTGTGGGAAGTGATACTTCTTTGTAGTGCATATTTGCATTGCTTGCTTGCTTGCTTGGCCTAAAATGCCTTATGCGTTTTCTCCTGAATATATTCAGGAGAAAAACCATACGCCCTTTTTGGCCAAGTGCATCATTGTCGAAGTTGTGCCCCTCTTCCTGTGCTTTAAAGGCGATTCCAACGTACCTCTTGAAATCTGTTTCCTGCTATTCTGCCTCGCTTTCAAGTCCGCCTCGTGGCCTTCCCTTAACAGATTTTCGGACGATAGTTGTCCTTTATTACTCTGCCAGTTTTTGAATTGCTGTGCCCTTGAGCTCCATTTTTCAACTCGTTTTTTGTGAGCTGACCGCAAGTCCAAAATTTTGGTTCAGGACCTATGCTGCTTCCCGATGGGGGGCTGAGACTTTGATTTATTCTTCTTCCTGCTGGGAAGTTAGAGTGATATGTGCCGTCCAAATGCCTAACAGCTACTCTCTCATTGGTTCTCCCTCTTCCCTTTCATCCTCTGCAAAATTGGAAACGTGTGAGAACCAGGAGGTTAAAGGGGCTGTCTCTCCATGTTGGGAGGTTGATAGTAAAGCAGATGGAAAGTCAAACTGGAGCACCAGGAGAGGGACTATTCGTTGAGTTTTAGAAACCTTTCGTATTCACAGAGTGTCCGTTCTCTAGGTTTCCTGTACATGTTATATCTGTAGTACTATTCTCTTCAACCTGGAGAGTTGGGACCCATGGAATGGGTGCCAGACATTTGTGCTTTAAAGGGTCTGCATTTGCTCACCCAATCTCACCAATCGTCTCAGTCCCAAGTGTCCCTCCTTATGCCACATCCAGCTGTCATTGTAGGTAGGGTCATTCCAGGTTTCATCAGAGACCCTGAAAGAATTGGAAAGAATTTCCCAGTTTTTTTGTTTTGTTTTTGAACTTCCTTTTTATAGTGGGTTTGAGCTGATTCTCGCTGCCATGTTTATGCCAGTCTAGACACACTTGATTCCCTTACGGAGACATATCAATCCATAGGTTTTAAGATTCTTAGTAGTCAGATATATTCCTCTGCGGGAAATATGGGGCTTTGAATCCCTTTCACTGAGGAAGGTGTAGGTCTTGTCTATTCCATAGTTGGTTTTTGGAACGGTACCTGTGCTTATATCAAACTCTGGTTTTATGCATCACCCCACCTCTCCTTCCCACTTAAGCAGGCATAAGAGTGTTTTCTAAATGTGAGAGACTGTTCTCTTTCCTATCTCAGTTCAAGTGTAGCCATGTTTACAGGATCTTCATAAGTGATATCTTATGATAAGTTTCTTTTTCTGTGTGACTTATTTCACTTAGTATCATCCTACATGAATCCACCCATTTTGCTGCTACTGGTCTTATGACATTGATTGCATGGCTGAGGGATATTCCATCGTACGTAAGTACCACAATTTTTTGAACCATTTTAATATTTCCTGGGATATTTAAGGTGTACCCAAGTTGAGGTCCTTGTAAGCAGTGCAGCCCTAAATTTTGGGGGTGGCTCTGTCTTATTGATTTTCAGTTTTCCCAAGGTATATTCCCTAGACTGGAAGTGCCCTTGGCTCTGTAGCTCTGTTCTTTACTTGTTTTAGGGAACACAATGTTCTCCTCCAGAGCGGCAGTTGGCAATTTACATCCCGCCCATCAGCATAACAAGGCTCCCTGTTCTCCAGGGCCTGCCCTTGCCTTTCTGGTTTTTACACATTTTGTGGATGTCCCTTTTGACCGGTGGGAAGTGATACTTCTTTGTAGTGCAGATTTGCATTGCCCGCTTGCTTGCTTGGCCAAAAAGGGCGTATGCGTTTTCTCCTGAATATATTCAGGAGAAAACACATACGCCCTTTTTGGCCAAGTGCATCATTGTCGAAGTTGTGCCCCTCTTCCTGTGCTTTAAAGGCGATTCCAATGTACCTCTTGAAATCTGTTTCCTGCTATTCTGCCTCGCTTTCAAGTCCGCCTCGTTGCCTTCCCTCAACGATTTTTGGACGATAGTTGTCCTTTATTACTCGGCCAGTTTGTGAATTGCTGTGCCCCTGTGCTCCATTATTCAACTCATTTTTGGTGAGCTGACCGCAAGTCCAAAATTTTGGTTCAGGACCTATACTGGTTCCCGGTGGGGGGCTGAGACTTTGGATAATTCTTCTTCCTGCCGGGAAATTACAGTGATATGTGCCCGTCCAAGTGCCTAACAGCTACTCTCTCATTGGTTCTCCCTCTTCCCTTTCATCCTCTGCCAAACTAGCAACCTGTGCGAACCAGGAGGTTAAAGGGGCTGTCTCTCCAAGTTGGGAGGTTGATAGTAAAGCAGATGGAAAGTCAAACCGGAGCGCCAGGAGAGGGACTATTCGTTGAGTTTTAGAAACCTTTCGTATTCACAGTGTGTCCGTTCTCTAGGTTTCCCGTACATGTTATAGCTGTAGTAATATTCCCTTCAACCTGGAGAGTTGGGACCCATGGAATGGGTGCCAGGTATTTGTGCTTTAAAGGGTCTGCATTTGCTCACCCAATCTCACCAATCCTCTCAGTCCCAAGTGTCCCTCCTTATGCCACATCCAGCTGTCATTGTAGATAGGGTCATTCCAGGTTTCATCAGAGACCCTGAAGGAATTGTAAAGAATTTCCCAGTTTTTTTGTTTTGTTTTTGAAATTCCTTTTTATAGTGGGTTTGAGCTGATTCTCGCTGCCATGTTTATGCCAGTCTAGACACACTAGATTCCCTCATGGAGACATATCAATACATAGGTTTTAAGATTCTAAATAGCCAGATATATTCCTCTGCGGGAAATATGGGGTTTTGAGTCCCTTTCACTGAGGAAGGTGTAGGTCTTGTCTATTCCATAGTTGGTTTTTGGAATGGTACCTGTGCTTATAGCAAACTCTGGTTTTATGCATCACCCCACCTCTCCTTCCCCCTTAAGCAGGCATAAGAGTGTTTTCTAAATGTGAGACACTGTTCTCTTTCCTAACTCAGTTCAAGTGTAGCCATGTTTACAGGATCTTCATAAGTGATATCTTATGATAAGTTTCTTTTTCTGTGTGACTTATTTCACTTAGAATCATCGTACCTGAATCCACACATTTTGCTGCTACTGGTCTTATGACATTGATTTCATGGCTGAGGGATATTCCATCGTACGTAAGTACCACAATTTTTTGAACCATTTTTATATTTCCTGGGATATTTAAGGTGTACCCAAGTTGAGGTCCTTGTAAGCAGTGCAGCCCTAAATTTTGGGGTGGCTCTGTCTTATTGATTTTCAATTTTCCCAAGGTATATTCCCTAGACTGGAAGTGCCCTTGGCTCTGTAGCTCTGTTCTTTACTTGTTTTAGGGAACACAGTGCACTCCTCCAGAGAGGCAGTTGTCAATTTACATCCCGCCCATCAGCATAACAAGGCTCCCTGTTCTCCAGGGCCTGTCTTGCCTTTCTGGTTTTTACACATTTTGTGGATGTCCCTTTTGACCGGTGGGAAGTGATACTTTTTGTAGTGCGGATTTGCATTGCCCGCTTGCTTGCTTGGCCAAAAAGGGCGTATGCGTTGTCTCCTGAATATATTCAGGAGAAAACACATACGCCCTTTTTGGCCAAGTGCATCATTGTCGAAGTTGTGCCCCTCTTCCTGTGCTTTAAAGGTGATTCCAACGTACCTCTTGAAATCTGTTTCCTGCTATTCTGCCTCGCTTTCAAGTCCGCCTCGTTGCCTTCCCTCAACAGATTTTTGGACGATAGTTGTCCTTTATTACTCGGCCAGTTTGTGAATTGCTGTGCCCCTGAGCTCCATTTTTCAAGTTGTTTTTGGTGAGCTGACCGCAAGTCCAACATTTTGGTTCAGGACCTCTGCTGGTTCCCGGTGGGGGTTGAGACTTTGGTTAATTCTTCTTCCTGCCGGGAAATTACAGTGATATGTGCCCGTCCAAATGCCTAACAGCTACTCTCTCATTGGTTCTCCCTCTTCCCTTTCATCCTCTGCCAAATTGGAAACCTGTGCGAACCAGGAGGTTAAAGGGACTGTCTCTCCAAGTTGGGAGGTTGATAGTAAAGCAGATGGAAAGTCAAACTGGAGCACCAGGAGAGGGACTATTCGTTGAGTTTTAGAAACCTTTCGTATTCACAGAGTGTCCGTTCTCTAGGTTTCCCGTACATGTTATATCTGTAGTAATATTCCCTTCAACCTGGAGAGTTGGGCCCCATGGAATGGGTGCCAGGCATTTGTGCTTTAATGGGTCTGCATTTGCTCACCCAATCGCACCAATCCTCTCAGTCCCAAGTGTCCCTCCTTATGCCACATCCAGCTGTCATTGTAGATAGGGTCATTCCAGGTTTCATCAGAGACCCTGAAGGAATTGTAAAGAATTTCCCAGTTTTTTTGTTTTGTTTTTGAAATTCCTTTTTATAGTGGGTTTCAGCTGATTCTCGCTGCCATGTTTATGCCAGTGTAGACACACTTGATTCCCTTACGGAGACATATCAATACATAGGTTTTAAGATTCTTACTAGTCAGATATATTCCTCTGCGGGAAATATGGGGTTTTGAGTCCCTTTCACTGAGGAAGGTGTAGGTCTTGTCTATTCCATAGTTGGTTTTTGGAACGGTACCTGTGCTTATATCAAACTCTGGTTTTATGCATCACCCCACCTCTCCTTCCCCCTTAAGCAGGCATAAGAGTGTTTTCGAAATGTTGGACACTGTTCTCTTTCCTAACTCAGTTCAAGTGTAGCCATGTTTACAGGATCTTCATAAGTGATATCTTATGATAAGTTTCTTTTTCTGTGTGATTTATTTCACTTAGAATCATCGTACCTGAATCCACCCATTTTGCTGCTACTGGTCTTATGACATTGATTTCATGGCTGAGGGATATTCCATCGTACGTAAGTACCACAATTTTTTCAACCATTTTTATATGTCCTGGGATATTTAAGGTGTACCCAAGTTGAGGTCCTTGTAAGCAGTGCAGCCCTAAATTTTGGGGTGGCTCTGTCTTATTGATTTTCAGTTTTCCCAAGGTATATTCCCTAGACTGGAAGTGCCCTTGGCTTTGTAGCTCTGTTGTTTACTTGGTTTAGGGAACACAATGCACTCCTCCAGAGAGGCAGTTGGCAATTTACATTCCGCCCATCAGCATAACAAGGCTCCCTGTTCTCCAGGACCTGTCTTGCCTTTCTGGTTTTTACACATTTTGTGGATGTCCCTTTTGACCGGTGAGATGTGATACTTCTTTGTAGTGCAGATTTGCATTGCCTGCTTGCATGCTTGGCCTAAAAGGCCTTATGCGTTTTCTCCTGAATATATTCAGGAGAAAACGCATACGCCCTTTTTGGCCAAGTGCATCATTGTCGAAGTTGTGCCCCTCTTCCTGTGCTTTAAAGGCGATTCCAACGTACCTCTTGAAATCTGTTTCCTGCTATTCTGCCTCGCTTTCAAGTCCGCCTCGTTGCCTTCCCTTAACAGATTTTCGGACGATAGTTGTCCTTTATTACTCTGCCAGTTTTTGAATTGCTGTGCCCTTGAGCTCCATTTTTCAACTCGTTTTTTGTGAGCTGACGGCAAGTCCAAAATTTTGGTTCAGGACCTATGCTGCTTCCCGTTGGGGGGCTGAGACTTTGATTAATTCTTCTTCCTGCTGGGAAGTTAGAGAGATATGTGCCATCCAAATGCCTAACAGCTACTCGCTCATTGGTTCTCCCTCTTCCCTTACATCCTCTGCAAAATTGGAAACCTGTGCGAACCAGGAGGTTAAAGGCACTGTCTCTCCAAGTTGGGAGGTTGATAGTAAAGCAGATGGAAAGTCAAACCGGAGCACCAGGAGAGGGACAATTCGTTGAGTTTTAGAAACCTTTCGTATTCACAGTGTGTCTGTTCTCTAGGTTTCCTGTACATGTTATAACTGTAGTAATATTCCCTTCAACCTGGAGAGTTGGGACCCATGGAATGGGTGCCATGCATTATTGCTTTAAAGGGTCTCCATTTGCTCACCCAATCTCACCAACCCTCTCAGTCCCAAGGGTCCAGCCTTATGCCACATCCAGCTGTCGTTGCAGATAGGGTCATTCCAGGTTTCATCAGAGACCCTGAAGGAATTGTAAAGAATTTCCCAGTTTTTTTGTTTTGTTTTTGAAATTCCTTTTTATAGTGGGTTTGAGCTGATTCTCGCTGCCATGTTTATGCCAGTCTAGACACACTTGATTCCCTTATGGAGACATATCAATCCATAGGTTTTAAGATTCTTACTAGTAAGATATATTCCTCTGCGGGAAATATGGGGTTTTGAGTCCCTTTCACTGAGGAAGGTGTAGGTCTTGTCTATTCCATAGTTGGTTTTTGGAACGGTACCTGTGCTTATATCAAACTCTGGTTTTATCCATCACCCCACCTCTCCTTCGCCCTTAAGCAGGCATATGAGTGTTTTCTATATGTAAGACACTGTTCTCTTTCCTAACTCAGTTCAAGTGTAGCCATGTTTACAGGATCTTCATAAGTGATATCTTATGATAAGTTTCTTTTCTATGTGACTTATTTCACTTAGAATCATCGTACCTGAATCCACCCATTTTGCTGCTACTGGTCTTATGACATTGATTTCATGGCTGAGGGATATTCCATCGTACGTAATTACCACAATTTTTTCAACCATTTTTATATTTCCTGGGATATTTAAGGTGTACCCAAGTTGAGGTCCTTGTAAGCAGTGCAGCCCTAAATTTTGGGGTGGCTCTGTCTTATTGATTTTCAGTTTTCCCAAGGTATATTCCCTAGACTGGAAGTGCCCTTGGCTCTGTAGCTCTGTTGTTTACTTGTTTTAGCGAACACAATGCACTCCTCCAGAGAGGGAGTTGGCAATTTACATCCCGCCCATCAGCATAACAAGGCTCCATGTTCTCCAGGGCCTGTCTTGCCTTTCTGGTTTTTACACATTTTGTGGATGTCCCTTTTGACCGGTGGGAAGTGATACTTCTTTGTAGTGCAGATTTGCATTGCCCGCTTGCTTGCTTGGCCAAAAAGGGCGTATGCATTTTCTCCTGGGAAAACGCATATGCCCTTGTTGGCCAAGTGCATCACTGTCGAAGTTGTGCCCCTCTTCTTGTGCTTTAAAGGTGATTCCAACGTACCTCTTGAAATCTGTTTCCTGCTATTCTGCCTCGCTTTCAAGTCCGCCTCGTTGTCTTCCCTCAACAGATTTTTTGACGATAGTTGTCCTTTATTACTCGGCCAGTTTGTGAATTGCTGTGCCCCTGAGCTCCATTTTTCAACTCGTTTTTGGTGAGCTGACCGCAAGTCCAAAATTTTGGTTCAGGACCTATACTGGTTCCCGGTGGGTGGCTGAGACTTTGGTTAATTCTACTTCCTGCCGGGAAATTACAGTGATATGTGCCCGTCCAAATGCCTAACAGCTACTCTCTCATTGGTTCTCCCTCTTCCCTTTCATCCTCTGCCAAATTGGAAACCTGTGTGAACCAGGAGGTTAAAGGGGCTGTCCCTCCAAGTTGGGAGGTTGATAGTAAAGCAGATGGAAAGTCAAACCGGAGCACCAGGAGAGGGACTATTCGTTGAGTTTTAGAAACCTTTCGTATTCACAGTGTGTCCGTTCTCTAGGTTTCCCGTACATGTTATAGCTGTAGTAATATTCCCTTCAACATGGAGAGTTGGGAACCATGGAATGCGTACCATTCTTTAATGCTTTAAAGGGTCTGCATTTGCTCACCCAATCTCACCAATCCTCTCAGTCCCAAGTGTCCCTCCTTATGCCACATCCAGCTGTCATTGTAGATAGGGTCATTCCAGGTTTCATCAGAGACCCTGAAGGAATTGTAAAGAATTTCCCAGTTTTTTTGTTTTGTTTTTGAAATTCCTTTTTATAGTGGGTTTGAGCTGATTCTCGCTGCCATGTTTATGCCAGTCTAGACACACTAGATTCCCTCATGGAGACATATCAATACATAGGTTTTAAGATTCTAAATAGCCAGATATATTCCTCTGCGGGAAATATGGGGTTTTGAGTCCCTTTCACTGAGGAAGGTGTAGGTCTTGTCTATTCCATAGTTGGTTTTTGGAATGGTACCTGTGCTTATAGCAAACTCTGCTTTTATGCATCACCCCACCTCTCCTTCCCCCTTAAGCAGGCATAAGAGTGTTTTCTAAATGTGAGACACTGTTCTCTTTCCTAACTCAGTTCAAGTGTAGCCATGTTTACAGGATCTTCATAAGTGATATCTTATGATAAGTTTCTTTTTCTGTGTGACTTATTTCACTTAGAATCATCGTACCTGAATCCACACATTTTGCTGCTACTGGTCTTATGACATTGATTTCATGGCTGAGGGATATTCCATCGTACGTAAGTACCACAATTTTTTGAACCATTTTTATATTTCCTGGGATATTTAAGGTGTACCCAAGTTGAGGTCCTTGTAAGCAGTGCAGCCCTAAATTTTGGGGTGGCTCTGTCTTATTGATTTTCAATTTTCCCAAGGTATATTCCCTAGACTGGAAGTGCCCTTGGCTCTGTAGCTCTGTTCTTTACTTGTTTTAGGGAACACAGTGCACTCCTCCAGAGAGGCAGTTGTCAATTTACATCCCGCCCATCAGCATAACAAGGCTCCCTGTTCTCCAGGGCCTGTCTTGCCTTTCTGGTTTTTACACATTTTGTGGATGTCCCTTTTGACCGGTGGGAAGTGATACTTTTTGTAGTGCGGATTTGCATTGCCCGCTTGCTTGCTTGGCCAAAAAGGGCGTATGCGTTGTCTCCTGAATATATTCAGGAGAAAACACATACGCCCTTTTTGGCCAAGTGCATCATTGTCGAAGTTGTGCCCCTCTTCCTGTGCTTTAAAGGTGATTCCAACGTACCTCTTGAAATCTGTTTCCTGCTATTCTGCCTCGCTTTCAAGTCCGCCTCGTTGCCTTCCCTCAACAGATTTTTGGACGATAGTTGTCCTTTATTACTCGGCCAGTTTGTGAATTGCTGTGCCCCTGAGCTCCATTTTTCAAGTTGTTTTTGGTGAGCTGACCGCAAGTCCAACATTTTGGTTCAGGACCTCTGCTGGTTCCCGGTGGGGGTTGAGACTTTGGTTAATTCTTCTTCCTGCCGGGAAATTACAGTGATATGTGCCCGTCCAAATGCCTAACAGCTACTCTCTCATTGGTTCTCCCTCTTCCCTTTCATCCTCTGCCAAATTGGAAACCTGTGCAAACCAGGAGGTTAAAGGGACTGTCTCTCCAAGTTGGGAGGTTGATAGTAAAGCAGATGGAAAGTCAAACTGGAGCACCAGGAGAGGGACTATTCGTTGAGTTTTAGAAACCTTTCGTATTCACAGAGTGTCCGTTCTCTAGGTTTCCCGTACATGTTATATCTGTAGTAATATTCCCTTCAACCTGGAGAGTTGGGCCCCATGGAATGGGTGCCAGGCATTTGTGCTTTAATGGGTCTGCATTTGCTCACCCAATCGCACCAATCCTCTCAGTCCCAAGTGTCCCTCCTTATGCCACATCCAGCTGTCATTGTAGATAGGGTCATTCCAGGTTTCATCAGAGACCCTGAAGGAATTGTAAAGAATTTCCCAGTTTTTTTGTTTTGTTTTTGAAATTCCTTTTTATAGTGGGTTTCAGCTGATTCTCGCTGCCATGTTTATGCCAGTGTAGACACACTTGATTCCCTTACGGAGACATATCAATACATAGGTTTTAAGATTCTTACTAGTCAGATATATTCCTCTGCGGGAAATATGGGGTTTTGAGTCCCTTTCACTGAGGAAGGTGTAGGTCTTGTCTATTCCATAGTTGGTTTTTGGAACGGTACCTGTGCTTATATCAAACTCTGGTTTTATGCATCACCCCACCTCTCCTTCCCCCTTAAGCAGGCATAAGAGTGTTTTCTAAATGTGAGACACTGTTCTCTTTCCTAAATCAGTTCAAGTGTAGCCATGTTTACAGGATCTTCATAAGTGATATCTTATGATAAGTTTCTTTTTCTGTGTGACTTATTTCACTTAGAATCATCGTACCTGAATCCACCCATTTTGCTGCTACTGGTCTTATGACATTGATTTCATGGCTGAGGTATATTCCATCGTACATAAGTACCACAATTTTTTGAACCATTTTTATATTTCCTGGGATATTTAAGGTGTACCCAAGTTGAGGTCCTTCTAAGCAGTGCAGCCCTAAATTTTGGGGTGGTTCTGTCTTATTGATTTTCAGTTTTCCCAAGGTATATTCCCTAGACTGGAAGTGCCCTTGGATCTGTAGCTCTGTTCTTTACTTGTTTAAGGGAACACAATACACTCCTCCAGAGAGGCAGTTGTCAATTTACATCCCGCCCATCAGCATAACAAGGCTCCCTGTTCTCCAGGGCCTGTCTTGCCTTTCTGGTTTTTACACATTTTGTGGATGTCCCTTTTGACCGGTGGGAAGTGATACTTCTTTGTAGTGCAGATTTGCATTGCCCGCTTGCTTGCTTGGCCAAAAAGGGCGTATGCGTTTTCTCCTGAATATATTCAGGAGAAAACGCAACGCCCTTTTTGGCCAAGTGCATCATTGTCGAAGTTGTGCCCCTCTTCCTGTGCTTTAAAGGCGATTCCAACGTACCTCTTGAAATCTGTTTCCTGCTATTCTGCCTCGCTTTCAAGTCCGCCTCGTTGCCTTCCCTCAACAGATTTTTGGACGATAGTTGTCCTTTATTACTCGGCCAGTTTGTGAATTGCTGTGCCCCTGAGCTCCATTTTTGAACTCATTTTTGGTGAGCTGACCGCAAGTCCAAAATTTTGGTTCAGGACCTATGCTGGTTCCCGGTGGGGGGCTGAGACTTTGGATAATTCTTCTTCCTACCGGGAAATTACAGTGATATGTGCCCGTCCAAGTGCCTAATAGCTACTCTCTCATTGGTTCTCCTTCTTCCCTTTCATCCTCTGCCAAATTGGCAACCTGTGCGAACCAGGAGGCTAAAGGGGCTGTCTCTCCAAGTTGGGAGCTTGATAGAAAAGCAGATGGAAAGTCAAACCGGAGCACCAGGAGAGGGACTATTCGTTGAGTTTAGAAACCTTTCGTATTCACAGTGTGTCCGTTCTCTAGGTTTCCCGTACATGTTATAGCTGTAGTTATATTCCCTTCAACCTGGAGACTTGGGACCCATGGAATGGCTGCCAGGCATTTGTGCTTTAAAGTTTCTGCATTTGCTCACCCAATCTCACCAATCGTCTCAGTCCCAAGTGTCCCTCCTTATGCCACATCCAGCTGTCATTGTAGATAGCGTCATTCCAGGTTTCACCAGAGACCCTGAAGGAATTGTAAAGAATTTCCCAGTTTTTTTGTTTTGTTTTTGAAATTCCTTTTTATAGTGGGTTTGAGCTGATTCTCGCTGCCATGTTTATGCCAGTCTAGACACACTTGATTCCCTTACGGAGACATATCAATACATAGGTTTTAAGATTCTTACTAGTCAGATATATTCCTCTGTGGGAAATATGGGGTTTTGAGTCCCTTTCACTGAGGAAGGTGTACGTCTTGTCTATTCCATAGTTGGTTTTTGGAACGGTACCTGTGCTTATATCAAACTCTGGTTTTATGCATCACACCACCTCTCCTTCCCCCTTAAGCAGGCATAAGAGTGTTTTCTAAATGTGAGACACTGTTCTCTTTCCTAACTCAGTTCAAGTGTAGCCATGTTTACAGGATCTTCATAAGTGATATCTTATGATAAGTTTCTTTTTCTGTGTGACTTATTTCACTTAGAATCATCGTACCTGAATCCACCCATTTTACTGCTACTGGTCTTATGACATTGATTTCATGGCTGAGGGATATTCCATCGTACGTAAGTAGCACAATTTTTTGAACCATTTTTATATTTCCTGGGATATTTAAGGTGTACCCAAGTTGAGGTCCTTGTAAGCAGTGCAGCCCTAAATTTTGGGGTGGCTCTGTCTTATTGATTTTCAATTTTCCCAAGGTATATTCCCTAGACTGGAAGTGCCCTTGGCTCTGTAGCTCTGTTCTTTACTTGTTTTAGGGAACACAATGTACTCCTCCAGAGAGGCAGTTGGCAATTTACATCCCGCCCATCAGCATAACAAGGGTCCCTGTTCTCCAGGGCCTGTCTTGCCTTTCTGGTTTTTACACATTTTGTGGATGTCCCTTTTGACCGGTGGGAAGTGATACTTCTTTGTAGTGCGGATTTGCATTGCCCGCTTGCTTGCTTGGCCAAAAAGGGCGTATGCGTTGTCTCCTGAATATATTCAGGAGAAAACACATACGCCCTTTTTGGCCAAGTGCATCATTTTCGAAGTTGTGCCCCTCTTCCTGTGCTTTAAAGGTGATTCCAAGGTACCTCTTGAAATCTGTTTCCTGCTATTCTGCCTCGCTTTCAAGTCCGCCTCGTTGCCTTCCCTCAACAGATTTTTGGACGATAGTTGTCCTTTATTACTCGGCCAGTTTGTGAATTGCTGTGCCCCTGAGCTCCATTTTTCAAGTTGTTTTTGGTGAGCTGACCGCAAGTCCAACATTTTGGTTCAGGACCTCTGCTGGTTCCCGGTGGGGGTTGAGACTTTGGTTAATTCTTCTTCCTGCCGGGAAATTACAGTGATATGTGCCCGTCCAAATGCCTAACAGCTACTCTCTCATTGGTTCTCCCTCTTCCCTTTCATCCTCTGCCAAATTGGAAACCTGTGCGAACCAGGAGGTTAAAGGGGCTGTCTCTCCAAGTTGGGAGGTTGATAGTAAAGCAGATGGAAAGTCAAACTGGAGCACCAGGAGAGGGACTATTCGTTGAGTTTTAGAAACCTTTCGTATTCACAGAGTGTCCGTTCTCTAGGTTTCCCGTACATGTTATAGCTGTAATAATATTCCCTTCAACCTGGAGAGTTGGGACCCATGGAATGGGTGCCAGGCATTTGTGCTTTAATGGGTCTGCATTTGCTCACCCAATCGCACCAATCCTCTCAGTCCCAAGTGTCCCTCCTTATGCCACATCCAGCTGTCATTGTAGATAGGGTCATTCCAGGTTTCATCAGAGACCCTGAAGGAATTGTAAAGAATTTCCCAGTTTTTTTGTTTTGTTTTTGAAATTCCTTTTTATAGTGGGTTTCAGCTGATTCTCGCTGCCATGTTTATGCCAGTGTAGACACACTTGATTCCCTTACGGAGACATATCAATACATAGGTTTTAAGATTCTTACTAGTCAGATATATTCCTCTGCGGGAAATATGGGGTTTTGAGTCCCTTTCACTGAGGAAGGTGTAGGTCTTGTCTATTCCATAGTTGGTTTTTGGAACGGTACCTGTGCTTATATCAAACTCTGGTTTTATGCATCACACCACCTCTCCTTCCCCCTTAAGCAGGCATAAGAGTGTTTTCTAAATGTGAGACACTGTTCTCTTTCCTAAATCAGTTCAAGTGTAGCCATGTTTACAGGATCTTCATAAGTGATATCTTTTGATAAGTTTCTTTTTCTGTGTGACTTATTTCACTTAGAATCATCGTACCTGAATCCACCCATTTTGCTGCTACTGGTCTTATGACATTGATTTCATGGCTGAGGTATATTCCATCGTACATAAGTACCACAATTTTTTGAACCATTTTTATATTTCCTGGGATATTTAAGGTGTACCCAAGTTGAGGTCCTTCTAAGCAGTGCAGCCCTAAATTTTGGGGTGGTTCTGTCTTATTGATTTTCAGTTTTCCCAAGGTATATTCCCTAGACTGGAAGTGCCCTTGGATCTGTAGCTCTGTTCTTTACTTGTTTAAGGGAACACAATACACTCCTCCAGAGAGGCAGTTGTCAATTTACATCCCGCCCATCAGCATAACAAGGCTCCCTGTTCTCCAGGGCCTGTCTTGCCTTTCTGGTTTTTACACATTTTGTGGATGTCCCTTTTGACCGGTGGGAAGTGATACTTCTTTGTAGTGCAGATTTGCATTGCCCGCTTGCTTGCTTGGCCAAAAAGGGCGTATGCGTTTTCTCCTGAATATATTCAGGAGAAAACGCAACGCCCTTTTTGGCCAAGTGCATCATTGTCGAAGTTGTGCCCCTCTTCCTGTGCTTTAAAGGCGATTCCAACGTACCTCTTGAAATCTGTTTCCTGCTATTCTGCCTCGCTTTCAAGTCCGCCTCGTTGCCTTCCCTCAACAGATTTTTGGACGATAGTTGTCCTTTATTACTCGGCCAGTTTGTGAATTGCTGTGCCCCTGAGCTCCATTTTTCAACTCATTTTTGGTGAGCTGACCGCAAGTCCAAAATTTTGGTTCAGGACCTATGCTGGTTCCCTGTGGGGGGCTCAGACTTTGGATAATTCTTCTTTCTGCCGGGAAATTACAGTGATATGTGCCCGTCCAAGTGCCTAACAGCTACTCTCTCATTGGTTCTCCTTCTTCCCTTTCATCCTCTGCCAAATTGGCAACCTGTGCGAACCAGGAGGCTAAAGGGGCTGTCTCTCCAAGTTGGGAGCTTGATAGTAAAGCAGATGGAAAGTCAAACCGGAGCACCAGGAGAGGGACTATTCGTTGAGTTTTAGAAACCTTTCGTATTCACAGTGTGTCCGTTCTCTAGGTTTCCCGTACATGTTATAGCTGTAGTTATATTCCCTTCAACCTGGAGAGTTGGGACCCATGGAATGGGTGCCAGGCATTTGTGCTTTAAAGTTTCTGCATTTGCTCACCCAATCTCACCAATCGTCTCAGTCCCAAGTGTCCCTCCTTATGCCACATCCAGCTGTCATTGTGAATAGCGTCATTCCAGGTTTCATCAGAGACCCTGAAGGAATTGTAAAGAATTTCCCAGTTTTTTTGTTTTGTTTTTGAAATTCCTTTTTATAGTGGGTTTGAGCTGATTCTCGCTGCCATGTTTATGCCAGTCTAGACACACTTGATTCCCTTACGGAGACATATCAATACATAGGTTTTAAGATTCTTACTAGTCAGATATATTCCTCTGTGGGAAATATGGGGTTTTGAGTCCCTTTCACTGAGGAAGGTGTAGGTCTTGTCTATTCCATAGTTGGTTTTTGGAACGGTACCTGTGCTTATATCAAACTCTGGTTTTATGCATCACCCCACCTCTCCTTCCCCCTTAAGCAGGCATAAGAGTGTTTTCTAAATGTGAGACACTGTTCTTTTTCCTAACTCAGTTCAAGTGTAGCCATGTTTACAGGATCTTCATGAGTGATATCTTATGATAAGTTTCTTTTTCTCTGTGACTTATTTCACTTAGAATCATCGTACCTGAATCCACCCATTTTGCTGCTACTGGTCTTATGACATTGATTTCAGGGCTGAGGGATATTCCATCGTACGTAAGTACCACAATTTTTTGAACCATTTTTATATTTCCTGGGATATTTAAGGTGTACCCAAGTTGAGGTCCTTGTAAGCAGTGCAGCCCTAAATTTTGGGGTGGCTCTGTCTTATTGATTTTCAGTTTTCCCAAGGTATATTCCCTAGACTGGAAGTGCCCTTGGCTCTGTAGCTCTGTTCTTTACTTGTTTTAGGGAACACAATGCACTCCTCCAGAGAGGCAGTTGTCAATTTACATCCCGCCCATCAGCATAACAAGGCTCCCTGTTCTCCAGGGCCTGTCTTGCCTTTCTGGTTTTTACACATTTTGTGGATGTCCCTTTTGACCGGTGGGAAGTGATACTTCTTTGTAGTGCAGATTTGCATTGCCCGCTTGCTTGCTTGGCCAAAAAGGGCGTATGCGTTTTCTCCTGAATATATTCAGGAGAAAACGCATACGCCCTTTTTGGCCAAGTGCATCATTGTCGAAGTTGTGCCCCTCTTCCTGTGCTTTAAAGGCGATTCCAACGTACCTCTTGAAATCTGTTTCCTGCTATTCTGCCTCGCTTTCAAGTCCGCCTCGTTGCCTTCCCTCAACAGATTTTTGGACGATAGTTGTCCTTTATTACTCGGCCAGTTTGTGAATTGCTGTGCCCCTGAGCTCCATTTTTCAACTCATTTTTGTTGAGCTGACCGCAAGTCCAAAATTTTGGTTCAGGACCTATGCTGGTTCCCGGTGGGGGGCTGAGACTTTGGATAATTCTTCTTCCTGCCGGGAAATTACAGTGATATGTGCCCGTCCAAGTGCCTAACAGCTACTCTCTCATTGGTTCTCCCTCTTCCCTTTCATCCTCTGCCAAACTGGCAACCTGTGCGAACCAGGAGGTTAAAGGGGCTGTCTCTCCAAGTTGGGAGGTTGATAGTAAAGCAGATGGAATGTCAAACCGGAGCGCCAGGGGAGGGACTATTCGTTGAGTTTTAGAAACCTTTCGTATTCACAGTGTGTCCGTTCTCTAGGTTTCCCGTACATGTTATAGCTGTAGTAATATTCCCTTCAACCTGGAGAGTTGGGACCCATGGAATGGGTGCCAGGTATTTGTGCTTTAAAGTGTCTGCATTTGCTCACCCAATCTCACCAATCCTCTCAGTCCCAAGTGTCCCTCCTTATGCCACATCCAGCTGTCATCGTAGATAGGGTCATTCCAGGTTTCATCAGAGACCCTGAAGGAATTGTAAAGAATTTCCCAGTTTTTTTGTTTTGTTTTTGAAATTCCTTTTTATAGTGGGTTTGAGCTGATTCTCGCTGCCATGTTTATGCCAGTCTAGACACACTAGATTCCCTCACGGAGACATATCAATACATAGGTTTTAAGATTCTAACTCGCCAGATATATTCCTCTGCGGGAAATATGGGGTTTTGAGTCCCTTTCCCTGAGGAAGGTGTAGGTCTTGTCTATTCCATAGTTGGTTTTTGGAACGGTACCTCTGCTTATATCAAACTCTGGTTTTATGCATCACCCCACCTCTCCTTCCCCCTTAAGCAGGCATAAGAGTGTTTTCTAAATGTGAGACACTGTTCTCTTTCCTAACTCAGTTCAAGTGTAGCCATGTTTACAGGATCTTCATAAGTGATATCTTATGATAAGTTTCTTTTTCTGTGTGACTTATTTCACTTAGAATCATCGTACCTGAATCCACCCATTTTGCTGCTACTGGTCTTATGACATTGATTTCATGGCTGAGGGATATTCCATCGTACGTAAGTACCACAATTTTTTGAACCATTTTTATATTTCCTGGGATATTTAAGGTGTACCCAAGTTGAGGTCCTTGTAAGCAGTGCAGCCCTAAATTTTGGGGTGGCTCTGTCTTATTGATTTTCAATTTTCCCAAGGTATATTCCCTAGACTGGAAGTGCCCTTGGCTCTGTAGCTCTGTTCTTTACTTGTTTTAGGGAACACAATGTACTCCTCCAGAGAGGCAGTTGGCAATTTACATCCCGCCCATCAGCATAACAAGGCTCCCTGTTCTCTAGGGCCTGTCTTGCCTTTCTGGTTTTTACACATTTTGTGGATGTCCCTTTTGACCGGTGGGAAGTGATACTTCTTTGTAGTGCGGATTTGCATTGCCCGCTTGCTTGCTTGGCCAAAAAGGGCGTATGCGTTGTCTCCTGAATATATTCAGGAGAAAACACATATGCCCTTTTTGGCCAAGTGCATCATTGTCGAAGTTGTGCCCCTCTTCCTGTGCTTTAAAGGTGATTCCAACGTACCTTTTGAAATCTGTTTCCTGCTATTCTGCCTCGCTTTCAAGTCCGCCTCGTTGCCTTCCCTCAACAGATTTTTGGACGATAGTTGTCCTTTATTACTCGGCCAGTTTGTGAATTGCTGTGCCCCTGAGCTCCATTTTTCAAGTTGTTTTTGGTGAGCTGACCGCAAGTCCAACATTTTGGTTCAGGACCTCTGCTGGTTCCCGGTGGGGATTGAGACTTTGGTTAATTCTTCTTCCTGCCGGGAAATTACAGTGATATGTGCCCGTCCAAATGCCTAACAGCTACTCTCTCATTGGTTCTCCCTCTTCCCTTTCATCCTCTGCCAAATTGGAAACCTGTGCGAACCAGGAGGTTAAAGGGACTGTCTCTCCAAGTTGGGAGGTTGATAGTAAAGCAGATGGAAAGTCAAACTGGAGCACCAGGAGAGGGACTATTCGTTGAGTTTTAGAAACCTTTCGTATTCACAGAGTGTCCGTTCTCTAGGTTTCCCGTACATGTTATAGCTGTAGTAATATTCCCTTCAACCTGGAGAGTTGGGACCCATGGAATGGGTGCCAGGCATTTGTGCTTTAATGGGTCTGCATTTGCTCACCCAATCGCACCAATCCTCTCAGTCCCAAGTGTCCCTCCTTATGCCACATCCAGCTGTCGTTGTAGATAGGGTCATTCCAGGTTTCATCAGAGACCCTGAAGGAATTGTAAAGAATTTCCCAGTTTTTTTGTTTTGTTTTTGAAATTCCTTTTTATAGTGGGTTTCAGCTGATTCTCGCTGCCATGTTTATGCCTGTGTAGACACACTTGATTCCCTTACGGAGACATATCAATACATAGGTTTTAAGATTCTTACTAGTCAGATATATTCCTCTGCGGGAAATATGGGGTTTTGAGTCCCTTTCACTGAGGAAGGTGTAGGTCTTGTCTATTCCATAGTTGGTTTTTGGAACGGTACCTGTGCTTATATCAAACTCTGGTTTTATGCATCACACCACCTCTCTTCCCCCTTAAGCAGGCATAAGAGTGTTTTCTAAACGTGAGACACTGTTCTCTTTCCTAAATCAGTTCAAGTGTAGCCATGTTTACAGGATCTTCATAAGTGATATCTTATGATAAGTTTCTTTTTCTGTGTGACTTATTTCACTTAGAATCATCGTACCTGAATCCACCCATTTTGCTGCTACTGGTCTTATGACATTGATTTCATGGCTGAGGGATATTCCATCGTACGTAAGTACCACAATTTTTTGAACCATTTTTATATTTCCTGGGATATTTAAGGTGTACCCAAGTTGAGGTCCTTCTAAGCAGTGCAGCCCTAAATTTTGGGGTGGTTCTGTCTTATTGATTTTCAGTTTTCCCAAGGTATATTCCCTAGACTGGAAGTGCCCTTGGATCTGTAGCTCTGTTCTTTACTTGTTTAAGGGAACACAATACACTCCTCCAGAGAGGCAGTTGTCAATTTACATCCCGCCCATCAGCATAAAAAGGCTCCCTGTTCTCCAGGGCCTGTCTTGCCTTTCTGGTTTTTACACATTTTGTGGATGTCCCTTTTGACCGGTGGGAAGTGATACTTCTTTGTAGTGCAGATTTGCATTGCCCGCTTGCTTGCTTGGCCAAAAAGGGCGTATGCGTTTTCTCCTGAATATATTCAGGAGAAAACACATACGCCCTTTTTGGCCAAGTGCATCATTGTTTAAGTTGTGCCCCTCTTCCTGTGCTTTAAAGGCGATTCCAACGTACCTCTTGAAATCTGTTTCCTGCTATTCTGCCTCGCTTTCAAGTCCGCCTCGTTGCCTTCCCTCAACAGATTTTTGGACGATAGTTGTCCTTTATTACTCGGCCAGTTTGTGAATTGCTCTGCCCCTGAGCTCCATTTTTCAACTCATTTTTGGTGAGCTGACCGCAAGTCCAAAATTTTGGTTCAGGACCTATGCTGGTTCCCTGTGGGGGGCTGAGACTTTGGATAATTCTTCTTCCTGCCGGGAAATTACAGTGATATGTGCCCGTCCACGTGCCTAACAGCTACTCTCTCATTGGTTCTCCCTCTTCCCTTTCATCCTCTGCCAAATTGGCAACCTGTGCGAACCAGGAGGTTAAAGGGGCTGTCTCTCCAAGTTGGGAGGTTGATAGTAAAGCAGATGGAAAGTCAAACCGGAGCACCAGGAGAGGGACTATTCGTTGAGTTTTAGAAACCTTTCGTATTCACAGTGTGTCCGTTCTCTAGGTTTCCCGTACATGTTATAGCTGTAGTAATATTCCCTTCAACCTGGAGAGTTGGGACCCATAGAATGGGTGCCAGGTATTTGTGCTTTAAAGTGTCTGCATTTGCTCACCCAATCTCACCAATCCTCTCAGTCCCAAGTGTCCCTCCTTATGCCACATCCAGCTGTCATTGTAGATAGGGTCATTCCATGTTTCATCAGAGACCCTGAAGGAATTGTAAAGAATTTCCCAGTTTTTTTGTTTTGTTTTTGAAATTCCTTTTTATAGTGGGTTTGAGATGATTCTCACTGCCATGTTTATGCCAGTCTAGACACACTTGATTCCCTCACGGAGACATATCAATACATAGGTTTTAAGATCCTTACTAATCAGATATATTCCTCTGCGGGAAATATGGGGTTTTGAGTCCCTTTCCCTGAGGAAGGTGTAGGTCTTGTCTATTCCATAGTTGGTTTTTGGAACGGTACCTGTGCTTATATCAAACTCTGGTTTTATGCATCACCCCACCTCTCCTTCCCACTTAAGCAGGCATAAGAGTGTTTTCTAAATGTGAGACACTATTCTCTTTCCTAACTCAGTTCAAATGTAGCCATGTTTACAGGATCTTCATAAGTGATATCTTATGATAAGTTTCTTTTTCTGTGTGACTTATTTCACTTAGAATCATCGTACCTGAATCTACCCATTTTGCTGCTACTGGTCTTATGACATTGATTTCATGGCTGAGGGATATTCCATCGTATGTAATTACCACAATTTTTTGAACCATTTTTATATTTCCTGGGCTATTTAAGGTGTACCCAAGTTGAGGTCCTTGTAAGCAGTGCAGCCCTAAATTTTGGGGTGGCTCTCTCTTATTGATTTTCAATTTTCCCAAGGTATATTCCCTAGACTGGAAGTGCCCTTGGCTCTGTAGCTCTGTTCTTTACTTGTTTTAGGGAACACAATGTACTACTCCAGAGAGGCAGTTGGCAATTTACATCCCGCCCATCAGCATAACAAGGGTCCCTGTTCTCCAGGGCCTGTCTTGCCTTTCTGGTTTTTACACATTTTGTGGATGTCCCTTTTGACCGGTGGGAAGTGATACTTCTTTGTAGTGCAGATTTGCATTGCCCGCTTGCTTGCTTGGCCAAAAAGGGCGTATGCGTTTTCTCCTGAATATATTCAGGAGAAAACGCATACGCCCTTTTTGGCCAAGTGCATCATTGTCGAAGTTGTGCCCCTCTCCCTGTGCTTTAAAGGCGATTCCAACGTACCTCTTTAAATCTGTTTCCTGCTATTCTGCCTCGCTTTCAAGTCCGCCTCGTTGCCTTCCCTCAACAGATTTTTGGACGATAGTTGTCCTTTATTACTCGGCCAGTTTGTGAATTGCTGTGCCCCTGAGCTCCATTTTTCAACTCATTTTTGGTGAGCTGACCGCACGTCCAAAATTTTGGTCCAGGACCTATGCTGGTTCCCGGTGGGGGGCTGAGACTTTGGATAATTCTTCTTCCTGCCGGGAAATTACAGTGATATGTGCCCGTCCAAATGCCTAACAGCTACTCTCTCATTGGTTCTCCCTCTTCCCTTTCATCCTCTGCCAAATTGGAAAGCTGTGCGAACCAGGAGGTTAAAGGGGCTGTCTCTCCTAGTTGGGAGGTTGATATTAAAGCAGATGGACAGTGAAACCGGAGCACCAGGAGAGGGACTATTCGTTGAGTTTTAGAAACCTTTCGTATTCACAGTGCGTCCGTTCTCTGGGTTTCCCGTACATGTTATAACTGTAGTAATATTCCCTTCAACCGGGAGAGTTGGGACCCATGGAATGGGTGCCATGCATTTTTGCTTTAAAGGGTCTGCATTTGCTCACCCAATCTCACCAATCGTCTCAGTCCCAAGTGTCCCTCCTTATGCCACATCCAGCTGTCATTGTAGATAAGGTCATTCCAGGTTTCATCAGAGACCCTGAAGGAATTGTAAAGAATTTCCCAGTTTTTTTGTTTTGTTTTTGTAATTCTTTTTTATAGTGGGTTTGAGCTGATTCTCGCTGCCATGTTTATGCCAGTCTAGACACACTTGTTTCCCTTATGGAGATATATCAATCCATAGGTTTTAAGATTCTTAATAGTCAGATATATTCCTCTTCGGGAAATATGGGGTTTTGAGTCCATTTCACTGAGGAAGGTGTAAGTCTTGTCTATTCCATAGTTGGTTTTTGGAACGGTACCTGTGCTTATATCAAACTCTGGTTTTATGCATCACCCCACCTCTCCTTCCCCCTTAAGCGGGCATAAGAGTGTTTTCTAAATGTGAGGCTCTTTTGTTTTTCCTAAATCAGTTCAAGTGTAGCCATGTTTACAGGATCTTCATGAGTGATATCTTATGATAAGTTTCTTTTTCTGTGTGACTTATTTCACTTAGAATCATCGTACCTGAATCCACTCATTTTGCTGCTACTGGTCTTATGACATTTATTTAAAGGCTGAGGGATATTCCATCGTACATAAGGACCACAATTTTTTGAACCATTTTTATATTTCCTGGGATATTTAAGGTGTACCCAAGTTGAGGTTCTTTTAATCAGTGCAGCCGTAAATTTTGGGGTGGCTCTGTCTTATTGATTTTCAGTTTTCCCAAGGTATATTCCCTAGACTGGAAGTGCCGTTGGCTCTGTAGATCTGTTGTTTACTTGTTTTAGGGAACACAATGCACTCCTCCAGAGAGGCAGTTGGCAATTAACATCTCGCCCATCAGCATAACAAGGTTCCCTGTTCTCCAGGACCTGTCTTGCCTTTCTGGTTTTTACACATTTTGTGGATGTCCCTTTTGACAGGTGGGAAGTGATACTTCTTTGTAGTGCAGATTTGCATTGCCCGCTTGCTTGCTTGGCCAAAAAGGGCGTATGCGTTTTCTCCTGAATATATTCAGGAGAAAACGCATACGCCCTTTTTGGCCAAGTGCATCATTGTCGAAGTTGTGCCCCTCTTCCTG
The DNA here is from genome assembly GCF_949752795.1 of Hyperoodon ampullatus. Lineage (NCBI taxonomy): Eukaryota > Metazoa > Chordata > Mammalia > Artiodactyla > Ziphiidae > Hyperoodon > Hyperoodon ampullatus. Next base: position 323,065 of record NW_027640981.1, on the reverse strand, counting down.
TGCTTTAAAGGCGATTCCAACGTACCTCTTGAAATCTGTTTCCTGCTATTCTGCCTCGCTTTCAAGTCCGCCTCGTTGCCTTCCCTCAACAGATTTTTGGACGATAGTTGTCCTTTATTACTCGGCCAGTTTGTGAATTGCTGTGCCCCTGAGCTCCATTTTTCAACTCGTTTTTTGTGAGCTGACCGTAAGTCCAAAATTTTGGTTCAGGACCTATACTGGTTCCCGGAGTGTGGCTGAGGATTTGGTACATTCTTCTTCCTGCCAGGAAATTAGAGTGAAATGTGCCCGTCCAAATGCCTAACAGCTACGCTCTCATTGGTTCTCCCTCTTCCCTTTCATCCTCTGCCAAATTGGAAAGCTGTGCGAACCAGGAGGTTAAAGGGGCTGTGTCTCCAAGTTGGGAGATTGATAGTAAAGCAGATGGAAAATCAAACTGGAGCACCAGGAGAGGGACAATTCTTTGAGTTTTAGAAACCTTTTGTATACACAGTGTGTCCGTTCTCTAGGTTTCCCGTACATGTTATACCTGTAGTAATAGTTCCTTCAACCTGGAGAGTTGGGACCCATGGAATGGGTGCCACATATTATTGTTTTAAATTGTCTGCATTTGCTCACCCAATTTCACCAATCCTCTCAGTCCCAAGTGTCCAGCCTTATGCCACATCCAGCTGTCGTTGTTTATAGGGTCATTCCAGGTTTCATCAGAGACCCTGAAGGAATTCTAAAGAATTTCCCTGTCTTTTGTTTTGTTTTTGAATTTCCTTTTCTAGTGTGTTTCAGCTGATTCTCGCTGCCATGTTTATGCCAGTCTAGACACACTTGATTCCCTTACGGAGACATATCAATACATAGGTTTTAAGATTCTTACTAGTAAGATATATTCCTCTGCGTGAAATATGGGGTTTTGAGTCCCGTTCACAGAGGAAGTAGTAGGTCCTGTCTATTCTGTATTTGGATTATGGAACCGTACCTGTGCTAATATCAAACTCTGGTTTTATTCATCACCCCACCTCTGCTTTCCCCTTAAGCATTCATAAGAGTGTTTTCTAAATATGAGATTCTGTTCCCTTTCCTAATTCATTCCATGTGTAGCCATGTTTATATACCCTTCATAAGTGATATCTTATGATAAGTTTCTTTTTCTATGTGATGTTTTCAGTTAGAATAATCGTACATGAATCCCGTCATTATGCTGCTACTGGCCTTATGACATTGACTTCATGGCTGAGGGATATTCCATCATACGTATGTACCACAATTTCTTTACCATTTTTGTCTTTCCTGGGATATATAAGGTGTCCCGAAGTCGAGGTTCTTGTAAGCAGTGCTGCCATAAATTTTCGGGTGGCTGTGTCTTATTGATTTTCAATTTTCCCAAGGTATATTCCCGTGACTGGAAGTGCCTTAGGTTGTGAAGCACTGTTGTTTTCTTCTTTTTGGGAACACAATGCACTCCTCCAGAGTGGCTGTTGGCAATTCACATCCCACCCATCCGCATAACAAGGCTCCCTGTTCTCCAGATCCTGTCTTGCCTTTCTTGTTTTTACACATTTTACGGATGTCCCTTTTGACCGGTTGGAAGTGATACTTCTTTGTAGTGCAGATTTGCATTCTGCGGTTGCTTGGTTGGCCAAAATGGGCGTATGCGTTTTCTCCTGAATATATTCAGGAGAAAACGCATGTGCCCTTTATGGACAATTCCATAGTTTTGGAAGTTGTGATGCTTTTCCTCTGTTTAAAGGCGATTCCAATGTACTTCTGGAAATCTGTTTCGTGCACTTCTGCCTCATTTTCAAGTCCGCCTCATGGCTTTATCTCAACAGATTTTTGGAAGAGAGTAGTCCTTTATAACTCTGCAAGTTAGTGAATTTCTGTGCCCCTGAGTTCCATTTTTCAACTCCCGTTTTTGTGAGCTGACTGCCAATCCACAATTTTGCTTCAGGACCTATACTGTTTCCATTGGGGGGGCTGGCTCAGAGTTTGTTAATTCTTCTTCGTGACGGGAATTTAGAGTGACATGTGGCCATCCAAATGCCTACAGCTACTCTCTAATTGTTTCTCCCTCTTCCCTTATATCCTCTGCACAACGTGCCAACTGTCTGAACCAGGAGGTTAAAGGTGCTGACTCTCCAATTTGGGAGATTGATACTAAAGCAGTTGGAATGTCAAACTGGTGCACAAGGAGAGAAAAAAATTAGTAGAGTTTTAGAAACCTTTCACCATCAGATGGTGTCCATTCTCTAGGTTTCCCATACATGTTATAACTGTAGTGATATTCCCTTCTACCTGGAGAGTTGGGAACCATGGAATGGGTGCCAGGTATTATTGCTTTAAATGGTCTGCATTTTCTCACCCAATCTCACCAATCCTCTCAGTCCCAAGTGACCAGCCTTATGCCACATCCAGCTGTCATTGTAGATAGGGTCATTCTAAGTTTCATCAGAACCCCTGAAGGTATTGTGTAAGAATTTCACTGTTTATTTGTTTTGTTTTGAAATTCATTTTTATAGTGGGTTTGAGCTGATTCTCACTGCCGTGTTTATGTCGTTCTAGACACAATTGGTTACCTTATGGAGACATATCAATACATAGGTTTTAAGATTCTTACTAGTCAGATATACTACTCTGCGGGGAATAGGGGTGTTGAGCCCCATTCACTGAGGAAAGAGTAGGTCTTGTTTATTCTGTATTTGGATTATGCAACCGTACCTGTGCTAATATCAAACTCTGGTTTTATGCATCACCCCACCTCTCCTTTCCTCTTGAGCAGGCATAAGAGTGTTTTCTAAATGTGAGACTCTTCTCTTTCCTAATTCAGTTCATGTGTAGACATGTTTACAAGACCTTCATAAGTGATATCTTATGATAAGTTTCTTTTTCTGTGTGACTTATTTCAGTTAGAATCATCGTACATGAATCCACTCATTATGCTGCTACTGGCCTTATGACATTGATTTCATGGCTGAGGGATATTCCATCGTACGTATGTACCACAATTTCTTTACTATTTTTGTCTTTCCTGGGATATTTAAGGTGTCCCGAAGTCGATGTTCTTGTAAGCAGTGCTGCCCTATATTTTGGGTTGGCTGTGTCTTATTGATTTTCAATTTTCCCAAGGTATATTCCCATGACTGGAAGTGCCTTAGGTTGTGAAGCTCTGTTGTTTAATTCTTTTAGGGAACACAGTGCACTCCTCCAGAGTGGCTGTTGGCAATCTACATCCCACCCATCAGCATAACAAGGCTCCCTGTTCTCCAGAGACCCTCTTGCCTTTCTGGTTTTTACACATTTTACGGATATCCCTTTTGACTGGTGGGAAGTGATACTTCTTTGTAGTGCAGATTTGCATTGTGCGGTTGCTTGGTTGGCCAAAATGGGTGTATGTGTTTTCTCCTGAATATATTCAGGAGAAAACGCATGCGCCCTTTATGGACAATTCCATAATTGTCGAAGTTGTGATGCTTTTCCTGTGTTTAAAGGCGATTCCAATGTACTTCTGGAAATCTGTTTCGTGCAAATGTCCCTCATTTTCAAGTCCGCCTCATGGTTTTTCCTCAACAGATTTTTGGAAGAGAGTAGTCCTGTATAACTCTGCAAGTTAGTGAATTGCTGTGCCCCTGAGCTCCATTTTTCATCTTGTGTTTTTGTGAGCTGACCGCAAACCCACAATTTTGCTTCAGGACCTATACTAGTTATGCGGGTGGGGCAGGCTGAGAGTTTGGTTAATTCTTCTTCGTGACGGGAAATTAGAGTGACATGTGGCCGTCCAAATGCCTACAGCTACTCTCTCATTGGTTCTCCCTCTTCCCTTATATCCTCTGCACAATGTGCCAACTTTGCGACCCAGGAGGTTATAGGGGCTGACTCTCCAAGTTGGGAGATTGATATTAAAGCAGTTGGAATGTCAAGTTGGAGCACATGGAGAGAAAAAATTAGTAGAGTTTTAGAAACCTTTCACCATCAGAGGGTGTCCATTCTCTAGGTTTCCCATACATGTTATAACTGTAGTGATATTCCCTTCTACCTGGAGAGTTGGGAACCATGGAATGGGTGCCAGGTATTATTGCTTTAAACGGTCTGCATTTTCTCACCCAATCTCACCAATCCTCTCAGTCCCAAGTGAACAGCCTTATGCCACATCCAGCTGTCGTTGTAGATAGGGTCATTCCAAGTTTCATCAGAACCCCTGAAGGTATTGTGTAAGAATTTCACTGTTTCTTTGTTTTGTTTTGAAATTCCTTTTTATAGTGGGTTTGAGCTCATTCTCACTGCCGTGTTTATGTCATTCTAGACACACTTGGTTCCCTTATGGAGACATATCAATACATAGGTTTTAAGATCCTTACTAGTCAGATATATTTCTCTGTGGGGAATAGGGGTGTTGAGTCCCATTCACTGAGGAAGGAGTTGGGCTTGTCTCTTCTGTATTTGGATTATGGAACGGTACCTGTGTTAATATCAAACTCTGGTTTTGTGTGTCTCCCCACCTCTCCTTCCCCCTTAAGCAAGCATAAGAGTGTTTTCTAAATCTGAGACTCTGTTCTCTTTCCTAATTCAGTTCATATGTAGCCAGGTTTACATTCCCTTCATAAGTGATATCTTATATCAGAATGCACCATGGCCCTTGTCATAATAATGCTCCATGACCCCTGTCATCACAATGCTCCATTCCCTGGTTATCACAATGCTCCATGTCCCTTGTCATAACAATTCTCCACGTACTTGTCATCACAATGCTACATGACACTTCGCATCACAAAGTTACATGCTCGTTTCATCACAATTCTCCATGCACTTGTCATTGCAATGTTCCATGACCCCTGTCATAGGAAGCTCCAAGTGTTTGTCATCACAATGCTTCACGACTTTACCATCAAAATTCTCAATGGCACTTTTCATCACAATGTTCCGTACCCTTGTCATCACAATGCTCCTTGCCCTTGTCATCACAATGCTCCATGACCCCTGTCATCACAATGCTTCATGACCCTTGTCATTACAGTGCTCCATGATGCTCGTCATCACAATTACCCAAGGTCTTCTCATCACAATGCTCCACGGCTTTGCCATCACAATGCTCCATGCCCTGGTCATCTCAAAGCTCAATGGCCCTTGTCCTCACAATTCTCCACGTCCTTGTCATCACAATGCTCCATGGCACTTCTCATCACAATGTTATATGCTCTTGTCATAACAATACTCCATGCACTTGTCATCGCAATGCTCCATGACCCCTGTCATAGGAAGCTCCATGCGCTTGTCATCAAAATGTTTCACGACATGGACATTAAAATTATCAATGGCCCTTGTCATCTCAATGCTCCATGCGCTTATCATCACAATGCTCCTTTACCTTTGTCACAACAATCCTCCATGACACTTGGCATCACAATGCTCCGTGCTATTGTCATCACAGTGGAACATGACATATGTCATCACAATGCACCCTGACACCTGTCTTCACAATACTCCATGACCTTGTCATCACAATGCTCCATGCCCTTGTCATCACAAAGTGCCATGCCCACTGTCATCAAAATAATCCATGAAACTTGTCAGACCAAAGCTCCATGCCACCTTTCATCACAATGCTCCATGAACCCTGTCATCTCAATGCACCATGCCCATCATCATAATGCTTCATGCTCTTGTCATCAAAATGAAATCAAAATGCTCCATGACCTCTGTCATCACAATGCTCCAAACCCTTGTGATCACAATGTTCCATAACACTTGTCATCACAATACCCCATGATGCTACTCATCACAATTATCCATGGACTTCTCATCACAATGCCCCATGACATTTGTCATCACAATGCGCAATACACATGTCATCACAATGCTCCCTGACTCTTGCCATCAGTATGCTCCCTGAACCCTTTCATGACAAGGCTCCATGCCTTTTTCATCACAATGATCCATGCCATTTTCATCACAATGCTCCAAGACCCCTGTAATCACAATGCTCCATGCCCTTGTCATCACAAAGCTCCATGATGCATGTCATCAGAATGCTCCATGGCCTTCTCATCACAATGCTCCATGCCCTTGTGATCACAATGCTCCAAGACCCCTGTAATCACAATGGTCCATGCCCCTTTTCATCAGAATGCTCCATGAGACTTGTCATCACAAGGCTCCATGGTCTTCTCATCACAATGCTCCAGGACATTGTCATCAAAATGCCCCATTCCCTTATCATCACAATGCTCCATGACCCCTGTCATCACAATACTCCATGAACATTTTCAGCCCAATTCTCCATGACCTTCTCATCACAATGCTCCATGACCAATATCATCACAATGCTCCATGACCACAGTCATCACAACGCTCAATATCACCTGACAACACAATGATCCGGGACTCTTGTCATCACAATGCTCCATTCCCTAGTCATCACAATGCTCCATGACCCCTGTCATCACAATACTCCATGAACATTTTCAGCCCAATGCTCCATGACACTTGTCATCACAATGATGCATGCCCTTGTCATCCCAATGCTCCATGACCCCTGTAATCACAATGCTCCGTGACGCTTGTCATCACAGTGCTCCATGACACCTGTCATCACAATGCTCCATGCCTTTGTCAGCAAAATGCTACATGACCTTGTCATTACAATGTTCTATGCACTTGTCATCACAATACTCCATTACCATTGCCATCACAATCCTCCATGAACCTTGGGATCACATTACTCCATGCCCTTGTCATCACAATGCTCCATGCTCCTTGAAATCAAAATGATCCATGACCTCTGTCATCACAATGCTCCAGACCCTTGTGATCACAATGTTCCATAACACTTGTCATCACAATGCTCCATGATGCCTGTCATCACAATACTCCATGCCCTTTTCATCACAATGCTCCATGAACTTTGTCATCACAATTCTCGATACACTTGTCATCACAATGCTCCCTGACACTTGTCGTCAGAATGCTCCTTGAACCCTGTCACAAAAAGGCTCCATGCCTTTTTCATCAAAATGCACCATGCCGTTTTCATCACAATGCTCCATGCCATTGTCATCAAAATACTCCACAAGCTTGTCATCAGAATGCTCCATGTCCCTTGTCATCACAATTTTCCATGCACTTGTCAGCACAATGCTCCCTGACCCTTGTCATCACAATGCTCCAAGCCATTGTCATCACAATGCTCCATTACCTTTGTCATCAGAATCCTCCATGACACTTGGCATCACAATGCTCCCTGACACCTGGCTTCACAATAATGAATGACCTGGTCATCACAATGCTCCATGCCCTTGTCATCACAATGCGCCATTCCAACTGTCATAGCAATAAGCCATGAAACTTATTAGACCAATGCTCCATGCCCTTGTCATCACAATGCCCCATGCCCTTGTTATCACAATGCTCCATGACCCCTGTCATCACAATGCTCCGTGACTCCAGTCATCACAAGGCTTCATGATCTTTGTCATCACAATGGTCCATGCCCTTGTCATCAACAGTCTCTGTGACCTTTTTAACCACAATGCTTCATGAACATTTCATCACAATGCTCTTTGACCCTTGTCATCACAATGCTCTATGCCTTTCTCAGCACAATGCTCCATGACCCTTGTCATCACAATGCTCCATGCGCTTGTCAGCACAATGCTCCATGACCCATGTCATCACAATGCACCATGCGCTTGTCGTCACAGTGCTCCACAATCTTGTCATCACAATGCTCCATAAAACTTGTCATCACAATGCTCCATGCACTTCAAATCAAAATGCTCTCTCACCACTGATATCACAATGTTACATCACTATTCATCACAATACTCCCTCAACCCTGTCATCACAATGTTCCATGACTCCTGTCATCACAATGCTACATGCACTTATCATCACAATGTTTGATGATCCCTGACATCACAATGTTCCATAACCCCTGTCATCAAAATGCTCCATGAGCCTTTTCATCAAAATGCTCCATGACCCCTAACATCACAATGTTACATAACGCCTCTCATCAAAATGTTCCATGACACTTTTCATCAAATTGGTCCATGACAATGTCATCACAATGTTCCCTGCCCTTCTCATCACAATGCACCACGCCCTTGTCATCAAAATGCTCCATGACCTTTGTCATCACAAAGTTCCATGACCCTTGGCATCACAATGCTCCATGCCATTGTCATCACAATACTCCATGAAACCTCTCATCACATTGTTCCATGCAATTGTCATCAAAAAGCTCCATGGTGCTTGTCATCACACTGCTCGATGCCCTTCTCATCACAATGCTCCATGCCCTTGTCATTACAAACCTCCATGACCCATGTATCACTGTGTTCCGTGCCCTTGTCATCACAATGCTCCATGCCCACTCTCATCACAATAATCCATGAAACTTTTCAGACAAATGTTCCATGCCCTTGTCATCACAATGCTCCATTACCCCTGTCATAAAAATGCTCCATGAGCCCTGCCATCACAACGTTCCACGACCTTGTCATCACAAGGCTCCATGACCCTTCTCATCACAATGCTCCAAGACCCCTGTAATCACAGTGCTACATGCCCTTGTAATCACAAAGTTCCATGATGCATGTCATCAGAATGCTCCATGCCCTTGCCATCACAATGCTCCATTACCCCTGTGATAACAATGCTCCATGACCCCTGCCATCACGATGATCCATGGACTTGTCATCACAAGGCTCCATGACCCTTCTCATCACAATGCTCCAAGACCCCTGTAATCACAATGCTCCATGTCCCTTTTTCTCTCAATGATCCATGAACCCTGTCATCACAATGCACCATGCCCATCATCATAATGCTTCAGGCTATTGTCATCACAATGAAATCAAAATGCTCCATGACCTCTGTCATAACACTGCTCCAAACCCTTGTGATCACAATATTCCATAACACTTGTCATCACAATGCCCCATGACGCTCGTCATCACAATTATCTATGGTCTTCTCTTCACAATGCTCCATGACCTTTGTCATCACAATGCTCAATACACCTGTCATCAAAATGCTCCCTGACACTTGTTCTCTGTATGCTCCTTGAACCCTGTCATGACAAGGCTCCATGCCTTTTTCATCACAATGATCCATGCCTTTTTCATCACAATGCTCCAAAACGCCTGTAATTACAATGCTCCATGCCCTTGTCATCACAAAGCTCAATGACGCATGTCATCAGACTGCTCCTTGGCCTTCTCATCACAATGCTCCATGCCCTTGTCATCACAATTTTCCAAGACACTCTAATCACAATGCTCCATGCCCCTTTTCATCAGTATGCTCCATGAGACTTGTCTCACAAGGCTCCGTTGTTTTCTCATCACAATGCTCCAGCACCATGTCATCACAATGCTTCACGACCTTGTCATGAAAATTTTCAATGGCCCTTGTCATCATAATGCTCCAAGCCCTAGTCATCACAATGCTCCATTATATTTATCATCACAATCCTCCATTACATTTGGCATCACAATGCTCCATGCCATTGTCATCGCAAGGGACCATGGCATATGTCATCACAATGCTCCCTGACACCTGTCTTCACAATACTCCATGACCTTCTCATCACAATGCCCCATGCCCTTGTCATCACAATGCCCCATGCCCACTGTCATCACAATAATCTATTAAACTTGTCAGACCAATGCTCCATGCCCCTGTCATCACAATGCTCCATGCCCTTGTCATCACAATGCTCCATGACCCCTGTCATCACAATGCTCTGTGACTCCAGTCATCACAATGCTTCATAACATTTGTCATCACAGTGGTCCATGCCCACATCATCACAAGGCTCTGTGACCTTTGTAACCACAATACTCCATGAACTTTTCATCACAATGCTCCGTGACCCTTGTCATCACAATGTTCCATGCCTTTGTCAGAACAATGCTCCATGACCCTTGTCATCACAATGTGCCACGTGATTTTCATCACAACGGTCCACAACCTTGTCATCGTAATGCTCCATAAACCTTGTAATCACAATGCTCCATGCACTTCTCATCAAAATGCTCTCTCAACAGAGATATCACAATGTTCCATCACTAGTCATCACAATACACCCGCACCCCTGTAATCACAATGTTCCATGACCCCTGTCATCACAATGCTACATCCCCTTATCATCACAATGTTCCATGACCCCTGACATCACAATGTTCCATAACCCCTGTCATCAAAATGCTCCATGACCCTTTTCATCCCAAAGCTCCATGACCCCTGACATCACAATGTTCTATAACCCCTGTCATCAAAATGTTCCATTACACTTTTCATCAAATTGCTGCATGACCCTGTCATCAAAATGCTCCCTGCCCTTCTCATCACAATGCACCACGCCCTTGACATCAAAATGCTCCATGACTTTTGTCATCACAAAGCTCCATAACCCTTGGAATCACAATGTTCCATGAACCCTCTCATCACATTGTTCCATGCACTTGTCATCACAAAGCTCCATGACGCTTGTCAAAACAATGTACGATGCCCTTCTCATCACAATGCTCCATGCCCTTGTCATTACAATCCTCCATGACCCATGGATCACAGTGTTCCGTGACCTTGTCATCACAATGCTCCATGCCCACTCTCATCACAATAATCCAGGAAACTTTTCAGACCAGTGCTCCATGCCCTTCTCATCACAATGCTCCATTACCCCTGTCATAACAATGCTCCATGACCCCTTCCATCACAATGTTCCACACCATTGTCATCACAAGGCTCCATGACCCTTGTCATCACAATGCTCCAAGACCCCTGTAATCACAATGCTCCATGCCCTTGTCATCACAAAGCTCAATGACGCATGTCATCAGAATGCTCCATGGCCTTCTCATCACAATGCTCCTTGCCCTTGTCATCACAATGCTCCAAGACCCCTGTAATCACAATGCTCCATGCCTCTTTTCATCTCAATGCTCCATGAACGCTGTCATCACAATGCACCATGCCCATCACCATAATGCTTCAGGCTATTGTCATCACAATGAAATCAAAATGCTCCATGACCTCTGTCATCACAATGCTCCAAACACTTGTGATCACAATGTTCCATAAAACTTATCATCACAACACCCCATGATGCTCATCATCAAAATTATCCATGGTCTTCTCATCACAATGCTCCATGAACTTTGTCATCACAATGCTCAATACACTTGTCATCACAATGCTTCATGACACTTGTCGTCAGTATGCTACTAGAACCCTGTCATGACAAGGCTTCATGCCTTTTTCATAACAATGATCCATGCCATTTTCATCACAATACTCCATGCCCTTGTCAGCACAAATCTCCATGACGCATGTCATCAGAATGCTCCATGGCCTTCTCATCACAATACTCCATGCCCTTGTCATCACAATGCTCCAAGACCCCTGTAATCACAATGCTCCATGCCACTTTTCATCAGAATGTTCCATGAGAATTGTCATCACAAGGCTCCATGGACTTCCCATCACAATGCTCCAGGACCTTGTCATCACAGTGCTCAATTCCCTTGTCATTACAATGCTCCATGACCCCTGTCATCACAATACTCCATGAACATTTTCAGCCCAATGCTTCATGACCTTCTCATCACAATGCTCCATGACCCATATCATCACAATCCTCCATGACCACTGTCATCACAACACTCCATGACCCCTGACAACACAATGATCCGGGACTCTTGTCATCACAATGCTCCATTCCCTAGTCATCACAATGCTCCATGACCCCTGTCATCACAATACTCCATGAACATTTTCAGCCCAATGCTCCATGACACTTGTCATCACAATGATGCATGCCCTTGTCATCCCAATGCTCCATGACCCCTGTAATCACAATGCTCCATGACGCTTATCATCACAGTGCTCCATGACCATTATCATCACAATTCTCCATGCCTGTGTCATCAAAATCCTACATGACCTTGTCATCACAATGCTCCATGAGCTTGTCATCACAATACTCCATTACCATTTTCATCACAATCCTCCATGAACCTTGGGATCACATTGCTCCATGCCCTTGTCATCACAATGCTCCATGCTCCTTGAAATCAAAATGGTCCATGACCTCTGTCATCACAATGCTCCAACCCCTTGTGATCACAATGTTCCATAACACTTGTCATCACAACACTCCATGATGACTGTCATGACAATACTCCATGCACTTGTCGTCACAATGCTCCATGACCTTTGTCATCACAATTTTCAATACACTTGTCATCACAATGCTCCCTGACACTTGTCGTCAGAATACTCCTTGAACACTGTCATGAAAATGCTCCATGCCTTTTTCATAAGAATGCTCCATGCCGTTTTCATCACAACGCTCCATGTCATTGTCATCACAATACTCCACAAGCTTGTCATCAGAATGCTCCCTGATCATTGTCTTCAGAATGCTCCATGACCCCTGTCATCAAAATGCTCCATACCCCTGTCATTACAGTGTTCCATGACGCTCGTCATCACAATTATCCATGGTCTTCTCATCACAATGCTCCACGGTCTTGCCATCACAATGCTCCATGCCTTGGTCATCACGATGCTCCATGTCCTCAGTCATCACAATGTTCCATGAACCCTGTCATCAGAATGCTCCATACCCCTTGTAATTACAGTGCTCCATGACGCTCGTCATCACAATTATCCATGGTCTTCTCATCACAATGCTCCACGGTGTTGCCATCACAATGCTCTATGCCCTGGTCATCACAATGCTCCATGTCCCCTGTCATCACAATTCTCCACGTTCTTGGCATCACTATGCTCCATGATACTTCTCATCACAGTGTTACATATTTTGTCATTACAATTCTCTATGCACTTGTCATCGTAATGCTCCATGACCCCTGTCATAGCAAGCTCCATGTGATTGTCATCACAATGCTTCATGAACATGTCATCAAAATTCTCAATGGCCCTTGTTATCACAATGCGCCATGACCCTTGTCATCACAATGCTCCAAGCCCTTGTCATCAAAATGCTCCATTACCTTTGTCATCACAATCCTCCATGACACTTGGCATCACAATGCTACATTCCATTGTCATTGCAATAGACCATGACATATGTCATCACAATGCTCCCTGACACCCTTCTTCACAATACTCCATGACCTTCTCATCACAATGCTCCATGCCCTTGTCATCACAATGCGCCATGCCCACTGTCATCACAATAATCCATGAAACTTGTCAGAAAAATGCTCCATGAGCCTGTCATCACAATGCTCCATGCCCTTTCATCACAATGCTCTATGACCCCTGTCATCACAATGCTCCGTGACTACAGTCATCACAATGCTTCATGACCTTTGTCATCACAATGGTCCATGCCCTCATCATCACAAGGCTCTGTGGCCTTTGTAACCACAACACTCCATGAACATTTCATCACAATGCTCGGTGACCCTTGTCATCACAATGCTCCATGCCTTTGTCAGCACATTACTCCATGACACATGGCATCAAATGTGCCATGCACTTGTCATCACAATGCTCCACATCGTTGTCATCACAATGCTCCATAAACCTTGTCATCACAATGCTCCATGCGTTTGTCAGCACAATGTTCCATGACCCATGTCATCACAATGTGCCCTGCGTTTCTCATCACAATGCTCCACAGCCTTGTCATCACAATGCTCCATGCACCTCTCATCAAAATGCTCTCTCACCACTGATATCACAATGTTCCATCACTAGTCAACACAATACTCCCTCCACCCTGTCATCCCAATGTTCCATGACCCTTGTCACAACAATGCTACATGCTCTTATCATCACAATGCTCCATGACCCCTGACATCACAATGTTCCATAACCCCTGTCATCACAATGCTCCATGACCCTTTTCATCACAATGCTCCATGACCCCTAACATCACAATGTTCCATAAACACTGTCATCAAAATGTTCCATGACCCTTTTCATCCAATTGCTCCATGACCCTGTCATCACAATGCTCCCTGCCCTTCTCATCACAATGCACCACGCCCTTGTCATCAAAATGCTCCATGGCCTATGTCATCACAAAGCTCCATGACCCTTGGAATCACAATGCTCCATGCCATTGTCATCACAAACCTCCATGAAACCTCTCATCACATTGCTCCATGCCGTTGTCATCACAAAGCTCCATGACGCTTGTCATCACAATGCTCCATGCCCTTGTCATTGCAATCCTCCATGACACATGTATCACTGTGTTCCGTGCCCTTGCCATCACAATGCTCCATGCTCACTCTCATCACAATAATCCATGAAACTTTTCAGACCAATGCTCCATGCCCTTGTCATCACAATGCTCCATTACACCTGTCATAACAATGCTCCATGACCCCTGCCATCACAATGTTCTACGGCCTTGTCATCACAAGACTCCATGGCCCTTGTCATCACAATGCTCCAAGACCCCTGTAATCACAATGCTCCATGCCCATGTCATCACAAAGCTCCCTGACGCATGTCATCAGAATGCTCCATGGCCTTCTCATCACAATACTCCATGCCCTTGTCATCACAATGCTCCAAGACCCTTGTTATTACAATGATCCATGCCTCTTTTCATCTCAATGCTCCATGAACCCTGTCATCACAATGCACCATGCCCATCATCATAATGCTTCATGCTATTGTCATCACAATGAAATCAAAATTCTCCATGACCTCTCTCATCACAATGCTCCAAACCCTTGTGATCACAATGTTCCATAACACTTGTCATCACAACGCCCCATGACGTTGGTCATCACAATTATCCATGGACTTCTCATCACAATGCTCCATGACCTTTGTCATCACAATTCTCAATACACTTGTCATCACAATGCTCCCTGACACTTGTCATCAGTATGCTCATTGAACCCTGTCATGACAAGGCTCCATGCCTTTTTCATCACAATGATCCATGCCCTTTTCATCACAATGCTTCATGCCATTGTCATCACAATACTCCACAAGCTTGTCATCAGAATGCTCCCTGACCCTTGTCATCTCAATGATCCATGACCCCTGTCATCACAATGCTCCATGACACCTGTCAACACAATGCTCCATGCCCCTTGTCCTTACAGTGCTCCATGATGTTCGTCATCACAATTATCCATGGTCTTCTCATCACAGTGCTCCACGGTCTTGCCATCACAATGCTCCATGCCCTGGTCATCACAATGATCCATGTCCCCAGTCATCACAATGCTCCTTGACACTGTCATCACAATGCTCCATACCGCTTGTCATTACAGTGCTCCATGACACTCGTAATCACAATTGTCCATGGTCTTCTCATCACAATGCTCCACGCCCTTGTCATCAAAATGCTCCATGACACTTGTCATCACAATGCTCCATGACCACTGTCATAACAATGCTCCATGACACCTGTCATCACAAGGCTCCATACCACTTGTCATTACAGTGCTCCATGACGCTCCTAATCACAATTATCCATGGTCTTCTCATCACAATGCTCCACGTTCTTGCCATCACAGTGCTCCATGCCTTGGGCATCACAATGCTCCATGTCCCCGGTCATCACAATGCTCCATGACCACTGTCATCACAGTGCTCTATACCCCCTGTCATTACAGTGCTCCATGACACTCGTCATCACAATTATCCATGATCTTCTCATCACAGTGCTCCACGATCTTGCCATCACAAGGCTCCATGCCCTGGTCATCACAATGCTCCATGTCCCCAGTCATCACAATGCTCCATGACCCCTCTCATCACAATGCTCCATACCCCTTGTCATTACAGTGCTCCATGACGCTCGTCATCTCAATTATCCATGGTCTTCTCATCACAGTGCTCCACGGTCTTGCCATCACAATGCTCCATGCCCTGGTCATCACAATGCTCCATGTCCCCTGTCATCACAATTCTCCACGTTCTTGGCATCACTATGCTCCATGATACTTCTCATCACAGTGTTACATATTTTGTCATCACAATTCTCCATGCACTTGTCATCGCAATGCTCCATGACCCCTGTCATAGCAAGCTCCATGTGATTGTCATCACAATGCTTCATGAACATGTCATCAAAATTCTCAATGGCCCTTGTTATCACAATGCGCCATGACCCTTGTCATCACAATGCTCCAAGCCCTTGTCATCAAAATGCTCCATTACCTTTGTCATCACAATCCTCCATGACACTTGGCATCACAATGCTACATTCCATTGTCATTGCAATAGACCATGACATATGTCATACAATGCTCCCTGACACCCTTCTTCACAATACTCCATGACCTTCTCATCACAATTCTCCATGCCCTTGTCATCACAATGCGCCATGCCCACTGTCATCACAATAATCCATGAAACTTGTCAGAAAAATGCTCCATGAGCCTGTCATCACAATGCTCCATGCCCTTTCATCACAATGCTCTATGACCCCTGTCATCAAAATGCTCCGTGACTACAGTCATCACAATGCTTCATGACCTTTGTCATCACAATGGTCCATGCCCTCGTCATCACAAGGCTCTGTGGCCTTTGTAACCACAACACTCCATGAACATTTCATCACAATGCTCGGTGACCCTTGTCATCACAATGCTCCATGCCTTTGTCAGCACATTACTCCATGACACATGGCATCAAATGTGCCATGCACTTGTCATCACAATGCTCCACATCGTTGTCATCACAATGCTCCATAAACCTTGTCATCACAATGCTCCATGCGTTTGTCAGCACAATGTTCCATGACCCATGTCATCACAATGTGCCCTGCGTTTCTCATCACAATGCTCCACAGCCTTGTCATCACAATGCTCCATGCACCTCTCATCAAAATGCTCTCTCACCACTGATATCACAATGTTCCATCACTAGTCAACACAATACTCCCTCCACCCTGTCATCCCAATGTTCCATGACCCTTGTCACAACAATGCTACATGCTCTTATCATCACAATGCTCCATGACCCCTGACATCACAATGTTCCATAACCCCTGTCATCACAATGCTCCATGACCCTTTTCATCACAATGCTCCATGACCCCTAACATCACAATGTTCCATAAACACTGTCATCAAAATGTTCCATGACCCTTTTCATCCAATTGCTCCATGACCCTGTCATCACAATGCTCCCTGCCCTTCTCATCACAATGCACCACGCCCTTGTCATCAAAATGCTCCATGGCCTATGTCATCACAAAGCTCCATGACCCTTGGAATCACAATGCTCCATGCCATTGTCATCACAAACCTCCATGAAACCTCTCATCACATTGCTCCATGCCGTTGTCATCACAAAGCTCCATGACGCTTGTCATCACAATGCTCCATGCCCTTGTCATTGCAATCCTCCATGACACATGTATCACTGTGTTCCGTGCCCTTGCCATCACAATGCTCCATGCTCACTCTCATCACAATAATCCATGAAACTTTTCAGACCAATGCTCCATGCCCTTGTCATCACAATGCTCCATTACACCTGTCATAACAATGCTCCATGACCCCTGCCATCACAATGTTCTACGGCCTTGTCATCACAAGACTCCATGGCCCTTGTCATCACAATGCTCCAAGACCCCTGTAATCACAATGCTCCATGCCCATGTCATCACAAAGCTCCCTGACGCATGTCATCAGAATGCTCCATGGCCTTCTCATCACAATACTCCATGCCCTTGTCATCACAATGCTCCAAGACCCTTGTTATTACAATGATCCATGCCTCTTTTCATCTCAATGCTCCATGAACCCTGTCATCACAATGCACCATGCCCATCATCATAATGCTTCATGCTATTGTCATCACAATGAAATCAAAATTCTCCATGACCTCTCTCATCACAATGCTCTAAACCCTTGTGATCACAATGTTCCATAACACTTGTCATCACAACGCCCCATGATGCTGGTCATCACAATTATCCATGGACTTCTCATCACAATGCTCCATGACCTTTGTCATCACAATTCTCAATACACTTGTCATCACAATGCTCCCTGACACTTGTCATCAGTATGCTCATTGAACCCTGTCATGACAAGGCTCCATGCCTTTTTCATCACAATGATCCATGCCCTTTTCATCACAATGCTTCATGCCATTGTCATCACAATACTCCACAAGGTTGTCATCAGAATGCTCCGTGACCCTTGTCATCTCAATGATCCATGACCCCTGTCATCACAATGCTCCATGACACCTGTCATCACAATGCTCCATGCCCCTTGTCATTACAGTGCTCCATGATGTTCGTCATCACAATTATCCATGGTCTTCTCATCACAGTGCTCCACGGTCTTGCCATCACAATGCTCCATGCTCTGGTCATCACAATGCTCCATGTCCCCAGTCATCACCATGCTCCATGACCCCTGTCATCACAATGCTCCATACCGCTTGTCATTACAGTGCTCCATGACACTCGTAATCACAATTGTCCATGGTCTTCTCATCACAATGCTCCACGCCCTTGTCATCAAAATGCTCCATACCACTTGTGATTACAGTGCTCCATGACGCTCCTCATCACAATTATCCATGGTCTTCTCATCACAATGCTCCACGGTCTTGCCATCACAGTGCTCCATGCCTTGGGCATCACAATGCTCCATGTCCCCTGTCATCACAATGCTCCATGACCACTGTCATCACAGTGCTCTATACCCCTTGTCTTTACAGTACTCCATGACCCTCGTCATCACAATTATCCATGGTCTTCTCATCACAATGCTCCACGATCTTGCCATCGCAGTGCTCCATGACCTGGTCATCACAATGCTCCATGTCCTCTGTCATCACAATTCTCCACGATCTTGGCATCACTATGCTCCATGACACTTCTCATCACCTTGTTACATGCTTTGTCATCACAATTCTCTATGCACTTGTCATCGCAATGCTCCATGACCCCGTCATAGCAAGCTCCATGTGCTTGTCATCACAATACTCCATGCCCTTGTCGTCCAAATTCTCCATGACCTTTGTCATCACAATGCTCCCTGACACTTGTCGTCAGAATGCTCCCTGAAAATTGTCATGAAAAGGCTCCATGTCTTTTTCATCACAATGCCCCATGCCATTTTCATCACAATGCTTCATGACCACTGTCATAACAATGCTCCATGACCCCTGTCATCACAAGGCTCCATACCACTTGTCATTACAGTGCTCCATGACGCTCCTCATCACAATTATCCATGGTCTTCTCATCACAATGCTCCACGGTCTTGCCATCACAGTGCTCCATGCCTTGGGCATCACAATGCTCCATGTCCCCGGTCATCACAATGCTCCATGACCACTGTCATCACAGTGCTCTATACCCCTTGTCATTACAGTGCTCCATGACCCTCGTCATCACAATTATCCATGGTCTTCTCATCACAATGCTCCACGATCTTGCCATCGCAATGCTCCATGCCCTGGTCATCACAATGCTCCATGTCCCCTGTCATCACAATTCTCCACGATCTTGGCATCACTATGCTCCATGACACTTCTCATCACAGTGTTACATGCTTTGTCATCACAATTCTCTATGCACTTGTCATCGCAATGCTCCATGACCCCGTCATAGCAAGCTCCATGTGCTTGTCATCACAATACTCCATGCCCTTGTCGTCACAATTCTCCATGACCTTTGTCATCACAATGCTCCCTGACACTTGTCGTCAGAATGCTCCTTGAAAACTGTCATGAAAAGGCTCCATGTCTTTTTCATCACAATGCCCCATGCCATTTTCATCAAAATGCTCCATGTCATTGTCATCAAAATACTCCACAAGCTTGTCATCAGAATGCTCCATGAAACTTGTCATCACAATGCTCCATGACCCCTGTTATCACAATGTTCCATACCCCTTGTCATTACAGTGCTCCATGACGCTCATCATCACAATTATCCATGGTCTTCTCATCACAATGCTCCACGGTCTTGCCATCACAATACTCCATGCCCTGGTCATCACAATGCTCCATGTCCCCTGTCATCACAATTCTCCACGTTCTTGGCATCACTGTGCTCCATGATGCTTTTCATCACAGTGTTACATGCTTTGTCATCACAATTCTCTATGCACTTTTCATCTCAATGCTCCATGATCCCTGTCACAGCAAGCTCCATGTGATTGTCATCACAATGCTTCATGAACATGTCATCAAAATTCTCAATGGCCCTTGTTATCACAATGCTCCATGACCCTTGTCATCACAATGCCCCAAGCGCTTGTCATCAAAATGCTCCATTACCTTTGTCATCACAATCCTCCATGACACTTGGCATCACAATGCTCCATTCCATTGTCATCGCAATGGACCATGACATATGTCATCACAATGCTCCCTGACACCCTTCTTCACAATACTCCCTGACCTTCTCATCACAATGCTCCATGCCCTTGTCATCACAATGCGCCATGACCACTGTCATCACAATAATCCCTGAAACTTGTCAAACCAATGCAACATGCCCCTGTCATCACAATGTTCCATGCCCTTTCATCACAATGCTCTATGACCCCTGTCATCACAATGCTCCGTGACTCCAGTCATCACAATGCTTCATGACCTTTGTCATCACAATGGTCCATGCCCTCGTCATCACAAGGCTCTGTGACCCTTGTCACCACAGCGCTCCATGAACATTTCATCACAATGCTCGGTGACCCTTGTCCTCCCAATGCTCAATGCCTTTGTTAGCACAATACTCCATGACCCATGGCATCACAATGTGCCATGCGCTTGTCATCACAATGCTCCACATCTTTGTCATCACAATGCTCCATAAACCTTGTCATCACACTGCTCCATGCACTTCTCATTAAAATTCTCTCTCACCACTGATATCACAATGTTCCATCACTAGTCAACACAATACTCCCTCACCCCTGTCATCACAATATTCCATGACCCTTGTCACAACAATGCTACATGCCTTTATCATCACAATGCTCCATTCCCCTGAAATCACAATGTTCCATAACCCCTGTCATCACAATGCTCCCTGCCCTTCACAACCGAATGCACCACACCCTTGTCATCAAAATGCTCCATGACTTTGTCATCACAAAGCTCAATGACCCTTGTCATCACAATGCTGAATGCCATTGTCATCACAATGCTCCATGAACCCTCTCATCACATTGTTCCATGCCCTTGTCATCACAGGCTCCATGATGCTTTTCATCACAATGCTCGATGCCATTCTTATCACAATGCTCCATGCGCTTGTCATTACAATCCTCCATGACCCATGTATCACAGTGTTCCATGCCCTTGTCATCACAATGCTCCTTGCCCCCTCTCATCACAATAATCCATGAAACTTTTCAGACCAATGCTCCATGCCCTTGTCATCACAATGCACCATTAGCCCTGTCATAACAATGCTCCATGACCCCTGCCATCACAATATTCCACAGCCTTGTCATCACAAGGCTCCATGACGCTTGTCATCACAATGCTCCAAGACCCCTGTAATCACAATGCTCCATGCCCTTGTCATCACAAAGCTCCATGACGCATGTCAACAGAATGCTCCATGGCCTTCTCATTCACGATGTTCCATGCCTTTGTCATCACAATGCTCCAAGACTCCTGTAATCACAATGCTCCATGCTCCTTTTCATCTCAATGCTCCATGAACCCTGTCATCACAATGCACCATGCCCATCATCATAATGCTTCAGGCTATTGTCATCACAATGAAACCAAAATGCTCCATGACCTCTGTCATCACAATGCTCCAAATCCTTGTGATCAATATGTTCCATAACACTTATCATCACAACGCCCCATGACGCTCGTCATCACAATTATCCATGGTCTTCTCATCACAATGCTCCATGACCTTTGTCATCACAATACTCAATACCCTTGTCATCACAATGCTCCCTGACACTTGTTGTCAGTTTTCTCCTTGAACCCTGTCATGACAAGGCTCCATGTCTTTTTCATCACAATGATCCATGCCCTTTTCATCACACTGCTCCAAGACCGCTGTAATCACAATGCTCCATGCCCTTGTCATCACAAAGCTCCATGATGCATGTCATCAGAATGCTCCATGGCCTTCTCATCCCAATGCTCCATGCCCTTGTCATCACAATGCTCCAAGACCCCTGTAATCACAATGCTCCATGGCACTTTTCATCAGAATGCTCCATGAGACTTGTCATCACAAGGCTCCATGGTCTTCTCATCACAGTGCTCCAGTACCTTGTCATCACAATGCTCCATGACCCCTGTCATCACAGTACTCCATGGACATTTTCAGCCCAATGCTCCATGACCTTCTCATCACAATGCGCCATGACCCATGTCATCACAATGCTCCATGACCACTGTCATCACAACGCTCCATGAACCCTGACAACACAATGATCCGGGACTCTTGTCATTAAAATGCTCCATGACCATTGTCATCACAATGATCCATGCGCTTGTCATCCCAATGCTCCATGACCCTTGTAATCACTATGCTCCGTGATGCTTGTCATCACAGTGCTCCATGAACCTTGTCATCATAATGCTCCTTGCCTTTGTCAACAAAATGGTACATAATCTTGTCATCACAATTCTCCATGCGCTTGTCATCACAATCCTCCATGACCATTGGGATCACATTGCTTCATGCCCTTGCCATCTCTCTCTTGCCTTTCTGGTTTTTACAGATATTCGGATGTCCCTTTTGACCGGTGGTAAGTGACAATTCTTTGTAGTGTGGATTTGTATTGCGCGCTTGCTTGATTGGCCAAAAAGGGTGTATGCGTTTTCTTCTGAATATATTCAGGAGAAAAGGCATACGCCCTTTTTGGCCAAGTGCATCTCTGTCCAAGTTGGGATGCTTTTCCTGTGCTTTAAAGGCGATTCCAATTTACCTCTTGAAATATGTTTTGTGCAATTCTGCGTCATTTCCAAGGCCGCTTCATTTCCTTCCCTCAACAGATTTTTGGAAGTGAGTAGTCCTTTATAAGTCTGCAGGTTTGTGAATTGCTGTGCCCCTGAGCTCCAATTTTCAAATCCCATCTTTGTGAGCTGGCCGCAAATCCACAATTTTGCTTCAGGACCTATACAGGTTCCAGGGGTGGCTATATTGGTTCCCTGTGGGTGGCTGAGGCTTTGGTTAATTCTTCTTCCTGCCGGGAAATTAGAGTGACATGTGCCCGTCCAAATGCCTACATCTACTCTCTGATTGGTTCTCCCTCTTCCCTTTCATCCTCTGCACAATTAGCAAACTGTGCGAACCAGGAGGTTATAGGGGCTGACTCTCCTAAGTTGGGAGATTGATAGTAAAGCAGTTGG
Source organism: Hyperoodon ampullatus (assembly GCF_949752795.1). Lineage (NCBI taxonomy): Eukaryota > Metazoa > Chordata > Mammalia > Artiodactyla > Ziphiidae > Hyperoodon > Hyperoodon ampullatus. Next base: position 299,761 of record NW_027640981.1, on the reverse strand, counting down.
AATGCCAAAGTGGAGCACAAGGAGAGGAAAAATTAGGAGAGTTTTAGAAACCTTTCGCCATCACAGGGTGTCCATTTTCTAGGTTTCCCATACATGTTATAATTGTAGTGATATTCCCTTCTACCTGGAGATTTGGGACACATGGAATGGTGGCATGCATTACTACTTTAAAAGGTCTGCATTTTCTCTCCCAATCTCACCAGTCCTCTCAGTCCCAAGTGTCCAGCCTTATGTCTCATCCAGCTGTCTTTGCAGATAGGGTCATTCCAGGTTTCATCACAACCCCTGAAGGAATTGTGTAAGAATTTCGCTGTTTTGGGGGGTTTTTTTGAAATTCATTTTTATAATGGGGTTGAGCTGATTTTCACTGACGTGTTTATGCCAGTCTAGACACAATTAATTCCCTTACGGAGACATATCAATACATAGGTTTTAAGATTCTTAGTACTCAGATATATTCCTCTGTGGGGCATAGGGGTGTTGAGTCCCGTTCACTGAGGAAGGTGTAGGTCTTGTCTATTCTGTATTTGGTTTATGGAATGGTACCTGTGCTAATATCAAACTCTGGTTTTATGCATCACCCCACCTCTCCTTTGCCCTGAAGCAGGCATAAGAGATTTTTGCTAAATGTGAGACTCTGTTCTCTTTCCTAATTCAGTTCATGTGTTGTGATATTGACATTCCCTCTATAAGTCATATCTTATGATAAGATTCTTTTTCTGCGTGACTAATTTCCCTTAAAATCATCATACGTAAATCCACTCATTATGCTGCTACTGGCCTTATATACATTGATTTCATGTCTGAGTGATATTCCGTTGTACAAAATTACCACAAGTTCTTTATGCATTTCTCTTTTTCCTGGGATATTTTAGGTGTACCAAAGTTGAGGTTCTTGTATGCAGAGCAGCCCTAAACTTTGGGGTGCCTGTGTCTTATTGACATTTAGTCTTCCCAAGTTATATGTCCATGAGTTGAAGTACCCTTGCTCCGGGGCTTTGTATTTTAGATGTTTTAAAAGCAGCATACACTTCTTCAGAGTGGCTCTTGGATATTTATACCCCACCCATCAGCGTGACTAGGCTCCCTGTTTTCCATGGCCTCTCCTGCATTTCTGGTTTGTACACATTTTTTGGATGGCCTTTCTGAGCAGTGGAAATTGAGACTTCTTTGTTGTGCGGATTTGCATTTCCCTCTTGCTTGGTTGGCCAAAAACTCTGCATGTGTTTTTTTCCTGAAGATATTCACGAAAAAAACGCATACACCCTTTTGCCCAACCGCATCATTTTAGAAATTCTGCTGCTTTTCATATGCTTTAAATGTGAGTACAATCTACCTTTTGAAATCTGTTTCCTGCAATTCTGCCTCTCATTCAGATCCTCTTCGTTGCCTTACCTGAATATATTTTTGGACGTTGGTTATCATTTATATCTTTGCAGGTCTTTGAATTGTCTGCTCCTGAGCTCCATTTTGCAACTCGCTTTTTTTGTGAGTTGGCCGCCAAATCATTGGATTACTTCTGGCCCTATTCTGGTTCTGGGGAGGCAGGCTGAGCCTTTGGTTAATTCTTCTTCCTAATGGGAAATTAGAGTGACATGTGCCTGTCAAAAGTCCTACAGCTAATCTCTCATTGGTTCCCCCTCTTCCCATTTATCCTCTGCACAAATTGCAAACTGTGTGAAACAGGAGGTTAAAGGTGCTGATTCTCCAAGTGGGGAGATTGTTAGTAATGTGGCTGGAATGGCGAACCCCAGCACCAGGAGATCAAAACTGAGGTGCATTTTAGACACCTTTCCTGAGCACACGGTGTACATTCATCTCGGTTTCCCGGGCATGTTTTCGCTGTCAGAAGATTCCCTTGAACCTGCAGATTTGGGACCCATGGAATGGGTACCAGGCAGTATTACTTTAAAAGGTCTGCATTTCCTCACCCAGCCTCTCTAACATCTCTTAGCGTGCATAGCTTCCAGCCTTATATAATCATCCTGCTGTGGGTCTACATGTGTTCAATCCATGTTACATCGTAGCCCTTCAACAAAAGTTGTAAGAATTTTTGTCTGTCTCACTGTTTTTATAAATAGTTTTAAATTTATTTTTATATTGGTTACAGCTGATTTTCAAAGCTCTGTTTTTTGCTGCTGTACATCCACTTGATTCATGTACTGTGAGACAACAATAAATTCTTTTTCAGATGCTTACCAGTCATATGTATTATTTTCCAGTGACTTGAGTGGGCTGAGTGCAGTTCTTTGAGGTACCGTGTAGGCCTTGTCAGTTATTCAATTTGGTACTTGGAATGGTATATTTGCTAATTTCAACCTCCTGGATAATACCTCACCATTCCCCACCTTTCCCATTTAGCAGCCTTATGTCTATTTTCTACATATTTGACTATGTTTCTGTTTTGTAATTTATTTCATGTGTAGCCATTTTTGATTCCACCTTTAAGTGACATCTTATGATATGTGTCTTTTTCTTTCTGACATATGTCACTCAGAATGATCGTATGTAACTCCTCCAGAGTTGTTACAACTGGCCTTATTTCATTGATTTCTGGATGAGTAATATTCCACTCTACATAAGTACCCCATCTCTTTTATCCATTTTATCCTTCCAGGGACATTTAGGTTATATCCAAGTTGAGGCCCTTTTTAACAGAGAGGTGGTAAACGTTCGGGTGCCTGTTTTCTGTCGATTTTTGTTTTTCCCAAGGTACACGCCCATGAGTGCAAGTGCCCTGTGCTCTGTAGCTCATTTTTTAGATGTTTTAGCAAACACAATACACTTCTCCAGAGTGGCCGTTGGCAAATTACATTTCCACTATCAGCCTCACAGGGCTCCCTTTTCTCCTCGCCCTGTCCTGCATTTCTGGTGTTTACACTTTATGTGGATGGCCCTTCTGACTGATGTGAAGTGATACATTTTGTGATATTGATTTCCAGTGCCCACCTGTTTGGTTGGATAAAAAGTGTGTATGGCCTTTACTTGAATATATTCAGAAAAAATGCATACACCCTTTTTGGCCAACTGCATCATTGGGGATGTTCAGCCCCTTTTCTTGTGCTTTAATGGGGAGTCCTTTCTACCTCTTCAATTCTGTTTCCTGCCACTCTCCCTTGCTTACAAGTCCTTTTCTGTGACTTACCTCAAGACATTTTTCGACGATAGATATTTTCAACTCTGCAGTTTCATGAATTTTAGTGCCCCTGAGTTCCATTTTTCAACTTGTGTTTTTGGAAACTGGACACAAAACAGCGGGATTTCCTCTAGCCCTATTCTGTTTCCGTGGGCAATTCTAGCCTTTGATGAATTTGTCTTCTGGATTGGAAATTAGAGTGGCATGTGCCTGTCCGAACACCTAAGACTTGTCTCTAAATTTTTCTCATCCTTCCGCTTCATCCTCTGGACAAATTCAAAACTGTGTGCAACAGGATGTTGACGGTGCTGATATCCCCAAGTGAGGAGATTGTTAGCAAATATGCTGGAGGGTTGAACCCGAGCACCAGGTGATGAGGAGATGAGTTGCCTTTTCCAAACTCTTTCCGATCAAACGTTGTACCATCCTCTAGGTGTGACAGGCATGTTTTAGCTGTAGGAAGGGTCCCGTGCATGTAAGGAGAACACCAGGGATTTTTCCAAATCAGTGCCTCCCCGAACCCCAAACTGGGGAATTTTTAAGCTACGGCTACACGTATGTCCTTTAAGGGCCTTGGGAAATAGGCAGAGCCCAAAGTTTAGATGACTGAAATCTTCAGGGTCAGAAGCGCTCACCATCGGCCTTGCTTAGGTTACATTTTATCTGTCATTGATAGATGATGTCAATAAAAATATCTATTCTTTTTCAGATTATTTCCCCTTATAGGTTATTGCAAAATATTCAGTGTAGTTCCCTGTGCTATACAGTAGTTCCTTGTTGATGATCTATTTTTTTTTTTTTTTTTTTTGTGGTATGCGGGCCTCTCATTGTTGTGGCCTCTCCCGTTGCGGAGCACAGGCTCCAGATGCGGAGGCTCAGTGGCCCTGGCTCACAGGTCCAGCCGCTCCGTGGCATGTGGGATCTTCCTGGACCGGGGCACGAACCCATGTCCCCAGCATCGGCAGGCGGACTCTCAACCACTGCGCCACGAGGGAAGCCCGATGATCTATTTTATACATAGCAGTGTGTATGTGTTAATCCCAAACTGTTAATTTATCCCTTCTCCTACCTTTCCCCTTTGGTAATAATAAATTATAAGATTTTATACTTCTCAGAAATGGGGGAGCTGAAAGAGAGGTATCATTTTCAATGGAAAAGCATTCAAAACAAGATTGAAGCTTCAGCCAAGAGTATTCGATGTACATCCATGGAAATAAATCACTTCATTTCTCTAATGTTGACCTGACAAATAAGACAGACGTCTTCACTGAACTTGCTTATAGGAAAGTGATGGAAATATCAAATGTAAGTCTTAGAAACATCTTATTTTACCCGAGCATTATACACTGCTCTATGTTAACTACAGTTTGGCTCACCCATCTGTTCATTGAAGTTACAATGTTCTCAATTTCTGTTACTGATCCTCCAGAGTGGACCCCAACAGGAGTCCCCGTGCCCAGTGTCATTGGAGCCAACAGATCAAGACTGAGTTTGGTTCAGAAGCAAAGGAAACATTATTTTGAAAACAGAATGGAGAGGTGAGAGCGTGCACTCCCCCATGGGCTGTGGGCTGGGCTGCTGTGTAGGGTCCCCGGCAGCGTCAGTGGGAGGGAGGGGATGTAGCTCTCAAGGACTGCGTTGGCTGCAGCTCAGGCTCTATGCCGCGGAGTCTGCATGGGACCCCTCTAGCTGAGGTGTCGACCCAGCCATTCTGCACTAGGAAATCGGGTCTGAAGTGCCGGGTGTGGGACCTCTGCATGCGGAACCCTAGGAGCACGTGAAATTAGACAAAGCACAAAGGAAAAACAGGTTAGACTTTATTTTATTGCCCAGATTCTCTTTTTATCTCCCAGGAATTTTTAATGAACGTTGCCGGAGATGAACACCTCCTCTGCTTTTTGTTCCGTTCCTTATTCTTGGGGTGTTGAGGGTGCAGACCCCTCTTTTGTAACTGCTTCATGCTGTGGTGGGAGCCCTGATACATGTGGGGAGGGGCAAAACGTCACCACACCAGCCTCCTGGTGAGGTTGATTGTCCCAAGGCCTCCTGCCTCACTTCTCGTCCGCCTGAGCACCAGCATTGGAAGTGTTATAGATTCTAATGACCTTTAAGGGTCCAGGAAAGAGAGGCGCAGAGATGCTGCGTTGGCAGGTTTCACCCCACCCCACATATGTTCGGCGACCTTAGGCTGACAGTTTTTGTCAGACTAGATGCTCTGACGAGTAGTCTGTGCTTTCTTTAATTAGGTCCCTGAATTAATGTACAAACAGCACCATGTGTCAGAGCCCTGCCCGCGCAACTCCCAGACAGTCCAGGATCAGTGGTGATCCAGGACCATGACGTCCACTGAGTCAACGGCCTTTAGAAGTAGCCAGCAGTCCAGCCGGTCATATTGGCCACCATCACCGTGGTGTCTGTAGGGTTTGCTATGGTGAAAGCATGATATACGTTTCCGCCACCAAGCTTATTAGCTCCCCTCTGGGTGCAGTAAGTCCTGCAAGCAGTAGTCTGCTCTTTCGGGGCACAGTCTTGTCGTTTTCTGAGAGAAACTCCAGGTCAAGTGATGGTCACACGAGTCATCTTGGGGGCCCGTTGCCCCCGTTTATCTCTCTGGAGGTTGGAGTTGGAGGGCCTCCTCACTCGTGGTCAGGGTGTCCACAGAGCGACCCCTGCAACTTCAGGGAATGATGGGTGGTTAGGATCACCACGTGGGGTCCTTTTCCCTTAGGAGGGAGCTGGCCTTGCGGGCTGCTGATTTCCAGCTTTTTAGATACCCCAGTATCCTGGCCTGATGAGTCGGTGGGCAAAGCCCTTGGTGACCATAGTTTATCATACCTGAAGAGCATTCTTGTGTTGCTCCATTTCAAGTGGTCCCAGTTTTTGCACTAAGGCTCCAGGGGCGATTAACCTTTGACCGGGTATGTAAAGGTCAAAGGGTTTAGCTAAATTAGGGAGTTCCTGGGCAAGGGTCTGTATTGACTGCTCTTTCCATTCTTGAAAGGCTGCTTCTGGATTCTATTCAAAAGGATCATCATCTTTTCGTGTCAGTGTTTCATGTAGAGGCCCAGCTATTAGACTGTAGTTAGGGATCCAGATGCAGAAAACCTTGGCCTCCCCAGGAACCCCTAAGCTGTCTTCTAGTTGTAGAAGAGGTAAGGCTGCAAATGGCTTCTTCCCTATCCTGGGATGCGTTTCTCCGAATATCTGTGAGAATGAAGCCCAGGCATGTCACCTTAGCCTGGGATATTTGAGCGTTTTTCTTGGACACCTTCTATCCTTTCTTGGCTAGGTAGTTCAGAGGCGTCTTTAGTAGGCCTGGCGATCAGAATGTCATCTGCATATTGAAGGAGGGTTCCCTTTTACAGAGGTTGAACTTTAAGGTCTTTAGAGGACATTTCCCCAATGATGGTGTGGGGATTTTTGAACCATTGGGGCAGGACGGCCCAGCATTATTGCTTTTGTTGCATGTTGTGTCCTGCCACTCACAAGCCAAAAATTCTTGTGACTCTGAGATGAATGGAATATAGAAGAAGGCATCATTGAAGTCTGATACAGAATGCCATGGCCTGGTGGAAGGTAGAATGACCAGCAGGGAGTAGGAAATAGGAGCTACTGGATGTATATCCTCGGTGGCTTCACTGACTGTCCTGATATCCTTTACCAGGTCTCCAGCAGCCCATGGGGCTCTCGTGGTCAGGCCAATCCCAGGATATGGAGCTCACCTGGGCTGCACCCCTACCCCACAGCCCACGGGGCTCTCGTGTTCAAGTCCCTCCCAGGGTATGGAGCTCACCTCTGCAGCTACCCAGCAGCCCATGGGGCTCTCCTACTCAGGTCCTTCCCAGGATACGGAGCTCCCCTGGGCAGGTACCCCAGCAGGGCTGGACACACAGGAACTGTGCACATAGCCCACCTTGCAGAGAACCCCCAGATCACCTGTCGCTCACAGCTGACACAGAACACCTCAGAGCAGGACTTGAACTAACAAACAGCAGCTCTGACAGGTCTGTGACCATGGCTATCACTCTCTGCAGGCTCTTTCTGCCTGGTCTTCCAGACACTTCCACTGCAGCCAGGGCACCAGGCCTCTGTCTCCACCCACCATCATTCCTCTCCCTGACTCCTGGGTTCCTCTCATTAGGATAGGGTCTTCTTGAAGTTGTTTTCCACTCATGGACCAGATAAAATGATAAGAAAACAAGCCGCAGCTGCCGCCCCTTGTCTATCCTGACTCTCAAGAGCCCACACATGTTCCTAGGGCCTGGCCCATTTAGCAAGTTTCATTTTCTGCAACTGTGAGCCCCTGAGGGGTGAGAATTGGCTGATTTTGGCAGCCTGAAACTGCCTGCCAGCCCTCCACAGGTGTGCCTGGGTTGAGGGCAATATAAACAGCTCTCCAGTGAGCGACAGCCCTTGTAGCTGTGACTGACGCCATAATCTCTGGCCCGTAGGCAGTGCCGGGGCTGTGCTGGTGGGAGGGATTGAGGGGCCGTGGCTTAGTGGGTGGCCCAGTGTGAGTGGGGCTCTGCTGGACTTTCTGCAGGAGTTGCCAGGCTGCCATCTGCTAAAGAAGAGGATGTGTCACCGATACCTGCCACTGGAATTTCTCCCCAGGCAGAGGTGAGGAAGTAAAAAAGCAGTGGGGGCCGTGGCAGGAGGGGTATCTCAGGCAGGGAAATGGAAAGCTTCCAGAAGAGCATCTGTGGCCAGGACCATCCTGACTGGCCTGCAGGCACCAAGTCGGCCTGTGTGCTGTCGCTGGTGTGGCTCCACAGCCCTTCCTCTAGGCTTGCAAGTTCTTGTACATATTCAGGTGTTTTAACTGGAAAGGGTGGGAAGAGTTCAGCTGCAGCAGGACTGGGGCTCAGCTCACGTTTACTCACAGATGCCTTGGCTCGGGCCCCCAGCTTTGCAATGAGGACCCTCCTTGCTTGGGGGGTGGGCTGCTGGCTGTATGGGAGATGATTCCCCACCTCTGACCAATTTCAGAATTGTTTACCGCTGGAACAAGTGCCCTGATAGGGTTTTCCTCTATCTGGTGGGTTCAGTTTTTTTTTTTCTTTTTTGGTTCATGTTAGATTTTATTCCTCTTTTATGTATTTATAGATATAAGCATGGAAATAATTCATTCATATAAATACATCTGTGTGAAGGGAAGAACTTTTTCCTCTATTATTTTTAAATTTTAATTTTTAAAATTTTGAAATTTAATTTTATTTATTTTTTATACAGCAGGTTATTATTAGTTATGTATTTTATGCATATACATGTATACAGGTCAATCCCAATCTCCCAACTCATCCCAACACAACCACCCCATGGCTTCCCACACTTGGTGTCCATACGTGTGTTCTCTACCTCTGTCTCTATTTCTTCCTTGCAAACCAGTTCATCTGTACCATTTTTCTAGGTTCCACATATATGCATTAATATACAATATTTGTTTGTCTCTTTCTGACTTACTTCATTCTGTATAACAGTCTCTAGATCCATCGACGTCTCTACAAATGACCCAGTTTCATTCCTTCTTATGGCTGAGTAATATTCCATTTTATATATGTAACACATCTTTATCCATTCGTCTGTCTGTGGGTATTTAGGTTGTTTCCATTACCTGGTTATCGTAAATAGTGCTGAAATCAGCATTGTGGTGAATGTGCCTTTTTGATTTATGGTTTTCTCTGGGTATATGCCCAGAAGTGGGATTGCTGGATCATATGGTAATTCTATTTTTGTTTTTTTAAGGAAACTCCATAATGTTCTCCATCGTGACTCTATCAATTTACATTTCCACCACTAGTGGAAGAGGGATCCTTTTGTCCACACCCTACCCAGAATTCGTTGTTTGTATATTTTCTGATGATGCCGATTCTAACAGGTGTGAGGTGATACCTCATTGTAGTTTTGATTTTCATTTCTCTAATAATTAGTGATGTTGAGAAGCTTTTCATGTGCGTCTTGGCCATCTCTGTGTCTTCTTTGAAGAAACGTCTCTTTAGATCTTCTGCCCATTTTTGTATTGGGTTGTTTGTTTTTTTAATATTAAGCTGCATGGGCTCTTTATATATATTGGAGATTAAACCTTTGTCCATTGATACGTTTGCAAATATTTTTGCTTTTTCTAAAAGGATGCTTTTTGCCATTACCGTTTTTTTAACAAAAAAAGAAAGAAAGAAAAAGAAGCAGAACACTAATATGTGTAAAATATGCCTTTTGAAACTGTCGTTTTGAAATATGGACGTCCATTGAAATTTTTGGTCCATATATGAACCGAGGATTTGTTTTCAGGGCAGGTGTCATTTACAGGCCTGCAATGATTTTGAATATCAACTGACCATTAGCGCTGGGATTAAAGCTGCTGTTGTGTGAAACGGCCACAAGGTGGCAGCAGTTCTCCCTTACCAAATCTGGTTACTGGGGCAACCGAGCCTCAATGGAAGTCGTGTTCTAGATTGGAATTTAGAATGGAATGTGCCAGGAGAAAGCCCCTCAAGTTTGTCTGACTACTTCTTGTTCGTGTTTTTAATTTAATTTTTTATTTTTTATTACAGCAAATTTGATTACAATGTTTGGCTTGTTGTAGGTGTGGAAGATGTGGTTCTTTTACACATACACATATGTCTGTTCTTCCTGGTATCCTTTTCCCATGTACCTTATGACAGAATGTTGAGTAGTCTTCTCTTGGTATTCTGTAGGTCTTTGGTGATTATATATGTCACCTGTGTTTGTATATGTCTGTTAACCCCAATATCATAATGAAACCAATCCTCACACCTTTCCATTGGTGAACCATAAGTTTGTTTAATGAATCTGTGATTGCCCTTCTGTGTGGAAATATCTGCCCTGGTATCCGTTTTTCGTTCACACCTATAAGAGATATGATATAATAAGTGTCTTTCACTTTCTGACTTACTAAAAGTCATGTGATTACCTCTAGACACACCTACGGTGCTGCAAATGGCATTGTGTCCTTTTATTCCTTGGCTTCTATTCTGCCTTAGCGAGGTCCATTTTCAACAATGTGATTCCCTGAGGGCTGAGGATTAGTTGACCTGTGTAGCCTGACCCTGCCGGCCTGCCCTCCCCAGGTGTGCCTTGTTGTGGTCAATATAAACAGCACTGCAGGCAGCAATAGCCCCTGAAGCTGTGCCTGACTCCATAGTCTCTGCCCCGTCAGCAGTCTCGGGGCTGTGCTGGTGTGAGGGAGTGAGGGGCCACCTCTTTGTGGGTGGCCCGGTGTGAGTGGGTCTCTGCTGGACTTTCTGCAGGTGTTGCCAGGCTGCCACCTGTAAAGAAGAGGATGTGTCACCCATACCTTCCGCTGGAATTTCTCTCCGGACAGAGGTGAGGAAGGAAAAAAGCAGTGGGGGCCGGGACAGGAGGGGTATCTCAGGCAGGGCAATGGAAAGCTTCCAGAAGAGCGCCCAGGGCCAGGACCATCCTGGCTGGCCTGCAGGCACCAAGTTGGCCTGCGTGCTGTCGCTGGTGTGGCTCCACAGCCCTTCCTCTAGGCTTTCAAGCCCTTGTACATATTCAGGTGTTTTACCTGGGAAGGGTGGGAAAAGTTCAACAGCAGCTGGCCTGGGGCTCAGCTCATGGTTACTCACAGATGCCTCGGCATGGCCCCCCGCTTTGCAATGAGGACGCTCCTTGCGTAGGAGTGCGCTGCTGGCTCTATGGGAGATGATTCCCCACCTCTGACCAATTTCAGAATTGTTTACCGCTGGAGCAAGTGCCCTGATAGGGTTTTCCTCTAACTCGTGGGTTCAGGTTTTTTTTTTCTTTTTTGGTTCAAGTTAGATTTTATTCCTCTTTTATGTATTTATAGATATAAGCATGGAAATAATTCATTCATATAAATACATCTGTGTGAAGGGAAGAACTTTTTTCTGTTTTATTTTAAATTTTATTTTTAAAAATTTTGAAATTTAATTTTATTTATTTTTTATACAGCAGGTTATTATTAGTTATGTATTTTATGCATATACATGTATACAGGTCAATCCCAGTCTCCCAACTCATCCCAACACCACCTCCCCATGGCTTCCCACACTTGGTGTCCATACGTGTGTTATCTACCTCTGTGTCTCTATTTCTTCCCTGCAAACCAGTTCATCTGTACCGTATTTCTAGGTTCCACATATATGCATTAATGTATAATATTTGTTTTTCTCTTTCTGACTTACTTCATTCTGTATGACAGTCTCTAGATCCATCGACGTCTCTACAAAGGACCCAATTTCATTCCTTCTTATGGCTGAGTAATATTCCATTTTATATATGTACCACATCTTTAATCATTCGTCTGTCTGTGTTGATTTAGGTTGCTTCCATTACCTGGCTATTGTAAATAGTGCTGAAATGAGCATTGTGGTGAATGTGCCTTTTTGATTTATGGTTTTCTCTGGGTATATGCCCAGAAGTGGGATTGCTGGATCATATGGTCATTCTATTTCTAGCTCTTTTTAAGGAAACTCCATACTGTTCTCCATAGTGACTGTATCAATTTACATTTCCACCAATAGTGGAAGAGGGATCCTTTTGTCCACACCCTCCCCAGAATTCTTTGTTTGTTGATTTTCTGATGATGCCGATTCTAACAGGTGTGATGTGATACCTCATTGTAGTTTTGATTTACATTTCTCTAATAATTAGTGATGTTGAGCAGCTTTTCATGTGCGTCTTGGCCATCTCTGTGTCTTCTTTGAAGAAACGTCTCTTTAGATCTTCTGCCCATTTTTGTATTGGGTTGTTTGTTTTTTTAATATTAAGCTGCATGAGCTCTTTATATATATTGGAGATTAAACCTTTGTCCATTGATTCGTTTGCAAATATTTTCGCCCATTCTGAGGGATGCTTTTTGCCATTCACGTTTTTTTAACAAAGAAAGAAAGAAAGAAAAAGAAGCAGAACACTAATGTGTGTAAAATATGCCTTTTGAAACTGTCGTTTTGAAATATGGACGTCCTTTGAAATTTTTGGTCGATATATGAACCCAGGATTTGTTTTCAGGGCAGGTGTCATTTACAGGCCTGCAATGATTCTGAATATCAACTGACCATTATCACTGGGATTAAGCTGCTGTTTTGTGAAACGGCCACATGGTGGCAGCAGTTCTCCCTTACCAAATCTGGTTACTGGGGCAACAGAGCCTCAATGGAAGTCGTATTCTAGATTGGAATTTAGAATGGAATGTGCCAGGAGAAAGCCCCTCAAGTTTGTCTCACTACTTCTTGTTTGTGTTTTTAATTTAATTTTTTATTTTTTATTACAGCAAATTTGATTACAATGTTTGGCTTGTTGTAGGTGTGGAAGATGTGGTTCTTTTACACATATACATATGTCTCTTCTTCCTGGGATCCTTTTCCCATGTACCTTATGACAGAATGTTGAGTAGTCTTCTCTTGGTATTCTGTAGGTCTTTGGTGATTGTATATGTCACCTGTGTTTGTATATGTCTGTTAACCCCAATATCATAATGAAACCAATCCTCACACCTTTCCATTGGTGAACCATAAGTTTGTTTAATGAATCTGTGATTGCCCTTCTGCGTGGAAATATCTGCCCTGGTATCCATTTTTCTGTCACACCTATAAGAGATATGATATGATATGTGTCTTTCACTTTCTGACTTACTACAAGTCACATGATTACCTCTAGACACACCTACGGTGCTGCAAATGGCATTGTGTCCTTTTATTCCTTGGCTTCTATTCTGCCTTAGTGAGGTCCATTTTCAACAATGTGATTCCCTGAGGGCTCAGGATTAGCTGACCTGGGTAGCCTGACCCTGCCGGCCGGCCCTCCCAGGTGTGCCTGGGTTGAGGTCAGTATAAACAGCGCTGCAGGCAGCAATAGCCCCTGAAGCCGTGCCTGACTCCATATTCTCTGCCCCGTCAGCAGTCTCGGGGCTGTGCTGGTGGGAGGGAGTGAGGGGCCACGGCTTTATGGGTGGCCCGGTGTGAGTGGGTCTCTGCTGGACTTTCTGCAGGAGTTGCCAGGCTGCCACCTGTAAAATAGAGGATATGTCACCCATACCTTCCACTGGAATTTCTCTCCGGAAATAGGTGAGGAAGGAAAAAAGCAGTGGGGGCCGGAAAGGAGGGGTATCTCAGGCAGGGCAATGGAAAGCTTCCAGAAGAGCGCCCAGGGCCAGGACCATCCTGGCTGGCCTGCAGGCACCAAGTTGGCCTGCGTGCTGTCGCTGGTGTGGCTCCACGGCCCTTCCTCTAGGCTTTCAAGCCCTTGTACATATTCAGGTGTTTTACCTGGGAAGGGTGGGAAAAGTTCAACAGCAGCTGGCCTGGGGCTCAGCTCACGGTTACTCACAGATGCCTCGGCATGGCCCACAGCTTTGCAATGAGAACGCTTCTTGCGTTGGAGTGGGCTGCTGGCTCTATGGGAGATGATTCCCCAACTCTGTCCAATTTCAGAATTGTTTACCGCTGGAACAAGTGCCCTGATAGGGTATTCCTCTGTCTATCTGGTGGGTTCAGTTTTTTTTTTCTTTTTTGGTTCAAGTTAGATTTTATTCCTCTTTTATGTATTTATAGATATAAGCATGGAAATAAATCATTCATATAAATAAATCTGTGTGAAGGGAATAACTTTTTTCTGTTTTATTTTTAAATTTGATTTTTAAAAATTTTGAAATTTAATTTTATTTATTTTTTTATACAGCAGGTTATTATTAGTTATGTATTTTATGCATATACATGTATACAGGTCAATCCCAATCTCCCAACTCATCCCACCCGCACAATCCCATGGCTTCCCACACTTGGTGTCCATACGTGTGTTCTCTATCTCTGTCTCTATTTCTTCCCTGCGAAACAGTTCATCTGTACCATTTTTCTAGGTTCCACATATATGCATTAATATACAATATTTGTTTTTCTCTTTCTGACTTACTTCATTCTGTATGACAGTCTCTAGATCCATCGACGTCTCTACAAATGACCCAGTTTCATTCCTTCTTATGGCTGAGTAATATTCCATTTTATATATGTACAACATCTTTATCCATTCGTCTGTCTGTGGGTATTTAGGTTGCTTCCATTACCTGGCTATTGTAAATAGTGCTGAAATGAGCATTGTGGTGAATGTGCCTTTTTGATTTATGGTTTTCTCTGGGTATATGCCCAGAAGTGGGATTGCTGGATCATATGGTCATTCTATTTCTAGCTTTTTTTAAGGAAACTCCATACTGTTCTCCATAGTGACTATATCAATTTACATTTCCACCAATAGTGGAAGAGGGATCCTTTTGTCCACACCCTCCTCAGAATTCGTTGTTTGTAGATTTTCTGATGATGCCGATTCTAACAGGTGTGAGGTGATACCACATTGTAGTTTTGATTTACATTTCTCTAATAATTAGTGATGTTGAGCAGCTTTTCATGTGCTTCTTGGCCATCTCTGTGTCTTCTTTGAAGAAACGTCTCTTTAGATCTTCTGCCCATTTTTGTATTGGGTTGTTTGTTTTTTTAATATTAAGCTGCATGAGCTCTTTATATATATTGGAGATTAAACCTTTGTCCATTGATTCGTTTGCAAATATTTTGGCCCATTCTGAGGGATGCTTTATGCCATTCCCGTTTTTTTAACAAAGAAAGAAAGAAAGAAAAAGAAGCAGAACACTAATGTGTGTAAAATATGCCTTTTGAAACTGTCGTTTTGATATATGGACGTCCTTTGAAATTTTTGGTCGATATATGAACCCAGGATTTGTTTTCAGGGCAGGTGTCATTTACAGGCCTGCAATGATTTTGAATATCAACTGACCATTAACGCTGGGATTAAGCTGCTGTTTTGTGAAACGGCCACATGGTGGCAGCAGTTCTCCCTTACCAAATCTGGTTACTGGGGCAACAGAGCCTCAATGGAAGTCGTGTTCTAGATTGGAATTTAGAATGGAATGTGCCAGGAGAAAGCCCCTCAAGTTTGTCTCACTACTTCTTGTTTGTGTTTTTAATTTAATTTTTTATTTTTTATTACAGCAAATTTGATTACAATGTTTGGCTTGTTGTAGGTGTGGAAGATGTGGTTCTTTTACACATATACATATGTCTGTTCTTCCTGGGATCCTTTTCCCATGTACCTTATGACAGAATGTTGAGTAGTCTTCTCTTGGTATTCTGTAGGTCTTTGGTGATTGTATATGTCACCTGTGTTTGTATATGTCTGTTAACCCCAATATCATAATGAAACCAATCCTCACAGCTTTCCATTGGTGAACCATAAGTTTGTTTAATGAATCTGTGATTGCCCTTCTGCATGGAAATATCTTCCCTGGTATCCATTTTTCTGTCACACCTATAAGAGATATGATATGATATGTGTCTTTCACTTTCTGACTTACTACAAGTCACATGATTATCTCTAGACACACCTACGGTGCTGCCAATGGAATTGTGTCCTTTTATTCCTTGGCTTCTATTCTGCCTTAGCGAGGTCCATTTTCAACAATGTGATTCCCTAAGGGCTGAGGATTAGCTGACCTGTGTAGCCTGACCCTGCCGGCGGGCCCTCCCCAGGTGTGCCTGGGTTGAGGTCAATATAAACAGCGCTGCAGGCAGCAATAGCCCCTGAAGCTGTGCCTGACTCCATATTCTCTGACCAGTCAGCAGTGTCGGGGCTGTGCTGGTGGGAGCGAGTGAGGGGCCACGGCTTTGTGGGTGGCCCGGTGTGAGTGGGTTTCTGCTGGACTTTCTGCAGGAGTTGCCAGGCTTCCACCTGTAAAGAAGAGGATGTGTCACCCATACCTTCCGCTGGAATTTCTCTCCGGACAGAGGTGAGGAAGGAAAAAAGCAGTGGGGGCCGGGACAGGAGGGGTATCTCAGGCAGAGCAATGGAAAGCTTCCAGAAGAGCGCCCAGGGCCAGGACCATCCTGGCTAGCCTGCAGGCACCAAGTTGGCCTGCTTGCTGTCGCTGGTGTGGCTCCACGGCCCTTCTTCTAGGCTTTCAAGCCCTTGTACATATTCAGGTGTTTTACCTGGGAAGGGTGGGAAAAGTTCAACAGCAGCTGGCCTGGGGCTCAGCTCACGGTTACTCACAGATGCCTCGGCATGGCCCCCTGCTTTGCAATGATGACACTCCTTGCGTAGGAGTGGGCTGCTGGCTCTATGGGAGATGATTCCCCACCTCTGACCAATTTCAGAATTGTTTACCGCTGGATCAAGTGCCCTGATAGGGTTTTCCTCTGTCTAACTAGTGGGTTCAGGTTTTTTTTTTTCGTTTTTGGTTCAAGTTAGATTTTATTCCTCTTTTATGTATTTATAGATATAAGCATGGAAATAATTCATTCATATAAATACATCTGTGTGAAGGGAAGAACTTTTTTCTGTTTTATTTTTAAATTATTTTTTTTAAATTTTGAAATTTAATTTTATTTATTTTTTTATGCAGCAGGTTATTATTAGTTATGTATTTTATGCATATACATGTATACAGGTCAATCCCAATCTCCCAACTCATGCCAACACCACCTCCCCATGGCTTCCCACAGTTGGTGTCCATACGTGTGTTCTGTACCTCTGTGTCTGTATTTCTTCCCTGCAAACCAGTTCATCTGTACCATTTCTCTAGGTTCCACATATATGCATTAATATACAATATTTGTTTTTCTCTTTCTGACTTACTTCATTCTGTATGACAGTCTCTAGATCCATCGACGTCGCTACAAATGACCCAGTTTCATTCCTTCCTATGGCTGAGTAATATTCCATTTTATATATGTACCACATCTTTATCCATTCGTCTGTCTGTGGGTATTTAGGTTGCTTCCATTACTTGGCTATTGTAAATAGTGCTGAAATGAGCATTGTGGTGAATGTGCCTTTTTGATTTATGGTTTTCTCTGGATATATGCCCAGAAGTGGGATTGCTGGATCATATGGTAATTCTATTTCTAGCTTTTTTTAAGGAAACTCCATACTGTTCTCCATAGTGACTCTATCAATTTACATTTCCACCACTAGTGGAAGAGGGATCCTTTTGTCCACACCCTCCCCAGAATTCGTTGTTTGTAGATTTTCTGATAATGCCGATTCTAACATGTGTGAGTTGATACCTCATTGTAGTTTTGATTTGCATTTCTCTAATAATTAGTGATGTTGAGCAGCTTTTCATGTGCGTCTTGGCCATCTCTGTGTCTTCTTTGAAGAAACGTCTCTTTAGATCTTCTGCCCATTTTTGTATTGGGTTGTTTGTTTTTTTAATATTAAGCTGCATGAGCTCTTTATATATATTGGAGATTAAACCTTTGTCCATTGATTCGTTTGCAAATATTTTCGCCCATTCTGAGGGATGCTTTTTGCCATTCCCGTTTTTTTAACAAAAAAAGAAAGAAAGAAAAAGAAGCAGAACACTAATGTGTGTAAAATATGCCTTTTGAAACTGTCGTTTTGAAATATGGATGTCCTTTGAAATTTTTGGTCGATATATGAACCCAGGATTTGTTTTCAGGGCAGGTGTCATTTACAGGCCTGCAATGATTTTGAATATCAACTGACCATTAGCGCTGGGATTAAGCTGCTGTTTTGTGAAACGGCCACAAGGTGGCAGCAGTTCTCCCTTACCAAATATGGTTACTGGGGCAACAGAGCCTCAAAGGAAGTCATGTTCTAGACTGGAATTTAGAATGGAATGTGCCAGGAGAAAGCCCCTCAAGTTTGTCTCACTACTTCTTGTTCGTGTTTTTAATTTAATTTTTTTATTTTTTATAACAGCAAATTTGATTACAATATTTGGCTTGTTGTAGGTGTGGAAGATGTGGTTCTTTTACACATATACATATGTCTGTTCTTCCTGGGATCCTTTTCCCATGTACCTTATGACAGAATGTTGAGTAGTCTTCTCTTGGTATTCTGTAGGTCTTTGGTGATTATATATGTCACCTGTGTTTGTATATGTCTGTTAACCCCAATATCATAATGAAACCAATCCTCACACCTTTCCATTGGTGAACCATAAGTTTGTTGAATGAATCTGTGATTGCCCTTCTGCGTGGAAATATCTGCCCTGGTATCCATTTTTCGGTCACACCTATAAGAGGTATGATATGATATGTGTCTTTCACTTTCTGACTTACTACAAGTCACGTGATTACCTCTAGACACACCTACAGTGCTGAAAATGGCATTGTGTCCTTTTATTCCTTGGCTTCTATTCTGCCTTAGTGAGGTCCATTTTCAACAATGTGATTCCCTGAGGGCTGAGGATTAGCTGACCTGGGTAGCCTGACCCTGCCGGCCGGCGCTACCCAGGTGTGCCTGGGTTGAGGTCAATATAAACAGCGCTGCAGGGAGCAATAGCCCCTGAAGCTGTGCCTGACTCCATATTCTCTGCCCCGTCAGCAGTGTCGGGGCTGTGCTGGTGGTTGGGACTGAGGGGCCATGGCTTTGTGGGTGGCCCGGTGTGAGTGGGTCTCTGCTGGACTTTCTGCAGGAGTTGCCAGGCTTCCACCTGTAAAGAAGAGGATGAGTCACCCATACATTCCGCTGGAATTTCTCTCCGGAAATAGGTGAGGAAGGAAAAAAGCAGTGGGGGCCGGGAAAGGAGGGGTATCTCAGGCAGGGCAATGGAAAGCTTCCAGAAGAGTACCCAGGGCCAGGACCATCCTGGATGGTCTGCAGGCACCAAGTTGGCCTGCGTGCTGTCGCTGGTGTGGCTCCACGGCCCTTCCTCTAGGCTTTCAAGCCCTTGTACATATTCAGGTGTTTTACCTAGGAAGGGTGGGAAAAGTTCAACAGCAGCTGGCCTGGGGCTCAGCTCACGGTTACTCACAGATGCCTCGGCATGGCCCCCTGCTTTGCAATGAGGACGTTCCTTGCGTAGGAGTGCGCTGCTGGCTCTATGGGAGATGATTCCCCACCTCTGACCAATTTCAGAATTGTTTACCGCTGGAGCAAGTGCCCTGATAGGGTTTTCCTCTGTCTAACTCGTTGGTTCAGGTTTTTTTTTTCGTTTTTGGTTCAAGTTAGATTTTATTCCTCTTTTATGTATTTATAGATATAAGCATGGAAATAATTCATTCATATAAATACATCTGTGTGAAGGGAAGAACTTTTTTCTGTTTTATTTTTAAATTGTATTTTTAAAAATTTTGAAATTTAATTTTATTTATTTTTTATACAGCAGGTTATTATTAGTTATGTATTTTATGCATATACATGTATACAGGTCAATCCCAGTCTCCCAACTCATCCCAACACCACCTCCCCATGGCTTCCCACACTTGGTGTCCATACGTGTGTTCTCTACCTCTGTGTCTCTATTACTTCCCTGCAAACCAGTTCATCTGTACCGTATTTCTAGGTTCCACATATATGCATTAATGTAAAATATTTGTTTTTCTCTTTCTGACTTACTTCATTCTGTATGACAGTCTCTAGATCCATCGACGTCTCTACAAATGACCCAATTTCATTCCTTCTTATGGCTGAGTAATATTCCATTTTATATATGTACCACATCTTTAATCATTCGTCTGTCTGTGTTGATTTAGGTTGCTTCCATTACCTGGCTATTGTAAATAGTGCTGAAATGAGCATTGTGGTGAATGTGCCTTTTTGATTTATGGTTTTCTCTGGGTATATGCCCAGAAGTGGGATTGCTGGATCATATGGTAATTCTATTTCTAGCTTTTTTTAAGGAAACTCCATACTGTTCTCCATAGTGACTGTATCAATTTACATTTCCACCACTAGTGGAAGAGGGATCCTTTTGTCCACACCCTCCCCAGAATTCGTTGTTTGTAGATTTTCTGATGATGCCGATTCTAACAGGTGTGAGATGATACCTCATTGTAGTTTTGATTTACATTTCTCTAATAATTAGTGATGTTGAGCAGCTTTTCATGTGCGTCTTGGCCATCTCTGTGTCTTCTTTGAAGAAACGTCTCTTTAGATCTTCTGCCCATTTTTGTATTGGGTTGTTTGTTTTTTTAATATTAAGCTGCATGAGCTCTTTATATATATTGGAGATTAAACCTTTGTCCATTGATTCGTTTGCAAATATTTTCGCCCATTCTGAGGGATGCTTTTTGCCATTCCCGTTTTTTTAACAAAGAAAGAAAGAAAGAAAAAGAAGCAGAACACTAATGTGTGTAAAATATGCCTTTTGAAACTGTCGTTTTGAAATATGGACGTCCTTTGAAATTTTTGGTCGATATATGAACCCAGGATTTGTTTTCAGGGCAGGTGTCATTTACAGGCCTGCAATGATTTTGAATATCAACTGACCATTAGCGCTGGGATTAAGCTGCTGTTTTGTGAAACAGCCACATGGTGGCAGCAGTTCTCCCTTACCAAATCTGGTTACTGGGGCAACAGAGCCTCAATGGAAGTCGTGTTCTAGATTGGAATTTAGAATGGAATGTGCCAGGAGAAAGCCCCTCAAGTTTGTCTCACTACTTCTTGTTTGTGTTTTTAATTTAATTTTTTATTTTTATTACAGCAAATTTGATTACAATGTTTGGCTTGTTGTAGGTGTGGAAGATGTGGTTCTTTTACACATATACATATGTCTCTTCTTCCTGGGATCCTTTTCCCATGTACCTTATGACAGAATGTTGCGTAGTCTTCTCTTGGTATTCTGTAGGTCTTTGGTGATTGTATATGTCACCTGTGTTTGTATATGTCTGTTAACCCCAATATCATAATGAAACCAATCCTCACACCTTTCCATTGGTGAACCATAAGTTTGTTGAATGAATCTCTGATTGCCCTTCTCCGTGGAAATATCTGCCCTGGTATCCATTTTTCGGTCACACCTATAAGAGATATGATATGATATGTGTCTTTCACTTTCTGACTTACAACAACTCACGTGCTTACCTCTAGACACACCTACGGTGCTACAAATGGCATTGTGTCCTTTTATTCCTTGGCTTCTATTCTGCCTTAGCGAGGTCCATTTTCAACAATGTGATTCCCTGAGGGCTGAGGATTAGCTGACCTGGGTAGCCTGACCCTGCCGGCCGGCCCTCCCCAGGTGTGCCTGGGTTGAGGTCAATATAAACAGCGCTGCAGGCAGCAATAGCCCATGAAGCTGTGCCTGACTCCATATTCTCTGCCCCGTCAGCAGTGTCGGGGCTGTGCTGGTGGGAGGGAGTGAGGGGCCACGGCTTTGTGGGTGGCCCGGTGTGAGTGGTTCTCTGCTGGACTTTCTGCAGGAGTTGCCAGGCTTCCACCTGTAAAGAAGAGGATGTGTCACCTCTACCATCCACTGGAATTTCTCTCCGGACAGAGGTGAGGAAGGAAAAAAGAAGTGGGGGCCGGGACAAGAGGGGTATCTCAGACAGGGCAATGGAAAGCTTCTAGAAGAGCGCCCAAGGCCAGGATCATCCTGGCTGGCCTGCAGGCACCAAGTTGGCCTGCGTGCTGTCGCTGGTGTGGCTCCACGGCCCTTCCTCTAGGCTTTCAAGCCCTGGTACATATTCAGGTGTTTTACCTGGGAAGGGTGGGAAAAGTTCAACAGCAGCTGGCCTGGGGCTCAGCTCACGGTTACTCACAGATGCCTCGGCATGGCCCCCCGCTTTGCAATGAGGACGCTCCTTGCGTAGGAGTGGGCTGCTGGCTCTATGGGAGATGATTCCCCACCCCTGACCAATTTCAGAATTGTTTACCGATGGAGCAAGTGCCCTGATTGTGTTTTCCTCTGTCTAACTCGTGGGTTCAGGTTTTTTTTTTTCTTTTTTGGTTCAAGTTAGATTTTATTCCTCTTTTATGTATTTATAGATATAAGCATGGGAATAATTCATTCATATAAATACATCTGTGTGAAGGGAAGAACTTTTTTCTGTTTTATTTTTAAATTTTATTGTTTAAAATTTTGAAATTTAATTTTATTTATTTTTTATACAGCAGGTTATTATTAGTTATGTATTTTATGCATATACATGTATACAGGTCAATCCCAATCTCCCAACTCACCCCAACACCACCTCCCCGTGGCTTCCCACACTTGGTGTCCATACGTGGGTTCTCTACCTCTGTGTCTCTATTTCTTCCCTGCAAACCAGTTCATCTGTACCATTTTTCTAGGTTCCACATATATGCATTAATATACAATATTTGTTTGTCTCTTTCTGACTTACTTCATTCTGTATAACAGTCTCTAGATCCATCGACGTCTCTACAAATAACCCAGTTTCATTCCTTCTTATGGCTGAGTAATATTCCATTTTATATATGTACCACATCTTTATCCATTCGTCTGTCTGTGGGTATTTAGGTTGCTTCCATTACCTGGCTATCGTAAATAGTGCTGAAATGAGCATTGTGGTGAATGTGCCTTTTTGATTTATGGTTTTCTCTGGGTATATGCCCAGAAGTGGGATTGCTGAATCATATGGTAATTCTATTTCTAGTTTTTTTAAGGAAACTCCATACTGTTCTCCATCGTGACTGTATCAATTTACATTTCCACCACTAGTGGAAGAGGGATCCTTTTGTCCACACCCTCCCCAGAATTCGTTGTTTGTAGATTTTCTGATGATGCCAATTGTAACAGGTGTGAGGTGATACCTCATTGTAGTTTTGATTTGCATTTCTCTAATAATTAGTGATGTTGAGCAGCTTTTCATGTGCGTCTTGGCCATCTCTGTGTCTTCTTTGAAGAAACGTCTCTTTAGATCTTCTGCCCATTTTTGTATTGGGTTGTTTGTTTTTTTAATATTAAGCTGCATGAGCTCTTTATATATATTGGAGATTAAACTTTTGTCCATTGATTCGTTTGCAAATATTTTCGCCCATTCTGAGGGATGCTTTTTGCCATTCCCGTTTTTTTAACAAAAAAAGAAAGAAAGGAAAAGAAGCAGAACACTAATGTGTGTAAAATATGCCTTTTGAAACTGTCGTTTTGAAATATGGACGTCCTTTGAATTTTTTGGTCGATATATGAACCCAGGATTTGTTTTCAGGGCAGGTGTCATTTACAGGCCTGCAATGATTTTGAATATCAACTGACCATTAGCGCTGGGATTAAAGCTGCTGTTGTGTGAAATGGCCACAAGGTGGCAGCAGGTCTCCCTTACCAAATCTGGTTACTGGGGCAACAGAGCCTCAATGGAAGTCGTGTTCTAGATTGGAATTTAGAATGGAATGTGCCAGGAGAAATCCCCTCAAGTTTGTCTCACTACTTCTTGTTCGTGTTTTTAATTTAATTTTTTTATTTTTTATTACAGCAAATTTGATTACAATGTTTGGCTTGTTGTAGGTGTGGAAGATGTGGTTCTTTTACACATACACATATGTCTGTTCTTCCTGGGATCCTTTTCCCATGTACCTTATGACAGAATGTTGAGTAGTCTTCTCTTGGTATTCTGTAGGTCTTTGGTGATTATATATGTCACCTGTGTTTGTATATGTCTGTTAACCCCAATATCATAATGAAACCAATCCTCACACCTTTCCATTGGTGAACCATAAGTTTGTTGAATGAATCTGTGATTGCCCTTCTCCGTGGAAATATCTGCCCTGGTATCCATTTTTCGGTCACACCTATAAGAGATATGATATGATATGTGTCTTTCACTTTCTGACTTACAACAACTCACGTGCTTACCTCTAGACACACCTACGGTGCTACAAATGGCATTGTGTCCTTTTATTCCTTGGCTTCTATTCTGCCTTAGCGAGGTCCATTTTCAACAATGTGATTCCCTGAGGGCTGAGGATTAGCTGACCTGGGTAGCCTGACCCTGCCGGCCGGCCCTCCCCAGGTGTGCCTGGGTTGAGGTCAATATAAACAGCGCTGCAGGCAGCAATAGCCCCTGAAGCTGTGCCTGACTCCATATTCTCTGCCCCGTCAGCAGTGTCGGGGCTGTGCTGGTGGGAGGGAGTGAAGGGCCACGGCTTTGTGGGTGGCCCGGTGTGAGTGGGTCTCTGCTGGACTTTCTGCAGGAGTTGCCAGGCTTCCACCTGTAATGAAGAGGATGTGTCACCCATACATTCCGCTGGAATTTCTCTCCGGACAGAGGTGAGGAAGGAAAAAAGCAGTTGGGGCCGGGACAGGAGGGGTATCTCAGGCAGGGCAATGGAAAGCTTCCAGAAGAGCGCCCAGGGCCAGGAGCATCCTGACTGGCCTGCAGGCACCAAGTTGGCCTGCGTGCTGTCGCTGCTGTGGCTCCACGGCCCTTCCTCTAGGCTTTCAAGCCCTTGTACATATTCAGGTGTTTTACCTGGGAAGGGTGGGAAAAGTTCAACAGCAGCTGGCCTGGGGCTCAGCTCACGGTTACTCACAGATGCCTCGGCATGGCCCCCCGCTTTGCAATGAGGACGATCCTTGCGTAGGAGTGGGCTGCTGGCTCTATGGGAGATGATTCCCCACCTCTGACCAATTTCAGAATTGTTTACCGATGGAGCAAGTGCCCTGATTGTGTTTTCCTCTGTCTAACTCGTGGGTTCAGGATTTTTTTTTCTTTTTTGGTTCAAGTTAGATTTTATTCCTCTTTTATGTATTTATAGATATAAGCATGGAAATAATTCATTCATATAAATACATCTGTGTGAAGGGAAGAACTTTTTTCTGTTTTATTTTTAAATTTTATTGTTTAAAATTTTGAAATTTAATTTTATTTATTTTTTATACAGCAGGTTATTATTAGTTATGTATTTTATGCATATACATGTATACAGGTCAATCCCAATCTCCCAACTCACCCCAACACCACCTCCCCGTGGCTTCCCACACTTGGTGTCCATACGTGGGTTCTCTACCTCTGTGTCTCTATTTCTTCCCTGCAAACCAGTTCATCTGTACCATTTTTCTAGGTTCCACATATATGCATTAATATACAATATTTGTTTGTCTCTTTCTGACTTACTTCATTCTGTATGACAGTCTCTAGATCCATCGACGTCTCTACAAATAACCCAGTTTCATTCCTTCTTATGGCTGAGTAATATTCCATTTTATATATGTACCACATCTTTATCCATTCGTCTGTCTGTGGGTATTTAGGTTGCTTCCATTACCTGGCTATCGTAAATAGTGCTGAAATGAGCATTGTGGTGAATGTGCCTTTTTGATTTATGGTTTTCTCTGGGTATATGCCCAGAAGTGGGATTGCTGAATCATATGGTAATTCTATTTCTAGTTTTTTTAAGGAAACTCCATACTGTTCTCCATCGTGACTGTATCAATTTACATTTCCACCACTAGTGGAAGAGGGATCCTTTTGTCCACACCCTCCCCAGAATTCGTTGTTTGTAGATTTTCTGATGATGCCAATTGTAACAGGTGTGAGGTGATACCTCATTGTAGTTTTGATTTGCATTTCTCTAATAATTAGTGATGTTGAGCAGCTTTTCATGTGCGTCTTGGCCATCTCTGTGTCTTCTTTGAAGAAATGTCTCTTTAGATCTTCTGCCCATTTTTGTATTGGGTTGTTTGTTTTTTTAATATTAAGCTGCATGAGCTCTTTATATATATTGGAGATTAAACTTTTGTCCATTGATTCGTTTGCAAATATTTTCGCCCATTCTGAGGGATGCTTTTTGCCATTCCCGTTTTTTAAAAAAAAAAGAAAGAAAGAAAAAGAAGCAGAACACTAATGTGAGTAAAATATGCCTTTTGAAACTGTCGTTTTGAAATATGGACGTCCTTTGAATTTTTTGGTCGATATATGAACCCAGGATTTGTTTTCAGGGCAGGTGTCATTTACAGGCCTGCAATGATTTTGAATATCAACTGACCATTAGCGCTGGGATTAAAGCTGCTGTTGTGTGAAACGGCCACAAGGTGGCAGCAGGTCTCCCTTACCAAATCTGGTTACTGGGGCAACAGAGCCTCAATGGAAGTCGTGTTCTAGATTGGAATTTAGAATGGAATGTGCCAGGAGAAAGCCCCTCAAGTTTGTCTCACTACTTCTTGTTCGTGTTTTTAATTTAATTTTTTTATTTTTTATTACAGCAAATTTGATTACAATGTTTGGCTTGTTGTAGGTGTGGAAGATGTGGTTCTTTTACACATACACATACGTCTGTTCTTCCTGGGATCCTTTTCCCATGTACCTTATGACAGAATGTTGAGTAGTCTTCTCTTGGTATTCTGTAGGTCTTTGGTGATTATATATGTCACCTGTGTTTGTATATGTCTGTTAACCCCAATATCATAATGAAACCAATCCTCACACCTTTCCATTGGTGAACCATAAGTTTGTTGAATGAATCTGTGATTGCCCTTCTCCGTGGAAATATCTGCCCTGGTATCCATTTTTCGGTCACACCTATAAGAGATATGATATGATATGTGTCTTTCACTTTCTGACTTACAACAACTCACGTGCTTACCTCTAGACACACCTACGGTGCTACAAATGGCATTGTGTCCTTTTATTCCTTGGCTTCTATTCTGCCTTAGCGAGGTCCATTTTCAACAATGTGATTCCCTGAGGGCTGAGGATTAGCTGACCTGGGTAGCCTGACCCTGCCGGCCGGCCCTCCCCAGGTGTGCCTGGGTTGAGGTCAATATAAACAGCGCTGCAGGCAGCAATAGCCCCTGAAGCTGTGCCTGACTCCATATTCTCTGCCCCGTCAGCAGTGTCGGGGCTGTGCTGGTGGGAGGGAGTGAAGGGCCACGGCTTTGTGGGTGGCCCGGTGTGAGTGGGTCTCTGCTGGACTTTCTGCAGGAGTTGCCAGGCTTCCACCTGTAATGAAGAGGATGTGTCACCCATACATTCCGCTGGAATTTCTCTCCGGACAGAGGTGAGGAAGGAAAAAAGCAGTGGGGGCCGGGACAGGAGGGGTATCTCAGGCAGGGCAATGGAAAGCTTCCAGAAGAGCGCCCAGGGCCAGGACCATCCTGACTGGCCTGCAGGCACCAAGTTGGCCTGCGTGCTGTCGCTGCTGTGGCTCCACGGCCCTTCCTCTAGGCTTTCAAGCCCTTGTACATATTCAGGTGTTTTACCTGGGAAGGGTGGGAAAAGTTCAACAGCAGCTGGCCTGGGGCTCAGCTCACGGTTACTCACAGATGCCTCGGCATGGCCCCCCGCTTTGCAATGAGGACGCTCCTTGCGTAGGAGTGGGCTGCTGGCTCTATGGGAGATGATTCCCCACCTCTGACCAATTTCAGAATTGTTTACCGATGGAGCAAGTGCCCTGATTGTGTTTTCCTCTGTCTAACTCGTGGGTTCAGGTTTTTTTTTTTCTTTTTTGGTTCAAGTTAGATTTTATTCCTCTTTTATGTATTTATAGATATAAGCATGGAAATAATTCATTCATATAAATACATCTGTGTGAAGGGAAGAACTTTTTTCTGTTTTATTTTTAAATTTTATTTTTTAAAATTTTGAAATTTAATTTTATTTATTTTTTATACAGCAGGTTATTATTAGTTATGTATTTTATGCATATACATGTATACAGGTCAATCCCAATCTCCCAACTCACCCCAACACCACCTCCCCGTGGCTTCCCACACTTGGTGTCCATACGTGGGCTCTCTACCTCTGTGTCTCTATTTCTTCCCTGCAAACCAGTTCATCTGTACCATTTTTCTAGGTTCCACATATATGCATTAATATACAATATTTGTTTGTCTCTTTCTGACTTACTTCATTCTGTATAACAGTCTCTAGATCCATCGACGTCTCTACAAATAACCCAGTTTCATTCCTTCTTATGGCTGAGTAATATTCCATTTTATATATGTACCACATCTTTATCCATTCGTCTGTCTGTGGGTATTTAGGTTGCTTCCATTACCTGGCTATCGTAAATAGTGCTGAAATGAGCATTGTGGTGAATGTGCCTTTTTGATTTATGGTTTTCTCTGGGTATATGCCCAGAAGTGGGATTGCTGAATCATATGGTAATTCTATTTCTAGTTTTTTTAAGGAAACTCCATACTGTTCTCCATCGTGACTGTATCAATTTACATTTCCACCACTAGTGGAAGAGGGATCCTTTTGTCCACACCCTCCCCAGAATTCGTTGTTTGTAGATTTTCTGATGATGCCGATTCTAACAGGTGTGAGGTGATACCTCATTGTAGTTTTGATTTGCATTTCTCTAATAATTAGTGATGTTGAGCAACTTTTCATGTGCGTCTTGGCCATCTCTGTGTCTTCTTTGAAGAAACGTCTCTTTAGATCTTCTGCCCATTTTTGTATTGGGTTGTTTGTTTTTTTAATATTAAGCTGCATGAGCTCTTTATATATATTGGAGATTAAACTTTTGTCCATTGATTCGTTTGCAAATATTTTCGCCCATTCTGAGGGATGCTTTTTGCCAT
Organism: Hyperoodon ampullatus; assembly: GCF_949752795.1. Taxonomy (NCBI): domain Eukaryota; kingdom Metazoa; phylum Chordata; class Mammalia; order Artiodactyla; family Ziphiidae; genus Hyperoodon; species Hyperoodon ampullatus. The sequence goes on along the minus strand of NW_027640981.1, from coordinate 271,385 downwards.
TCCCGTTTTTTTAACAAAAAAAGAAAGAAAGGAAAAGAAGCAGAACACTAATGTGTGTAAAATATGCCTTTTGAAACTGTCGTTTTGAAATATGGACGTCCTTTGAATTTTTTGGTCGATATATGAACCCAGGATTTGTTTTCAGGGCAGGTGTCATTTACAGGCCTGCAATGATTTTGAATATCAACTGACCATTAGCGCTGGGATTAAAGCTGCTGTTGTGTGAAACGGCCACAAGGTGGCAGCAGGTCTCCCTTACCAAATCTGGTTACTGGGGCAACAGAGCCTCAATGGAAGTCGTGTTCTAGATTGGAATTTAGAATGGAATGTGCCAGGAGAAAGCCCCTCAAGTTTGCCTCACTACTTCTTGTTCGTGTTTTTAATTTAATTTTTTATTTTTTATTACAGCAAATTTGATTACAATGTTTGGCTTGTTGTAGGTGTGGAAGATGTGGTTCTTTTACACATACACATATGTCTACTCTTCCTGGGATCCTTTTCCCATGTACCTTATGACAGAATGCTGAGTAGTCTTCTCTTGGTATTCTGTAGGTCTTTGGTGATTATATATGTCACCTGTGTTTGTATATGTCTGTTAACCCCAATATCATAATGAAACCAATCCTCACACCTTTCCATTGGTGAACCATAAGTTTGTTGAATGAATCTGTGATTGCCCTTCTCCGTGGAAATATCTGCCCTGGTATCCATTTTTCGGTCACACCTATAAGAGATATGATATGATATGTGTCTTTCACTTTCTGACTTACAACAACTCACGTGCTTACCTCTAGACACACCTACGGTGCTACAAATGGCATTGTGTCCTTTTATTCCTTGGCTTCTATTCTGCCTTAGCGAGGTCCATTTTCAACAATGTGATTCCCTGAGGGCTGAGGATTAGCTGACCTGGGTAGCCTGACCCTGCCGGCCGGCCCTCCCCAGGTGTGCCTGGGTTGAGGTCAATATAAACAGCGCTGCAGGCAGCAATAGCCCCTGAAGCTGTGCCTGACTCCATATGCTCTGCCCCGTCAGCAGTGTCGGGGCTGTGCTGGTGGGAGGGAGTGAGGGGCCACGGCTTTGTGGGTGGCCCGGTGTGAGTGGGTCTCTGCTGGACTTTCTGCAGGAGTTGCCAGGCTTCCACCTGTAATGAAGAGGATGTGTCACCCATACCTTCCGCTGGAATTTCTCTCCGGACAGAGGTGAGGAAGGAAAAAAGCAGTGGGGGCCGGGACAGGAGGGGTATCTCAGGCAGGACATTGGAAAGCTTCCAGAAGAGCGCCCAGGGCCAGGAGCATCCTGACTGGCCTGCAGGCACCAAGTTGGCCTGCGTGCTGTCACTGGTGTGGCTCCACGGCCCTTCCTCTAGGCTTTCAAGCCCTTGTACATATTCAGGTGTTTTACCTGGGAAGGGTGGGAAAAGTTCAACAGCAGCTGGCCTGGGGCTCAGCTCACGGTTACTCACAGATGCCTCGGCATGGCCCCCCGCTTTGCAATGAGGACGATCCTTGCGTAGGAGTGGGCTGCTGGCTCTATGGGAGATGATTCCCCACCTCTGACCAATTTCAGAATTGTTTACCGATGGAGCAAGTGCCCTGATTGTGTTTTCCTCTGTCTAACTCGTGTGTTCAGGTTTTTTTTTTTTTCTTTTCTGGTTCAAGTTAGATTTTATTCCTCTTTTATGTATTTCTAGATATAAGCATGGAAATAATTCATTCATATAAATACATCTGTGTGAAGGGAAGAACTTTTTTCTGTTTTATTTTTAAATTTTATTGTTTAAAATTTTGAAATTTAATTTTATTTATTTTTTATACAGCAGGTTATTATTAGTTATGTATTTTATGCATATACATGTATACAGGTCAATCCCAATCTCCCAACTCACCCCAACACCACCTCCCCATGGCTTCCCACACTTGGTGTCCATACGTGTGTTCTCTACCTCTGTGTCTCTATTTCTTCCCTGCAAACCAGTTCATCTGTACCATTTTTCTAGGTTCCACATATATGCATTAATATACAATATTTGTTTGTCTCTTTCTGACTTACTTCATTCTGTATGACAGTCTCTAGATCCATCGACGTCTCTACAAATGACCCAGTTTCATTCCTTCTTATGGCTGAGTAATATTCCATTTTATATATGTACCACATCTTTATCCATTCGTCTGTCTGTGGGTATTTAGGTTGCTTCCATTACCTGGCTATCGTAAATAGTGCTGAAATGAGCATTGTGGTGAATGTGCCTTTTTGATTTATGGTTTTCTCTGGGTATATGCCCAGAAGTGGGATTGCTGAATCATATGGTAATTCTATTTCTAGTTTTTTTAAGGAAACTCCATACTGTTCTCCATCGTGACTGTATCAATTTACATTTCCACCACTAGTGGAAGCGGGATCCTTTTGTCCACACCCTCCCCAGAATTCGTTGTTTGTAGATTTTCTGATGATGCCAATTGTAACAGGTGTGCGGTGATACCTCATTGTAGTTTTGATTTGCATTTCTCTAATAATTAGTGATGTTGAGCAGCTTTTCATGTGCGTCTTGGCCATCTCTGTGTCTTCTTTGAAGAAACGTCTCTTTAGATCTTCTGCCCATTTTTGTATTGGGTTGTTTGTTTTTTTAATATTAAGCTGCATGAGCTCTTTATATATATTGGAGATTAAACTTTTGTCCATTGATTCGTTTGCAAATATTTTCGCCCATTCTGAGGGATGCTTTTTGTCATTCCCGTTTTTTTAACAAAAAAAGAAAGAAAGGAAAAGAAGCAGAACACTAATGTGTGTAAAATATGCCTTTTGAAACTGTCGTTTTGAAATATGGACGTCCTTTGAATTTTTTGGTCGATATATGAACCCAGGATTTGTTTTCAGGGCAGGTGTCGTTTACAGGCCTGCAATGATTTTGAATATCAACTGACCATTAGCGCTGGGATTAAAGCTGCTGTTGTGTGAAACGGCCACAAGGTGGCAGCAGGTCTCCCTTACCAAATCTGGTTACTGGGGCAACAGAGCCTCAATGGAAGTCGTGTTCTAGATTGGAATTTAGAATGGAATGTGCCAGGAGAAAGCCCCTCAAGTTTGCCTCACTACTTCTTGTTCGTGTTTTTAATTTAATTTTTTATTTTTTATTACAGCAAATTTGATTACAATGTTTGGCTTGTTGTAGGTGTGGAAGATGTGGTTCTTTTACACATACACATATGTCTACTCTTCCTGGGATCCTTTTCCCATGTACCTTATGACAGAATGCTGAGTAGTCTTCTCTTGGTATTCTGTAGGTCTTTGGTGATTATATATGTCACCTGTGTTTGTATATGTCTGTTAACCCCAATATCATAATGAAACCAATCCTCACACCTTTCCATTGGTGAACCATAAGTTTGTTGAATGAATCTGTGATTGCCCTTCTCCGTGGAAATATCTGCCCTGGTATCCATTTTTCGGTCACACCTATAAGAGATATATGATATGTGTCTTTCACTTTCTGACTTACAACAACTCACGTGCTTACCTCTAGACACACCTACGGTGCTACAAATGGCATTGTGTCCTTTTATTCCTTGGCTTCTATTCTGCCTTAGCGAGGTCCATTTTCAACAATGTGATTCCCTGAGGGCTGAGGATTAGCTGACCTGGGTAGCCTGACCCTGCCGGCCGGCCCTCCCCAGGTGTGCCTGGGTTGAGGTCAATATAAACAGCGCTGCAGGCAGCAATAGCCCCTGAAGCTGTGCCTGACTCCATATTCTCTGCCCCGACAGCAGTGTCGGGGCTGTGCTGGTGGGAGGGAGTGAGGGGCCACGGCTTTGTGGGTGGCCCGGTGTGAGTGGGTCTCTGCTGGACTTTCTGCAGGAGTTGCCACGCTTCCACCTGTAATGAAGAGGATGTGTCACCCATACCTTCCGCTGGAATTTCTCTCCGGACAGAGGTGAGGAAGGAAAAAAGCAGTGGGGGCCGGGACAGGAGGGGTATCTCAGGCAGGACAATGGAAAGCTTCCAGAAGAGCGCCCAGGGCCAGGAGCATCCTGACTGGCCTGCAGGCACCAAGTTGGCCTGCGTGCTGTCACTGGTGTGGCTCCACGGCCCTTCCTCTAGGCTTTCAAGCCCTTGTACATATTCAGGTGTTTTACCTGGGAAGGGTGGGAAAAGTTCAACAGCAGCTGGCCTGGGGCTCAGCTCACGGTTACTCACAGATGCCTCGGCATGGCCCCCCGCTTTGCAATGAGGACGATCCTTGCGTAGGAGTGGGCTGCTGGCTCTATGGGAGATGATTCCCCACCTCTGACCAATTTCAGAATTGTTTACCGATGGAGCAAGTGCCCTGATTGTGTTTTCCTCTGTCTAACTCGTGTGTTCAGGTTTTTTTTTTTTCTTTTCTGGTTCAAGTTAGATTTTATTCCTCTTTTATGTATTTCTAGATATAAGCATGGAAATAATTCATTCATATAAATACATCTGTGTGAAGGGAAGAACTTTTTTCTGTTTTATTTTTAAATTTTATTGTTTAAAATTTTGAAATTTAATTTTACTTATTTTTTATACAGCAGGTTATTATTAGTTATGTATTTTATGCATATACATGTATACAGGTCAATCCCAATCTCCCAACTCACCCCAACACCACCTCCCCATGGCTTCCCACACTTGGTGTCCATACGTGTGTTCTCTACCTCTGTGTCTCTATTTCTTCCCTGCAAACCAGTTCATCTGTACCATTTTTCTAGGTTCCACATATATGCATTAATATACAATATTTGTTTGTCTCTTTCTGACTTACTTCATTCTGTATGACAGTCTCTAGATCCATCGACGTCTCTACAAATGACCCAGTTTCATTCCTTCTTATGGCTGAGTAATATTCCATTTTATATATGTACCACATCTTTATCCATACGTCTGTCTGTGGGTATTTAGGTTGCTTCCATTACCTGGCTATCGTAAATAGTGCTGAAATGAGCATTGTGGTGAATGTGCCTTTTTGATTTATGGTTTTCTCTGGGTATATGCCCAGAAGTGGGATTGCTGAATCATATGGTAATTCTATTTCTAGTTTTTTTAAGGAAACTCCATACTGTTCTCCATCGTGACTGTATCAATTTACATTTCCACCACTAGTGGAAGAGGGATCCTTTTGTCCACACCCTCCCCAGAATTCGTTGTTTGTAGATTTTCTGATGATGCCGATTCTAACAGGTGTGAGGTGATACCTCATTGTAGTTTTGATTTGCATTTCTCTAATAATTAGTGATGTTGAGCAACTTTTCATGTGCGTCTTGGCCATCTCTGTGTCTTCTTTGAAGAAACGTCTCTTTAGATCTTCTGCCCATTTTTGTATTGGGTTGTTTGTTTTTTTAATATTAAGCTGCATGAGCTCTTTATATATATTGGAGATTAAACTTTTGTCCATTGATTCGTTTGCAAATATTTTCGCCCATTCTGAGGGATGCTTTTTGCCATTCCCGTTTTTTTAACAAAAAAAGAAAGAAAGGAAAAGAAGCAGAACACTAATGTGTGTAAAATATGCCTTTTGAAACTGTCGTTTTGAAATATGGACGTCCTTTGAATTTTTTGGTCGATATATGAACCCAGGATTTGTTTTCAGGGCAGGTGTCATTTACAGGCCTGCAATGATTTTGAATATCAACTGACCATTAGCGCTGGGATTAAAGCTGCTGTTGTGTGAAATGGCCACAAGGTGGCAGCAGGTCTCCCTTACCAAATCTGGTTACTGGGGCAACAGAGCCTCAATGGAAGTCGTGTTCTAGATTGGAATTTAGAATGGAATGTGCCAGGAGAAATCCCCTCAAGTTTGTCTCACTACTTCTTGTTCGTGTTTTTAATTTAATTTTTTTATTTTTTATTACAGCAAATTTGATTACAATGTTTGGCTTGTTGTAGGTGTGGAAGATGTGGTTCTTTTACACATACACATATGTCTGTTCTTCCTGGGATCCTTTTCCCATGTACCTTATGACAGAATGTTGAGTAGTCTTCTCTTGGTATTCTGTAGGTCTTTGGTGATTATATATGTCACCTGTGTTTGTATATGTCTGTTAACCCCAATATCATAATGAAACCAATCCTCACACCTTTCCATTGGTGAACCATAAGTTTGTTGAATGAATCTGTGATTGCCCTTCTCCGTGGAAATATCTGCCCTGGTATCCATTTTTCGGTCACACCTATAAGAGATATGATATGATATGTGTCTTTCACTTTCTGACTTACAACAACTCACGTGCTTACCTCTAGACACACCTACGGTGCTACAAATGGCATTGTGTCCTTTTATTCCTTGGCTTCTATTCTGCCTTAGCGAGGTCCATTTTCAACAATGTGATTCCCTGAGGGCTGAGGATTAGCTGACCTGGGTAGCCTGACCCTGCCGGCCGGCCCTCCCCAGGTGTGCCTGGGTTGAGGTCAATATAAACAGCGCTGCAGGCAGCAATAGCCCCTGAAGCTGTGCCTGACTCCATATTCTCTGCCCCGTCAGCAGTGTCGGGGCTGTGCTGGTGGGAGGGAGTGAAGGGCCACGGCTTTGTGGGTGGCCCGGTGTGAGTGGGTCTCTGCTGGACTTTCTGCAGGAGTTGCCAGGCTTCCACCTGTAATGAAGAGGATGTGTCACCCATACATTCCGCTGGAATTTCTCTCCGGACAGAGGTGAGGAAGGAAAAAAGCAGTTGGGGCCGGGACAGGAGGGGTATCTCAGGCAGGGCAATGGAAAGCTTCCAGAAGAGCGCCCAGGGCCAGGACCATCCTGACTGGCCTGCAGGCACCAAGTTGGCCTGCGTGCTGTCGCTGCTGTGGCTCCACGGCCCTTCCTCTAGGCTTTCAAGCCCTTGTACATATTCAGGTGTTTTACCTGGGAAGGGTGGGAAAAGTTCAACAGCAGCTGGCCTGGGGCTCAGCTCACGGTTACTCACAGATGCCTCGGCATGGCCCCCCGCTTTGCAATGAGGACGATCCTTGCGTAGGAGTGGGCTGCTGGCTCTATGGGAGATGATTCCCCACCTCTGACCAATTTCAGAATTGTTTACCGATGGAGCAAGTGCCCTGATTGTGTTTTCCTCTGTCTAACTCGTGGGTTCAGGATTTTTTTTTCTTTTTTGGTTCAAGTTAGATTTTATTCCTCTTTTATGTATTTATAGATATAAGCATGGAAATAATTCATTCATATAAATACATCTGTGTGAAGGGAAGAACTTTTTTCTGTTTTATTTTTAAATTTTATTGTTTAAAATTTTGAAATTTAATTTTATTTATTTTTTATACAGCAGGTTATTATTAGTTATGTATTTTATGCATATACATGTATACAGGTCAATCCCAATCTCCCAACTCACCCCAACACCACCTCCCCGTGGCTTCCCACACTTGGTGTCCATACGTGGGTTCTCTACCTCTGTGTCTCTATTTCTTCCCTGCAAACCAGTTCATCTGTACCATTTTTCTAGGTTCCACATATATGCATTAATATACAATATTTGTTTGTCTCTTTCTGACTTACTTCATTCTGTATGACAGTCTCTAGATCCATCGACGTCTCTACAAATAACCCAGTTTCATTCCTTCTTATGGCTGAGTAATATTCCATTTTATATATGTACCACATCTTTATCCATTCGTCTGTCTGTGGGTATTTAGGTTGCTTCCATTACCTGGCTATCGTAAATAGTGCTGAAATGAGCATTGTGGTGAATGTGCCTTTTTGATTTATGGTTTTCTCTGGGTATATGCCCAGAAGTGGGATTGCTGAATCATATGGTAATTCTATTTCTAGTTTTTTTAAGGAAACTCCATACTGTTCTCCATCGTGACTGTATCAATTTACATTTCCACCACTAGTGGAAGAGGGATCCTTTTGTCCACACCCTCCCCAGAATTCGTTGTTTGTAGATTTTCTGATGATGCCAATTGTAACAGGTGTGAGGTGATACCTCATTGTAGTTTTGATTTGCATTTCTCTAATAATTAGTGATGTTGAGCAGCTTTTCATGTGCGTCTTGGCCATCTCTGTGTCTTCTTTGAAGAAATGTCTCTTTAGATCTTCTGCCCATTTTTGTATTGGGTTGTTTGTTTTTTTAATATTAAGCTGCATGAGCTCTTTATATATATTGGAGATTAAACTTTTGTCCATTGATTCGTTTGCAAATATTTTCGCCCATTCTGAGGGATGCTTTTTGCCATTCCCGTTTTTTAAAAAAAAAAGAAAGAAAGAAAAAGAAGCAGAACACTAATGTGAGTAAAATATGCCTTTTGAAACTGTCGTTTTGAAATATGGACGTCCTTTGAATTTTTTGGTCGATATATGAACCCAGGATTTGTTTTCAGGGCAGGTGTCATTTACAGGCCTGCAATGATTTTGAATATCAACTGACCATTAGCGCTGGGATTAAAGCTGCTGTTGTGTGAAACGGCCACAAGGTGGCAGCAGGTCTCCCTTACCAAATCTGGTTACTGGGGCAACAGAGCCTCAATGGAAGTCGTGTTCTAGATTGGAATTTAGAATGGAATGTGCCAGGAGAAAGCCCCTCAAGTTTGTCTCACTACTTCTTGTTCGTGTTTTTAATTTAATTTTTTTATTTTTTATTACAGCAAATTTGATTACAATGTTTGGCTTGTTGTAGGTGTGGAAGATGTGGTTCTTTTACACATACACATACGTCTGTTCTTCCTGGGATCCTTTTCCCATGTACCTTATGACAGAATGTTGAGTAGTCTTCTCTTGGTATTCTGTAGGTCTTTGGTGATTATATATGTCACCTGTGTTTGTATATGTCTGTTAACCCCAATATCATAATGAAACCAATCCTCACACCTTTCCATTGGTGAACCATAAGTTTGTTGAATGAATCTGTGATTGCCCTTCTCCGTGGAAATATCTGCCCTGGTATCCATTTTTCGGTCACACCTATAAGAGATATGATATGATATGTGTCTTTCACTTTCTGACTTACAACAACTCACGTGCTTACCTCTAGACACACCTACGGTGCTACAAATGGCATTGTGTCCTTTTATTCCTTGGCTTCTATTCTGCCTTAGCGAGGTCCATTTTCAACAATGTGATTCCCTGAGGGCTGAGGATTAGCTGACCTGGGTAGCCTGACCCTGCCGGCCGGCCCTCCCCAGGTGTGCCTGGGTTGAGGTCAATATAAACAGCGCTGCAGGCAGCAATAGCCCCTGAAGCTGTGCCTGACTCCATATTCTCTGCCCCGTCAGCAGTGTCGGGGCTGTGCTGGTGGGAGGGAGTGAAGGGCCACGGCTTTGTGGGTGGCCCGGTGTGAGTGGGTCTCTGCTGGACTTTCTGCAGGAGTTGCCAGGCTTCCACCTGTAATGAAGAGGATGTGTCACCCATACATTCCGCTGGAATTTCTCTCCGGACAGAGGTGAGGAAGGAAAAAAGCAGTGGGGGCCGGGACAGGAGGGGTATCTCAGGCAGGGCAATGGAAAGCTTCCAGAAGAGTGCCCAGGGCCAGGACCATCCTGACTGGCCTGCAGGCACCAAGTTGGCCTGCGTGCTGTCGCTGCTGTGGCTCCACGGCCCTTCCTCTAGGCTTTCAAGCCCTTGTACATATTCAGGTGTTTTACCTGGGAAGGGTGGGAAAAGTTCAACAGCAGCTGGCCTGGGGCTCAGCTCACGGTTACTCACAGATGCCTCGGCATGGCCCCCCGCTTTGCAATGAGGACGCTCCTTGCGTAGGAGTGGGCTGCTGGCTCTATGGGAGATGATTCCCCACCTCTGACCAATTTCAGAATTGTTTACCGATGGAGCAAGTGCCCTGATTGTGTTTTCCTCTGTCTAACTCGTGGGTTCAGGTTTTTTTTTTTCTTTTTTGGTTCAAGTTAGATTTTATTCCTCTTTTATGTATTTATAGATATAAGCATGGAAATAATTCATTCATATAAATACATCTGTGTGAAGGGAAGAACTTTTTTCTGTTTTATTTTTAAATTTTATTTTTTAAAATTTTGAAATTTAATTTTATTTATTTTTTATACAGCAGGTTATTATTAGTTATGTATTTTATGCATATACATGTATACAGGTCAATCCCAATCTCCCAACTCACCCCAACACCACCTCCCCGTGGCTTCCCACACTTGGTGTCCATACGTGGGCTCTCTACCTCTGTGTCTCTATTTCTTCCCTGCAAACCAGTTCATCTGTACCATTTTTCTAGGTTCCACATATATGCATTAATATACAATATTTGTTTGTCTCTTTCTGACTTACTTCATTCTGTATGACAGTCTCTAGATCCATCGACGTCTCTACAAATAACCCAGTTTCATTCCTTCTTATGGCTGAGTAATATTCCATTTTATATATGTACCACATCTTTATCCATTCGTCTGTCTGTGGGTATTTAGGTTGCTTCCATTACCTGGCTATCGTAAATAGTGCTGAAATGAGCATTGTGGTGAATGTGCCTTTTTGATTTATGGTTTTCTCTGGGTATATGCCCAGAAGTGGGATTGCTGAATCATATGGTAATTCTATTTCTAGTTTTTTTAAGGAAACTCCATACTGTTCTCCATCGTGACTGTATCAATTTACATTTCCACCACTAGTGGAAGAGGGATCCTTTTGTCCACACCCTCCCCAGAATTCGTTGTTTGTAGATTTTCTGATGATGCCGATTCTAACAGGTGTGAGGTGATACCTCATTGTAGTTTTGATTTGCATTTCTCTAATAATTAGTGATGTTGAGCAACTTTTCATGTGCGTCTTGGCCATCTCTGTGTCTTCTTTGAAGAAACGTCTCTTTAGATCTTCTGCCCATTTTTGTATTGGGTTGTTTGTTTTTTTAATATTAAGCTGCATGAGCTCTTTATATATATTGGAGATTAAACTTTTGTCCATTGATTCGTTTGCAAATATTTTCGCCCATTCTGAGGGATGCTTTTTGCCATTCCCGTTTTTTTAACAAAAAAAGAAAGAAAGGAAAAGAAGCAGAACACTAATGTGTGTAAAATATGCCTTTTGAAACTGTCGTTTTGAAATATGGACGTCCTTTGAATTTTTTGGTCGATATATGAACCCAGGATTTGTTTTCAGGGCAGGTGTCATTTACAGGCCTGCAATGATTTTGAATATCAACTGACCATTAGCGCTGGGATTAAAGCTGCTGTTGTGTGAAACGGCCACAAGGTGGCAGCAGGTCTCCCTTACCAAATCTGGTTACTGGGGCAACAGAGCCTCAATGGAAGTCGTGTTCTAGATTGGAATTTAGAATGGAATGTGCCAGGAGAAAGCCCCTCAAGTTTGCCTCACTACTTCTTGTTCGTGTTTTTAATTTAATTTTTTATTTTTTATTACAGCAAATTTGATTACAATGTTTGGCTTGTTGTAGGTGTGGAAGATGTGGTTCTTTTACACATACACATATGTCTACTCTTCCTGGGATCCTTTTCCCATGTACCTTATGACAGAATGCTGAGTAGTCTTCTCTTGGTATTCTGTAGGTCTTTGGTGATTATATATGTCACCTGTGTTTGTATATGTCTGTTAACCCCAATATCATAATGAAACCAATCCTCACACCTTTCCATTGGTGAACCATAAGTTTGTTGAATGAATCTGTGATTGCCCTTCTCCGTGGAAATATCTGCCCTGGTATCCATTTTTCGGTCACACCTATAAGAGATATGATATGATATGTGTCTTTCACTTTCTGACTTACAACAACTCACGTGCTTACCTCTAGACACACCTACGGTGCTACAAATGGCATTGTGTCCTTTTATTCCTTGGCTTCTATTCTGCCTTAGCGAGGTCCATTTTCAACAATGTGATTCCCTGAGGGCTGAGGATTAGCTGACCTGGGTAGCCTGACCCTGCCGGCCGGCCCTCCCCAGGTGTGCCTGGGTTGAGGTCAATATAAACAGCGCTGCAGGCAGCAATAGCCCCTGAAGCTGTGCCTGACTCCATATGCTCTGCCCCGTCAGCAGTGTCGGGGCTGTGCTGGTGGGAGGGAGTGAGGGGCCACGGCTTTGTGGGTGGCCCGGTGTGAGTGGGTCTCTGCTGGACTTTCTGCAGGAGTTGCCAGGCTTCCACCTGTAATGAAGAGGATGTGTCACCCATACCTTCCGCTGGAATTTCTCTCCGGACAGAGGTGAGGAAGGAAAAAAGCAGTGGGGGCCGGGACAGGAGGGGTATCTCAGGCAGGACATTGGAAAGCTTCCAGAAGAGCGCCCAGGGCCAGGAGCATCCTGACTGGCCTGCAGGCACCAAGTTGGCCTGCGTGCTGTCACTGGTGTGGCTCCACGGCCCTTCCTCTAGGCTTTCAAGCCCTTGTACATATTCAGGTGTTTTACCTGGGAAGGGTGGGAAAAGTTCAACAGCAGCTGGCCTGGGGCTCAGCTCACGGTTACTCACAGATGCCTCGGCATGGCCCCCCGCTTTGCAATGAGGACGATCCTTGCGTAGGAGTGGGCTGCTGGCTCTATGGGAGATGATTCCCCACCTCTGACCAATTTCAGAATTGTTTACCGATGGAGCAAGTGCCCTGATTGTGTTTTCCTCTGTCTAACTCGTGTGTTCAGGTTTTTTTTTTTTCTTTTCTGGTTCAAGTTAGATTTTATTCCTCTTTTATGTATTTCTAGATATAAGCATGGAAATAATTCATTCATATAAATACATCTGTGTGAAGGGAAGAACTTTTTTCTGTTTTATTTTTAAATTTTATTGTTTAAAATTTTGAAATTTAATTTTATTTATTTTTTATACAGCAGGTTATTATTAGTTATGTATTTTATGCATATACATGTATACAGGTCAATCCCAATCTCCCAACTCACCCCAACACCACCTCCCCATGGCTTCCCACACTTGGTGTCCATACGTGTGTTCTCTACCTCTGTGTCTCTATTTCTTCCCTGCAAACCAGTTCATCTGTACCATTTTTCTAGGTTCCACATATATGCATTAATATACAATATTTGTTTGTCTCTTTCTGACTTACTTCATTCTGTATGACAGTCTCTAGATCCATCGACGTCTCTACAAATGACCCAGTTTCATTCCTTCTTATGGCTGAGTAATATTCCATTTTATATATGTACCACATCTTTATCCATTCGTCTGTCTGTGGGTATTTAGGTTGCTTCCATTACCTGGCTATCGTAAATAGTGCTGAAATGAGCATTGTGGTGAATGTGCCTTTTTGATTTATGGTTTTCTCTGGGTATATGCCCAGAAGTGGGATTGCTGAATCATATGGTAATTCTATTTCTAGTTTTTTTAAGGAAACTCCATACTGTTCTCCATCGTGACTGTATCAATTTACATTTCCACCACTAGTGGAAGCGGGATCCTTTTGTCCACACCCTCCCCAGAATTCGTTGTTTGTAGATTTTCTGATGATGCCAATTGTAACAGGTGTGCGGTGATACCTCATTGTAGTTTTGATTTGCATTTCTCTAATAATTAGTGATGTTGAGCAGCTTTTCATGTGCGTCTTGGCCATCTCTGTGTCTTCTTTGAAGAAACGTCTCTTTAGATCTTCTGCCCATTTTTGTATTGGGTTGTTTGTTTTTTTAATATTAAGCTGCATGAGCTCTTTATATATATTGGAGATTAAACTTTTGTCCATTGATTCGTTTGCAAATATTTTCGCCCATTCTGAGGGATGCTTTTTGTCATTCCCGTTTTTTTAACAAAAAAAGAAAGAAAGGAAAAGAAGCAGAACACTAATGTGTGTAAAATATGCCTTTTGAAACTGTCGTTTTGAAATATGGACGTCCTTTGAATTTTTTGGTCGATATATGAACCCAGGATTTGTTTTCAGGGCAGGTGTCGTTTACAGGCCTGCAATGATTTTGAATATCAACTGACCATTAGCGCTGGGATTAAAGCTGCTGTTGTGTGAAACGGCCACAAGGTGGCAGCAGGTCTCCCTTACCAAATCTGGTTACTGGGGCAACAGAGCCTCAATGGAAGTCGTGTTCTAGATTGGAATTTAGAATGGAATGTGCCAGGAGAAAGCCCCTCAAGTTTGCCTCACTACTTCTTGTTCGTGTTTTTAATTTAATTTTTTATTTTTTATTACAGCAAATTTGATTACAATGTTTGGCTTGTTGTAGGTGTGGAAGATGTGGTTCTTTTACACATACACATATGTCTACTCTTCCTGGGATCCTTTTCCCATGTACCTTATGACAGAATGCTGAGTAGTCTTCTCTTGGTATTCTGTAGGTCTTTGGTGATTATATATGTCACCTGTGTTTGTATATGTCTGTTAACCCCAATATCATAATGAAACCAATCCTCACACCTTTCCATTGGTGAACCATAAGTTTGTTGAATGAATCTGTGATTGCCCTTCTCCGTGGAAATATCTGCCCTGGTATCCATTTTTCGGTCACACCTATAAGAGATATATGATATGTGTCTTTCACTTTCTGACTTACAACAACTCACGTGCTTACCTCTAGACACACCTACGGTGCTACAAATGGCATTGTGTCCTTTTATTCCTTGGCTTCTAATCTGCCTTAGCGAGGTCCATTTTCAACAATGTGATTCCCTGAGGGCTGAGGATTAGCTGACCTGGGTAGCCTGACCCTGCCGGCCGGCCCTCCCCAGGTGTGCCTGGGTTGAGGTCAATATAAACAGCGCTGCAGGCAGCAATAGCCCCTGAAGCTGTGCCTGACTCCATATTCTCTGCCCCGACAGCAGTGTCGGGGCTGTGCTGGTGGGAGGGAGTGAGGGGCCACGGCTTTGTGGGTGGCCCGGTGTGAGTGGGTCTCTGCTGGACTTTCTGCAGGAGTTGCCACGCTTCCACCTGTAATGAAGAGGATGTGTCACCCATACCTTCCGCTGGAATTTCTCTCCGGACAGAGGTGAGGAAGGAAAAAAGCAGTGGGGGCCGGGACAGGAGGGGTATCTCAGGCAGGACAATGGAAAGCTTCCAGAAGAGCGCCCAGGGCCAGGAGCATCCTGACTGGCCTGCAGGCACCAAGTTGGCCTGCGTGCTGTCACTGGTGTGGCTCCACGGCCCTTCCTCTAGGCTTTCAAGCCCTTGTACATATTCAGGTGTTTTACCTGGGAAGGGTGGGAAAAGTTCAACAGCAGCTGGCCTGGGGCTCAGCTCACGGTTACTCACAGATGCCTCGGCATGGCCCCCCGCTTTGCAATGAGGACGATCCTTGCGTAGGAGTGGGCTGCTGGCTCTATGGGAGATGATTCCCCACCTCTGACCAATTTCAGAATTGTTTACCGATGGAGCAAGTGCCCTGATTGTGTTTTCCTCTGTCTAACTCGTGTGTTCAGGTTTTTTTTTTTCTTTTCTGGTTCAAGTTAGATTTTATTCCTCTTTTATGTATTTCTAGATATAAGCATGGAAATAATTCATTCATATAAATACATCTGTGTGAAGGGAAGAACTTTTTTCTGTTTTATTTTTAAATTTTATTGTTTAAAATTTTGAAATTTAATTTTACTTATTTTTTATACAGCAGGTTATTATTAGTTATGTATTTTATGCATATACATGTATACAGGTCAATCCCAATCTCCCAACTCACCCCAACACCACCTCCCCATGGCTTCCCACACTTGGTGTCCATACGTGTGTTCTCTACCTCTGTGTCTCTATTTCTTCCCTGCAAACCAGTTCATCTGTACCATTTTTCTAGGTTCCACATATATGCATTAATATACAATATTTGTTTGTCTCTTTCTGACTTACTTCATTCTGTATGACAGTCTCTAGATCCATCGACGTCTCTACAAATGACCCAGTTTCATTCCTTCTTATGGCTGAGTAATATTCCATTTTATATATGTACCACATCTTTATCCATACGTCTGTCTGTGGGTATTTAGGTTGCTTCCATTACCTGGCTATCGTAAATAGTGCTGAAATGAGCATTGTGGTGAATGTGCCTTTTTGATTTATGGTTTTCTCTGGGTATATGCCCAGAAGTGGGATTGCTGAATCATATGGTAATTCTATTTCTAGTTTTTTTAAGGAAACTCCATACTGTTCTCCATCGTGACTGTATCAATTTACATTTCCACCACTAGTGGAAGAGGGATCCTTTTGTCCACACCCTCCCCAGAATTCGTTGTTTGTAGATTTTCTGATGATGCCGATTCTAACAGGTGTGAGGTGATACCTCATTGTAGTTTTGATTTGCATTTCTCTAATAATTAGTGATGTTGAGCAACTTTTCATGTGCGTCTTGGCCATCTCTGTGTCTTCTTTGAAGAAACGTCTCTTTAGATCTTCTGCCCATTTTTGTATTGGGTTGTTTGTTTTTTTAATATTAAGCTGCATGAGCTCTTTATATATATTGGAGATTAAACTTTTGTCCATTGATTCGTTTGCAAATATTTTCGCCCATTCTGAGGGATGCTTTTTGCCATTCCCGTTTTTTTAACAAAAAAAGAAAGAAAGGAAAAGAAGCAGAACACTAATGTGTGTAAAATATGCCTTTTGAAACTGTCGTTTTGAAATATGGACGTCCTTTGAATTTTTTGGTCGATATATGAACCCAGGATTTGTTTTCAGGGCAGGTGTCATTTACAGGCCTGCAATGATTTTGAATATCAACTGACCATTAGCGCTGGGATTAAAGCTGCTGTTGTGTGAAACGGCCACAAGGTGGCAGCAGGTCTCCCTTACCAAATCTGGTTACTGGGGCAACAGAGCCTCAATGGAAGTCGTGTTCTAGATTGGAATTTAGAATGGAATGTGCCAGGAGAAAGCCCCTCAAGTTTGCCTCACTACTTCTTGTTCGTGTTTTTAATTTAATTTTTTATTTTTTATTACAGCAAATTTGATTACAATGTTTGGCTTGTTGTAGGTGTGGAAGATGTGGTTCTTTTACACATACACATATGTCTACTCTTCCTGGGATCCTTTTCCCATGTACCTTATGACAGAATGCTGAGTAGTCTTCTCTTGGTATTCTGTAGGTCTTTGGTGATTCTATATGTCACCTGTGTTTGTATATGTCTGTTAACCCCAATATCATAATGAAACCAATCCTCACACCTTTCCATTGGTGAACCATAAGTTTGTTGAATGAATCTGTGATTGCCCTTCTCCGTGGAAATATCTGCCCTGGTATCCATTTTTCGGTCACACCTATAAGAGATATGATATGATATGTGTCTTTCACTTTCTGACTTACAACAACTCACGTGCTTACCTCTAGACACACCTACGGTGCTACAAATGGCATTGTGTCCTTTTATTCCTTGGCTTCTATTCTGCCTTAGCGAGGTCCATTTTCAACAATGTGATTCCCTGAGGGCTGAGGATTAGCTGACCTGGGTAGCCTGACCCTGCCGGCCGGCCCTCCCCAGGTGTGCCTGGGTTGAGGTCAATATAAACAGCGCTGCAGGCAGCAATAGCCCCTGAAGCTGTGCCTGACTCCATATGCTCTGCCCCGTCAGCAGTGTCGGGGCTGTGCTGGTGGGAGGGAGTGAGGGGCCACGGCTTTGTGGGTGGCCCGGTGTGAGTGGGTCTCTGCTGGACTTTCTGCAGGAGTTGCCAGGCTTCCACCTGTAATGAAGAGGATGTGTCACCCATACCTTCCGCTGGAATTTCTCTCCGGACAGAGGTGAGGAAGGAAAAAAGCAGTGGGGGCCGGGACAGGAGGGGTATCTCAGGCAGGACAATGGAAAGCTTCCAGAAGAGCGCCCAGGGCCAGGAGCATCCTGACTGGCCTGCAGGCACCAAGTTGGCCTGCGTGCTGTCACTGGTGTGGCTCCACGGCCCTTCCTCTAGGCTTTCAAGCCCTTGTACATATTCAGGTGTTTTACCTGGGAAGGGTGGGAAAAGTTCAACAGCAGCTGGCCTGGGGCTCAGCTCACGGTTACTCACAGATGCCTCGGCATGGCCCCCCGCTTTGCAATGAGGACGCTCCTTGCGTAGGAGTGGGCTGCTGGCTCTATGGGAGATGATTCCCCACCTCTGACCAATTTCAGAATTGTTTACCGATGGAGCAAGTGCCCTGATTGTGTTTTCCTCTGTCTAACTCGTGTGTTCAGTTTTTTTTTTTTTTCTTTTCTGGTTCAAGTTAGATTTTATTCCTCTTTTATGTATTTCTAGATATAAGCATGGAAATAATTCATTCATATAAATACATCTGTGTGAAGGGAAGAACTTTTTTCTGTTTTATTTTTAAATTTTATTGTTTAAAATTTTGAAATTTAATTTTATTTATTTTTTATACAGCAGGTTATTATTAGTTATGTATTTTATGCATATACATGTATACAGGTCAATCCCAATCTCCCAACTCACCCCAACACCACCTCCCCATGGCTTCCCACACTTGGTGTCCATACGTGTGTTCTCTACCTCTGTGTCTCTATTTCTTCCCTGCAAACCAGTTCATCTGTACCATTTTTCTAGGTTCCACATATATGCATTAATATACAATATTTGTTTGTCTCTTTCTGACTTACTTCATTCTGTATGACAGTCTCTAGATCCATCGACGTCTCTACAAATGACCCAGTTTCATTCCTTCTTATGGCTGAGTAATATTCCATTTTATATATGTACCACATCTTTATCCATTCGTCTGTCTGTGGGTATTTAGGTTGCTTCCATTACCTGGCTATCGTAAATAGTGCTGAAATGAGCATTGTGGTGAATGTGCCTTTTTGATTTATGGTTTTCTCTGGGTATATGCCCAGAAGTGGGATTGCTGGATCATATGGTAATTCTATTTCTGGTTTTTTTAAGGAAACTCCATACTGTTCTCCATCGTGACTGTATCAATTTACATTTCCACCACTAGTGGAAGAGGGATCCTTTTGTCCACACCCTCCCCAGAATTCGTTGTTTGTAGATTTTCTGATGATGCCAATTGTAACAGGTGTGAGGTGATACCTCATTGTAGTTTTGATTTGCATTTCTCTAATAATTAGTGATGTTGAGCAGCTTTTCATGTGCGTCTTGGCCATCTCTGTGTCTTCTTTGAAGAAACGTCTCTTTAGATCTTCTGCCCATTTTTGTATTGGATTGTTTGTTTTTTTAATATTAAGCTGCATGAGCTCTTTATATATATTGGAGATTAAACCTTTGTCCATTGATTCGTTTGCAAATATTTTCGCCCATTCTGAGGGATGCTTTTTGCCATTCCCGTTTATTTAACAAAAAAAGAAAGAAAGAAAAAGAAGCAGAACACTAATGTGTGTAAAATATGCCTTTTGAAACTGTCGTTTTGAAATATGGACGTCCTTTGAATTTTTTGGTCGATATATGAACCCAGGATTTGTTTTCAGGGCAGGTGTCGTTTACAGGCCTGCAATGATTTTGAATATCAACTGACCATTAGCGCTGGGATTAAAGCTGCTGTTGTGTGAAACGGCCACAAGGTGGCAGCAGGTCTCCCTTACCAAATCTGGTTACTGGGGCAACAGAGCCTCAATGGAAGTCGTGTTCTAGATTGGAATTTAGAATGGAATGTGCCAGGAGAAAGCCCCTCAAGTTTGTCTCACTACTTCTTGTTCGTGTTTTTAATTTAATTTTTTATTTTTTATTACAGCAAATTTGATTACAATGTTTGGCTTGTTGTAGGTGTGGAAGATATGGTTCTTTTACACATACACATATGTCTGTTCTTCCTGGGATCCTTTTCCCATGTACCTTATGACAGAATGTTGAGTAGTCTTCTCTTGGTATTCTGTAGGTCTTTGGTGATTATATATGTCACCTGTGTTTGTATATGTCTGTTAACCCCAATATCATAATGAAACCAATCCTCACACCTTTCCATTGGTGAACCATAAGTTTGTTGAATGAATCTGTGATTGCCCTTCTCCGTGGAAATATCTGCCCTGGTATCCATTTTTCGGTCACACCTATAAGAGATATGATATGATATGTGTCTTTCACTTTCTGACTTACAACAACTCACGTGCTTACCTCTAGACACACCTACGGTGCTACAAATGGCATTGTGTCCTTTTATTCCTTGGCTTCTATTCTGCCTTAGCGAGGTCCATTTTCAACAATGTGATTCCCTGAGGGCTGAGGATTAGCTGACCTGGGTAGCCTGACCCTGCCGGCCGGCCCTCCCCAGGTGTGCCTGGGTTGAGGTCAATATAAACAGCGCTGCAGGCAGCAATAGCCCCTGAAGCTGTGCCTGACTCCATATGCTCTGCCCCGTCAGCAGTGTCGGGGCTGTGCTGGTGGGAGGGAGTGAGGGGCCACGGCTTTGTGGGTGGCCCGGTGTGAGTGGGTCTCTGCTGGACTTTCTGCAGGAGTTGCCACGCTTCCACCTGTAATGAAGAGGATGTGTCACCCATACCTTCCGCTGGAATTTCTCTCCGGACAGAGGTGAGGAAGGAAAAAAGCAGTGGGGGCCGGGACAGGAGGGGTATCTCAGGCAGGGCAATGGAAAGCTTCCAGAAGAGCGCCCAGGGCCAGGACCATCCTGACTGGCCTGCAGGCACCAAGTTGGCCTTCGTGCTGTCGCTGGTGTGGCTCCACGGCCCTTCCTCTAGGCTTTCAAGCCCTTGTACATATTCAGGTGTTTTACCTGGGAAGGGTGGGAAAAGTTCAACAGCAGCTGGCCTGGGGCTCAGCTCACGGTTACTCACAGATGCCTCGGCATGGCCCCCCGCTTTGCAATGAGGACGCTCCTTGCGTAGGAGTGGGCTGCTGGCTCTATGGGAGATGATTCCCCACCTCTGACCAATTTCAGAATTGTTTACCGATGGAGCAAGTGCCCTGATTGTGTTTTCCTCTTTCTAACTCGTGGGTTCAGGTTTTTTTTTTTTTTCTTTTTTGGTTCAAGTTACATTTTATTCCTCTTTTATGTATTTATAGATATAAGCATGGGAATAATTCATTCATATAAATACATCTGTGTGAAGGGAAGAACTTTTTTCTGTTTTATTTTTAAATTTTATTTTTTTAAATTTTGAAATTTAATTTTATTTATTTTTTATACAGCAGGTTATTATTAGTTATGTATTTTATGCATATACATGTATACAGGTCAATCCCAATCTCCCAACTCACCCCAACACCACCTCCCCATGGCTTCCCACACTTGGTGTCCATACGTGTGTTCTCTACCTCTGTGTCTCTATTTCTTCCCTGCAAACCAGTTCATCTGTACCATTTTTCTAGGTTCCACATATATGCATTAATATACAATATTTGTTTGTCTCTTTCTGACTTACTTCATTCTGTATGACAGTCTCTAGATCCATCGACGTCTCTACAAATGACCCAGTTTCATTCCTTCTTATGGCTGAGTAATATTCCATTTTATATATGTACCACATCTTTATCCATTCGTCTGTCTGTGGGTATTTAGGTTGCTTCCATTACCTGGCTATCGTAAATAGTGCTGAAATGAGCATTGTGGTGAATGTGCCTTTTTGATTTATGGTTTTCTCTGGGTATATGCCCAGAAGTGGGATTGCTGGATCATATGGTAATTCTATTTCTGGTTTTTTTAAGGAAACTCCATACTGTTCTCCATCGTGACTGTATCAATTTACATTTCCACCACTAGTGGAAGAGGGATCCTTTTGTCCACACCCTCCCCAGAATTCGTTGTTTGTAGATTTTCTGATGATGCCAATTGTAACAGGTGTGAGGTGATACCTCATTGTAGTTTTGATTTGCATTTCTCTAATAATTAGTGATGTTGAGCAGCTTTTCATGTGCGTCTTGGCCATCTCTGTGTCTTCTTTGAAGAAACGTCTCTTTAGATCTTCTGCCCATTTTTGTATTGGATTGTTTGTTTTTTTAATATTAAGCTGCATGAGCTCTTTATATATATTGGAGATTAAACCTTTGTCCATTGATTCGTTTGCAAATATTTTCGCCCATTCTGAGGGATGCTTTTTGCCATTCCCGTTTATTTAACAAAAAAAGAAAGAAAGAAAAAGAAGCAGAACACTAATGTGTGTAAAATATGCCTTTTGAAACTGTCGTTTTGAAATATGGACGTCCTTTGAATTTTTTGGTCGATATATGAACCCAGGATTTGTTTTCAGGGCAGGTGTCGTTTACAGGCCTGCAATGATTTTGAATATCAACTGACCATTAGCGCTGGGATTAAAGCTGCTGTTGTGTGAAACGGCCACAAGGTGGCAGCAGGTCTCCCTTACCAAATCTGGCTACTGGGGCAACAGAGCCTCAATGGAAGTCGTGTTCTAGATTGGAATTTAGAATGGAATGTGCCAGGAGAAAGCCCCTCAAGTTTGTCTCACTACTTCTTGTTCGTGTTTTTAATTTAATTTTTTATTTTTTATTACAGCAAATTTGATTACAATGTTTGGCTTGTTGTAGGTGTGGAAGATGTGGTTCTTTTACACATACACATATGTCTGTTCTTCCTGGGATCCTTTTCCCATGTACCTTATGACAGAATGTTGAGTAGTCTTCTCTTGGTATTCTGTAGGTCTTTGGTGATTCTATATGTCACCTGTGTTTGTATATGTCTGTTAACCCCAATATCATAATGAAACCAATCCTCACACCTTTCCATTGGTGAACCATAAGTTTGTTGAATGAATCTGTGATTGCCCTTCTCCGTGGAAATATCTGCCCTGGTATCCATTTTTCGGTCACACCTATAAGAGATATGATATGATATGTGTCTTTCACTTTCTGACTTACAACAACTCACGTGCTTACCTCTAGACACACCTACGGTGCTACAAATGGCATTGTGTCCTTTTATTCCTTGGCTTCTATTCTGCCTTAGCGAGGTCCATTTTCAACAATGTGATTCCCTGAGGGCTGAGGATTAGCTGACCTGGGTAGCCTGACCCTGCCGGCCGGCCCTCCCCAGGTGTGCCTGGGTTGAGGTCAATATAAACAGCGCTGCAGGCAGCAATAGCCCCTGAAGCTGTGCCTGACTCCATATTCTCTGCCCCGTCAGCAGTGTCGGGGCTGTGCTGGTGGGAGGGAGTGAGGGGCCACGGCTTTGTGGGTGGCCCGGTGTGAGTGGGTCTCTGCTGGACTTTCTGCAGGAGTTGCCAGGCTTCCACCTGTAATGAAGAGGATGTGTCACCCATACCTTCCGCTGGAATTTCTCTCCGGACAGAGGTGAGGAAGGAAAAAAGCAGTGGGGGCCGGGACAGGAGGGGTATCTCAGGCAGGGCAATGGAAAGCTTCCAGAAGAGCGCCCAGGGCCAGGACCATCCTGACTGGCCTGCAGGCACCAAGTTGGCCTGCGTGCTGTCGCTGGTGTGGCTCCACGGCCCTTCCTCTAGGCTTTCAAGCCCTTGTACATATTCAGGTGTTTTACCTGGGAAGGGTGGGAAAAGTTCAACAGCAGCTGGCCTGGGGCTCAGCTCACGGTTACTCACAGATGCCTCGGCATGGCCCCCCGCTTTGCAATGAGGACGATCCTTGTGTAGGAGTGGGCTGCTGGCTCTATGGGAGATGATTCCCCACCTCTGACCAATTTCAGAATTGTTTACCGATGGAGCAAGTGCCCTGATTGTGTTTTCCTCTGTCTAACTCGTGGGTTCAGGTTTTTTTTTTCTTTTTTGGTTCAAGTTAGATTTTATTCCTCTTTTATGTATTTATAGATATAAGCATGGAAATAATTCATTCATATAAATACATCTGTGTGAAGGGAAGAACTTTTTTCTGTTTTATTTTTAAATTTTATTTTTTTAAATTTTGAAATTTAATTTTATTTATTTTTTATACAGCAGGTTATTTTTAGTTATGTATTTTATGCATATACATGTATACAGGTCAATCCCAATCTCCCAACTCACCCCAACACCACCTCCCCGTGGCTTCCCACACTTGGTGTCCATACGTGGGCTCTCTACCTCTGTGTCTCTATTTCTTCCCTGCAAACCAGTTCATCTGTACCATTTTTCTAGGTTCCACATATATGCATTAATATACAATATTTGTTTGTCTCTTTCTGACTTACTTCATTCTGTATGACAGTCTCTAGATCCATCGACGTCTCTACAAATGACCCAGTTTCATTCCTTCTTATGGCTGAGTAATATTCCATTTTATATATGTACCACATCTTTATCCATTCGTCTGTCTGTGGGTATTTAGGTTGCTTCCATTACCTGGCTATCGTAAATAGTGCTGAAATGAGCATTGTGGTGAATGTGCCTTTTTGATTTATGGTTTTCTCTGGGTATATGCCCAGAAGTGGGATTGCTGGATCATATGGTAATTCTATTTCTGGTTTTTTTAAGGAAACTCCATACTGTTCTCCATCGTGACTGTATCAATTTACATTTCCACCACTAGTGGAAGAGGGATCCTTTTGTCCACACCCTCCCCAGAATTCGTTGTTTGTAGATTTTCTGATGATGCCAATTGTAACAGGTGTGAGGTGATACCTCATTGTAGTTTTGATTTGCATTTCTCTAATAATTAGTGATGTTGAGCAGCTTTTCATGTGCGTCTTGGCCATCTCTGTGTCTTCTTTGAAGAAACGTCTCTTTAGATCTTCTGCCCATTTTTGTATTGGATTGTTTGTTTTTTTAATATTAAGCTGCATGAGCTCTTTATATATATTGGAGATTAAACCTTTGTCCATTGATTCGTTTGCAAATATTTTCGCCCATTCTGAGGGATGCTTTTTGCCATTCCCGTTTATTTAACAAAAAAAGAAAGAAAGAAAAAGAAGCAGAACACTAATGTGTGTAAAATATGCCTTTTGAAACTGTCGTTTTGAAATATGGACGTCCTTTGAATTTTTTGGTCGATATATGAACCCAGGATTTGTTTTCAGGGCAGGTGTCGTTTACAGGCCTGCAATGATTTTGAATATCAACTGACCATTAGCGCTGGGATTAAAGCTGCTGTTGTGTGAAACGGCCACAAGGTGGCAGCAGGTCTCCCTTACCAAATCTGGTTACTGGGGCAACAGAGCCTCAATGGAAGTCGTGTTCTAGATTGGAATTTAGAATGGAATGTGCCAGGAGAAAGCCCCTCAAGTTTGTCTCACTACTTCTTGTTCGTGTTTTTAATTTAATTTTTTATTTTTTATTACAGCAAATTTGATTACAATGTTTGGCTTGTTGTAGGTGTGGAAGATGTGGTTCTTTTACACATACACATATGTCTGTTCTTCCTGGGATCCTTTTCCCATGTACCTTATGACAGAATGTTGAGTAGTCTTCTCTTGGTATTCTGTAGGTCTTTGGTGATTATATATGTCACCTGTGTTTGTATATGTCTGTTAACCCCAATATCATAATGAAACCAATCCTCACACCTTTCCATTGGTGAACCATAAGTTTGTTGAATGAATCTGTGATTGCCCTTCTCCGTGGAAATATCTGCCCTGGTATCCATTTTTCGGTCACACCTATAAGAGATATGATATGATATGTGTCTTTCACTTTCTGACTTACAACAACTCACGTGCTTACCTCTAGACACACCTACGGTGCTACAAATGGCATTGTGTCCTTTTATTCCTTGGCTTCTATTCTGCCTTAGCGAGGTCCATTTTCAACAATGTGATTCCCTGAGGGCTGAGGATTAGCTGACCTGGGTAGCCTGACCCTGCCGGCCGGCCCTCCCCAGGTGTGCCTGGGTTGAGGTCAATATAAACAGCGCTGCAGGCAGCAATAGCCCCTGAAGCTGTGCCTGACTCCATATTCTCTGCCCGGTCAGCAGTGTCGGGGCTGTGCTGGTGGGAGGGAGTGAGGGGCCACGGCTTTGTGGGTGGCCCGGTGTGAGTGGGTCTCTGCTGGACTTTCTGCAGGAGTTGCCAGGCTTCCACCTGTAATGAAGAGGATGTGTCACCCATACCTTCCGCTGGAATTTCTCTCCGGACAGAGGTGAGGAAGGAAAAAAGCAGTGGGGGCCGGGACAGGAGGGGTATCTCAGGCAGGGCAATGGAAAGCTTCCAGAAGAGCGCCCAGGGCCAGGACCATCCTGACTGGCCTGCAGGCACCAAGTTGGCCTGCGTGCTGTCGCTGGTGTGGCTCCACGGCCCTTCCTCTAGGCTTTCAAGCCCTTGTACATATTCAGGTGTTTTACCTGGGAAGGGTGGGAAAAGTTCAACAGCAGCTGGCCTGGGGCTCAGCTCACGGTTACTCACAGATGCCTCGGCATGGCCCCCCGCTTTGCAATGAGGACGCTCCTTGCGTAGGAGTGGGCTGCTGGCTCTATGGGAGATGATTCCCCACCTCTGACCAATTTCAGAATTGTTTACCGATGGAGCAAGTGCCCTGATTGTGTTTTCCTCTGTCTAACTCGTGGGTTCAGGTTTTTTTTTTCTTTTTTGGTTCAAGTTAGATTTTATTCCTCTTTTATGTATTTATAGATATAAGCATGGAAATAATTCATACATATAAATACATCTGTGTGAAGGGAAGAACTTTTTTCTGTTTAATTTTTAAATTTTATTTTTTTAAATTTTGAAATTTAATTTTATTTATTTTTTATACAGCAGGTTATTTTTAGTTATGTATTTTATGCATATACATGTATACAGGTCAATCCCAATCTCCCAACTCACCCCAACACCACCTCCCCGTGGCTTCCCACACTTGGTGTCCATACGTGGGTTCTCTACCTCTGTGTCTCTATTTCTTCCCTGCAAACCAGTTCATCTGTACCATTTTTCTAGGTTCCACATATATGCATTAATATACAATATTTGTTTGTCTCTTTCTGACTTACTTCATTCTGTATGACAGTCTCTAGATCCATCGACGTCTCTACAAATGACCCAGTTTCATTCCTTCTTATGGCTGAGTAATATTCCATTTTATATATGTACCACATCTTTATCCATTCGTCTGTCTGTGGGTATTTAGGTTGCTTCCATTACCTGGCTATCGTAAATAGTGCTGAAATGAGCATTGTGGTGAATGTGCCTTTTTGATTTATGGTTTTCTCTGGGTATATGCCCAGAAGTGGGATTGCTGGATCATATGGTAATTCTATTTCTGGTTTTTTTAAGGAAACTCCATACTGTTCTCCATCGTGACTGTATCAATTTACATTTCCACCACTAGTGGAAGAGGGATCCTTTTGTTCACACCCTCCCCAGAATTCGTTGTTTGTAGATTTTCTGATGATGCCAATTGTAACAGGTGTGAGGTGATACCTCATTGTAGTTTTGATTTGCATTTCTCTAATAATTAGTGATGTTGAGCAGCTTTTCATGTGCGTCTTGGCCATCTCTGTGTCTTCTTTGAAGAAACGTCTCTTTAGATCTTCTGCCCATTTTTGTATTGGATTGTTTGTTTTTTTAATATTAAGCTGCATGAGCTCTTTATATATATTGGAGATTAAACCTTTGTCCATTGATTCGTTTGCAAATATTTTCGCCCATTCTGAGGGATGCTTTTTGCCATTCCCGTTTATTTAACAAAAAAAGAAAGAAAGAAAAAGAAGCAGAACACTAATGTGTGTAAAATATGCCTTTTGAAACTGTCGTTTTGAAATATGGACGTCCTTTGAATTTTTTGGTCGATATATGAACCCAGGATTTGTTTTCAGGGCAGGTGTCGTTTACAGGCCTGCAATGATTTTGAATATCAACTGACCATTAGCGCTGGGATTAAAGCTGCTGTTGTGTGAAACGGCCACAAGGTGGCAGCAGGTCTCCCTTACCAAATCTGGTTACTGGGGCAACAGAGCCTCAATGGAAGTCGTGTTCTAGATTGGAATTTAGAATGGAATGTGCCAGGAGAAAGCCCCTCAAGTTTGTCTCACTACTTCTTGTTCGTGTTTTTAATTTAATTTTTTATTTTTTATTACAGCAAATTTGATTACAATGTTTGGCTTGTTGTAGGTGTGGAAGATGTGGTTCTTTTACACATACACATATGTCTGTTCTTCCTGGGATCCTTTTCCCATGTACCTTATGACAGAATGTTGAGTAGTCTTCTCTTGGTATTCTGTAGGTCTTTGGTGATTATATATGTCACCTGTGTTTGTATATGTCTGTTAACCCCAATATCATAATGAAACCAATCCTCACACCTTTCCATTGGTGAACCATAAGTTTGTTGAATGAATCTGTGATTGCCCCTCTCCGTGGAAATATCTGCCCTGGTATCCATTTTTCGGTCACACCTATAAGAGATATGATATGATATGTGTCTTTCACTTTCTGACTTACAACAACTCACGTGCTTACCTCTAGACACACCTACGGTGCTACAAATGGCATTGTGTCCTTTTATTCCTTGGCTTCTATTCTGCCTTAGCGAGGTCCATTTTCAACAATGTGATTCCCTGAGGGCTGAGGATTAGCTGACCTGGGTAGCCTGACCCTGCCGGCCGGCCCTCCCCAGGTGTGCCTGGGTTGAGGTCAATATAAACAGCGCTGCAGGCAGCAATAGCCCCTGAAGCTGTGCCTGACTCCATATTCTCTGCCCCGTCAGCAGTGTCGGGGCTGTGCTGGTGGGAGGGAGTGAGGGGCCACGGCTTTGTGGGTGGCCCGGTGTGAGTGGGTCTCTGCTGGACTTTCTGCAGGAGTTGCCAGGCTTCCACCTGTAATGAAGAGGATGTGTCACCCATACCTTCCGCTGGAATTTCTCTCCGGACAGAGGTGAGGAAGGAAAAAAGCAGTGGGGGCCGGGACAGGAGGGGTATCTCAGGCAGGGCAATGGAAAGCTTCCAGAAGAGCGCCCAGGGCCAGGACCATCCTGACTGGCCTGCAGGCACCAAGTTGGCCTGCGTGCTGTCGCTGGTGTGGCTCCACGGCCCTTCCTCTAGGCTTTCAAGCCCTTGTACATATTCAGGTGTTTTACCTAGGAAGGGTGGGAAAAGTTCAACAGCAGCTGGCCTGGGGCTCAGCTCACGGTTACTCACAGATGCCTCGGCATGGCCCCCCGCTTTGCAATGAGGACGCTCCTTGCGTAGGAGTGGGCTGCTGGCTCTATGGGAGATGATTCCCCACCTCTGACCAATTTCAGAATTGTTTACCGATGGAGCAAGTGCCCTGATTGTGTTTTCCTCTTTCTAACTCGTGGGTTCAGTTTTTTTTTTTTTTTTCTTTTTTGGTTCAAGTTAGATTTTATTCCTCTTTTATGTATTTATAGATATAAGCATGGGAATAATTCATTCATATAAATACATCTGTGTGAAGGGAAGAACTTTTTTCTGTTTTATTTTTAAATTTTATTTTTTTAAATTTTGAAATTTAATTTTATTTATTTTTTATACAGCAGGTTATTATTAGTTATGTATTTTATGCATATACATGTATACAGGTCAATCCCAATCTCCCAACTCACCCCAACACCACCTCCCCATGGCTTCCCACACTTGGTGTCCATACGTGTGTTCTCTACCTCTGTGTCTCTATTTCTTCCCTGCAAACCAGTTCATCTGTACCATTTTTCTAGGTTCCACATATATGCATTAATATACAATATTTGTTTGTCTCTTTCTGACTTACTTCATTCTGTATGACAGTCTCTAGATCCATCGACGTCTCTACAAATGACCCAGTTTCATTCCTTCTTATGGCTGAGTAATATTCCATTTTATATATGTACCACATCTTTATCCATTCGTCTGTCTGTGGGTATTTAGTTTGTTTGCATTACCTGGCTATCGTAAATAGTGCTGAAATGAGCATTGTGGTGAATGTGCCTTTTTGATTTATGGTTTTCTCTGGGTATATGCCCAGAAGTGGGATTGCTGGATCATATGGTAATTCTATTACTAGATTTTTTAAGGAAACTCCATACTGTTCTCCATCGTGACTGTATCAATTTACATTTCCACCACTAGTGGAAGAGGGATCCTTTTGTCCACACCCTCCCCAGAATTCGTTGTTTGTAGATTTTCTGATGATGCCAGTTGTAACAGGTGTGAGGTGATACCTCATTGTAAATTTGATTTGCATTTCTCTAATAATTAGTGATGTTGAGCAGCTTTTCATGTGTGTCTTGGCCATCTCTGTGTCTTCTTTGAAGAAACGTCTCTTTAGATCTTCTGCCCATTTTTGTATTGGGTTGTTTGTTTTTTTAATATTAAGCTGCATGAGCTCTTTATATATATTGGAGATTAAACCTTTGTCCATTGATTCGTTTGCAAATATTTTCGCCCATTCTGAGGGATGCTTTTTGCCATTCCCGTTTTTTTTAACAAAAAAAGAAAGAAAGAAAAAGAAGCAGAACACTAATGTGTGTAAAATATGCCTTTTGAAACTGTCGTTTTGAAATATGGACGTCCTTTGAATTTTTTGGTCGATATATGAACCCAGGATTTGTTTTCAGGGCAGGTGTCATTTACAGGCCTGCAATGATTTTGAATATCAACTGACCATTAGTGCTGGGATTAAAGCTGCTGTTGTGTGAAACGGCCACAAGGTGGCAGCAGGTCTCCCTTACCAAATCTGGTTACTGGGGCAACAGAGCCTCAATGGAAGTCGTGTTCTAGATTGGAATTTAGAATGGAATGTGCCAGGAGAAAGCCCCTCAAGTTTGTCTCACTACTTCTTGTTCGTGTTTTTAATTTAATTTTTTATTTTTTATTACAGCAAATTTGATTACAATGTTTGGCTTGTTGTAGGTGTGGAAGATGTGGTTCTTTTACACATACACATATGTCTGTTCTTCCTGGGATCCTTTTCCCATGTACCTTATGACAGAATGTTGAATAGTCTTCTCTTGGTATTCTGTAGGTCTTTGGTGATTATATATGTCACCTGTGTTTGTATATGTCTGTTAACCCCAATATCATAATGAAACCAATCCTCACACCTTTCCATTGGTGAACCATAAGTTTGTTGAATGAATCTCTGATTGCCCTTCTCCGTGGAAATATCTGCCCTGGTATCCATTTTTTGGTCACACCTATAAGAGATATGATATGATATGTGTCTTTCACTTTCTGACTTACAACAACTCACGTGCTTACCTCTAGACACACCTACGGTGCTACAAATGGCATTGTGTCCTTTTATTCCTTGGCTTCTATTCTGCCTTAGCGAGGTCCATTTTCAACAATGTGATTCCCTGAGGGCTGAGGATTAGCTGACCTGGGTAGCCTGACCCTGCCGGCCGGCCCTCCCCAGGTGTGCCTGGGTTGAGGTCAATATAAACAGTGCTGCAGGCAGCAATAGCCCCTGAAGCTGTGCCTGACTCCATATTCTCTGCCCGGTCAGCAGTGTCGGGGCTGTGCTGGTGGGAGGGAGTGAGGGGCCACGGCTTTGTGGGTGGCCCGGTGTGAGTGGGTCTCTGCTGGACTTTCTGCAGGAGTTGCCAGGCTTCCACCTGTAATGAAGAGGATGTGTCACCCATACCTTCCGCTGGAATTTCTCTCCGGACAGAGGTGAGGAAGGAAAAAAGCCGTGGGGGCCGGGACAGGAGGGGTATCTCAGGCAGGGCAATGGAAAGCTTCCAGAAGAGCGCCCAGGGCCAGGACCATCCTGACTGGCCTGCAGGCACCAATTTGGCCTGCGTGCTGTCGCTGGTGTGGCTCCACGGCCCTTCCTCTAGGCTTTCAAGCCCTTGTACATATTCAGGTGTTTTACCTGGGAAGGGTGGGAAAAGTTCAACAGCAGCTGGCCTGGGGCTCAGCTCACGGTTACTCACAGATGCCTCGGCATGGCCCCCCGCTTTGCAATGAGGACGCTCCTTGCGTAGGAGTGGGCTGCTGGCTCTATGGGAGATGATTCCCCACCTCTGACCAATTTCAGAACTGTTTACCGATGGAGCAAGTGCCCTGATTGTGTTTTCCTCTGTGTAACTCGTGGGTTCAGGTTTTTTTTTTTTCTTTTTTGGTTCAAGTTAGATTTTATTCCTCTTTTATGTATTTATAGATATAAGCATGGAAATAATTCATTCATATAAATACATCTGTGTGAAGGGAAGAACTTTTTTCTGTTTTATTTTTAAATTTTATTTTTTTAAATTTTGGAATTTAATTTTATTTATTTTTTATACAGCAGGTTATTATTAGTTATGTATTTTATGCATATACATGTATACAGGTCAATCCCAATCTCCCAACTCACCCCAACACCACCTCCCCGTGGCTTCCCACACTTGGTGTCCATACGTGGGTTCTCTACCTCTGTGTCTCTATTTCTTCCCTGCAAACCAGTTCATCTGTACCATTTTTCTAGGTTCCACATATATGCATTAATATACAATATTTGTTTGTCTCTTTCTGACTTACTTCATTCTGTATGACAGTCTCTAGATCCATCGACGTCTCTACAAATGACCCAGTTTCATTCCTTCTTATGGCTGAGTAATATTCCATTTTATATATGTACCACATCTTTATCCATTCGTCTGTCTGTGGGTATTTAGGTTGCTTCCATTACCTGGCTATCGTAAATAGTGCTGAAATGAGCATTGTGGTGAATGTGCCTTTTTGATTTATGGTTTTCTCTGGGTATATGCCCAGAAGTGGGATTGCTGGATCATATGGTAATTCTATTTCTGGTTTTTTTAAGAAAACTCCATACTGTTCTCCATCGTGACTGTATCAATTTACATTTCCACCACTAGTGGAAGAGGGATCCTTTTGTCCACACCCTCCCCAGAATTCGTTGTTTGTAGATTTTCTGATGATGCCAATTGTAACAGGTGTGAGGTGATACCTCATTGTAGTTTTGATTTGCATTTCTCTAATAATTAGTGATGTTGAGCAGCTTTTCATGTGCGTCTTGGCCATCTCTGTGTCTTCTTTGAAGAAACGTCTCTTTAGATCTTCTGCCCATTTTTGTATTGGGTTGTTTGTTTTTTTAATATTAAGCTGCATGAGCTCTTTATATATATTGGAGATTAAACTTTTGTCCATTGATTCGTTTGCAAATATTTTCGCCCATTCTGAGGGATGCTTTTTGCCATTCCCGTTTTTTTAACAAAAAAAGAAAGAAAGAAAAAGAAGCAGAACACTAATGTGAGTAAAATATGCCTTTTGAAACTGTCGTTTTGAAATATGGACGTCCTTTGAATTTTTTGGTCGATATATGAACCCAGGATTTGTTTTCAGGGCAGGTGTCATTTACAGGCCTGCAATGATTTTGAATATCAACTGACCATTAGCGCTGGGATTAAAGCTGCTGTTGTGTGAAACGGCCACAAGGTGGCAGCAGGTCTCCCTTACCAAATCTGGTTACTGGGGCAACAGAGCCTCAATGGAAGTCGTGTTCTAGATTGGAATTTAGAATGGAATGTGCCAGGAGAAAGCCCCTCAAGTTTGTCTCACTACTTCTTGTTCGTGTTTTTAATTTAATTTTTTATTTTTTATTACAGCAAATTTGATTACAATGTTTGGCTTGTTGTAGGTGTGGAAGATGTGGTTCTTTTACACATACACATATGTCTGTTCTTCCTGGGATCCTTTTCCCATGTACCTTATGACAGAATGTTGAGTAGTCTTCTCTTGGTATTCTGTAGGTCTTTGGTGATTATATATGTCACCTGTGTTTGTATATGTCTGTTAACCCCAATATCATAATGAAACCAATCCTCACACCTTTCCATTGGTGAACCAGAAGTTTGTTGAATGAATCTGTGATTGCCCTTCTCCGTGGAAATATCTGCCCTGGTATCCATTTTTCGGTCACACCTATAAGAGATATGATATGATATGTGTCTTTCACTTTCTGACTTACTAAATGTCACGTGATTACCACTAGACACACCTACGGTGCTGCAAATGGCATTGTGTCCTTTTATTCCTTGGCTTCTATTCTGCCTTAGCGAGGTCCATTTTCAACAATGTGATTCCCTGAGGGCTGAAGATTAGCTGACCTGGGTAGCCTGACCCTGCTGGCCGGCCCTCCCTAGGTGTGCCTGGGTTGAGGTCAATATAAACAGCGCTGCAGGCAGCAATAGCCCCTGAAGCTGTGCCTGACTCCATATTCTCTGCCCCGTCAGCAGTCTCGGGGCTGTGCTGGTGGGAGGGAGTGAGGGGCCATGGCTTTGTGGGTGGCCCGGTGTGAGTGGGTCTCTGATGGACTTTCTGCAGGAGTTGCCAGGCTTCCACCTGTAAAGAAGAGGATGTGGCACACATACCTTCCACTGGAATTTCTCTCCGGACAGAGGTGAGGAAGGAAAAAAGCAGTGGGTGCCGGGACAGGAGGGGTATCTCAGGCAGGGCAATGGAAAGCTTCCAGAAGAGCGACCAGGTCCAGGACCATACTCGCTGGCCTGCAGGCACCAAGTTGGCCTGTGTGCTGTCGCTGGTGTG
This sequence comes from Hyperoodon ampullatus, assembly GCF_949752795.1. Taxonomy (NCBI): domain Eukaryota; kingdom Metazoa; phylum Chordata; class Mammalia; order Artiodactyla; family Ziphiidae; genus Hyperoodon; species Hyperoodon ampullatus. The sequence continues at coordinate 237,270 of NW_027640981.1, read as the reverse complement.
GCTCCACGCCCCTTCCTCTAGGCTTTCAAGCCCTTGTACATATTCAGGTGTTTTACCTGGGAAGGGTAGGAAAAGTTCAACAGCAGCTGGCCTGGGGCTCAGCTCACGGTTACTCACAGATGCCTCGGGTCCCTTTCATTGACGAAGGAGTAGGTCTTGTCTATTCCATAGTTTGTGTTTGGAACGGTACCTGTGCTTATATCAAACTCTTGTTTTATGCATCACCCCACCTCTCATTCCCCCTTAAGCAGGCATTAGAGTGTTTTCCAAAGGTGAGACTCTGTTCTCTTTCTTAACTGAGTTCAAGTGTAGCCATGTTTATAGGATCTTCATAAGTGATATCTTAATATAAGTTTCTTTTTCTGTGTGACTTATTTCACTTAGAAGCATCATACCTCAATCCACTCATTTTGCTGCTACTGGTCTTATGCCATTGATTGCATGGCTGAGGGATATTCCATCGTACGGAAGTACCACAAATTATTGAACCATTTTTATATTTCCTGGGATATTTAAGGTGTACCCAAGTTGAGGTTCTTGTAAGCAGTGCACCCCTAAATTTTGGGGTGGATCTGTCTTATTGATTTTCAGTTTTCCCAAGGTATATTCCCTAGACTGGAAGTGCCCTTGGCTCTGTAGCTCTGTTGTTTTCTTGTTTTAGGGAACACAATGCACTCCTCCAGAGATGCAGTTGGCAGTTTACAACCCGCCCATCAGCAAAACAAGCCTCCCTGTTCTCCGGGGCCTGTCTTGCCTTTCTGGGTTTTACACATTTTGTGGATGTCCCTTTTGAACAGTCGGAAGTGATACTTCTTTGTAGTGCAGATTTGCATTTCCCGCTTGATTGCTTGGCTAAAAAGGGCGTATGCATTTTCTCCTGAATATATTCAGGGGAAAACGCATATGCCCTTTTTGCTCAAGTGAAACATTGTTGAAGTTGTGCCCCTCATCCTGTGCTTTAAAGTCAATTCCAATGTACCACTTGAAATCTGTTTCCTGCTATTCTGCCTAGCTTTCAAGTCCACCTCGTTGCCTTCCCTCAACAGATTTTTGGACAATAGTTGTCTTTATTACTCTGCCAGTTTGTGAATTGCTGTGCCTCTTAGCTCCATTTTTCAACTTGTTTTTTGTGAGCTGACCGAAAGTCCAAAATTTTGGTTCAGGACCTATACTGGTTCCCGGTGGGTGGCTGAGACTTTGGTAAATTCTTCTTCCTGCTGGGAAACTAGAGTGACATGTGCCCGTCCAAATGCCTTAGAGCTACTCTCTCACTGGTTCTCCTTCTTCCCTTTCATCCTCTGCAAAATTGGCAACCTGTGGGAACCAGGAGGTTAAAGGGGCTGTCTCTCCAAGTTGGGAGGTTGATAATAAAGCAGATGGAAAGTCAAACCGGAGCACCAGGAGAGGGACTATTCGTTGAGTTTTAGAAACCTTTCGTATTCACAGTGTGTCCGTTCTCTAGGATTCCCGTACATGTTATATCTGTAGTAATATTCCCTTCAACCTGGAGAGTTGGGACCCATGGAATGTGTGCCATGCATTATTGCTTTAAAGGGTCTGCATTTGCTCACCCAATCTCACCAATCCTCTCAGTCCCAAGTGTCCAACCTTATGCCACATCCAGCTGTCATTGTAGATAGGGTCATTCCAGGTTTCATCAGAGACCCTGAAGGAATTGTAAAGAATTTCCCAGTTTTTTGTTTTGTTTTTGAAATTCCTTTTATAGTGGGTTTGAGCTGATTCTCGCTGCCATGTTTATGCCAGTCTAGACACACTTGATTCCCTTACGGAGACATATCAATACTTAGGTTTTAAGATTCTTACTAGTGAGATATATTCCTCTGCGGGAAATATGTGGTTTTGAGTCCCTTTCACTGAGGAAGGTGTAGGTCTTGTCTAATCCATAGTTGCTTTTTGGAACGGTACCTGTGCTTATATCAAACTCTGGTTTTATGCATCACCCCACCTCTCCTTCCCCCTTAAGCAGGCATAAGTGTGTTTTCTAAATGTGAGACACTGTTCTCTTTCCTAACTCAGTTCACGTGTAGCCATGTTTACAGGATCATCATAAGTGATATCTTATGATAAGTTTCTTTTTCTGTGTGACTTATTTCACTTAGAATCATCGTACCTGAATCCACCCATTTTGCTGCTACTGGTCTTATGACATTGATTTCATGGCTGAGGGATATTCCATCGTACGTAAGTACCACAATTTTTTGAAGCATTTATATATTTCCTGGGATATTTAAGGTGTACCCAAGTTGAGGTCCTTGTAAGCAGTTCAGCCTTAAATTTTGGGGTGGCTCTGTCTTACTGATTTTCAGTTTTCCCAAGGTATATTCCCTAGACTGGAAGTGCCCAAGGCTCTGTAGCTCTGTTGTTTATTTGTTTTAGGGAACACAATGCACTGCTCCAGAGAGGCAGTTGTCAAGTTACATCCCGCCCATCAGCATAACAAGGCTCCCTGTTCTCCAGGGCCTGTCTTGCCTTTCTGGTTTTTACACATTTTGTGGATGTCCCTTTTGACCGGTGGGAAGTGATACTTCTTTGTAGTGCAGATTTGCATTGCCCGCTTGCTTGCTTGGCCAAAAAGGGCGTATGCGTTTTCTCCTGAATATATTCAGGAGAAAACGCATACGCCCATTTTGGCCAAGTGCATCATTGTCGAAGTTGTGCCCCTCTTCCTGTGCTTTAAAGGCGATTCCAACGTACCTCTTGAAATCTGTTTCTTGCTATTCTGCCTCGCTTTCAAGTACGCCTCGTTGCCTTCCCTCAACAGATTTTTGGACGATAGTTGTCCTTTATTACTCGGCCAGGTTGTGAATTGTTGTGCCCCTGAGCTCCATTTTTCAACTCGTTTTTGGTGAGCTGACCGCATGTCCAAAATTTTTGTTCAGGACCTATACTGGTTCCCGGTGGGTGGCTAAGACGTTGGATAATTCTTCTTCCTGCCGGGAAATTAGAGTGATATGTGCACATCCAAATGCCTAACAGCTACTCTCTCATTGGTTCTCCCGCTTCCCTTTCATCCTCTGCCAAATTGGAAACCTGTGCGAACCAGGAGGTTAAAGGGTCTGTCTCTCCAAGTTGGGAGGTTGATAGTAAAGCAGATGGAAAGTCAAACCAGAGCACCAGGAGAGGGTCTATTCGTTGAGTTTTAGAAACCTTTTGTATTCACAGTGTGTCCGTTCTCTAGGTTTACCGTACATGTTATAGCTGTAGTAATATTCCCTTTAACCTGGAGAGTTGGGACCAATGGAATGGGTGCCAGGGATTTATGCTTTAAATGGTATGCATTTGCTCACCCAATCTCACCAATCCTCTCAGTCCCAAGTGTGCAGCCTTATGCCACATCCAGCTGTCATTGTACATAGGGTCATTCCAGGTTTCATCAGAGACCCTGAAGGAATTGTAAAGAATTTTCCAGTTTTTTTGTTTTGTTTTTGAAATTCCTTTTTATAGTGGGTTTGAGCTGATTCTCGCTGCCATGTTTATGCCAGTCTAGACACACTTGATTCCCTTACAGAGACATATCAATACATAGGTTTTAAGATTCTTACTAGTCAGATATATTCCTCTGCGGGAAATATGGGGTTTTTATTCCCTTTCACTGAGGAAGATGTAGGTCTTGTCTATTCCATAGTTGGTTTTTGGAACGGTACCTGTTCTTATATCAAACTCTGGTTTATGCATCACCCCACCTCTCCTTCCCCCTTAAGCAGGCATAAGAGTGTTTTCTAAATGTGAGACACTGTTCTCTTTCCTAACTCAGTTCAAGTGTAGCCATGTTTACAGGATCTTCATAAGTGATATCTTATGATAAGTTTCTTTTTCTGTGTGACTTATTTCACTTAGAATCATCGTACCTGAATCCACCCATTTTGCTGCTACTGATCTTGTGACATTGATTGCATGGGTGAGGGATATTCCATCGTACGTAAGTACCACAATGTTTTGAACCATTTTTATCTTTCCTGGGATATTTATGGTGTACCCAAGTTGAGGTTCTTGTAAGCAGTGAAGCCCTAAATATTGGAGTGGATCTGTCATATTGATTTTCAGTTTTCCCAATGTATATTCCCTAGACTGGAAGTGCCCTTGGCTCTGTAGCTCTGTTGTTTACTTGTTTTAGGGAACACAATGAACTCCTCCAGAGAGGCAGATGGCAATATACATCACTCGCATCAGCACAAGAAGCCTCTCTGTTCTCCAGGGCCTGTCTGGCCTTTCTGAATTTTACACATTTTGTGGATGTCCCTTTTGACCGGTGGGAAGTGATACTTCTTTGTAGTTCAGATTTGCATTGCCCGCTTGGTTGCTTGGTCAAAAAGGGCGTATGCGTTTTCTCCTGAATATATTCAGGAGAAAACGCATACGCCCTTTTTGGCCAAGTGGACCATTGTTGAAGTTGTGCCCGTCTTCCTGTGCTTTAAAGGCGATTCCAACGTACCTCTCGAAATCTGTTTCCTGCTATTTTGCCTGGCTTTCATGTCCGCCTCGTTGCCTTCCCTCAACAGATTTTTGGATGATAGTTGTCTTTTATTACTCTGCCAGTTCGTGAATTGCTGTGCCCCTGAGCTCTATTATTAAACTCGTTTTTTGTGAGCTGACCGCAAGTCCAAATGTTTTGTTCAGGACCTATACTGGTTCCTGGTTGGTGGCTGAGGCTATGGTTAATTCTTCTTCCTGCCGGAAAATTAGAGTGACATGTGCCCGTCCAAATGCCTAAGAGCTACTCTCTCATTGGTTCTCCCTCTTCCCTTTCATCCTCTGCCAAATTGGCCACCTGTGCGAACCAGGAGGTTAAAGGGGCTGTCTCTCCAAGTTGGGAGGTTGATAGTAAAGCAGGTGGAAAGTCAAACCGGAGCACCAGGAGAGGGAATATTTGTTGAGTTTTAGAAATCTTTCATATTCACAGTGTGTCCATTCTCTACGTTTCCCATACATGTTATAGCTATACTAATATTCCCTTCAACCTGGAGAGTTGGGACCCATGGAATGGGTGCCATGCATTATTGCTTTTAAGGGTCTGCATTTGCTCACGCCATCTCACCAATCTTCTCAGTCCCAAGTGTCCAGCCTTATGCCACATCCAGCTGTCATTGTAGAAAGGGTCATTCCAGGTTTCATCAGAGACCCTGAAGGAAATGTAAAGAATTTTCCTGTTTTTTTTGTTTTGTTTTTGAAATTCCTTTTATAGTGGGTTTGAGCTGATTCTCGGTGACATGTTTATGCCAGTCTAGACACACTTGATTCCCTTAGTGACATATCAATACATAGGTTTTAAGATTCTTACTAGTCAGATATATTCCTCTGCGGGAAATATGTGGTTTTGAGTAACTTTCACTGAGGAAGGTGTAGGTCTTGTCTATTCCATAGTTGGTTTTTGGAACGGTTCCTGTGCTTTTATCAAACTCTGGTTTTATGCATCACCCCACCTCTGCTTCCCCCTTAAACAGGCATAAGAGTGTTTTCTAAATGTGAGACTCTGTTCTCTTTCCTAACTCAGTTCAAGTGTAGCCATGTTTACAGGATCTTCATGAGTGATATCTTATGATAAGTTTCTTTTTCTGTGTGACTAATTTCACTTAGAATCATTGTACCTGAATCCACTCATTTTGCTACTACTGGTCTTATGACATTGATTTAATGGCTGAGGGATATTCCATCTTACGTAAGTACCACAATTTTTTGAACCGTTTTTATATTTCCTGGGATATTTATGTTGTACCCAAGTTGAGGTGTCTCTAAGCAGTGCAGCCCTAAATTTTGGGCTCGCTGTGTCTTTTTGAGTTTCAGTTTTCCGAAGGTATATTCCCTAGACTGGAAGTGCCCTTGGCTCTGTAGCTCTGTTGTTTACTTCTTTTAGGGAACACAATGCACTCCTCCAGAGAGGCAGTTGGCAATTTACATCCCGCCCATCAGCATATCAAGGCTCCCTGTTCTACAGGGCCTCTCTTTCCTTTCTGGTTTTTACACATTTTCTGGAAGTCCCTTTTGACTGGTGGGAAGTGATACTTCTTTGTAGTGCAGATTTGAATTGCCCGCTTGCTTGCTTGGCCAAAAAAGGCGTATGCGTTTTCTCCTGAATATATTCAGAGGAAAACGCATACGCCTTTTTTGGCCAAGTGCATCATTTTCGAAGTTGTGCCTCTCTTCCTCTGCTTTACAGGCGATTCCAACGTACCTCTTGAAATCTGTTTCCTGCTATTCTGCCTCGCTTTCAAGTCCGACTCGTTGCCTAGCGTTCACAGATTTTTGGACGATAGTTGTCCTTTATTACTCTGCCAGTTTGTGAATTGCTGTGCACCTGAGCTCCATTTTTCAACTCGTTTTTTGTGAGCTTACCGCAAGTCCAAAATTTTGGTTCAGGAACTATGCTGGTTCCAGGTTGGGGGCTGAGACTTTGGTTACTTCTTCTTCCTGCCGGGAAGTTAGAGAGATATGTGCCCGTCCAAATGCCTTACAGCTACTCTCTCATTGGTTCTCCCTCTTCCCTTTCATCCACTGCCAAATTGAAAACCTGTGCGAACCAGGAGGTTAAAGGGGCTGTCTCTCCAAGTTGGGAGATTGATAGTAAAGCAGATGGAAAGTCAAACCAGAGCACCAGGAGAGGGACTATTCGTTGAGTTTTAGAAACCTTTAGTATTCACAGTGTGTCTGTTCTCTAGGTTTCCCATACATGTTATAGCTGTAGTAATATTCCCTTCAACCTGGAGAGTTGGGACCCATGGAATGGGTGCCAGGCATTTGTGCTTTAAAGGGTCTGTATTTGCTCACCCAATCTCACCAATCCTCTCAGTCCCAAGTGTCCAGCCTTATGCCACATCCAGGTGTATTGTAGATAGGGCCATTCCAGGTTTCATCAGAGACCCTGAAGGAATTGTAAAGAATTTCCCAGTTTTTTTGTTTGTTTTTGAAATTCCTTTTTATAGTGGGTTTGAGCTGATTCTCGCTGCCATGTTTATGCCAGTCTAGACAAACTTGATTCCCTTACGGAGACATATCAATACATAGGTTTTAAGATTCTTACTAGTCAGATATATTCCTCTGCGGGAAATATGGGGTTTTGAGTCCCTTTCACTGAGGAAGGTGTAGGTCTTGACTATTCCATAGTTGGTTTTTGGAACGGTACCTGTGCTTATATCAAACTCTGGTTTTATGCATCACCCCACCTCTCCTTCCCCCTTAAGCAGGCATAAGAGTGTTTTCTAAATGTGAGACTCTGTTCTCTTTCCTAACTCAGTTCAAGTGTAGCCATGTTTACAGGATCTTCATAAGTGATATCTTATGATAAGTTTCTTTTTCTGTGTGACTTATTTCACTTAGAATCATCGTACCTGAATCCACCCATTTTGCTGCTACTGGTCTTATGACATTGACTTCATGGCTGAGGGATATTCCATCGTACGTAAGTACCACAATTTTTTGAACCGTTTTTATATTTCCTGGGATATTTAAGTTGTACACAAGTTGAGGTCCTTGAAAGCAGTGCAGCCCTAAATTTTGGGGTGGCTCTGTCTTATTGATTTTCAGTTTTCCCAAGGTATATTCCCTAGACTGGAAGTGCCATTGGCTCTGTAGCTCTGTTGTTTACTTGTTTTAGGGAACACAATGCTCTCCTCCAGAGAGTCAGCTGGCAATTTACATCCCGCCCATCAGCATAACAAGGCTGCCTGTTCTCCAGGGCCTGTCTTGCCTTTCTGGTTTTTAAACATTTTGTGGATGTCCCTTTTGACCGGTGGGAAGTGATACATCTTTGTAGTGCAGCTTTGCATTCCCTGCTTGCTTGCTTAGCCAAAAAGGGTGTATGCGTTTTCTCCTCAATATATTCAGGAGAAAAACATACACCCTTTTTGGCCAAGTGCATCATTGTCGAAGTTGTGTCCCTCTTCCTGTGCTTTAAAGGCGATTCCAACGTACCTCTTGAAATCTGTTTCCTGCTATTCTGCGTCACTTTCAAGTCTGCCTCGTTGCCTTCCCTTAACAGATTTTTTGACGATAGTTGTCCTTTATCACCCTGCCAGTTTGTGAATTGCTGTGCACCTGATCTCTATTTTTCAACTCGTTATTTTGTGAGCTGAGCGCAAGTCCAAAATTTTGGTTCAGGATCTACACTGGTTCCCGGTGGGGGGCTGAGACTTTGGTTAATTCTTCTTCATGCCGGGAAGTTAGAGTGATATGTGCCCGTCCAAATGCCTAACAACTACACTCTCATTGGTCCTCCCTCTTCCCTTTCATCCTCTGCCAAATTGGCAACCTGTGCGAATCAGGAGGTTAAAGGGGCTGTCTCTCCAAGTTGGGAGGTTGATAGTAAAGCAGGTGGAACGTCAAACCGGAGCACCAGGAGAGGGACTATTCGTTGAGTTTTTGAAACCTTTCGTATTCACAGTGTGTCCGTTCTCTAGGTTTCCTTTTTATGTTATAGCTGTAGTAATATTCCCTTCAACCTGGAGTGTTGTGACCCATGGAATGTGTGTCATGCATTATTGCTTTAAAGGGTCTGCATTTGGTCACCCATCTCACCAATCCTCTCAGTCCCAAGTGTCCAGACTTATGCCACATCCAGATGTCGTAGTAGATAGGGTCATTCCAGGTTTCATCAGAGACCCTGAAGGAATTGAAAAGAATTTCCCAGTTTTTTTGTTTTGTTTTTGAAATTCCTTTTCATAGTGGGTGTGAGCTGATTCTCGCTCCCCTGTTTATGCCCATCTAGACACACTTGATTCCCTTATGGAGACATATCAATACATAGGTTTTAAGATTCTTACTAGTCAGATATATTCCTCTGTGGGAAATATGGGGTTTTGAGTCCCTTTCACTGAGGAAGGTGTAGGTCTTGTCTATTCCATAGTTGGTTTTTGGAAAGGTACCTGTGCTTATATCAAACTCTGGTTTTATGCATCACCCCACCTCTCCTTCCCCCTTAAGCAGGCATAAGAGTGTTTTCTAAATGTGAGACACTGTTCTCTTTCCTAACTCAGTTCAAGTGTAGCCATGTTTACAGGATCTTCATAAGTGATATCTTATGATAAGTTTCTTTTTCTGTGTGACTTATTTCACTTAGAATCATCGTACCTGAATCCACCCATTTTGCTGCTACTGGTCTTATGACATTGATTTCATGGCTGAGGGATATTCCATCGTACGTAAGTACCACAATTTTTTGAACCATTTTTATATTTCCTTGGATATTTAAAGTGTACCCAAGTTGAGGTCCTTGTAAGCAGTGCAGCCCTAAAGTTTGGGGTGGCTCTGTCTTATTGATTTTCAGTTTTCCCAAGGTATATTCCCTAGACTGGAAGTGCCCTTGGCGCTGTAGCTCTGCTCTTTACTTGTTTTAGGGAACACAATGTACTCCTCCAGAGAGGCAGTTGGCAATTTACATCCCGCCCATCAGCATAACAAGGCTCCCTGTTCTCCAGGGCCTGTCTTTCCTTTCTGGTTTGTACACATTTTGTGGATGTCCCTTTTGACCGGTGGGAAGTGATACTTCTTTGTAGTGCAGATTTGCATTGCCCGCTTGCTTGCTTGGCCAAAAAGGGCGTATGTGTTTTCTCCTGAATATATTCAGGAGAAAACACATACGCCCTTTTTGGCCAAGTGCATCATTGTCGAAGTTGTGCCCCTCTTCCTGTGCTTTAAAGGCGATTCCTACGTACCTCTTGAAATCTGTTTCCTGCTATTCTGCCTCGCTTTCAATTCCTCCTCGTTGCCTTCCCTCAACAGATTTTTGGACGATAGTTGTCGTTTATTACTCGGCCAGTTTGTGAATTGCTGTGCCCCTGAGCTCCATTTTTCAACTCGTTTTTTGTGAGCTGACCGCAAGTCCAAAATTTTGGTTCAGGACCTATGCTGGTTCCCGGTGGGTGGCTGAGACTTTGGTTAATTCTTCTTCCGGCCGGGAAGTTATAGTGATATGTGCCCGTCCAAATGCCTAACAGCTACTCTCTCATTGGTTCTCCCTCTTCCCTTTCATCCTCTGCCAAATTGGCAACCTGTGCGAACCAGGAGGTTAAAGGGGCTGTCTCTCCAAGTTGGGAGGTTGATAGTAAAGCAGATGGAAAGTCAAACCGGAGCACCAGGAGAGGGACTATTCGTTGAGTTTTAGAAACCATTCGTATTCACAGTGTGTCCGTTCTCTAGGTTTCCAGTACATGTTATAGCTGTAGTAATATTCCCTTCAACCTGGAGAGTTTAACCCATGGAATGGGTGCCAGGCATTTGTGCTTTTAAGGGTCTGCATTTGCTCACCCAATCTCACCAATCATCTCAGTCCCAAGTGTCCCTCCTTATGCCACATCCAGCTGTCGTTGTAGATAGGGTCATTCCAGGTTTCATCAGAGACCCTGAAGGAATTGTAAAGAATTTCCCAGTTTTTTTGTTTTGTTTTTGAAATTCCTTTTTATACTGGGTTTGAGCTGATTCTCACTGCCATGTTAATGCCAGTCTGGACACACTTGATTCCCTTACGGAGACATATCAATACATAGGTTTTAAGATTCTTACTAGTCAGATATATTCCTCTGCGGGAAATATGGGGTTTTGAGTCCCTTTCACTGAGGAAGGTGTAGGTCTTGTCTATTCCATAGTTGGTTTTTGGAACGGTACCTGTGCTTATATCAAACTCTGGTTTTATGCATCACCCCACCTCTCCTTCCCCCTTAAGCAGGCATAAGAGTGTTTTCTAAATGTGAGACACTGTTCTCTTTCCTAACTCAGTTCAAGTGTAGCCATGTTTACAGGATCTTCATAAGTGATATCTTATGATAAGTTTCTTTTTCTGTGTGACTTATTTCACTTAGAATCATCGTACCTGAATCCACCCATTTTGCTGCTACTGGTCTTATGACATTGATTTCATGGCTGAGGGATATTCCATCGTACGTAAGTACCACAATTTTTTGAACCATTTTTATATTTCCTGGGATATTTAAGGTGTACCCAAGTTGAGGTCCTTGTAAGCAGTGCAGCCCTAAATTTTGGGGTGGCTGTGTCTTTTTGATTTTCAGTTTTCCCAAGGTATATTCCCTAGACTGGAAGTGCCCTTGGCTCTGTAGCTCTGTTGTTTACTTGTTTTAGGGAACACAATGCACTCCTCCAGAGAGGCAGTTGGCAATTTACATCCCGCCCATCAGCATAACAAGGCTCCCTGTTCTCCAGGGCCTGTCTTGCCTTTCTGGTTTTTACACATTTTGTGGATGTCCCTTTTGACCGGTGGGAAGTGATACTTCTTTGTAGTGCAGATTTGCATTGCCCGCTTGCTTGCTTGGCCAAAAAGGGCGTATGCGTTTTCTCCTGAATATATTCAGGAGAAAACGCATACGCCCTTTTTGGCCAAGTGCATCATTGTTGAAGTTGTGCCCCTCTTCCTGTGCTTTAAAGGCGATTCCAACGTACCTCTGGAAATCTGTTTCCTGCTATTCTGCCTCGCTTTCAAGTCCGCCTCGTTGCCTTCCCTCAACAGATTTTTGGACGATAGTTGTCCTTTATTACTCGGCCAGTTTGTGAATTGCTGTGCCCCTGAGCTCCATTTTTCAACTCGTTTTTGGTGAGCTGACCGCAAGTCCAAAATTTTGGTTCAGGATCTATACTGATTCCCGGTGGGTGGGTGAGACTTTGGTTAATTCTTCTTCCTGCCGGGAAATTACAGTGATATGTGCCCGTCCAAATGCCTAACAGCTACTCTCTCATTGGTTCTCCCTCTTCCCTTTCATCCTCTGCCAAATTGGCAACCTGTGCGAACCAGGAGGTTAAAGGGGCTGTCTCTCCAAGTTGGGAGGTTGATAATAAAGCAGATGGAAAGTCAAACCGGAGCACCAGGAGAGGGACTATTCGTTGAGTTTTAGAAACCTTTCGTATTCACAGTGTGTCCGTTCTCTAGGATTCCCGTACATGTTATATCTGTAGTAATATTCCCTTCAACCTGGAGAGTTGGGACCCATGGAATGTGTGCCATGCATTATTGCTTTAAAGGGTCTGCATTTGCTCACCCAATCTCACCAATCCTCTCAGTCCCAAGTGTCCAGCCTTATGCCACATACAGCTGTCATTGTAGATAGGGTCATTTCAGGTTTCATCAGAGACCCTGAAGGAATTGTAAAGAACTTCCCAGTTTTTTTGTTTTATTTTTGAAATTCCTTTTTATAGTGGGTTTGAGCTGATTCTCGCTGCCATATTTATCCCAGTCTAGACACACTTGATTCCCTTACGGAGACATATCAATACATAGGTTTTAAGATTCTTACTAGTCAGATATATTCCTCTGCGGGAAATATGGGGTTTTGAGTCCCTTTCACTGAGGAAGGTGTAGGTCTTGTCTATTCTATAGTTGGTTTTTGGAACGGTACCTGTGCTTATATCAAACTCTGGTTTTATGCATCACCCCACCTCTCCTTCCCCCTTAAGCAGGCATAAGAGTGTTTTCTAAATGTGAGACACTGTTCTCTTTCCTAACTCAGTTCAAGTGTAGCCATGTTTACAGGATCTTCATAAGTGATATCTTATGATAAGTTTCTTTTTCTGTGTGACTTATTTCACTTAGAATCATCGTACCTGAATCCACCCATTTTGCTGCTACTGGTCTTATGACATTGATTTCATGGCTGAGGGATATTCCATCGTACGTAAGTACCACAATTTTTTGAACCATTTTTATATTTCCTGGGATATTTAAGGTGTACCCAAGTTGAGGTCCTTGTAAGCAGTGCAGCCCTAAATTTTGGGGTGGCTGTGTCTTTTTGATTTTCAGTTTTCCCAAGGTATATTCCCTAGACTGGAAGTGCCCTTGGCTCTGTAGCTCTGTTGTTTACTTGTTTTAGGGAACACAATGCACTCCTCCAGAGAGGCAGTTGGCAATTTACATCCCGCCCATCAGCATAACAAGGCTCCCTGTTCTCCAGGGCCTGTCTTGCCTTTCTGGTTTTTACACATTTTGTGGATGTCCCTTTTGACCGGTGGGAAGTGATACTTCTTTGTAGTGCAGATTTGCATTGCCCGCTTGCTTGCTTGGCCAAAAAGGGCGTATGCGTTTTCTCCTGAATATATTCAGGAGAAAACACATACGCCCTTTTTGGCCAAGTGCATCATTGTCGAAGTTGTGCCCCTCTTCCTGTGCTTTAAAGGCGATTCCAACGTACCTCTGGAAATCTGTTTCCTGCTATTCTGCCTCGCTTTCAAGTCCGCCTCGTTGCCTTCCCTCAACAGATTTTTGGACGATAGTTGTCCTTTATTACTCGGCCAGTTTGTGAATTGCTGTGCCCCTGAGCTCCATTTTTCAACTCGTTTTTGGTGAGCTGACCGCAAGTCCAAAATTTTGGTTCAGGATCTATACTGATTCCCGGTGGGTGGGTGAGACTTTGGTTAATTCTTCTTCCTGCCGGGAAATTACAGTGATATGTGCCCGTCCAAATGCCTAACAGCTACTCTCTCATTGGTTCTCCCTCTTCCCTTTCATCCTCTGCCAAATTGGCAACCTGTGCGAACCAGGAGGTTAAAGGGGCTGTCTCTCCAAGTTGGGAGGTTGATAATAAAGCAGATGGAAAGTCAAACCGGAGCACCAGGAGAGGGACTATTCGTTGAGTTTTAGAAACCTTTCGTATTCACAGTGTGTCCGTTCTCTAGGATTCCCGTACATGTTATATCTGTAGTAATATTCCCTTCAACCTGGAGAGTTGGGACCCATGGAATGTGTGCCATGCATTATTGCTTTAAAGGGTCTGCATTTGCTCACCCAATCTCACCAATCCTCTCAGTCCCAAGTGTCCAGCCTTATGCCACATCCAGCTGTCATTGTAGATAGGGTCATTTCAGGTTTCATCAGAGACCCTGAAGGAATTGTAAAGAACTTCCCAGTTTTTTTGTTTTATTTTTGAAATTCCTTTTTATAGTGGTTTTGAGCTGATTCTCGCTGCCATATTTATCCCAGTCTAGACACACTTGATTCCCTTACGGAGACATATCAATACATAGGTTTTAAGATTCTTACTAGTCAGATATATTCCTCTGCGGGAAATATGGGGTTTTGAGTCCCTTTCACTGAGGAAGGTGTAGGTCTTGTCTATTCCATAGTTGGTTTTTGGAACGGTACCTGTGCTTATATCAAACTCTGGTTTTATGCATCACCCCACCTCTCCTTCCCCCTTAAGCAGGCATAAGAGTGTTTTCTAAATGTGAGACACTGTTCTCTTTCCTAACTCAGTTCAAGTGTAGCCATGTTTACAGGATCTTCATAAGTGATATCTTATGATAAGTTTCTTTTTCTGTGTGACTTATTTCACTTAGAATCATCATACCTGAATCCACCCATTTTGCTGCTACTGGTCTTATGACATTGATTTCATGGCTGAGGGATATTCCATCGTACGTAAGTACCACAATTTTTTGAACCATTTTTATATTTCCTGGGATATTTAAGGTGTACCCATGTTGAGGTCCTTGTAAGCAGTGCAGCCCTAAATTTTGGGGTGGCTGTGTCTTTTTGATTTTCAGTTTTCCCAAGGTATATTCCCTAGACTGGAAGTGCCCTTGGCTCTGTAGCTCTGTTGTTTACTTGTTTTAGGGAACACAATGCACTCCTCCAGAGAGGCAGTTGGCAATTTACATCCCGCCCATCAGCATAACAAGGCTCCCTGTTCTCCAGGGCCTGTCTTGCCTTTCTGGTTTTTACACATTTTGTGGATGTCCCTTTTGACCGGTGGGAAGTGATACTTCTTTGTAGTGAAGATTTGCATTGCCCGCTTGCTTGCTTGGACAAAAAGGGCGTATGCGTTTTCTCCTGAATATATTCAGGAGAAAACGCATACGCCCTTTTTGGCCAAGTGCATCATTGTCAAAGTTGTGCCCCTCTTCCTGTGCTTTAAAGGCGATTCCAACGTACCTCTTGAAATTTGTTTCCTGCTATTCTGCCTCGCTTTCAAGTCCGCCTCATTGCCTTCCCTCAACAGATTTTTGGACGATAGTTGTCCTTTATTACTCGGCCAGTTTGTGAATTGCTGTGCCCCTGAGCTCCATTTTTCAACTCGTTTTTGGTAAGCTGACCGCAAGTCCAAAATTTTGGTTCAGGATCTATACTGATTCCTGGTGGGTGGCTGAGACTTTGGTTAATTCTTCTTCCTGCCGGGAAATTACAGTGATATGTGCGCGTCCAAATGCCTAACAGCTACTCTCTCATTGGTTCTCCCTCTTCCCTTTCATCCTCTGCCAAATTGGCAACCTGTGCAAACCAGGAGGTTAAAGGGGCTGTCTCTCCAAGTTGGGAGGTTGATAATAAAGCAGATGGAAAGTCAAACCGGAGCACCAGGAGAGGGACTATTCGTTGAGTTTTAGAAACCTTTCGTATTCACAGTGTGTCCATTCTCTAGGATTCCCGTACATGTTATATCTGTAGTAATATTCCCTTCAACCTGGAGAGTTGGGACCCATGGAATGTGTGCCATGCATTATTGCTTTAAAGGGTCTGCATTTGCTCACCCAATCTCACCAATCCTCTCAGTCCCAAGTGTCCAGCCTTATGCCACATCCAGCTGTCATTGTAGATAGGGTCATTTCAGGTTTCATCAGAGACCCTGAAGGAATTGTAAAGAATTTCCCAGTTTTTTTGTTTTATTTTTGAAATTCCTTTTTATAGTGGGTTTGAGCTGATTCTCGCTGCCATATTTATCCCAGTCTAGACACACTTGATTCCCTTACGGAGACATATCAATACATAGGTTTTAAGATTCTTACTAGTCAGATATATTCCTCTGCGGGAAATATGGGGTTTTGAGTCCCTTTCAGTGAGGAAGGTGTAGGTCTTGTCTATTCCATAGTTGGTTTTTGGAACGGTACCTGTGCTTATATCAAACTCTGGTTTTATGCATCACCCCACCTCTCCTTCCCCCTTAAGCAGGCATAAGAGTGTTTTCTAAATGTGAGACACTGTTCTCTTTCCTAACTCAGTTCAAGTGTAGCCATGTTTACAGGATCTTCATAAGTGATATCTTATGATAAGTTTCTTTTTCTGTGTGACTTATTTCACTTAGAATCATCGTACCTGAATCCACCCATTTTGCTGCTACTGGTCTTATGACATTGATTTCATGGCTGAGGGATATTCCATCGTACATAAGTACCACAATTTTTTGAACCATTTTTATATTTCCTGGGATATTTAAGGTGTACCCAAGTTGAGGTCCTTGTAAGCAGTGCAGCCCTAAATTTTGGGGTGGCTGTGTCTTTTTGATTTTCAGTTTTCCCAAGGTATATTCCCTAGACTGGAAGTGCCCTTGGCTCTGTAGCTCTGTTGTTTACTTGTTTTAGGGAACACAATGCACTCCTCCAGAGAGGCAGTTGGCAATTTACATCCCGCCCATCAGCATAACAAGGCTCCCTGTTCTCCAGGGCCTGTCTTGCCTTTCTGGTTTTTACACATTTTGTGGATGTCCCTTTTGACCGGTGGGAAGTGATACTTCTTTGTAGTGAATATTTGCATTGCCCGCTTGCTTGCTTGGCCAAAAAGGGCGTATGCGTTTTCTCCTAAATATATTCAGGAGAAAACGCATACGCCCTTTTTAGCCAAGTGCATCATTGTCAAAGTTGTGCCCCTCTTCCTGTGCTTTAAAGGCGATTCCAACGTACCTCTGGAAATCTGTTTCCTGCTATTCTGCCTCACTTTCAAGTCCGCCTCATTGCCTTCCCTCAACAGATTTTTGGACGATAGTTGTCCTTTATTACTCGGCCAGTTTGTGAATTGCTGTGCCCCTGAGCTCCATTTTTCAACTCGTTTTTGGTGAGCTGACCGCAAGTCCAAAATTTTGGTTCAGGATCTATACTGATTCCCGGTGGGTGGCTGAGACTTTGGTTAATTCTTCTTCCTGCCGGGAAATTACAGTGATTTGTGCCCGTCCAAATGCCTAACAGCTACTCTCTCATTGGTTCTCCCTCTTCCCTTTCATCCTCTGCCAAATTGGCAACCTGTGCAAACCAGGAGGTTAAAGGGGCTGTCTCTCCAAGTTGGGAGGTTGATAATAAAGCAGATGGAAAGTCAAACCGGAGCACCAGGAGAGGGACTATTCGTTGAGTTTTAGAAACCTTTCGTATTCACAGTGTGTCCATTCTCTAGGATTCCCGTACATGTTATATCTGTAGTAATATTCCCTTCAACCTGGAGAGTTGGGACCCATGGAATGTGTGCCATGCATTATTGCTTTAAAGGGTCTGCATTTGCTCACCCAATCTCACCAATCCTCTCAGTCCCAAGTGTCCAGCCTTATGCCACATCCAGCTGTCATTGTAGATAGGGTCATTTCAGGTTTCATCAGAGACCCTGAAGGAATTGTAAAGAATTTCCCAGTTTTCTTGTTTTATTTTTGAAATTCCTTTTTATAGTGGGTTTGAGCTGATTCTCCCTGCCATATGTATCCCAGTCTAGACACACTTGATTCCCTTACGGAGACATATCAATACATAGGTTTTAAGATTCTTACTAGTCAGATATATTCCTCTGCGGGAAATATGGGGTTTTGAGTCCCTTTCACTGAGGAAGGTGTAGGTCTTGTCTATTCCATAGTTGGTTTTTGGAACGGTACCTGTGCTTATATCAAACTCTGGTTTTATGCATCACCCCACCTCTCCTTCCCCCTTAAGCAGGCATAAGAGTGTTTTCTAAATGTGAGACACTGTTCTCTTTCCTAACTCAGTTCAAGTGTAGCCATGTTTACAGGATCTTCATAAGTGATATCTTATGATAAGTTTCTTTTTCTGTGTGACTTATTTCACTTAGAATCATCGTACCTGAATCCACCCATTTTGCTGCTACTGGTCTTATGACATTGATTTCATGGCTGAGGGATATTCCATCGTCCGTAAGTACCACAATTTTTTGAACCATTTTTATATTTCCTGGGATATTTAAGGTGTACCCAAGTTGAGGTCCTTGTAAGCAGTGCAGCCCTAAATTTTGGGGTGGCTGTGTCTTTTTGATTTTTAGTTTTCCCAAGGTATATTCCCTAGACTGGAAGTGCCCTTGGCTCTGTAGCTCTGTTGTTTACTTGTTTTAGGGAACACAATGCACGCCTCCAGAGAGGCAGTTGGCAATTTACATCCCGCCCATCAGCATAACAAGGCTCCCTGTTCTCCAGGGCCTGTCTTGCCTTTCTGGTTTTTACACATTTTGTGGATGTCCCTTTTGACCGGTGGGAAGTGATACTTCTTTGTAGTGCAGATTTGCATTGCCCGCTTGCTTGCTTGGCCAAAAAGGGCGTATGCGTTTTCTCCTGAATATATTCAGGAGAAAACGCATACGCCCTTTTTGGCCAAGTGCATCATTGTCGAAGTTGTGCCCCTCTTCCTGTGCTTTAAAGGCGATTCCAACGTACCTCTGGAAATCTGTTTCCTGCTATTCTGCCTCGCTTTCAAGTCCGCCTCGTTGCCTTCCCTCAACAGATTTTTGGACGATAGTTGTCCTTTATTACTCGGCCAGTTTGTGAATTGCTGTGCCCCTGAGCTCCATTTTTCAACTCGTTTTTGGTGAGCTGACCGCAAGTCCAAAATTTTGGTTCAGGATCTATACTGATTCCCGGTGGGTGGCTGAGACTTTGGTTAATTCTTCTTCCTGCCGGGAAATTACAGTGATATGTGCCCGTCCAAATGCCTAACAGCTACTCTCTCATTGGTTCTCCCTCTTCCCTTTCATCCTCTGCCAAATTGGCAACCTGTGCGAACCAGGAGGTTAAAGGGGCTGTCTCTCCAAGTTGGGAGGTTGATAATAAAGCAGATGGAAAGTCAAACCGGAGCACCAGGAGAGGGACTATTCGTTGAGTTTTAGAAACCTTTCGTATTCACAGTGTGTCCATTCTCTAGGATTCCCGTACATGTTATATCTGTAGTAATATTCCCTTCAACCTGGAGAGTTGGGACCCATGGAATGTGTGCCATGCATTATTGCTTTAAAGGGTCTGCATTTGCTCACCCAATCTCACCAATCCTCTCAGTCCCAAGTGTCCAGCCTTATGCCACATCCAGCTGTCATTGTAGATAGGGTCATTTCAGGTTTCATCAGAGACCCTGAAGGAATTGTAAAGAATTTCCCAGTTTTTTTGTTTTATTTTTGAAATTCCTTTTTATAGTTGGTTTGAGCTGATTCTCGCTGCCATATTTTTCCCAGTCTAGACACACTTGATTCCCTTACGGAGACATATCAATACATAGGTTTTAAGATTCTTACTAGTCAGATATATTCCTCTGCGGGAAATATGGGGTTTTGAGTCCCTTTCACTGAGGAAGGTGTAGGTCTTGTCTATTCCATAGTTGGTTTTTGGAACGGTGCCTGTGCTTATATCAAACTCTGGTTTTATGCATCACCCCACCTCTCCTTCCCCCTTAAGCAGGCATAAGAGTGTTTTCTAAATGTGAGGCACTGTTCTCTTTCCTAACTCAGTTCAAGTGTAGCCATGTTTACAGGATCTTCATAAGTGATATCTTATGATAAGTTTCTTTTTCTGTGTGACTTATTTCACTTAGAATCATCGTACCTGAATCCACCCATTTTGCTGCTACTGGTCTTATGACATTGATTTCATGGCTGAGGGATATTCCATCGTACGTAAGTACCACAATTTTTTGAACAATTTTTATATTTCCTGGGATATTTAAGGTGTACCCAAGTTGAGGTCCTTGTAAGCAGTGCAGCCCTAAATTTTGGGGTGGCTGTGTCTTTTTGATTTTCAGTTTTCCCAAGGTATATTCCCTAGACTGGAAGTGCCCTTGGCTCTGTAGCTCTGTTGTTTACTTGTTTTAGGGAACACAATGCACTCCTCCAGAGAGGCAGTTGGCAATTTACATCCCGCCCATCAGCATAACAAGGCTCCCTGTTCTCCAGGGCCTGTCTTGCCTTTCTGGTTTTTACACATTTTGTGGATGTCCCTTTTGACCGGTGGGAAGTGATACTTCTTTGTAGTGCAGATTTGCATTGCCCGCTTGCTTGCTTGGCCAAAAAGGGCGTATGCGTTTTCTCCTGAATATATTCAGGAGAAAACGCATACGCCCTTTTTGGCCAAGTGCATCATTGTCGAAGTTGTGCCCCTCTTCCTGTGCTTTAAAGGCGATTCCAACGTACCTCTGGAAATCTGTTTCCTGCTATTCTGCCTCGCTTTCAAGTCCGCCTCGTTGCCTTCCCTCAACAGATTTTTGGACGATAGTTGTCCTTTATTACTCGGCCAGTTTGTGAATTGCTGTGCCCCTGAGCTCCATTTTTCAACTCGTTTTTGGTGAGCTGACCGCAAGTCCAAAATTTTGGTTCAGGATCTATACTGATTCCCGGTGGGTGGGTGAGACTTTGGTTAATTCTTCTTCCTGCCGGGAAATTACAGTGATATGTGCCCGTCCAAATGCCTAACAGCTACTCTCTCATTGGTTCTCCCTCTTCCCTTTCATCCTCTGCCAAATTGGCAACCTGTGCGAACCAGGAGGTTAAAGGGGCTGTCTCTCCAAGTTGGGAGGTTGATAATAAAGCAGATGGAAAGTCAAACCGGAGCACCAGGAGAGGGACTATTCGTTGAGTTTTAGAAACCTTTCGTATTCACAGTGTGTCCGTTCTCTAGGATTCCCGTACATGTTATATCTGTAGTAATATTCCCTTCAACCTGGAGAGTTGGGACCCATGGAATGTGTGCCATGCATTATTGCTTTAAAGGGTCTGCATTTGCTCACCCAATCTCACCAATCCTCTCAGTCCCAAGTGTCCAGCCTTATGCCACATCCAGCTCTCATTGTAGATAGGGTCATTTCAGGTTTCATCAGAGACCCTGAAGGAATTGTAAAGAACTTCCCAGTTTTTTTGTTTTATTTTTGAAATTCCTTTTTATAGTGGGTTTGAGCTGATTCTCGCTGCCATATTTATCCCAGTCTAGACACACTTGATTCCCTTACGGAGACATATCAATACATAGGTTTTAAGATTCTTACTAGTCAGATATATTCCTCTGCGGGAAATATGGGGTTTTGAGTCCCTTTCACTGAGGAAGGTGTAGGTCTTGTCTATTCCATAGTTGGTTTTTGGAACGGTACCTGTGCTTATATCAAACTCTGGTTTTATGCATCACCCCACCTCTCCTTCCCCCTTAAGCAGGCATAAGAGTGTTTTCTAAATGTGAGACACTGTTCTCTTTCCTAACTCAGTTCAAGTGTAGCCATGTTTACAGGATCTTCATAAGTGATATCTTATGATAAGTTTCTTTTTCTGTGTGACTTATTTCACTTAGAATCATCATACCTGAATCCACCCATTTTGCTGCTACTGGTCTTATGACATTGATTTCATGGCTGAGGGATATTCCATCGTACGTAAGTACCACAATTTTTTGAACCATTTTTATATTTCCTGGGATATTTAAGGTGTACCCATGTTGAGGTCCTTGTAAGCAGTGCAGCCCTAAATTTTGGGGTGGCTGTGTCTTTTTGATTTTCAGTTTTCCCAAGGTATATTCCCTAGACTGGAAGTGCCCTTGGCTCTGTAGCTCTGTTGTTTACTTGTTTTAGGGAACACAATGCACTCCTCCAGAGAGGCAGTTGGCAATTTACATCCCGCCCATCAGCATAACAAGGCTCCCTGTTCTCCACGGCCTGTCTTGCCTTTCTGGTTTTTACACATTTTGTGGATGTCCCTTTTGACCGGTGGGAAGTGATACTTCTTTGTAGTGAAGATTTGCATTGCCCGCTTGCTTGCTTGGACAAAAAGGGCGTATGCGTTTTCTCCTGAATATATTCAGGAGAAAACGCATACGCCCTTTTTGGCCAAGTGCATCATTGTCAAAGTTGTGCCCCTCTTCCTGTGCTTTAAAGGCGATTCCAACGTACCTCTTGAAATTTGTTTCCTGCTATTCTGCCTCGCTTTCAAGTCCGCCTCATTGCCTTCCCTCAACAGATTTTTGGACGATAGTTGTCCTTTATTACTCGGCCAGTTTGTGAATTGCTGTGCCCCTGAGCTCCATTTTTCAACTCGTTTTTGGTAAGCTGACCGCAAGTCCAAAATTTTGGTTCAGGATCTATACTGATTCCTGGTGGGTGGCTGAGACTTTGGTTAATTCTTCTTCCTGCCGGGAAATTACAGTGATATGTGCGCGTCCAAATGCCTAACAGCTACTCTCTCATTGGTTCTCCCTCTTCCCTTTCATCCTCTGCCAAATTGGCAACCTGTGCAAACCAGGAGGTTAAAGGGGCTGTCTCTCCAAGTTGGGAGGTTGATAATAAAGCAGATGGAAAGTCAAACCGGAGCACCAGGAGAGGGACTATTCGTTGAGTTTTAGAAACCTTTCGTATTCACAGTGTGTCCATTCTCTAGGATTCCCGTACATGTTATATCTGTAGTAATATTCCCTTCAACCTGGAGAGTTGGGACCCATGGAATGTGTGCCATGCATTATTGCTTTAAAGGGTCTGCATTTGCTCACCCAATCTCACCAATCCTCTCAGTCCCAAGTGTCCAGCCTTATGCCACATCCAGCTGTCATTGTAGATAGGGTCATTTCAGGTTTCATCAGAGACCCTGAAGGAATTGTAAAGAATTTCCCAGTTTTTTTGTTTTATTTTTGAAATTCCTTTTTATAGTGGGTTTGAGCTGATTCTCGCTGCCATATTTATCCCAGTCTAGACACACTTGATTCCCTTACGGAGACATATCAATACATAGGTTTTAAGATTCTTACTAGTCAGATATATTCCTCTGCGGGAAATATGGGGTTTTGAGTCCCTTTCAGTGAGGAAGGTGTAGGTCTTGTCTATTCCATAGTTGGTTTTTGGAACGGTACCTGTGCTTATATCAAACTCTGGTTTTATGCATCACCCCACCTCTCCTTCCCCCTTAAGCAGGCATAAGAGTGTTTTCTAAATGTGAGACACTGTTCTCTTTCCTAACTCAGTTCAAGTGTAGCCATGTTTACAGGATCTTCATAAGTGATATCTTATGATAAGTTTCTTTTTCTGTGTGACTTATTTCACTTAGAATCATCGTACCTGAATCCACCCATTTTGCTGCTACTGGTCTTATGACATTGATTTCATGGCTGAGGGATATTCCATCGTACGTAAGTACCACAATTTTTTGAACCATTTTTATATTTCCTGGGATATTTAAGGTGTACCCAAGTTGAGGTCCTTGTAAGCAGTGCAGCCCTAAATTTTGGGGTGGCTGTGTCTTTTTGATTTTCAGTTTTCCCAAGGTATATTCCCTAGACTGGAAGTGCCCTTGGCTCTGTAGCTCTGTTGTTTACTTGTTTTAGGGAACACAATGCACTCCTCCAGAGAGGCAGTTGGCAATTTACATCCCGCCCATCAGCATAACAAGGCTCCCTGTTCTCCAGGGCCTGTCTTGCCTTTCTGGTTTTTACACATTTTGTGGATGTCCCTTTTGACCGGTGGGAAGTGATACTACTTTGTAGTGAATATTTGCATTGCCCGCTTGCTTGCTTGGCCAAAAAGGGCGTATGCGTTTTCTCCTAAATATATTCAGGAGAAAACGCATACGCCCTTTTTAGCCAAGTGCATCATTGTCAAAGTTGTGCCCCTCTTCCTGTGCTTTAAAGGCGATTCCAACGTACCTCTGGAAATCTGTTTCCTGCTATTCTGCCTCACTTTCAAGTCCGCCTCATTGCCTTCCCTCAACAGATTTTTGGACGATAGTTGTCCTTTATTACTCGGCCAGTTTGTGAATTGCTGTGCCCCTGAGCTCCATTTTTCAACTCGTTTTTGGTGAGCTGACCGCAAGTCCAAAATTTTGGTTCAGGATCTATACTGATTCCCGGTGGGTGGCTGAGACTTTGGTTAATTCTTCTTCCTGCCGGGAAATTACAGTGATTTGTGCCCGTCCAAATGCCTAACAGCTACTCTCTCATTGGTTCTCCCTCTTCCCTTTCATCCTCTGCCAAATTGGCAACCTGTGCAAACCAGGAGGTTAAAGGGGCTGTCTCTCCAAGTTGGGAGGTTGATAATAAAGCAGATGGAAAGTCAAACCGGAGCACCAGGAGAGGGACTATTCGTTGAGTTTTAGAAACCTTTCGTATTCACAGTGTGTCCATTCTCTAGGATTCCCGTACATGTTATATCTGTAGTAATATTCCCTTCAACCTGGAGAGTTGGGACCCATGGAATGTGTGCCATGCATTATTGCTTTAAAGGGTCTGCATTTGCTCACCCAATCTCACCAATCCTCTCAGTCCCAAGTGTCCAGCCTTATGCCACATCCAGCTGTCATTGTAGATAGGGTCATTTCAGGTTTCATCAGAGACCCTGAAGGAATTGTAAAGAATTTCCCAGTTTTCTTGTTTTATTTTTGAAATTCCTTTTTATAGTGGGTTTGAGCTGATTCTCGCTGCCATATTTATCCCAGTCTAGACACACTTGATTCCCTTACGGAGACATATCAATACATAGGTTTTAAGATTCTTACTAGTCAGATATATTCCTCTGCGGGAAATATGGGGTTTTGAGTCCCTTTCACTGAGGAAGGTGTAGGTCTTGTCTATTCCATAGTTGGTTTTTGGAACGGTACCTGTGCTTATATCAAACTCTGGTTTTATGCATCACCCCACCTCTCCTTCCCCCTTAAGCAGGCATAAGAGTGTTTTCTAAATGTGAGACACTGTTCTCTTTCCTAACTCAGTTCAAGTGTAGCCATGTTTACAGGATCTTCATAAGTGATATCTTATGATAAGTTTCTTTTTCTGTGTGACTTATTTCACTTAGAATCATCGTACCTGAATCCACCCATTTTGCTGCTACTGGTCTTATGACATTGATTTCATGGCTGAGGGATATTCCATCGTCCGTAAGTACCACAATTTTTTGAACCATTTTTATATTTCCTGGGATATTTAAGGTGTACCCAAGTTGAGGTCCTTGTAAGCAGTGCAGCCCTAAATTTTGGGGTGGCTGTGTCTTTTTGATTTTTAGTTTTCCCAAGGTATATTCCCTAGACTGGAAGTGCCCTTGGCTCTGTAGCTCTGTTGTTTACTTGTTTTAGGGAACACAATGCACTCCTCCAGAGAGGCAGTTGGCAATTTACATCCCGCCCATCAGCATAACAAGGCTCCCTGTTCTCCAGGGCCTGTCTTGCCTTTCTGGTTTTTACACATTTTGTGGATGTCCCTTTTGACCGGTGGGAAGTGATACTTCTTTGTAGTGCAGATTTGCATTGCCTGCTTGCTTGCTTGGCCAAAAAGGGCGTATGCGTTTTCTCCTGAATATATTCAGGAGAAAACTCATACGCCCTTTTTGGCCAAGTGCATCATTGTCGAAGTTGTGCCCCTCTTCCTGTGCTTTAAAGGCGATTCCAACGTACCTCTTGAAATTTGTTTCCTGCTATTCTGCCTCGCTTTCAAGTCCGCCTCGTTGCCTTCCCTCAACAGATTTTTGGACGATAGTTGTTCTTTATTACTCGGCCAGTTTGTGAATTGCTGTGCCCCTGAGCTCCATTTTTCAACTCGTTTTTGGTGAGCTGACCGCAAGTCCAAAATTTTGGTTCAGGATCTATACTGATTCCCGGTGGGTGGCTGAGACTTTGGTTAATTCTTCTTCCTGCCGGGAAATTACAGTGATATGTGCCCGTCCAAATGCCTAACAGCTACTCTCTCATTGGTTCTCCCTCTTCCCATTCATCCTCTGCCAAATTGGCAACCTGTGCGAACCAGGAGGTTAAAGGGGCTGTCTCTCCAAGTTGGGAGGTTGATAATAAAGCAGATGGAAAGTCAAACCGGGGCACCAGGAGAAGGACTATTCGTTGAGTTTTAGAAACCTTTCGTATTCACAGTGTGTCCGTTCTCTAGGATTCCCGTACATGTTATATCTGTAGTAATATTCCCTTCAACCTGGAGAGTTGGGACCCATGGAATGTGTGCCATGCATTATTGCTTTAAAGGGTCTGCATTTGCTCACCCAATCTCACCAATCCTCTCAGTCCCAAGTGTCCAGCCTTATGCCACATCCAGCTGTCATTGTAGATAGGGTCATTTCAGGTTTCATCAGAGACCCTGAAGGAATTGTAAAGAATTTCCCAGTTTTCTTGTTTTATTTTTGAAATTCCTTTTTATAGTGGGTTTGAGCTGATTCTCGCTGCCATATTTATCCCAGTCTAGACACACTTGATTCCCTTACGGAGACATATCAATACATAGGTTTTAAGATTCTTACTAGTCAGATATATTCCTCTGCGGGAAATATGGGGTTTTGAGTCCCTTTCACTGAGGAAGGTGTAGGTCTTGTCTATTCCATAGTTGGTTTTTGGAACGGTACCTGTGCTTATATCAAACTCTGGTTTTATGCATCACCCCACCTCTCCTTCCCCCTTAAGCAGGCATAAGAGTGTTTTCTAAATGTGAGACACTGTTCTCTTTCCTAACTCAGTTCAAGTGTAGCCATGTTTACAGGATCTTCATAAGTGATATCTTATGATAAGTTTCTTTTTCTGTGTGACTTATTTCACTTAGAATCATCGTACCTGAATCCACCCATTTTGCTGCTGCTGCTCTTATGACATTGATTTCATGGCTGAGGGATATTCCATCGTACGTAAGTACCACAATTTTTTGAACCATTTTTATATTTCCTGGGATATTTAAGGTGTACCCAAGTTGAGGTCCTTGTAAGCAGTGCAGCCCTAAATTTTGGGGTGGCTGTGTCTTTTTGATTTTCAGTTTTCCCAAGGTATATTCCCTAGACTGGAAGTGCCCTTGGCTCTGTAGCTCTGTTGTTTACTTGTTTTAGGGAACACAATGCACTCCTCCAGAGAGGCAGTTGGCAATTTACATCCCGCCCATCAGCATAACAAGGCTCCCTGTTCTCCAGGGCCTGTCTTGCCTTTCTGGTTTTTACACATTTTGTGGATGTCCCTTTTGACCGGTGGGAAGTAATACTTCTTTGTAGTGCAGATTTGCATTGCCCGCTTCCTTGCTTGGCCAAAAAGGGCGTATGCGTTTTCTCCTGAATATATTCAGGAGAAAACGCATACGCCCTTTTTGGCCAAGTGCATCATTGTCGAAGTTGTGCCCCTCTTCCTGTGCTTTAAAGGTGATTCCAACGTACCTCTTGAAATCTGTTTCCTGCTATTCTGCCTCGCTTTCAAGTCCGCCTCGTTGCCTTCCCTCAACAGATTTTTGGACGATAGTTGTTCTTTATTACTCGGCCAGTTTGTGAATTGCTGTGCCCCTGAGCTCCATTTTTCAACTCGTTTTTGGTGAGCTGACCGCAAGTCCAAAATTTTGGTTCAGGATCTATACTGATTCCCGGTGGGTGGCTGAGACTTTGGTTAATTCTTCTTCCTGCCGGGAAATTACAGTGATATGTGCCCGTCCAAATGCCTAACAGCTACTCTCTCATTGGTTCTCCCTCTTCCCTTTCATCCTCTGCCAAATTGGCAACCTGTGCGAACCAGGAGGTTAAAGGGGCTGTCTCTCCAAGTTGGGAGGTTGATAATAAAGCAGATGGAAAGTCAAACCGGAGCACCAGGAGAGGGACTATTCGTTGAGTTTTAGAAACCTTTCGTATTCACAGTGTGTCCGTTCTCTAGGATTCCCGTACATGTTATATCTGTAGTAATATTCCCTTCAACCTGGAGAGTTGGGACCCATGGAATGTGTGCCATGCATTATTGCTTTAAAGGGTCTGCATTTGCTCACCCAATCTCACCAATCCTCTCAGTCCCAAGTGTCCAGCCTTATGCCACATCCAGCTGTCATTGTAGATAGGGTCATTTCAGGTTTCATCAGAGACCCTGAAGGAATTGTAAAGAATTTCCCAGTTTTTTGTTTTATTTTTGAAATTCCTTTTTATAGTGGGTTTGAGCTGATTCTCGCTGCCATATTTATCCCAGTCTAGACACACTTGATTCCCTTACGGAGACATATCAATACATAGGTTTTAAGATTCTTACTAGTCAGATATATTCCTCTGCGGGAAATATGGGGTTTTGAGTCCCTTTCACTGAGGAAGGTGTAGGTCTTGTCTATTCCATAGTTGGTTTTTGGAACGGTACCTGTGCTTATATCAAACTCTGGTTTTATGCATCACCCCACCTCTCCTTCCCCCTTAAGCAGGCATAAGAGTGTTTTCTAAATGTGAGACACTGTTCTCTTTCCTAACTCAGTTCAAGTGTAGCCATGTTTACAGGATCTTCATAAGTGATATCTTATGATAAGTTTCTTTTTCTGTGTGACTTATTTCACTTAGAATCATCGTACCTGAATCCACCCATTTTGCTGCTACTGGTCTTATGACATTGATTTCATGGCTGAGGGATATTCCATCGTACGTAAGTACCACAATTTTTTGAACCATTTTTATATTTCCTGGGATATTTAAGGTGTACCCAAGTTGAGGTCCTTGTAAGCAGTGCAGCCCTAAATTTTGGGGTGGCTGTGTCTTTTTGATTTTCAATTTTCCCAAGGAATATTCCCTAGACTGGAAGTGCCCTTGGCTCTGTAGCTCTGTTGTTTACTTGTTTTAGGGAACACAATGCACTCCTCCAGAGAGGCAGTTGGCAATTTACATCCCGCCCATCAGCATAACAAGGCTCCCTGTTCTCCAGGGCCTGTCTTGCCTTTCTGGTTTTTACACATTTTGTGGATGTCCCTTTTGACCGGTGGGAAGTGATACTTCTTTGTAGTGCAGATTTGCATTGCCCGCTTGCTTGCTTGGCCAAAAAGGGCGTATGCGTTTTCTCCTGAATATATTCAGGAGAAAACGCATACGCCCTTTTTGGCCAAGTGCATCATTGTCGAAGTTGTGCCCCTCTTCCTGTGCTTTAAAGGCGATTCCAACGTACCTCTGGAAATCTGTTTCCTGCTATTCTGCCTCGCTTTCAAGTCTGCCTCGTTGCCTTCCCTCAACAGATTTTTGGACGATAGTTGTCCTTTATTACTCGGCCAGTTTGTGAATTGCTGTGCCCCTGAGCTCCATTTTTCAACTCGTTTTTGGTGAGCTGACCTCAAGTCCAAAATTTTGGTTCAGGATCTATACTGATTCCCGGTGGGTGGCTGCGACTTTGGTTAATTCTTCTTCCTGCCGGGAAATTACAGTGATATGTGCCCGTCCAAATGCCTAACAGCTACTCTCTCATTGGTTCTCCCTCTTCCCTTTCATCCTCTGCCAAATTGGCAACCTGTGCGAACCAGGAGGTTAAAGGGGCTGTCTCTCCAAGTTGGGAGGTTGATAATAAAGCAGATGGAAAGTCAAACCGGAGCACCAGGAGAGGGACTATTCGTTGAGTTTTAGAAACCTTTCGTATTCACAGTGTGTCCGTTCTCTAGGATTCCCGTACATGTTATATCTGTAGTAATATTCCCTTCAACCTGGAGAGTTGGGACCCATGGAATGTGTGCCATGCATTATTGCTTTAAAGGGTCTGCATTTGCTCACCCAATCTCACCAATCCTCTCAGTCCCAAGTGTCCAGCCTTATGCCACATCCAGCTGTCATTGTAGATAGGGTCATTTCAGGTTTCATCAGAGACCCTGAAGGAATTGTAAAGAATTTCCCAGTTTTTTTGTTTTCTTTTTGAAATCCCTTTTTATAGTGGGTTTGAGCTGATTCTCGCTGCCATATTTATCCCAGTCTAGACACACTTGATTCCCTTACGGAGACATATCAATACATAGGTTTTAAGATTCTTACTAGTCAGATATATTCCTCTGCGGGAAATATGGGGTTTTGAGTCCCTTTCACTGAGGAAGGTGTAGGTCTTGTCTATTCCATAGTTGGTTTTTGGAACGGTACCTGTGCTTATATCAAACTCTGGTTTTATGCATCACCCCACCTCTCCTTCCCCCTTAAGCAGGCATAAGAGTGTTTTCTATATGTGAGACACTGTTCTCTTTCCTAACTCAGTTCAAGTGTAGCCATGTTTACAGGATCTTCATAAGTGATATCTTATGATAAGTTTCTTTTTCTCTGTGACTTATTTCACTTAGAATCATCGTACCTGAATCCACCCATTTTGCTGCTACTGGTCTTATGACATTGATTTCATGGCTGAGGGATATTCCATCGTACGTAAGTACCACAATTTTTTGAACCATTTTTATATTTCCTGGGATATTTAAGGTGTACCCAAGTTGAGGTCCTTGTAAGCAGTGCAGCCCTAAATTTTGGGGTGGCTGTGTCTTTTTGATTTTCAGTTTTCCCAAGGTATATTCCCTAGACTGGAAGTGCCCTTGGCTCTGTAGCTCTGTTGTTTACTTGTTTTAGGGAACACAATGCACTCCTCCAGAGAGGCAGTTGGCAATTTACATCCCGCCCATCAGCATAACAAGGCTCCCTGTTCTCCAGGGCCTGTCTTGCCTTTCTGGTTTTTACACATTTTGTGGATGTCCCTTTTGACCGGTGGGAAGTGATACTTCTTTGTAGTGCAGATTTGCATTGCCCGCTTGCTTGCTTGGCCAAAAAGGGCGTATGCGTTTTCTCCTGAATATATTCAGGAGAAAACGCATACGCCCTTTTTGGTCAAGTGCATCATTGTCGAAGTTGTGCCCCTCTTCCTGTGCTTTAAAGGCGATTCCAACGTACCTCTGGAAATCTGTTTCCTGCTATTCTGCCTCGCTTTCAAGTCCGCCTCGTTGCCTTCCCTCAACAGATTTTTGGACGATAGTTGTGCTTTATTACTCAGCCAGTTTGTGAATTGCTGTGCCCCTGAGCTCCATTTTTCAACTCGTTTTTGGTGAGCTGACCGCAAGTCCAAAATTTTGGTTCAGGATCTATACTGATTCCCGGTGGGTGGCTGAGACTTTGGTTAATTCTTCTTCCTGCCGGGAAATTACAGTGATATGTGCCCGTCCAAATGCCTAACAGCTACTCTCTCATTGGTTCTCCCTCTTCCCTTTCATCCTCTGCCAAATTGGCAACCTGTGCGAACCAGGAGGTTAAAGGGGCTGTCTCTCCAAGTTGGGAGGTTGATAATAAAGCAGATGGAAAGTCAAACCTGAGCACCAGGAGAGGGACTATTCGTTGAGTTTTAGAAACCTTTCGTATTCACAGTGTGTCCGTTCTCTAGGATTCCCGTACATGTTATATCTGTAGTAATATTCCCTTCAACCTGGAGAGTTGGGACCCATGGAATGTGTGCCATGCATTATTGCTTTAAAGGGTCTGCATTTGCTCACCCAATCTCACCAATCCTCTCAGTCCCAAGTGTCCAGCCTTATGCCACATCCAGCTGTCATTGTAGATAGGGTCATTTCAGGTTTCATCAGAGACCCTGAAGGAATTGTAAAGAATTTCCCAGTTTTTTTGTTTTATTTTTGAAATTCCTTTTTATAGTGGGTTTGAGCTGATTCTCGCTGCCATATTTATCCCAGTCTAGACACACTTGATTCCCTTACGGAGACATATCAATACATAGGTTTTAAGATTCTTACTAGTCAGATATATTCCTCTGCGGGAAATATGGGGTTTTGAGTCCCTTTCACTGAGGAAGGTGTAGGTCTTGTCTATTCCATAGTTGGTTTTTGGAACGGTACCTGTGCTTATATCAAACTCTGGTTTTATGCATCACCCCACCTCTCCTTCCCCCTTAAGCAGGCATAAGAGTGTTTTCTAAATGTGAGACACTGTTCTCTTTCCTAACTCAGTTCAAGTGTAGCCATGTTTACAGGATCTTCATAAGTGATATCTTATGATAAGTTTCTTTTTCTCTGTGACTTATTTCACTTAGAATCATCGTACCTGAATCCACCCATTTTGCTGCTACTGGTCTTATGACATTGATTTCATGGCTGAGGGATATTCCATCGTACGTAAGTACCACAATTTTTTGAACCATTTTTATATTTCCTGGGATATTTAAGGTGTACCCAAGTTGAGGTCCTTGTAAGCAGTGCAGCCCTAAATTTTGGGGTGGCTGTGTCTTTTTGATTTTCAGTTTTCCCAAGGTATATTCCCTAGACTGGAAGTGCCCTTGGCTCTGTAGCTCTGTTGTTTACTTGTTTTAGGGAACACAATGCACTCCTCCAGAGAGGCAGTTGGCAATTTACATCCCGCCCATCAGCATAACAAGGCTCCCTGTTCTCCAGGGCCTGTCTTGCCTTTCTGGTTTTTACACATTTTGTGGATGTCCCTTTTGACCGGTGGGAAGTGATACTTCTTTGTAGTGCAGATTTGCATTGCCCGCTTGCTTGCTTGGCCAAAAAGGGCGTATGCGTTTTCTCCTGAATATATTCAGGAGAAAACGCATACGCCCTTTTTGGTCAAGTGCATCATTGTCGAAGTTGTGCCCCTCTTCCTGTGCTTTAAAGGCGATTCCAACGTACCTCTGGAAATCTGTTTCCTGCTATTCTGCCTCGCTTTCAAGTCCGCCTCGTTGCCTTCCCTCAACAGATTTTTGGACGATAGTTGTCCTTTATTACTCGGCCAGTTTGTGAATTGCTGTGCCCCTGAGCTCCATTTTTCAACTCGTTTTTGGTGAGCTGACCGCAAGTCCAAAATTTTGGTTCAGGATCTATACTGATTCCCGGTGGGTGGCTGAGACTTTGGTTAATTCTTCTTCCTGCCGGGAAATTACAGTGATATGTGCCCGTCCAAATGCCTAACAGCTACTCTCTCATTGGTTCTCCCTCTTCCCTTTCATCCTCTGCCAAATTGGCAACCTGTGCGAACCAGGAGGTTAAAGGGGCTGTCTCTCCAAGTTGGGAGGTTGATAATAAAGCAGATGGAAAGTCAAACCGGAGCACCAGGAGAGGGACTATTCGTTGAGTTTTAGAAACCTTTCGTATTCACAGTGTGTCCGTTCTCTAGGATTCCCGTACATGTTATATCTGTAGTAATATTCCCTTCAACCTGGAGAGTTGGGACCCATGGAATGTGTGCCATGCATTATTGCTTTAAAGGGTCTGCATTTGCTCACCCAATCTCACCAATCCTCTCAGTCCCAAGTGTCCAGCCTTATGCCACATCCAGCTGTCATTGTAGATAGGGTCATTTCAGGTTTCATCAGAGACCCTGAAGGAATTGTAAAGAATTTCCCAGTTTTTTGTTTTATTTTTGAAATTCCTTTTTATAGTGGGTTTGAGCTGATTCTCGCTGCCATATTTATCCCAGTCTAGACACACTTGATTCCCTTACGGAGACATATCAATACATAGGTTTTAAGATTCTTACTAGTCAGATATATTCCTCTGCGGGAAATATGGGGTTTTGAGTCCCTTTCACTGAGGAAGGTGTAGGTCTTGTCTATTCCATAGTTGGTTTTTGGAACGGTACCTGTGCTTATATCAAGCTCTGGTTTTATGCATCACCCCACCTCTCCTTCCCCCTTAAGCAGGCATAAGAGTGTTTTCTAAATGTGAGACACTGTTCTCTTTCCTAACTCAGTTCAAGTGTAGCCATGTTTACAGGATCTTCATAAGTGATATCTTATGATAAGTTTCTTTTTCTGTGTGACTTATTTCACTTAGAATCATCGTACCTGAATCCACCCATTTTGCTGCTACTGGTCTTATGACATTGATTTCATGGCTGAGGGATATTCCATCGTACGTAAGTACCACAATTTTTTGAACCATTTTTATATTTCCTGGGATATTTAAGGTGTACCCAAGTTGAGGTCCTTGTAAGCAGTGCAGCCCTAAATTTTGGGGTGGCTGTGTCTTTTTGATTTTCAGTTTTCCCAAGGAATATTCCCTAGACTGGAAGTGCCCTTGGCTCTGTAGCTCTGTTGTTTACTTGTTTTAGGGAACACAATGCACTCCTCCAGAGAGGCAGTTGGCAATTTACATCCCGCCCATCAGCATAACAAGGCTCCCTGTTCTCCAGGGCCTGTCTTGCCTTTCTGGTTTTTACACATTTTGTGGATGTCCCTTTTGACCGGTGGGAAGTGATACTTCTTTGTAGTGCAGATTTGCATTGCCCGCTTGCTTGCTTGGTCAAAAAGGGCGTATGCGTTTTCTCCTGAATATATTCAGGAGAAAACGCATACGCCCTTTTTGGCCAAGTGCATCATTGTCGAAGTTGTGCCCCTCTTCCTGTGCTTTAAATGCGATTCCAACGTACCTCTGGAAATCTGTTTCCTGCTATTCTGCCTCGCTTTCAAGTCCGCCTCGTTGCCTTCCCTCAACAGATTTTTGGACGATAGTTGTCCTTTATTACTCGGCCAGTTTGTGAATTGCTGTGCCCCTGAGCTCCATTTTTCAACTCGTTTTTGGTGAGCTGACCTCAAGTCCAAAATTTTGGTTCAGGATCTATACTGATTCCCGGTGGGTGGCTGCGACTTTGGTTAATTCTTCTTCCTGCCGGGAAATTACAGTGATATGTGCCCGTCCAAATGCCTAACAGCTACTCTCTCATTGGTTCTCCCTCTTCCCTTTCATCCTCTGCCAAATTGGCAACCTGTGCGAACCAGGAGGTTAAAGGGGCTGTCTCTCCAAGTTGGGAGGTTGATAATAAAGCAGATGGAAAGTCAAACCGGAGCACCAGGAGAGGGACTATTCGTTGAGTTTTAGAAACCTTTCGTATTCACAGTGTGTCCGTTCTCTAGGATTCCCGTACATGTTATATCTGTAGTAATATTCCCTTCAACCTGGAGAGTTGGGACCCATGGAATGTGTGCCATGCATTATTGCTTTAAAGGGTCTGCATTTGCTCACCCAATCTCACCAATCCTCTCAGTCCCAAGTGTCCAGCCTTATGCCACATCCAGCTGTCATTGTAGATAGGGTCATTTCAGGTTTCATCAGAGACCCTGAAGGAATTGTAAAGAATTTCCCAGTTTTTTTGTTTTATTTTTGAAATTCCTTTTTATAGTGGGTTTGAGCTGATTCTCGCTGCCATATTTATCCCAGTCTAGACACACTTGATTCCCTTACGGAGACATATCAATACATAGGTTTTAAGATTCTTACTAGTCAGATATATTCCTCTGCGGGAAATATGGGGTTTTGAGTCCCTTTCACTGAGGAAGGTGTAGGTCTTGTCTATTCCATAGTTGGTTTTTGGAACGGTACCTGTGCTTATATCAAACTCTGGTTTTATGCATCACCCCACCTCTCCTTCCCCCTTAAGCAGGCATAAGAGTGTTTTCTAAATGTGAGACACTGTTCTCTTTCCTAACTCAGTTCAAGTGTAGCCATGTTTACAGGATCTTCATAAGTGATATCTTATGATAAGTTTCTTTTTCTCTCTGACTTATTTCACTTAGAATCATCGTACCTGAATCCACCCATTTTGCTGCTACTGGTCTTATGACATTGATTTCATGGCTGAGGGATATTCCATCGTACGTAAGTACCACAATTTTTTGAACCATTTTTATATTTCCTGGGATATTTAAGGTGTACCCAAGTTGAGGTCCTTGTAAGCAGTGCAGCCCTAAATTTTGGGGTGGCTGTGTCTTTTTGATTTTCAGTTTTCCCAAGGTATATTCCCTAGACTGGAAGTGCCCTTGGCTCTGTAGCTCTGTTGTTTACTTGTTTTAGGGAACACAATGCACTCCTCCAGAGAGGCAGTTGGCAATTTACATCCCGCCCATCAGCATAACAAGGCTCCCTGTTCTCCAGGGCCTGTCTTGCCTTTCTGGTTTTTACACATTTTGTGGATGTCCCTTTTGACCGGTGGGAAGTGATACTTCTTTGTAGTGCAGATTTGCATTGCCCGCTTGCTTGCTTGGCCAAAAAGGGCGTATGCGTTTTCTCCTGAATATATTCAGGAGAAAACGCATACGTCCTTTTTGGCCAAGTGCATCATTGTCGAAGTTGTGCCCCTCTTCCTGTGCTTTAAAGGCGATTCCAACGTACCTCTGGAAATCTGTTTCCTGCTATTCTGCCTCGCTTTCAAGTCCGCCTCGTTGCCTTCCCTCAACAGATTTTTGGACGATAGTTGTCCTTTATTACTCGGCCAGTTTGT
This sequence comes from Hyperoodon ampullatus, assembly GCF_949752795.1. Classification (NCBI taxonomy): domain Eukaryota; kingdom Metazoa; phylum Chordata; class Mammalia; order Artiodactyla; family Ziphiidae; genus Hyperoodon; species Hyperoodon ampullatus. The sequence goes on along the minus strand of NW_027640981.1, from coordinate 201,414 downwards.
GAATTGCTGTGCCCCTGAGCTCCATTTTTCAACTCGTTTTTGGTGAGCTGACCGCAAGTCCAAAATTTTGGTTCAGGATCTATACTGATTCCCGGTGGGTGGCTGAGACTTTGGTTAATTCTTCTTCCTGCCGGGAAATTACAGTGATATGTGCCCGTCCAAATGCCTAACAGCTACTCTCTCATTGGTTCTCCCTCTTCCCTTTCATCCTCTTCCAAATTGGCAACCTGTGCGAACCAGGAGGTTAAAGGGGCTGTCTCTCCAAGTTGGGAGGTTGATAATAAAGCAGATGGAAAGTCAAACCGGAGCACCAGGAGAGGGACTATTCGTTGAGTTTTAGAAACCTTTCGTATTCACAGTGTGTCCGTTCTCTAGGATTCCCGTACATGTTATATCTGTAGTAATATTCCCTTCAACCTGGAGAGTTGGGACCCATGGAATGTGTGCCATGCATTATTGCTTTAAAGGGTCTGCATTTGCTCACCCAATCTCACCAATCCTCTCAGTCCCAAGTGTCCAGCCTTATGCCACATCCAGCTGTCATTGTAGATAGGGTCATTTCAGGTTTCATCAGAGACCCTGAAGGAATTGTAAAGAATTTCCCAGTTTTTTTGTTTTCTTTTTGAAATCCCTTTTTATAGTGGGTTTGAGCTGATTCTCGCTGCCATATTTATCCCAGTCTAGACACACTTGATTCCCTTACGGAGACATATCAATACATAGGTTTTAAGATTCTTACTAGTCAGATATATTCCTCTGCGGGAAATATGGGGTTTTGAGTCCCTTTCACTGAGGAAGGTGTAGGTCTTGTCTATTCCATAGTTGGTTTTTGGAACGGTACCTGTGCTTATATCAAACTCTGGTTTTATGCATCACCCCACCTCTCCTTCCCCCTTAAGCAGGCATAAGAGTGTTTTCTAAATGTGAGACACTGTTCTCTTTCCTAACTCAGTTCAAGTGTAGCCATGTTTACAGGATCTTCATAAGTGATATCTTATGATAAGTTTCTTTTTCTGTGTGACTTATTTCACTTAGAATCATCGTACCTGAATCCACCCATTTTGCTGCTACTGGTCTTATGACATTGATTTCATGGCTGAGGGATATTCCATCGTACGTAAGTACCACAATTTTTTGAACCATTTTTATATTTCCTGGGATATTTAAGGTGTACCCAAGTTGAGGTCCTTGTAAGCAGTGCAGCCCTAAATTTTGGGGTGGCTGTGTCTTTTTGATTTTCAGTTTTCCCAAGGTATATTCCCTAGACTGGAAGTGCCCTTGGCTCTGTAGCTCTGTTGTTTACTTGTTTTAGGGAACACAATGCACTCCTCCAGAGAGGCAGTTGGCAATTTACATCCCGCCCATCAGCATAACAAGGCTCCCTGTTCTCCAGGGCCTGTCTTGCCTTTCTGGTTTTTACACATTTTGTGGATGTCCCTTTTGACCGGTGGGAAGTGATACTTCTTTGTAGTGCAGATTTGCATTGCCCGCTTGCTTGCTTGGCCAAAAAGGGCGTATGCGTTTTCTCCTGAATATATTCAGGAGAAAACGCATACGCCCTTTTTGGTCAAGTGCATCATTGTCGAAGTTGTGCCCCTCTTCCTGTGCTTTAAAGGCGATTCCAACGTACCTCTGGAAATCTGTTTCCTGCTATTCTGCCTCGCTTTCAAGTCCGCCTCGTTGCCTTCCCTCAACAGATTTTTGGACGATAGTTGTCCTTTATTACTCGGCCAGTTTGTGAATTGCTGTGCCCCTGAGCTCCATTTTTCAACTCGTTTTTGGTGAGCTGACCGCAAGTCCAAAATTTTGGTTCAGGATCTATACTGATTCCCGGTGGGTGGCTGAGACTTTGGTTAATTCTTCTTCCTGCCGGGAAATTACAGTGATATGTGCCCGTCCAAATGCCTAACAGCTACTCTCTCATTGGTTCTCCCTCTTCCCTTTCATCCTCTGCCAAATTGGCAACCTGTGCGAACCAGGAGGTTAAAGGGGCTGTCTCTCCAAGTTGGGAGGTTGATAATAAAGCAGATGGAAAGTCAAACCTGAGCACCAGGAGAGGGACTATTCGTTGAGTTTTAGAAACCTTTCGTATTCACAGTGTGTCCGTTCTCTAGGATTCCCGTACATGTTATATCTGTAGTAATATTCCCTTCAACCTGGAGAGTTGGGACCCATGGAATGTGTGCCATGCATTATTGCTTTAAAGGGTCTGCATTTGCTCACCCAATCTCACCAATCCTCTCAGTCCCAAGTGTCCAGCCTTATGCCACATCCAGCTGTCATTGTAGATAGGGTCATTTCAGGTTTCATCAGAGACCCTGAAGGAATTGTAAAGAATTTCCCAGTTTTTTTGTTTTATTTTTGAAATTCCTTTTTATAGTGGGTTTGAGCTGATTCTCGCTGCCATATTTATCCCAGTCTAGACACACTTGATTCCCTTACGGAGACATATCAATACATAGGTTTTAAGATTCTTACTAGTCAGATATATTCCTCTGCGGGAAATATGGGGTTTTGAGTCCCTTTCACTGAGGAAGGTGTAGGTCTTGTCTATTCCATAGTTGGTTTTTGGAACGGTACCTGTGCTTATATCAAACTCTGGTTTTATGCATCACCCCACCTCTCCTTCCCCCTTAAGCAGGCATAAGAGTGTTTTCTAAATGTGAGACACTGTTCTCTTTCCTAACTCAGTTCAAGTGTAGCCATGTTTACAGGATCTTCATAAGTGATATCTTATGATAAGTTTCTTTTTCTCTGTGACTTATTTCACTTAGAATCATCGTACCTGAATCCACCCATTTTGCTGCTACTGGTCTTATGACATTGATTTCATGGCTGAGGGATATTCCATCGTACGTAAGTACCACAATTTTTTGAACCATTTTTATATTTCCTGGGATATTTAAGGTGTACCCAAGTTGAGGTCCTTGTAAGCAGTGCAGCCCTAAATTTTGGGGTGGCTGTGTCTTTTTGATTTTCAGTTTTCCCAAGGTATATTCCCTAGACTGGAAGTGCCCTTGGCTCTGTAGCTCTGTTGTTTACTTGTTTTAGGGAACACAATGCACTCCTCCAGAGAGGCAGTTGGCAATTTACATCCCGCCCATCAGCATAACAAGGCTCCCTGTTCTCCAGGGCCTGTCTTGCCTTTCTGGTTTTTACACATTTTGTGGATGTCCCTTTTGACCGGTGGGAAGTGATACTTCTTTGTAGTGCAGATTTGCATTGCCCGCTTGCTTGCTTGGCCAAAAAGGGCGTATGCGTTTTCTCCTGAATATATTCAGGAGAAAACGCATACGCCCTTTTTGGTCAAGTGCATCATTGTCGAAGTTGTGCCCCTCTTCCTGTGCTTTAAAGGCGATTCCAACGTACCTCTGGAAATCTGTTTCCTGCTATTCTGCCTCGCTTTCAAGTCCGCCTCGTTGCCTTCCCTCAACAGATTTTTGGACGATAGTTGTCCTTTATTACTCGGCCAGTTTGTGAATTGCTGTGCCCCTGAGCTCCATTTTTCAACTCGTTTTTGGTGAGCTGACCGCAAGTCCAAAATTTTGGTTCAGGATCTATACTGATTCCCGGTGGGTGGCTGAGACTTTGGTTAATTCTTCTTCCTGCCGGGAAATTACAGTGATATGTGCCCGTCCAAATGCCTAACAGCTACTCTCTCATTGGTTCTCCCTCTTCCCTTTCATCCTCTGCCAAATTGGCAACCTGTGCGAACCAGGAGGTTAAAGGGGCTGTCTCTCCAAGTTGGGAGGTTGATAATAAAGCAGATGGAAAGTCAAACCGGAGCACCAGGAGAGGGACTATTCCTTGAGTTTTAGAAACCTTTCGTATTCACAGTGTGTCCGTTCTCTAGGATTCCCGTACATGTTATATCTGTAGTAATATTCCCTTCAACCTGGAGAGTTGGGACCCATGGAATGTGTGCCATGCATTATTGCTTTAAAGGGTCTGCATTTGCTCACCCAATCTCACCAATCCTCTCAGTCCCAAGTGTCCAGCCTTATGCCACATCCAGCTGTCATTGTAGATAGGGTCATTTCAGGTTTCATCAGAGACCCTGAAGGAATTGTAAAGAATTTCCCAGTTTTTTTGTTTTATTTTTGAAATTCCTTTTTATAGTGGGTTTGAGCTGATTCTCGCTGCCATATTTATCCCAGTCTAGACACACTTGATTCCCTTACGGAGACATATCAATACATAGGTTTTAAGATTCTTACTAGTCAGATATATTCCTCTGCGGGAAATATGGGGTTTTGAGTCCCTTTCACTGAGGAAGGTGTAGGTCTTGTCTATTCCATAGTTGGTTTTTGGAACGGTACCTGTGCTTATATCAAACTCTGGTTTTATGCATCACCCCACCTCTCCTTCCCCCTTAAGCAGGCATAAGAGTGTTTTCTAAATGTGAGACACTGTTCTCTTTCCTAACTCAGTTCAAGTGTAGCCATGTTTACAGGATCTTCATAAGTGATATCTTATGATAAGTTTCTTTTTCTCTGTGACTTATTTCACTTAGAATCATCGTACCTGAATCCACCCATTTTGCTGCTACTGGTCTTATGACATTGATTTCATGGCTGAGGGATATTCCATCGTACGTAAGTACCACAATTTTTTGAACCATTTTTATATTTCCTGGGATATTTAAGGTGTACCCAAGTTGAGGTCCTTGTAAGCAGTGCAGCCCTAAATTTTGGGGTGGCTGTGTCTTTTTGATTTTCAGTTTTCCCAAGGAATATTCCCTAGACTGGAAGTGCCCTTGGCTCTGTAGCTCTGTTGTTTACTTGTTTTAGGGAACACAATGCACTCCTCCAGAGAGGCAGTTGGCAATTTACATCCCGCCCATCAGCATAACAAGGCTCCCTGTTCTCCAGGGCCTGTCTTGCCTTTCTGGTTTTTACACATTTTGTGGATGTCCCTTTTGACCGGTGGGAAGTGATACTTCTTTGTAGTGCAGATTTGCATTGCCCGCTTGCTTGCTTGGCCAAAAAGGGCGTATGCGTTTTCTCCTGAATATATTCAGGAGAAAACGCATACGCCCTTTTTGGCCAAGTGCATCATTGTCGAAGTTGTGCCCCTCTTCCTGTGCTTTAAAGGCGATTCCAACGTACCTCTGGAAATCTGTTTCCTGCTATTCTGCCTCGCTTTCAAGTCCGCCTCGTTGCCTTCCCTCAACAGATTTTTGGACGATAGTTGTCCTTTATTACTCGGCCAGTTTGTGAATTGCTGTGCCCCTGAGCTCCATTTTTCAACTCGTTTTTGGTGAGCTGACCTCAAGTCCAAAATTTTGGTTCAGGATCTATACTGATTCCCGGTGGGTGGCTGCGACTTTGGTTAATTCTTCTTCCTGCCGGGAAATTACAGTGATATGTGCCCGTCCAAATGCCTAACAGCTACTCTCTCATTGGTTCTCCCTCTTCCCTTTCATCCTCTGCCAAATTGGCAACCTGTGCGAACCAGGAGGTTAAAGGGGCTGTCTCTCCAAGTTGGGAGGTTGATAATAAAGCAGATGGAAAGTCAAACCTGAGCACCAGGAGAGGGACTATTCGTTGAGTTTTAGAAACCTTTCGTATTCACAGTGTGTCCGTTCTCTAGGATTCCCGTACATGTTATATCTGTAGTAATATTCCCTTCAACCTGGAGAGTTGGGACCCATGGAATGTGTGCCATGCATTATTGCTTTAAAGGGTCTGCATTTGCTCACCCAATCTCACCAATCCTCTCAGTCCCAAGTGTCCAGCCTTATGCCACATCCAGCTGTCATTGTAGATAGGGTCATTTCAGGTTTCATCAGAGACCCTGAAGGAATTGTAAAGAATTTCCCAGTTTTTTTGTTTTATTTTTGAAATTCCTTTTTATAGTGGGTTTGAGCTGATTCTCGCTGCCATATTTATCCCAGTCTAGACACACTTGATTCCCTTACGGAGACATATCAATACATAGGTTTTAAGATTCTTACTAGTCAGATATATTCCTCTGCGGGAAATATGGGGTTTTGAGTCCCTTTCACTGAGGAAGGTGTAGGTCTTGTCTATTCCATAGTTGGTTTTTGGAACGGTACCTGTGCTTATATCAAACTCTGGTTTTATGCATCACCCCACCTCTCCTTCCCCCTTAAGCAGGCATAAGAGTGTTTTCTAAATGTGAGACACTGTTCTCTTTCCTAACTCAGTTCAAGTGTAGCCATGTTTACAGGATCTTCATAAGTGATATCTTATGATAAGTTTCTTTTTCTCTGTGACTTATTTCACTTAGAATCATCGTACCTGAATCCACCCATTTTGCTGCTACTGGTCTTATGACATTGATTTCATGGCTGAGGGATATTCCATCGTACGTAAGTACCACAATTTTTTGAACCATTTTTATATTTCCTGGGATATTTAAGGTGTACCCAAGTTGAGGTCCTTGTAAGCAGTGCAGCCCTAAATTTTGGGGTGGCTGTGTCTTTTTGATTTTCAGTTTTCCCAAGGTATATTCCCTAGACTGGAAGTGCCCTTGGCTCTGTAGCTCTGTTGTTTACTTGTTTTAGGGAACACAATGCACTCCTCCAGAGAGGCAGTTGGCAATTTACATCCCGCCCATCAGCATAACAAGGCTCCCTGTTCTCCAGGGCCTGTCTTGCCTTTCTGGTTTTTACACATTTTGTGGATGTCCCTTTTGACCGGTGGGAAGTGATACTTCTTTGTAGTGCAGATTTGCATTGCCCGCTTGCTTGCTTGGCCAAAAAGGGCGTATGCGTTTTCTCCTGAATATATTCAGGAGAAAACGCATACGCCCTTTTTGGTCAAGTGCATCATTGTCGAAGTTGTGCCCCTCTTCCTGTGCTTTAAAGGCGATTCCAACGTACCTCTGGAAATCTGTTTCCTGCTATTCTGCCTCGCTTTCAAGTCCGCCTCGTTGCCTTCCCTCAACAGATTTTTGGACGATAGTTGTCCTTTATTACTCGGCCAGTTTGTGAATTGCTGTGCCCCTGAGCTCCATTTTTCAACTCGTTTTTGGTGAGCTGACCGCAAGTCCAAAATTTTGGTTCAGGATCTATACTGATTCCCGTTGGGTGGCTGAGACTTTGGTTAATTCTTCTTCCTGCCGGGAAATTACAGTGATATGTGCCCGTCCAAATGCCTAACAGCTACTCTCTCATTGGTTCTCCCTCTTCCCTTTCATCCTCTTCCAAATTGGCAACCTGTGCGAACCAGGAGGTTAAAGGGGCTGTCTCTCCAAGTTGGGAGGTTGATAATAAAGCAGATGGAAAGTCAAACCGGAGCACCAGGAGAGGGACTATTCGTTGAGTTTTAGAAACCTTTCGTATTCACAGTGTGTCCGTTCTCTAGGATTCCCGTACATGTTATATCTGTAGTAATATTCCCTTCAACCTGGAGAGTTGGGACCCATGGAATGTGTGCCATGCATTATTGCTTTAAAGGGTCTGCATTTGCTCACCCAATCTCACCAATCCTCTCAGTCCCAAGTGTCCAGCCTTATGCCACATCCAGCTGTCATTGTAGATAGGGTCATTTCAGGTTTCATCAGAGACCCTGAAGGAATTGTAAAGAATTTCCCAGTTTTTTTGTTTTATTTTTGAAATTCCTTTTTATAGTGGGTTTGAGCTGATTCTCGCTGCCATATTTATCCCAGTCTAGACACACTTGATTCCCTTACGGAGACATATCAATACATAGGTTTTAAGATTCTTACTAGTCAGATATATTCCTCTGCGGGAAATATGGGGTTTTGAGTCCCTTTCACTGAGGAAGGTGTAGGTCTTGTCTATTCCATAGTTGGTTTTTGGAACGGTACCTGTGCTTATATCAAACTCTGGTTTTATGCATCACCCCACCTCTCCTTCCCCCTTAAGCAGGCATAAGAGTGTTTTCTAAATGTGAGACACTGTTCTCTTTCCTAACTCAGTTCAAGTGTAGCCATGTTTACAGGATCTTCATAAGTGATATCTTATGATAAGTTTCTTTTTCTCTGTGACTTATTTCACTTAGAATCATCGTACCTGAATCCACCCATTTTGCTGCTACTGGTCTTATGACATTGATTTCATGGCTGAGGGATATTCCATCGTACGTAAGTACCACAATTTTTTGAACCATTTTTATATTTCCTGGGATATTTAAGGTGTACCCAAGTTGAGGTCCTTGTAAGCAGTGCAGCCCTAAATTTTGGGGTGGCTGTGTCTTTTTGATTTTCAGTTTTCCCAAGGTATATTCCCTAGACTGGAAGTGCCCTTGGCTCTGTAGCTCTGTTGTTTACTTGTTTTAGGGAACACAATGCACTCCTCCAGAGAGGCAGTTGGCAATTTACATCCCGCCCATCAGCATAACAAGGCTCCCTGTTCTCCAGGGCCTGTCTTGCCTTTCTGGTTTTTACACATTTTGTGGATGTCCCTTTTGACCGGTGGGAAGTGATACTTCTTTGTAGTGCAGATTTGCATTGCCCGCTTGCTTGCTTGGCCAAAAAGGGCGTATGCGTTTTCTCCTGAATATATTCAGGAGAAAACGCATACGCCCTTTTTGGTCAAGTGCATCATTGTCGAAGTTGTGCCCCTCTTCCTGTGCTTTAAAGGCGATTCCAACGTACCTCTGGAAATCTGTTTCCTGCTATTCTGCCTCGCTTTCAAGTCCGCCTCGTTGCCTTCCCTCAACAGATTTTTGGACGATAGTTGTCCTTTATTACTCGGCCAGTTTGTGAATTGCTGTGCCCCTGAGCTCCATTTTTCAACTCGTTTTTGGTGAGCTGACCGCAAGTCCAAAATTTTGGTTCAGGATCTATACTGATTCCCGGTGGGTGGCTGAGACTTTGGTTAATTCTTCTTCCTGCCGGGAAATTACAGTGATATGTGCCCGTCCAAATGCCTAACAGCTACTCTCTCATTGGTTCTCCCTCTTCCCTTTCATCCTCTGCCAAATTGGCAACCTGTGCGAACCAGGAGGTTAAAGGGGCTGTCTCTCCAAGTTGGGAGGTTGATAATAAAGCAGATGGAAAGTCAAACCGGAGCACCAGGAGAGGGACTATTCCTTGAGTTTTAGAAACCTTTCGTATTCACAGTGTGTCCGTTCTCTAGGATTCCCGTACATGTTATATCTGTAGTAATATTCCCTTCAACCTGGAGAGTTGGGACCCATGGAATGTGTGCCATGCATTATTGCTTTAAAGGGTCTGCATTTGCTCACCCAATCTCACCAATCCTCTCAGTCCCAAGTGTCCAGCCTTATGCCACATCCAGCTGTCATTGTAGATAGGGTCATTTCAGGTTTCATCAGAGACCCTGAAGGAATTGTAAAGAATTTCCCAGTTTTTTTGTTTTATTTTTGAAATTCCTTTTTATAGTGGGTTTGAGCTGATTCTCGCTGCCATATTTATCCCAGTCTAGACACACTTGATTCCCTTACGGAGACATATCAATACATAGGTTTTAAGATTCTTACTAGTCAGATATATTCCTCTGCGGGAAATATGGGGTTTTGAGTCCCTTTCACTGAGGAAGGTGTAGGTCTTGTCTATTCCATAGTTGGTTTTTGGAACGGTACCTGTGCTTATATCAAACTCTGGTTTTATGCATCACCCCACCTCTCCTTCCCCCTTAAGCAGGCATAAGAGTGTTTTCTAAATGTGAGACACTGTTCTCTTTCCTAACTCAGTTCAAGTGTAGCCATGTTTACAGGATCTTCATAAGTGATATCTTATGATAAGTTTCTTTTTCTCTGTGACTTATTTCACTTAGAATCATCGTACCTGAATCCACCCATTTTGCTGCTACTGGTCTTATGACATTGATTTCATGGCTGAGGGATATTCCATCGTACGTAAGTACCACAATTTTTTGAACCATTTTTATATTTCCTGGGATATTTAAGGTGTACCCAAGTTGAGGTCCTTGTAAGCAGTGCAGCCCTAAATTTTGGGGTGGCTGTGTCTTTTTGATTTTCAGTTTTCCCAAGGAATATTCCCTAGACTGGAAGTGCCCTTGGCTCTGTAGCTCTGTTGTTTACTTGTTTTAGGGAACACAATGCACTCCTCCAGAGAGGCAGTTGGCAATTTACATCCCGCCCATCAGCATAACAAGGCTCCCTGTTCTCCAGGGCCTGTCTTGCCTTTCTGGTTTTTACACATTTTGTGGATGTCCCTTTTGACCGGTGGGAAGTGATACTTCTTTGTAGTGCAGATTTGCATTGCCCGCTTGCTTGCTTGGCCAAAAAGGGCGTATGCGTTTTCTCCTGAATATATTCAGGAGAAAACGCATACGCCCTTTTTGGCCAAGTGCATCATTGTCGAAGTTGTGCCCCTCTTCCTGTGCTTTAAAGGCGATTCCAACGTACCTCTGGAAATCTGTTTCCTGCTATTCTGCCTCGCTTTCAAGTCCGCCTCGTTGCCTTCCCTCAACAGATTTTTGGACGATAGTTGTCCTTTATTACTCGGCCAGTTTGTGAATTGCTGTGCCCCTGAGCTCCATTTTTCAACTCGTTTTTGGTGAGCTGACCTCAAGTCCAAAATTTTGGTTCAGGATCTATACTGATTCCCGGTGGGTGGCTGCGACTTTGGTTAATTCTTCTTCCTGCCGGGAAATTACAGTGATATGTGCCCGTCCAAATGCCTAACAGCTACTCTCTCATTGGTTCTCCCTCTTCCCTTTCATCCTCTGCCAAATTGGCAACCTGTGCGAACCAGGAGGTTAAAGGGGCTGTCTCTCCAAGTTGGGAGGTTGATAATAAAGCAGATGGAAAGTCAAACCTGAGCACCAGGAGAGGGACTATTCGTTGAGTTTTAGAAACCTTTCGTATTCACAGTGTGTCCGTTCTCTAGGATTCCCGTACATGTTATATCTGTAGTAATATTCCCTTCAACCTGGAGAGTTGGGACCCATGGAATGTGTGCCATGCATTATTGCTTTAAAGGGTCTGCATTTGCTCACCCAATCTCACCAATCCTCTCAGTCCCAAGTGTCCAGCCTTATGCCACATCCAGCTGTCATTGTAGATAGGGTCATTTCAGGTTTCATCAGAGACCCTGAAGGAATTGTAAAGAATTTCCCAGTTTTTTTGTTTTATTTTTGAAATTCCTTTTTATAGTGGGTTTGAGCTGATTCTCGCTGCCATATTTATCCCAGTCTAGACACACTTGATTCCCTTACGGAGACATATCAATACATAGGTTTTAAGATTCTTACTAGTCAGATATATTCCTCTGCGGGAAATATGGGGTTTTGAGTCCCTTTCACTGAGGAAGGTGTAGGTCTTGTCTATTCCATAGTTGGTTTTTGGAACGGTACCTGTGCTTATATCAAACTCTGGTTTTATGCATCACCCCACCTCTCCTTCCCCCTTAAGCAGGCATAAGAGTGTTTTCTAAATGTGAGACACTGTTCTCTTTCCTAACTCAGTTCAAGTGTAGCCATGTTTACAGGATCTTCATAAGTGATATCTTATGATAAGTTTCTTTTTCTCTGTGACTTATTTCACTTAGAATCATCGTACCTGAATCCACCCATTTTGCTGCTACTGGTCTTATGACATTGATTTCATGGCTGAGGGATATTCCATCGTACGTAAGTACCACAATTTTTTGAACCATTTTTATATTTCCTGGGATATTTAAGGTGTACCCAAGTTGAGGTCCTTGTAAGCAGTGCAGCCCTAAATTTTGGGGTGGCTGTGTCTTTTTGATTTTCAGTTTTCCCAAGGTATATTCCCTAGACTGGAAGTGCCCTTGGCTCTGTAGCTCTGTTGTTTACTTGTTTTAGGGAACACAATGCACTCCTCCAGAGAGGCAGTTGGCAATTTACATCCCGCCCATCAGCATAACAAGGCTCCCTGTTCTCCAGGGCCTGTCTTGCCTTTCTGGTTTTTACACATTTTGTGGATGTCCCTTTTGACCGGTGGGAAGTGATACTTCTTTGTAGTGCAGATTTGCATTGCCCGCTTGCTTGCTTGGCCAAAAAGGGCGTATGCGTTTTCTCCTGAATATATTCAGGAGAAAACGCATACGCCCTTTTTGGTCAAGTGCATCATTGTCGAAGTTGTGCCCCTCTTCCTGTGCTTTAAAGGCGATTCCAACGTACCTCTGGAAATCTGTTTCCTGCTATTCTGCCTCGCTTTCAAGTCCGCCTCGTTGCCTTCCCTCAACAGATTTTTGGACGATAGTTGTCCTTTATTACTCGGCCAGTTTGTGAATTGCTGTGCCCCTGAGCTCCATTTTTCAACTCGTTTTTGGTGAGCTGACCGCAAGTCCAAAATTTTGGTTCAGGATCTATACTGATTCCCGGTGGGTGGCTGAGACTTTGGTTAATTCTTCTTCCTGCCGGGAAATTACAGTGATATGTGCCCGTCCAAATGCCTAACAGCTACTCTCTCATTGGTTCTCCCTCTTCCCTTTCATCCTCTGCCAAATTGGCAACCTGTGCGAACCAGGAGGTTAAAGGGGCTGTCTCTCCAAGTTGGGAGGTTGATAATAAAGCAGATGGAAAGTCAAACCGGAGCACCAGGAGAGGGACTATTCGTTGAGTTTTAGAAACCTTTCGTATTCACAGTGTGTCCGTTCTCTAGGATTCCCGTACATGTTATATCTGTAGTAATATTCCCTTCAACCTGGAGAGTTGGGACCCATGGAATGTGTGCCATGCATTATTGCTTTAAAGGGTCTGCATTTGCTCACCCAATCTCACCAATCCTCTCAGTCCCAAGTGTCCAGCCTTATGCCACATCCAGCTGTCATTGTAGATAGGGTCATTTCAGGTTTCATCAGAGACCCTGAAGGAATTGTAAAGAATTTCCCAGTTTTTTTGTTTTATTTTTGAAATTCCTTTTTATAGTGGGTTTGAGCTGATTCTCGCTGCCATATTTATCCCAGTCTAGACACACTTGATTCCCTTACGGAGACATATCAATACATAGGTTTTAAGATTCTTACTAGTCAGATATATTCCTCTGCGGGAAATATGGGGTTTTGAGTCCCTTTCACTGAGGAAGGTGTAGGTCTTGTCTATTCCATAGTTGGTTTTTGGAACGGTACCTGTGCTTATATCAAGCTCTGGTTTTATGCATCACCCCACCTCTCCTTCCCCCTTAAGCAGGCATAAGAGTGTTTTCTAAATGTGAGACACTGTTCTCTTTCCTAACTCAGTTCAAGTGTAGCCATGTTTACAGGATCTTCATAAGTGATATCTTATGATAAGTTTCTTTTTCTCTGTGACTTATTTCACTTAGAATCATCGTACCTGAATCCACCCATTTTGCTGCTACTGGTCTTATGACATTGATTTCATGGCTGAGGGATATTCCATCGTACGTAAGTACCACAATTTTTTGAACCATTTTTATATTTCCTGGGATATTTAAGGTGTACCCAAGTTGAGGTCCTTGTAAGCAGTGCAGCCCTAAATTTTGGGGTGGCTGTGTCTTTTTGATTTTCAGTTTTCCCAAGGTATATTCCCTAGACTGGAAGTGCCCTTGGCTCTGTAGCTCTGTTGTTTACTTGTTTTAGGGAACACAATGCACTCCTCCAGAGAGGCAGTTGGCAATTTACATCCCGCCCATCAGCATAACAAGGCTCCCTGTTCTCCAGGGCCTGTCTTGCCTTTCTTGTTTTTACACATTTTGTGGATGTCCCTTTTGACCGGTGGGAAGTGATACTTCTTTGTAGTGCAGATTTGCATTGCCCGCTTGCTTGCTTGGCCAAAAAGGGCGTATGCGTTTTCTCCTGAATATATTCAGGAGAAAACGCATACGCCCTTTTTGGCCAAGTGCATCATTGTCGAAGTTGTGCCCCTCTTCCTGTGCTTTAAAGGCGATTCCAACGTACCTCTGGAAATCTGTTTCCTGCTATTCTGCCTCGCTTTCAAGTCCGCCTCGTTGCCTTCCCTCAACAGATTTTTGGACGATAGTTGTCCTTTATTACTCGGCCAGTTTGTGAATTGCTGTGCCCCTGAGCTCAATTTTTCAACTCGTTTTTGGTGAGCTGACCTCAAGTCCAAAATTTTGGTTCAGGATCTATACTGATTCCCGGTGGGTGGGTGAGACTTTGGTTAATTCTTCTTCCTGCCGGGAAATTACAGTGATATGTGCCCGTCCAAATGCCTAACAGCTACTCTCTCATTGGTTCTCCCTCCTCCCTTTCATCCTCTGCCAAATTGGCAACCTGTGCGAACCAGGAGGTTAAAGGGGCTGTCTCTCCAAGTTGGGAGGTTGATAATAAAGCAGATGGAAAGTCAAACCGGAGCACCAGGAGAGGGACTATTCGTTGAGTTTTAGAAACCTTTCGTATTCACAGTGTGTCCGTTCTCTAGGATTCCCGTACATGTTATATCTGTAGTAATATTCCCTTCAACCTGGAGAGTTGGGACCCATGGAATGTGTGCCATGCATTATTGCTTTAAAGGGTCTGCATTTGCTCACCCAATCTCACCAATCCTCTCAGTCCCAAGTGTCCAGCCTTATGCCACATCCAGCTGTCATTGTAGATAGGGTCATTTCAGGTTTCATCAGAGACCCTGAAGGAATTGTAAAGAATTTCCCAGTTTTTTTGTTTTATTTTTGAAATTCCTTTTTATAGTGGGTTTGAGCTGATTCTCGCTGCCATATTTATCCCAGTCTAGACACACTTGATTCCCTTACGGAGACATATCAATACATAGGTTTTAAGATTCTTACTAGTCAGATATATTCCTCTGCGGGAAATATGGGGTTTTGAGTCCCTTTCACTGAGGAAGGTGTAGGTCTTGTCTATTCCATAGTTGGTTTTTGGAACGGTACCTGTGCTTATATCAAACTCTGGTTTTATGCATCACCCCACCTCTCCTTCCCCCTTAAGCAGGCATAAGAGTGTTTTGTAAATGTGAGACACTGTTCTCTTTCCTAACTCAGTTCAAGTGTAGCCATGTTTACAGGATCTTCATAAGTGATATCTTATGATAAGTTTCTTTTTCTGTGTGACTTATTTCACTTAGAATCATCGTACCTGAATCCACTCATTTTGCTGCTACTGGTCTTATGACATTGATTTCATGGCTGAGGGATATTCCATCGTACGTAAGTACCACAATTTTTTGAACCATTTTTATATTTCCTGGGATATTTAAGGTGTACCCAAGTTGAGGTCCTTGTAAGCAGTGCAGCCCTAAATTTTGGGGTGGCTGTGTCTTTTTGATTTTCAGTTTTCCCAAGGTATATTCCCTAGACTGGAAGTGCCCTTGGCTCTGTAGCTCTGTTGTTTACTTGTTTTAGGGAACACAATGCACTCCTCCAGAGAGGCAGTTGGCAATTTACATCCCGCCCATCAGCATAACAAGGCTCCCTGTTCTCCAGGGCCTGTCTTGCCTTTCTGGTTTTTACACATTTTGTGGATGTCCCTTTTGACCGGTGGGAAGTGATACTTCTTTGTAGTGCAGATTTGCATTGCCCGCTTGCTTGCTTGGCCAAAAAGGGCGTATGCGTTTTCTCCTGAATATATTCAGGAGAAAACGCATACGTCCTTTTTGGCCAAGTGCATCATTGTCGAAGTTGTGCCCCTCTTCCTGTGCTTTAAAGGCGATTCCAACGTACCTCTGGAAATCTGTTTCCTGCTATTCTGCCTCGCTTTCAAGTCCGCCTCGTTGCCTTCCCTCAACAGATTTTTGGACGATAGTTGTCCTTTATTACTCGGCCAGTTTGTGAATTGCTGTGCCCCTGAGCTCCATTTTTCAACTCGTTTTTGGTGAGCTGACCGCAAGTCCAAAATTTTGGTTCAGGATCTATACTGATTCCCGTTGGGTGGCTGAGACTTTGGTTAATTCTTCTTCCTGCCGGGAAATTACAGTGATATGTGCCCGTCCAAATGCCTAACAGCTACTCTCTCATTGGTTCTCCCTCTTCCCTTTCATCCTCTTCCAAATTGGCAACCTGTGCGAACCAGGAGGTTAAAGGGGCTGTCTCTCCAAGTTGGGAGGTTGATAATAAAGCAGATGGAAAGTCAAACCGGAGCACCAGGAGAGGGACTATTCGTTGAGTTTTAGAAACCTTTCGTATTCACAGTGTGTCCGTTCTCTAGGATTCCCGTACATGTTATATCTGTAGTAATATTCCCTTCAACCTGGAGAGTTGGGACCCATGGAATGTGTGCCATGCATTATTGCTTTAAAGGGTCTGCATTTGCTCACCCAATCTCACCAATCCTCTCAGTCCCAAGTGTCCAGCCTTATGCCACATCCAGCTGTCATTGTAGATAGGGTCATTTCAGGTTTCATCAGAGACCCTGAAGGAATTGTAAAGAATTTCCCAGTTTTTTTGTTTTATTTTTGAAATTCCTTTTTATAGTGGGTTTGAGCTGATTCTCGCTGCCATATTTATCCCAGTCTAGACACACTTGATTCCCTTACGGAGACATATCAATACATAGGTTTTAAGATTCTTACTAGTCAGATATATTCCTCTGCGGGAAATATGGGGTTTTGAGTCCCTTTCACTGAGGAAGGTGTAGGTCTTGTCTATTCCATAGTTGGTTTTTGGAACGGTACCTGTGCTTATATCAAACTCTGGTTTTATGCATCACCCCACCTCTCCTTCCCCCTTAAGCAGGCATAAGAGTGTTTTCTAAATGTGAGACACTGTTCTCTTTCCTAACTCAGTTCAAGTGTAGCCATGTTTACAGGATCTTCATAAGTGATATCTTATGATAAGTTTCTTTTTCTGTGTGACTTATTTCACTTAGAATCATCGTACCTGAATCCACCCATTTTGCTGCTACTGGTCTTATGACATTGATTTCATGGCTGAGGGATATTCCATCGTACGTAAGTACCACAATTTTTTGAACCATTTTTATATTTCCTGGGATATTTAAGGTGTACCCAAGTTGAGGTCCTTGTAAGCAGTGCAGCCCTAAATTTTGGGGTGGCTGTGTCTTTTTGATTTTCAGTTTTCCCAAGGTATATTCCCTAGACTGGAAGTGCCCTTGGCTCTGTAGCTCTGTTGTTTACTTGTTTTAGGGAACACAATGCACTCCTCCAGAGAGGCAGTTGGCAATTTACATCCCGCCCATCAGCATAACAAGGCTCCCTGTTCTCCAGGGCCTGTCTTGCCTTTCTGGTTTTTACACATTTTGTGGATGTCCCTTTTGACCGGTGGGAAGTGATACTTGTTTGTAGTGCAGATTTGCATTGCCCGCTTGCTTGCTTGGCCAAAAAGGGCGTATGCGTTTTCTCCTGAATATATTCAGGAGAAAACGCATACGCCCTTTTTGGCCAAGTGCATCATTGTCGAAGTTGTGCCCCTCTTCCTGTGCTTTAAAGGCGATTCCAACGTACCTCTGGAAATCTGTTTCCTGCTATTCTGCCTCGCTTTCAAGTCCGCCTCGTTGCCTTCCCTCAACAGATTTTTGGACGATAGTTGTCCTTTATTACTCGGCCAGTTTGTGAATTGCTGTGCCCCTGAGCTCCATTTTTCAACTCGTTTTTGGTGAGCTGACCTCAAGTCCAAAATTTTGGTTCAGGATCTATACTGATTCCCGGTGGGTGGCTGAGACTTTGGTTAATTCTTCTTCCTGCCGGGAAATTACAGTGATATGTGCCCGTCCAAATGCCTAACAGCTACTCTCTCATTGGTTCTCCCTCTTCCCTTTCATCCTCTTCCAAATTGGCAACCTGTGCGAACCAGGAGGTTAAAGGGGCTGTCTCTCCAAGTTGGGAGGTTGATAATAAAGCAGATGGAAAGTCAAACCGGAGCACCAGGAGAGGGACTATTCGTTGAGTTTTAGAAAGCTTTCGTATTCACAGTGTGTCCGTTCTCTAGGATTCCCGTACATGTTATATCTGTAGTAATATTCCCTTCAACCTGGAGAGTTGGGACCCATGGAATGTGTGCCATGCATTATTGCTTTAAAGGGTCTGCATTTGCTCACCCAATCTCACCAATCCTCTCAGTCCCAAGTGTCCAGCCTTATGCCACATACAGCTGTCATTGTAGATAGGGTCATTTCAGGTTTCATGAGAGACCCTGAAGGAATTGTAAAGAATTTCCCAGTTTTTTTGTTTTATTTTTGAAATTCCTTTTTATAGTGGGTTTGAGCTGATTCTCGCTGCCATATTTATCCCAGTCTAGACACACTTGATTCCCTTACGGAGACATATCAATACATAGGTTTTAAGATTCTTACTAGTCAGATATATTCCTCTGCGGGAAATATGGGGTTTTGAGTCCCTTTCACTGAGGAAGGTGTAGGTCTTGTCTATTCCATAGTTGGTTTTTGGAACGGTACCTGTGCTTATATCAAACTCTGGTTTTATGCATCACCCCACCTCTCCTTCCCCCTTAAGCAGGCATAAGAGTGTTTTCTAAATGTGAGACACTGTTCTCTTTCCTAACTCAGTTCAAGTGTAGCCATGTTTACAGGATCTTCATAAGTGATATCTTATGATAAGTTTCTTTTTCTGTGTGACTTATTTCACTTAGAATCATCGTACCTGAATCCACCCATTTTGCTGCTACTGGTCTTATGACATTGATTTCATGGCTGAGGGATATTCCATCGTACGTAAGTACCACAATTTTTTGAACCATTTTTATATTTCCTGGGATATTTAAGGTGTACCCAAGTTGAGGTCCTTGTAAGCAGTGCAGCCCTAAATTTTGGGGTGGCTCTGTCTTATTGATTTTCAGTTTTTCCCAGGTATATTCCCTAGACTGGAAGTGCCCTTGGCTCTGTAGCTCTGTTGTTTACTTGTTTTAGGGAACACAATGCACTCCTCCAGAGAGGCAGTTGGCAATTTACATCCCGTCCATTAGCATAACAAGGCTCCCTGTTCTCCAGGACCAGTCTTGCCTTTCTGGTTTTTACACATTTTGTGGATGTCCCTTTTGACCGGTGGGAAGTGATACTTCTTTGTAGTGGAGATTTGCATTGCCCGCTTGCTTGCTTGGCCAAAATGGGCGTATGCGTTTTCTCCTGAATATATTCAGGAGAAAACGCATACGCCCTTTTTGGCCAAGTGCATCATTGTCGAAGTTGTGCCCCTCTTCCTGTGCTTTAAAGGCGATTCCAACGTACCTCTTGAAATCTGTTTCCTGCTATTCTGCCTCGCTTTCAAGTCTGCCTCGTTGCCTTCCCTCAACAGATTTTTGGACGATAGTTGTCCTTTATTACTCGGCCAGTTTGTGAATTGCTGTGCCCCTGAGCTCCATTTTTCAACGCGTTTTTGGTGAGCTGACCGCAAGTTCAAAATTTTGGTTCAGGATCTATACTGATTCCCCGTGGGTGGCTGAGACTTTGGTTAATTCTTCTTCCTGCCGGGAAATTACAGTGATATGTGCCCGTCCAAATGCCTAACAGCTACTCTCTCATTGGTTCTCCCTCTTCCCTTTCATCCTCTGCCATATTGGCAACCTGTGCGAACCAGCAGGTTAAAGGTGCTGTCTCTCCAAGTTGGGAGGTTGATAATAAAGCAGATGGAAAGTCAAACCGGAGCACCAGGAGAGGGACTATTCGTTGAGTTTTAGAAACCTTTCGTATTCACAGTGTGTCCGTTCTCTACGATTCCCGTACATGTTATATCTGTAGTAATATTCCCTTCAACCTGGAGAGTTGGGACCCATGGAATGTGTGCCATGCATTATTGCTTTAAAGGGTCTGCATTTGCTCACCCAATCTCACCAATCCTCTCAGTCCCAAGTGTCCAGCCTTATGCCACATACAGCTGTCATTGTAGATAGGGTCATTTCAGGTTTCATCAGAGACCCTGAAGGAATTGTAAAGAATTTCCCAGTTTTTTTGTTTTATATTTGAAATTCCTTTTTATAGTGGGTTTGAGCTGATTCTCGCTGCCATATTTATCCCAGTCTAGACACACTTGATTCCCTTACGGAGACATATCAATACATGGGTTTTAAGATTCTTACTAGTCAGATATATTCCTCTGCGGGAAATATGGGGTTTTGAGTCCCTTTCACTGAGGAAGGTGTAGGTGTTGTCTATTCCATAGTTGGTTTTTGGAACGGTACCTGTGCTTATATCAAACTCTGGTTTTATGCACCACCCCACCTCTCCTTCCCCCTTAAGCAGGCATAAGAGTGTTTTCTAAATGTGAGACACTCTTCTCTTTCCTAACTCAGTTCAAGTGTAGCCATGTTTACAGGATCTTCATAAGTGATATCTTATGATAAGTTTCTTTTTCTGTGTGACTTATTTCACTTAAAATCATCGTACCTGAATCCACCCATTTTGCTGCTACTGGTCTTATGACATTGATTTCATGGCTGAGGGATATTCCATCGTACGTAAGTACCACAATTTTTTGAACCATTTTTATATTTCCTGGGATATTTAAGGTGTACCCAAGTTGAGGTCCTTGTAAGCAGTGCAGCCCTAAATTTTGGGGTGGCTGTGTCTTTTTGATTTTCAGTTTTCCCAAGGTATATTCCCTAGACTGGAAGTGCCCTTGGCTCTGTAGCTCTGTTGTTTACTTGTTTTAGGGAACAAAATGCACTCCTCCAGAGAGGCAGTTGGCAATTTACATCCCGTCCATCAGCATAACAAGGCTCCCTGTTCTCCAGGACCAGTCTTGCCTTTCTGGTTTTTACACATTTTGTGGATGTCCCTTTTGACCGGTGGGAAGTGATACTTCTTTGTAGTGGAGATTTGCATTGCCCGCTTGCTTGCTTGGCCAAAAAGGGCGTATGCGTTTTCTCCTGAATATATTCAGGAGAAAACGCATACGCCCTTTTTGGCCAAGTGCATCATTGTCGAAGTTGTGCCCCTCTTCCTGTGCTTTAAAGGCGATTCCAACGTACCTCTTGAAATCTGTTTCCTGCTATTCTGCCTCGCTTTCAAGTCCGCCTCGTTGCCTTCCCTCAACAGATTTTTGGACGATAGTTGTCCTTTATTACTTGGCCAGTTTGTGAATTGCTGTGCCCCTGAGCTCCATTTTTCAACTCGTTTTTGGTGAGCTGACCGCAAGTTCAAAATTTTGGTTCAGGATCTATACTGATTCCCGGTGGGTGGCTGAGACTTTGGTTAATTCTTCTTCCTGCCGGGAAATTACAGTGATATGTGCCCGTCCAAATGCCTAACAGCTACTCTCTCATTGGTTCTCCCTCTTCCCTTTCATCCTCTGACATATTGGCAACCTGTGCGAACCAGGAGGTTAAAGGGGCTGTCTCTCCAAGTTGGGAGGTTGATAATAAAGCAGATGGAAAGTCAAACCGGAGCACCAGGAGAGGGACTATTCGTTGAGTTTTAGAAAGCTTTCGTATTCACAGTGTGTCCGTTCTCTAGGATTCCCGTACATGTTATATCTGTAGTAATATTCCCTTCAACCTGAAGAGTTGGGACCCATGGAATGTGTGCCATGCATTATTGCTTTAAAGGGTCTGCATTTGCTCACCCAATCTCACCAATCCTCTCAGTCCCAAGTGTCCAGCCTTATGCCACATACAGCTGTCATTGTAGATAGGGTCATTTCAGGTTTCATCAGAGACCCTGAAGGAATTGTAAAGAATTTCCCAGTTTTTTTGTTTTATTTTGGAATTTCCTTTTTATAGTGGGTTTGAGCTGATTCTCGCTGCCATATTTATCCCAGTCTAGACACACTTGATTCCCTTATGGAGACATATCAATACATAGGTTTTAAGATTCTTACTAGTCAGATATATTCCTCTGCGGGAAATATGGGGTTTTGAGTCCCTTTCACTGAGGAAGGTGTAGGTCTTGTCTATTCCATAGTTGGTTTTTGGAACGGTACCTGTGCTTATATCAAACTCTGGTTTTATGCACCACCCCACCTCTCCTTCCCCCTTAAGCAGGCATAAGAGTGTTTGCTAAATGTGAGACACTGTTCTCTTTCCTAACTCAGTTCAAGTGTAGCCATGTTTACAGGATCTTCATAAGTGATATCTTATGATAAGTTTCTTTTTCTGTGTGACTTATTTCACTTAGAATCATCGTACCTGAATCCACCCATTTTGCTGCTACTGGTCTTATGACATTGATTTCATGGCTGAGGGATATTCCATCGTACGTAAGTACCACAATTTTTTGAACCATTTTTATATTTCCTGGGATATTTAAGGTGTACCCAAGTTGAGGTCCTTGTAAGCAGTGCAGCCCTAAATTTTGGGGTGGCTGTGTCTTTTTGATTTTCAGTTTTCCCAAGGTATATTCCCTAGACTGGAAGTGCCCTTGGCTCTGTAGCTCTGTTGTTTACTTGTTTTAGGGAACACAATGCACTCCTCCAGAGAGGCATTTGGCAATTTACATCCCGCCCATCAGCATAACAAGGCTCCCTGTTCTCCAGGGCCTGTCTTGCCTTTCTGGTTTTTACACATTTTGTGGATGTCCCTTTTCACCGGTGGGAAGTGATACTTCTTTGTAGTGCAGATTTGCATTGCCCGATTGCTTGCTTGGCCAAAAAGGGCGTATGCGTTTTCTCCTGAATATATTCAGGAGAAAACGCATACGCCCTTTTTGGCCACGTGCATCATTGTCGAAGTTGTGCCCCTCATCCGGTGCTTTAAAGGCGATTCCAACGTACCTCTTGAAATCTGTTTCCTGCTATTCTGCCTCGCTTTCAAGTCCGCCTCGTTGCCTTCCCTCAACAGATTTTTGGACGATAGTTGTCCTTTATTACTCGGCCAGTTTGTGAATTGCTGTGCCCCTGAGCTCCATTTTTCAACTCGTTTTTGGTGAGCTGACCGCAAGTCCAAAATTTTGGTTCAGGACTTCTGCTGGTTCCCGGTGGGGGGCTGAGACTTTGGTTAATTCTTCTTCCTGCCGGGAAATTACAGTGATATGTGCCCGTCCAAATGCCTAACAGCTACTCTCTCATTGGTTCTCCCTATTCCCTTTCATCCTCTGCCAAATTGGCAACCTGTGCGAACCAGGAGGTTAAAGGGGCTGTCTCTCCAAGTTGGGAGGTTGATAGTAAAGCAGGTGGAAAGTCAAACCGGAGCACCAGGAGAGGGACTATTCTTTGAGTTTTAGAAGCCTTTCGTATTCACAGTGTGTCCGTTCTCTAGGTTTCCCGTACATGTTATATCTGTAGTAATATTCCCTTCAACCTGGAGAGTTGGGACCCATGGAATGTGTGCCATGCACTATTGCTTTAAATGGTCTGCATTTGTTCACCCAATCTCACCAATCCTCTCAGTCCAAAGTGTCCAATCTTATGCCACATCCAGCTGTCGTTGTAGATAGGGTCATTCCAGGGTTCATCAGAGACCCTGAAGGAATTGTAAAGAATTTCCCAGTTTTTTGTTTTGTTTTTGAAATTCCTTTTTATAGTGGGTTTGAGCTGATTCTCGCTGCCATGTTTATGCCAGTCTAGACACACTTGGTTCCCTTACGGAGACATATCAATACATAGGGTTTAAGATTCTTACTAGTCAGATATATTCCTCTGCGGGAAATATGGGGTTTTGAGTCCCTTTCACTGAGGAAGGTGTAGGTCTTGCCTATTCCATAGTTGGTTTTCGGAATGGTACCTCTGCTAATGTCAAAGTCTGGTTTTATGCATCACCCCACCTCTCCTTCCCCCTTAAGCAGGCATAAGAGTGTTTTCTAAATGTGAGACACTGTTCTCTTTCCTAACTCAGTTCAAGTGTAGCCATGTTTACAGGATCTTCTTAAGTGATATCTTATGATAAGTTTCTTTTTCTCTGTGACTTATTTCACTTAGAATCATCGTACCTGAATCCACCCATTTTGCTGCTACTGGTCTTATGACATTGATTTCATGGCTGAGGGATATTCCATCGTACGTAAGTACCACAATTTTTTGAACCATTTTTATATTTCCTGGGATATTTAAGGTGTACCCAAGTTGAGGTCCTTGTAAGCAGTGCAGCCCTAAATTTTGGGGTGGCTGTGTCTTTTTGATTTTCAGTTTTCCCAAGGTATATTCCCTAGACTGGAAGTGCCCTTGGATCTGTAGCTCTGTTGTTTACTTGTTTTAGGGAACACAATGCACTCCTCCAGAGAGGCATTTGGCAATTTACATCCCGCCCATCAGCATAACAAGGCTCCCTGTTCTCCAGGGCCTGTCTTGCCTTTCTGGTTTTTACACATTTTGTGGATGTCCCTTTTGACCGGTGGGAAGTGATACTTCTTTGTAGTGCAGATTTGCATTGCCCGATTGCTTGCTTGGCCAAAAAGGGCGTATGCGTTTTCTCCTGAATATATTCACGAGAAAACGCATACGCCCTTTTTGGCCACGTGCATCATTGTCGAAGTTGTGCCCCTCATCCGGTGCTTTAAAGGCGATTCCAACGTACCTCTTGAAATCTGTTTCCTGCTATTCTGCCTCGCTTTCAAGTCCGCCTCGTTGCCTTCCCTCAACAGATTTTTGGACGATAGTTGTCCTTTATTACTCGGCCAGTTTGTGAATTGCTGTGCCCCTGAGCTCCATTTTTCAACTCGTTTTTGGTGAGCTGACCGCAAGTCCAAAATTTTGGTTCAGGACTTCTGCTGGTTCCCGGTGGGGGGCTGAGACTTTGGTTAATTCTTCTTCCTGCCGGGAAATTACAGTGATATGTGCCCGTCCAAATGCCTAACAGCTACTCTCTCATTGGTTCTCCCTATTCCCTTTCATCCTCTGCCAAATTGTCAACCTGTGCGAACCAGGAGGTTAAAGGGGCTGTCTCTCCAAGTTGGGAGGTTGATAGTAAAGCAGGTGGAAAGTCAAACCGGAGCACCAGGAGAGGGACTATTCGTTGAGTTTTAGAAGCCTTTCGTATTCACAGTGTGTCCGTTCTCTAGGTTTCCCGTACATGTTATATCTGTAGTAATATTCCCTTCAACCTGGAGAGTTGGGACCCATGGAATGTGTGCCATGCACTATTGCTTTAAATGGTCTGCATTTGTTCACCCAATCTCACCAATCCTCTCAGTCCAAAGTGTCCAATCTTATGCCACATCCAGCTGTCGTTGTAGATAGGGTCATTCCAGGGTTCATCAGAGACCCTGAAGGAATTGTAAAGAATTTCCCAGTTTTTTGTTTTGTTTTTGAAATTCCTTTTTATAGTGGGTTTGAGCTGATTCTCGCTGCCATGTTTATGCCAGTCTAGACACACTTGGTTCCCTTACGGAGACATATCAATACATAGGGTTTAAGATTCTTACTAGTCAGATATATTCCTCTGCGGGAAATATGGGGTTTTGAGTCCCTTTCACTGAGGAAGGTGTAGGTCTTGCCTATTCCATAGTTGGTTTTCGGAATGGTACCTCTGCTAATGTCAAAGTCTGGTTTTATGCATCACCCCACCTCTCCTTCCCCCTTAAGCAGGCATAAGAGTGTTTTCTAAATGTGAGACACTGTTCTCTTTCCTAACTCAGTTCAAGTGTAGCCATGTTTACAGGATCTTCTTAAGTGATATCTTATGATAAGTTTCTTTTTCTCTGTGACTTATTTCACTTAGAATCATCGTACCTGAATCCACCCATTTTGCTGCTACTGGTCTTATGACATTGATTTCATGGCTGAGGGATATTCCATCGTACGTAAGTACCACAATTTTTTGAACCATTTTTATATTTCCTGGGATATTTAAGGTGTACCCAAGTTGAGGTCCTTGTAAGCAGTGCAGCCCTAAATTTTGGGGTGGCTGTGTCTTTTTGATTTTCAGTTTTCCCAAGGTATATTCCCTAGACTGGAAGTGCCCTTGGATCTGTAGCTCTGTTGTTTACTTGTTTTAGGGAACACAATGCACTCCTCCAGAGAGGCATTTGGCAATTTACATCCCGCCCATCAGCATAACAAGGCTCCCTGTTCTCCAGGGCCTGTCTTGCCTTTCTGGTTTTTACACATTTTGTGGATGTCCCTTTTGACCGGTGGGAAGTGATACTTCTTTGTAGTGCAGATTTGCATTGCCCGATTGCTTGCTTGGCCAAAAAGGGCGTATGCGTTTTCTCCTGAATATATTCACGAGAAAACGCATACGCCCTTTTTGGCCACGTGCATCATTGTCGAAGTTGTGCCCCTCATCCGGTGCTTTAAAGGCGATTCCAACGTACCTCTTGAAATCTGTTTCCTGCTATTCTGCCTCGCTTTCAAGTCCGCCTCGTTGCCTTCCCTCAACAGATTTTTGGACGATAGTTGTCCTTTATTACTCGGCCAGTTTGTGAATTGCTGTGCCCCTGAGCTCCATTTTTCAACTCGTTTTTGGTGAGCTGACCGCAAGTCCAAAATTTTGGTTCAGGACTTCTGCTGGTTCCCGGTGGGGGGCTGAGACTTTGGTTAATTCTTCTTCCTGCCGGGAAATTACAGTGATATGTGCCCGTCCAAATGCCTAACAGCTACTCTCTCATTGGTTCTCCCTATTCCCTTTCATCCTCTGCCAAATTGTCAACCTGTGCGAACCAGGAGGTTAAAGGGGCTGTCTCTCCAAGTTGGGAGGTTGATAGTAAAGCAGGTGGAAAGTCAAACCGGAGCACCAGGAGAGGGACTATTCGTTGAGTTTTAGAAGCCTTTCGTATTCACAGTGTGTCCGTTCTCTAGGTTTCCCGTACATGTTATATCTGTAGTAATATTCCCTTCAACCTGGAGAGTTGGGACCCATGGAATGTGTGCCATGCACTATTGCTTTAAATGGTCTGCATTTGTTCACCCAATCTCACCAATCCTCTCAGTCCAAAGTGTCCAATCTTATGCCACATCCAGCTGTCGTTGTAGATAGGGTCATTCCAGGGTTCATCAGAGACCCTGAAGGAATTGTAAAGAATTTCCCAGTTTTTTGTTTTGTTTTTGAAATTCCTTTTTATAGTGGGTTTGAGCTGATTCTCGCTGCCATGTTTATGCCAGTCTAGACACACTTGGTTCCCTTACGGAGACATATCAATACATAGGGTTTAAGATTCTTACTAGTCAGATATATTCCTCTGCGGGAAATATGGGGTTTTGAGTCCCTTTCACTGAGGAAGGTGTAGGTCTTGCCTATTCCATAGTTGGTTTTCGGAATGGTACCTCTGCTAATGTCAAAGTCTGGTTTTATGCATCACCCCACCTCTCCTTCCCCCTTAAGCAGGCATAAGAGTGTTTTCTAAATGTGAGACACTGTTCTCTTTCCTAACTCAGTTCAAGTGTAGCCATGTTTACAGGATCTTCTTAAGTGATATCTTATGATAAGTTTCTTTTTCTCTGTGACTTATTTCACTTAGAATCATCGTACCTGAATCCACCCATTTTGCTGCTACTGGTCTTATGACATTGATTTCATGGCTGAGGGATATTCCATCGTACGTAAGTACCACAATTTTTTGAACCATTTTTATATTTCCTGGGATATTTAAGGTGTACCCAAGTTGAGGTCCTTGTAAGCAGTGCAGCCCTAAATTTTGGGGTGGCTGTGTCTTTTTGATTTTCAGTTTTCCCAAGGTATATTCCCTAGACTGGAAGTGCCCTTGGCTCTGTAGCTCTGTTGTTTACTTGTTTTAGGGAACAAAATGCACTCCTCCAGAGAGGCAGTTGGCAATTTACATCCCGTCCATCAGCATAACAAGGCTCCCTGTTCTCCAGGACCAGTCTTGCCTTTCTGGTTTTTACACATTTTGTGGATGTCCCTTTTGACCGGTGGGAAGTGATACTTCTTTGTAGTGGAGATTTGCATTGCCCGCTTGCTTGCTTGGCCAAAAAGGGCGTATGCGTTTTCTCCTGAATATATTCAGGAGAAAACGCATACGCCCTTTTTGGCCAAGTGCATCATTGTCGAAGTTGTGCCCCTCTTCCTGTGCTTTAAAGGCGATTCCAACGTACCTCTTGAAATCTGTTTCCTGCTATTCTGCCTCGCTTTCAAGTCCGCCTCGTTGCCTTCCCTCAACAGATTTTTGGACGATAGTTGTCCTTTATTACTTGGCCAGTTTGTGAATTGCTGTGCCCCTGAGCTCCATTTTTCAACTCGTTTTTGGTGAGCTGACCGCAAGTTCAAAATTTTGGTTCAGGATCTATACTGATTCCCGGTGGGTGGCTGAGACTTTGGTTAATTCTTCTTCCTGCCGGGAAATTACAGTGATATGTGCCCGTCCAAATGCCTAACAGCTACTCTCTCATTGGTTCTCCCTCTTCCCTTTCATCCTCTGACATATTGGCAACCTGTGCGAACCAGGAGGTTAAAGGGGCTGTCTCTCCAAGTTGGGAGGTTGATAATAAAGCAGATGGAAAGTCAAACCGGAGCACCAGGAGAGGGACTATTCGTTGAGTTTTAGAAAGCTTTCGTATTCACAGTGTGTCCGTTCTCTAGGATTCCCGTACATGTTATATCTGTAGTAATATTCCCTTCAACCTGGAGAGTTGGGACCCATGGAATGTGTGCCATGCATTATTGCTTTAAAGGGTCTGCATTTGCTCACCCAATCTCACCAATCCTCTCAGTCCCAAGTGTCCAGCCTTATGCCACATACAGCTGTCATTGTAGATAGGGTCATTTCAAGTTTCATCAGAGACCCTGAAGGAATTGTAAAGAATTTCCCAGTTTTTTTGTTTTATTTTTGAAATTCCTTTTTATAGTGGGTTTGAGCTGATTCTCGCTGCCATATTTATCCCAGTCTAGACACACTTGATTCCCTTACGGAGACATATCAATACATAGGTTTTAAGATTCTTACTAGTCAGATATATTCCTCTGCGGGAAATATGGGGTTTTGAGTCCCTTTCACTGAGGAAGGTGTAGGTCTTGTCTATTCCATAGCTGGTTTTTGGAACGGTACCTGTGCTTATATCAAACTCTGGTTTTATGCACCACCCCACCTCTCCTTCCCCCTTAAGCAGGCATAAGAGTGTTTTCTAAATGTGAGACACTGTTCTCTTTCCTAACTCAGTTCAAGTGTAGCCATGTTTACAGGATCTTCATAAGTGATATCTTATGATAAGTTTCTTTTTCTGTGTGACTTATTTCACTTAGAATCATCGTACCTGAATCCACCCATTTTGCTGCTACTGGTCTTATGACATTGATTTCATGGCTGAGGGATATTCCATCGTACGTAAGTACCACAATTTTTTGAACCATTTTTATATTTCCTGGGATATTTAAGGTGTACCCAAGTTGAGGTCCTTGTAAGCAGTGCAGCCCTAAATTTTGGAGTGGCTCTGTCTTATTGATTTTCAGTTTTCCCAAGGTATATTCCCTAGACTGGAAGTGCCCTTGGCTCTGTAGCTCTGTTCTTTACTTGTTTTAGGGAACACAATGTACTCCTCCAGAGACGCAGTTGGCAATTTACATCCTGCCCATCAGCATAACAAGGCTCCCTGTTCTCCAGGGCCTGTCTTGCCTTTCTGGTTTTTACACATTTTGTGGATGTCCTTTTTGACCGGTGGGAAGTGATACTTCTTTGTAGTGCAGATTTGCATTGCCCGATTGCTTGCTTGGCCAAAAAGGGCGTATGCGTTTTCTCCTGAATATATTCAGGAGAAAACGCATACGCCCTTTTTGGCCACGTGCAACATTGTCAAAGTTGTGCCCCTCATCCGGTGCTTTAAAGGCGATTCCAACGTACCTCTTGAAATCTGTTTCCTGCTATTCTGCCTCGCTTTCAAGTCCGCCTCGTTGCCTTCCCTCAACAGATTTTTGGACGATAGTTGTCCTTTATTACTCGGCCAGTTTGTGAATTGCTGTGCCCCTGAGCTCCATTTTTCAACTCGTTTTTGGTGAGCTGACCGCAAGTCCAAAATTTTGGTTCAGGACTTCTGCTGGTTCCCGGTGGGGGGCTGAGACTTTGGTTAATTCTTTTTCGTGCCGGGAAATTACAGTGATATGTGCCCGTCCAAATGCCTAACAGCTACTCTCTCATTGGTTCTCCCTATTCCCTTTCATCCTCTGCCAAATTGGCAACCTGTGCGAACCAGGAGGTTAAAGGGGCTGTCTCTCCAAGTTGGGAGGTTGATAGTAAAGCAGGTGGAAAGTCAAACCGGAGCACCAGGAGAGGGACTATTCGTTGAGTTTTAGAAGCCTTTCGTATTCACAGTGTGTCCGTTCTCTAGGTTTCCCGTACATGTTATATCTGTAGTAATATTCCCTTCAACCTGGAGAGTTGGGACCCTTGGAATGTGTGCCATGCACTATTGCTTTAAATGGTCTGCATTTGTTCACCCAATCTCACCAATCCTCTCAGTCCAAAGTGTCCAATCTTATGCCACATCCAGCTGTCGTTGTAGATAGGGTCATTCCAGGGTTCATCAGAGACCCTGAAGGAATTGTAAAGAATTTCCCAGTTTTTTTGTTTTGTTTTTGAAATTCCTTTTTATAGTGGATTTGAGCTGATTCTCGCTGCCATGTTTATGCCTGTCTAGACACACTTGATTCCCTTACGGAGACATATCAATACATAGGGTTTAAGATTCTTACTAGTCAGATATATTCCTCTGCGGGAAATATGGGGTTTTGAGTTCCTTTCACTGAGGAAGGTGTAGGTCTTGTCTATTCCATAGTTGGTTTTCGGAACG
Organism: Hyperoodon ampullatus; assembly: GCF_949752795.1. Lineage (NCBI taxonomy): Eukaryota > Metazoa > Chordata > Mammalia > Artiodactyla > Ziphiidae > Hyperoodon > Hyperoodon ampullatus. The sequence continues at coordinate 171,017 of NW_027640981.1, read as the reverse complement.
GTACCTATGCTTATATCAAACTCTGGTTTTATGCATCACCCTACCTCTCCTTCCCCCTTAAGCAGGCAAAAGAGTGTTTTCTAAATGTGAGACACTGTTCTCTTTCCTAACTCAGTTCAAGTGTAGCCATGTTTACAGGATCTTCATAAGTGATATCTTATGATAAGTTTCTTTTTCTGTGTGACTTATTTCACTTAGAATCATCGTACCTGAATCCACCCATTTTGCTGCTACTGTTCTTATGACATTGATTTCATGGCTGAGGGTTATTCCATCGTACGTAAGTACCACAATTTTTTGAACCATTTTTATATTTCCTGGGATATTTAAGGTGTACCCAAGTTGAGGTCCTTGTAAGCAGTGCAGCCCTAAATTTTGGGGTGGCTCTGTCTTATTGATTTTCAGTTTTTCCAAGGTATATTCCCTAGACTGGAAGTGCCCTTGGCTGTGTAGCTCTGTTCTTTACTTGTTTTAGGGAACACAATGTACTCCTCCAGAGACGCAGTTGGCAATTTACATCCTGCCCATCAGCATAACAAGGCTCCCTGTTCTCCAGGGCCTGTCTTGCCTTTCTGGTTTTTACACATTTTGTGGATGTCACTTTTGACCGGTGGGAAGTGATACTTCTTTGTAGTGCAGATTTGCATTGCCCGCTTGCTTGCTTGGCCAAAAAGGGCGTATGCGTTTTCTCCTGAATATATTCAGGAGAAAACGCATACGCCCTTTTTGGCCAAGTGCATCATTGTCGAAGTTGTGCCCCTCTTCCTGTGCTTTAAAGGCGATTCCAACGTACCTCTTGAAATCTGTTTCCTGCTATTCTGCCTCGCTTTCAAGTCCGCCTCGTTGCCTTCACTCAACAGATTTTTGGACGATAGTTGTCCTTTATTACTCGGCCAGTTTGTGAATTGCTGTGCCCCTGAGCTCCATTTTTCAACTCGTTTTTGGTGAGCTGACCTCAAGTCCAAAATTTTGGTTCAGGACCTATACTGGTTCCCGGTGGGGGGCTGAGACTTTGGTTAATTCTTCTTCCTGCCGGGAAGTTAGATTGATATGTGCCCGTCCAAATGCCTAACAGCTACTCTCTCATTGGTTCTCCCTCTTCCCTTTCATCCCCTGCCAAATTGGAAACCTATGCGAACCAGGAGGTTAAAGGGGCTGTCTCTCCAGGTTGGGAGGTTGATAGTAAAGCAGATGGAAAGTCAAACCGGAGCACAAGGAGAGGGACTATTCGTTGAGTTTTAGAAACCTTTCGTATTCACAGTGTGTCCGTTCTCTAGGTTTCCCGTACATGTTATACCTGTAGTAATATTCCCTTCAACCTGGAGAGTTGGGACACATGGAATGGGTGCCATGCATTAATGCTTTAAAGGTTCTGCATTTGTTCACCCAATCTCACCAATCCTCTCAGTCCAAGTGTCCCGCCTTATGCCACATCCAGCTGTCATTGTAGATAGGGTCATTCCAGGTTTCATCAGAGACTCTGAAGGAATTGTAAAGAATTTCCCAGTTTTTTTGTTTTGTTTTTGAAATTCCTTTTTATAGTGTGTTTGAGCTGATTCTCGCTGCCATGTTTATGCCAGTCTAGACACACTTGATTCCCTTATGGAGACATATCAATACATAGGTTTTAAGATTCTTACTAGTCAGATATATTCCTCTGTGGGAAATATGGGGCTTTGAGTCCCTTTCACTGAGGAAGGTGTAGGTCTTGCCTATTCCATAGTTGGTTTTTGGAACGGTACCTCTGCTTATATCAAACTCTGGTTTTATGCATCACCCCACCTCTCCTTCCCCCTTAAGCAGGCATTAGAGTGTTTTCTAAATGTGAGACACTGTTCTCTTTCCTAACTCAGTTCAAGTGTAGCCATGTTTACAGGATCTTCATAAGTGATATCTTATGATAAGTTTCTTTTTCTCTGTGACTTATTTCACTTAGAATCATCGTACCTGAATCCAACCATTTTGCTGCTACTGGTCTTATGACATTGATTTCATGGCTGAGGGATATTCCATCGTATGTAAGTACCACAATTTTTTGAACCATTTTGATATTTCCTGGGATATTTAAGGTGTACCCAAGTTGAGGTCCTTGTAAGCAGTGCAGCCCTAAATTTTAGGGTGGCTGTGTCTTTTTGATTTTCAGTTTTCCCAAGGTATATTCCCTAGACTGGAAGTGCCCTTGGCTCTGTAGCTCTGTTGTTTACTTGTTTTAGGGAACACAATGCACTCCTCCAGAGAGGCAGTTGGCAATTTACATCCCGCCCATCAGCATAACAAGGCTCCCTGTTCTCCAGGGCCTGTCTTGCCTTTCTGGTTTTTACACATTTTGTGGATGTCCCTTTTGACCGGTGGGAAGTGATACTTCTTTGTAGTGCAGATATGCATTGCCCACTTGCTTGCTTGGCCAAAAAGGGCGTATGCGTTTTCTCCTGAATATATTTACGAGAAAACGCATACGCCCTTTTTGGCCACGTGCATCATTGTCGAAGTTGTGCCGCTCTTCCTGTGCTTTAAAGGCGATTCCAACGTACCTCTTGAAATCTGTTTCCTGCTATTCTGCCTCGCTTTCAAGTCCGCCTCGTTGCCTTCCCTCAACAGATATTTGGACGATAGTTGTCCTTTATTACTCGGCCAGTTTGTGAATTGCTGTGCCCCTGAGCTCCATTTTTCAACTCGTTTTAGGTGAGCTGACCGCAACTCCAAAATTTTGGTTCAGCACCTATACTGGTTCCCGGTGGGTGGCTGAGACTTTGGTTAATTCTTCTTCCTGCCGTGAAATTACAGTGATATGTGCCCGTCCAAATGCCTAACAGCTACTCTCTCATTGATTCTCCCTCTTCCCTTTCATCCTCTGCCAAATTGGCAACCTGTGCGAACCAGGAGGTTAAAGGGGCTGTCTCTCCAAGTTGGGAGGTTGATAGTAAAGCAGATGGAAAGTCAAACCGGAGCACCAGGAGAGGGACTATTCGTTGAGTTATAGAAACCTTTCGTATTCACAGTGTGTCCGTTCTCTAGGTTTCCCGTACATGTTATAACTGTAGTAATATTCCCTTCAACCTGGAGAGTTGGGACACATGGAATGTGTGCCATGCATTATTGCTTTAAATGGTCTGCATTTGTTCATCCAATCTCACCAATCGTCTCAGTCCAAAGTGTCCAGTCTTATGCCACATCCAGCTGTCGTTGTAGATAGGGTCATTCCAGGTTTCATCAGAGACCCTGAAGGAATTGTAAAGAATTTCCCAGTTTTTTTGTTTTGTTTTTGAAATTCCTTTTTATATTGGGTTTGAGCTGATTCTCGCTGCCATGTTTATGCCAGTCTAGACACACTTGATTCCCTTACGGAGACATATCAATACATAGGTTTTAAGATTCTTACTAGTCAGGTATATTCCTCTGCGGGAAATATGGGATTTTGAGTCCCTTTCACTGAGGAAGGTGTAGGTCTTGTCTATTCCATAGTTGGTTTTTGGAACGGTACCTGTGCTTATATCAAACTCTGGTTTTATGCATCACCCCACCTCTCCTTCCCCCTTAAGCAGGCATAAGAGTGTTTTCTAAATGTGAGACACTGTTCTCTTTCCTAACTCAGTTCAAGTGTAGCCATGTTTACAGGATCTTCATAAGTGATATCTTATGATAAGTTTCTTTTTCTGTGTTTCTTATTTCACTTAGAATCATCGTACCTGAATCCACCCATTTTACTGCTACTGGTCTTATGCCATTGATTTCATGGCTGAGGGATATTCCATCGTACGTAAGTACCACAATTTTTTGAACCATTTTTATATTTCCTGGGATATTTAAGGTGTACCCAAGTTGAGGTCCTTATAAGCAGTGCAGCCCTAAATTTTGGAGGGGCTCTGTCTTATTGATTTTCAGTTTTCCCAAGGTATATTCACTAGACTGGAAGTGCCCTTGGCTCTGTAGCTCTGTTGTTTACTTGTTTTAGGGAACACACTGTACTCCTCCAGAGCTGCAGTTGGCAATTTACATCCCGCCCATCAGCATAACAAGGCTCCCTGTTCTCCAGGGCCTGTCTTGCCTTTCTGGTTTTTACACATTTTGTGGATGTCCCTTTTGACCGGTGGTAAGTGATACTTCTTTGTAGTGCAGATTTGCATTGCCCGATTGCTTGCTTGGCCAAAAAGGGCGTATGCGTTTTCTCCTGAATATATTCACGAGAAAACGCATACGCCCTTTTTGGCCACGTGCATCATTGTCGAAGTTGTGCCCCTCATCCGGTGTATTAAAGGCGATTCCAACGTACCTCTTGAAATCTGTTTCCTGCTATTCTGCCTCGCTTTCAAGTCCGCCTCGTTGCCTTCCCTCAACAGATTTTTGGACGATAGTTGTCCTTTATTACTCAGCCAGTTTGTGAATTGCTGTGCCCCTGAGCTCCATTTTTCAACTCGTTTTTGGTGAGCTGACCGCAGGTCCAAAATTTTGGTTCAGGACCTATACTGGTTCCCGGTGGGGGGCTGAGACTTTGGTTAATTCTTCTTCCTGCCGGGAAATTACAGTGATATGTGCCCGTCCAAATGCCTAACAGCTACTCTCTCATTGGTTCTCCCTCTTCCCTTTCATCCTCTGCCAAATTGGCAACCTGTGCGAACCAGGAGGTTAAAGGGGCTGTCTCTCCAAGTTGGGAGGTTTATAGTAAAGCAGGTGGAAAGTCAAACCGGAGCACCAGGAGAGGGACTATTCGTTGAGTTTTAGAAACCTTTCGTATTCACAGTGTGTCCGTTCTCTAGGTTTCCCGTACATGTTATAACTGTAGTAATATTCCCTTCAACCTGGAGAGTTGGGACCCATGGAATGGGTGCCATGCATTAATGCTTTAAAGGTTCTGCATTTGTTCACCCAATCTCACCAATCCTCTCAGTCCAAGTGTCCCGCCTTATGCCACATCCAGCTGTCGTTGTAGATAGGGTCAGTCCAGGTTTCATCAGAGACTCTGAAGGAATTGTAAAGAATTTCCCAGGTTTTTGTTTTGTTTTTGAAATTCCTTTTTATAGTGGGTTTGAGCTGATTCTCGCTGCCATGTTTATGCCAGTCTAGACACACTTGGTTCCCTTACGGAGACATATCAATACATAGGTTTTAAGATTCTTACTAGTCAGATATATTCCTCTGCGGGAAATATGGGGTTTTGAGTCCCTTTCACTGAGGAAGGTGTAGGTCTTGTCTATTCCATAGTTGGTTTTTGGAATGGTACCTGTGCTTATATCAAACTCTGGTTTTATGCATCACCCCACCTCTCCTTCCCCCTTAAGCAGGCATTAGAGTGTTTTCTAAATGTGAGACACTGTTCTCTTTCCTAACTCAGTTCAAGTGTAGCCATGTTTACAGGATCTTCATAAGTGATATCTTATGATAAGTTTCTTTTTCTCTGTGACTTATTTCACTTAGAATCATCGTACCTGAATCCACCCATTTTGCTGCTACTGGTCTTATGACATTGATTTCATGGCTGAGGGATATTCCATCGTATGTAAGTACCACAATTTTTTGAACCATTTTGATACTTCCTGGGATATTTAAGGTGTACCCAAGTTGAGGTCCTTGTAAGCAGTGCAGCCCTAAATTTTAGGGTGGCTGTGTCTTTTTGATTTTCAGTTTTCCCAAGGTATATTCCCTAGACTGGAAGTGCCCTTGGCTCTGTAGCTCTGTTGTTTACTTGTTTTAGGGAACACAATGCACTCCTCCAGAGAGGCAGTTGGCAATTTACATCCCGCCCATCAGCATAACAAGGCTCCCTGTTCTCCAGGGCCTGTCTTGCCTTTCTGGTTTTTACACATTTTGTGGATGTCCCTTTTGACCGGTGGGAAGTGATACTTCTTTCTAGTGCAGATTTGCATTGCCCGCTTGCTTGCTTGGCCAAAAAGGGCGTATGCATTTTCTCCTGAATATATTCACGAGAAAACGCATATGCCCTTTTTGGCCAAGTGCATCATTGTCGAAGTTGTGCCCCTCTTCCTGTGCTTTAAAGGCGATTCCAACGTACCTCTTGAAATCTGTTTCCTGCTATTCTGCCTCGCTTTCAAGTCTGCCTCGTGGCCTTCCCTCAACAGATATTTGGACGATAGTTGTCCTTTATTACTCGGCCAGTTTGTGAATTGCTGTGCCCCTGAGCTCCATTTTTCAACTCGTTTTAGGTGAGCTGAACGCAAGTCCAAAATTTTGGTTCAAGACCTATACTTGTTCCCGGTGGGGGGCTGAGACTTTGGTTAATTCTTCTTCCTGCCGTGAAATTACAGTGATATGTGCCCGTCCAAATGCCTAACAGCTACTCTCTCATTGGTTCTCCCTCTTCCCTTTCATCCTCTGCCAAATTGGCAACCTGTGCGAACCAGGAGGTTAAAGGGGCTGTCTCTCCAAGATGGGAGGTTGATAGTAAAGCAGATGGAAAGTCAAACCGGAGCACCAGGAGAGGGACTATTCGTTGAGTTTTAGAAACCTTTCGTATTCACAGTGTGTCCGTTCTCTAGGTTTCCCGTACATGTTATAACTGTAGTAATATTCCCTTCAACCTGGAGAGTTGGGACCCATGGAATGTGTGTCATGCATTATTGCTTTAAATGGTCTGCATTTGCTCACCCAATCTCACCAATCCTCTCAGTCCCAAGTGTCCAGCTTTATGCCACATACAGCTGTCATTGTAGATAGGGTCATTTCAAGTTTCATCAGAGACCCTGAAGGAATTGTAAAGAATTTCCCAGTTTTTTTGTTTTATTTTTGAAATTCCTTTTTATAGTGGGTTTGAGCTGATTCTCGCTGCCATATTTATCCCAGTCTAGACACACTTGATTCCCTTACGGAGACATATCAATACATAGGTTTTAAGATTCTTACTAGTCAGATATATTCCTCTGCGGGAAATATGGGGTTTTGAGTCCCTTTCACTGAGGAAGGTGTAGGTCTTGTCTATTCCATAGCTGGTTTTTGGAATGGTACCTGTGCTTATATCAAACTCTGGTTTTATGCACCACCCCACCTCTCCTTCCCCCTTAAGCAGGCATAAGAGTGTTTGCTAAATGTGAGACACTGTTCTCTTTCCTAACTCAGTTCAAGTGTAGCCATGTTTACAGGATCTTCATAAGTGATATCTTATGATAAGTTTCTTTTTCTGTGTGACTTATTTCACTTAGAATCATCGTACCTGAATCCACCCATTTTGCTGCTACTGGTCTTATGACATTGATTTCATGGCTGAGGGATATTCCATCGTACGTAAGTACCACAATTTTTTGAACCATTTTTATATTTCCTGGGATATTTAAGGTGTACCCAAGTTGAGGTCCTTGTAAGCAGTGCAGCCCTAAATTTTGGGGTGGCTCTGTCTTATTGATTTTCAGTTTTTCCCAGGTATATTCCCTAGACTGGAAGTGCCCTTGGCTCTGTAGCTCTGTTGTTTACTTGTTTTAGGGAACACAATGCACTCCTCCAGAGAAGCAGTTGGCAATTTACATCCCGTCCATTAGCATAACAAGGCTCCCTGTTCTCCAGGACCAGTCTTGCCTTTCTGGTTTTTACACATTTTGTGGATGTCCCTTTTGACCGGTGGGAAGTGATACTTCTTTGTAGTGGAGATTTGCATTGCCCGCTTGCTTGCTTGGCCAAAATGGGCGTATGCGTTTTCTCCTGAATATATTCAGGAGAAAACGCATACGCCCTTTTTGGCCAAGTGCATCATTGTCGAAGTTGTGCCCCTCTTCCTGTGCTTTAAAGGCGATTCCAACGTACCTCTTGAAATCTGTTTCCTGCTATTCTGCCTCGCTTTCAAGTCTGCCTCGTTGCCTTCCCTCAACAGATTTTTGGACGATAGTTGTCCTTTATTACTCGGCCAGTTTGTGAATTGCTGTGCCCCTGAGCTCCATTTTTCAACGCGTTTTTGGTGAGCTGACCGCAAGTTCAAAATTTTGGTTCAGGATCTATACTGATTCCCGGTGGGTGGCTGAGACTTTGGTTAATTCTTCTTCCTGCCGGGAAATTACAGTGATATGTGCCCGTCCAAATGCCTAACAGCTACTCTCTCATTGGTTCTCCCTCTTCCCTTTCATCATCTGCCATATTGGCAACCTGTGCGAACCAGCAGGTTAAAGGTGCTGTCTCTCCAAGTTGGGAGGTTGATAATAAAGCAGATGGAAAGTCAAACCGGAGCACCAGGAGAGGGACTATTCGTTGAGTTTTAGAAACCTTTCGTATTCACAGTGTGTCCGTTCTCTAGGATTCCCGTACATGTTATATCTGTAGTAATATTCCCTTCAACCTGGAGAGTTGGGACCCATGGAATGTGTGCCATGCATTATTGCTTTAAAGGGTCTGCATTTGCTCACCCAATCTCACCAATCCTCTCAGTCCCAAGTGTCCAGCCTTATGCCACATACAGCTGTCATTGTAGATAGGGTCATTTCAGGTTTCATCCGAGACCCTGAAGGAATTGTAAAGAATTTCCCAGTTTTTTTGTTTTATTTTGGAAATTCCTTTTTATAGTGGGTTTGAGCTGATTCTCGCTGCCATATTTATCCCAGTCTAGACACACTTGATTCCCTTACGGAGACATATCAATACATAGGTTTTAAGATTCTTACTAGTCAGATATATTCCTCTGCGGGAAATATGGGGTTTTGAGTCCCTTTCACTGAGGAAGGTGTAGGTGTTGTCTATTCCATAGCTGGTTTTTGGAACGGTACCTGTGCTTATATCAAACTCTGGTTTTATGCACCACCCCACCTCTCCTTCCCCCTTAAGCAGGCATAAGAGTGTTTGCTAAATGTGAGACACTGTTCTCTTTCCTAACTCAGTTCAAGTGTAGCCATGTTTACAGGATCTTCATAAGTGATATCTTATGATAAGTTTCTTTTTCTGTGTGACTTATTTCACTTAGAATCATCGTACCTGAATCCACCCATTTTGCTGCTACTGGTCTTATGACATTGATTTCATGGCTGAGGGATATTCCATCGTACGTAAGTACCACAATTTTTTGAACCATTTTTATATTTCCTGGGATATTTAAGGTGTACCCAAGTTGAGGTCCTTGTAAGCAGTGCAGCCCTAAATTTTGGGGTGGCTCTGTCTTATTGATTTTCAGTTTTTCCCAGGTATATTCCCTAGACTGGAAGTGCCCTTGGCTCTGTAGCTCTGTTGTTTACTTGTTTTAGGGAACACAATGCACTCCTCCAGAGAGGCAGTTGGCAATTTACATCCCGTCCATTAGCATAACAAGGCTCCCTGTTCTCCAGGACCAGTCTTGCCTTTCTGGTTTTTACACATTTTGTGGATGTCCCTTTTGACCGGTGGGAAGTGATACTTCTTTGTAGTGGAGATTTGCATTGCCCGCTTGCTTGCTTGGCCAAAATGGGCGTATGCGTTTTCTCCTGAATATATTCAGGAGAAAACGCATACGCCCTTTTTGGCCAAGTGCATCATTGTCGAAGTTGTGCCCCTCTTCCTGTGCTTTAAAGGCGATTCCAACGTACCTCTTGAAATCTGTTTCCTGCTATTCTGCCTCGCTTTCAAGTCTGCCTCGTTGCCTTCCCTCAACAGATTTTTGGACGATAGTTGTCCTTTATTACTCGGCCAGTTTGTGAATTGCTGTGCCCCTGAGCTCCATTTTTCAACGCGTTTTTGGTGAGCTGACCGCAAGTTCAAAATTTTGGTTCAGGATCTATACTGATTCCCGGTGGGTGGCTGAGACTTTGGTTAATTCTTCTTCCTGCCGGGAAATTACAGTGATATGTGCCCGTCCAAATGCCTAACAGCTACTCTCTCATTGGTTCTCCCTCTTCCCTTTCATCATCTGCCATATTGGCAACCTGTGCGAACCAGCAGGTTAAAGGTGCTGTCTCGCCAAGTTGGGAGGTTGATAATAAAGCAGATGGAAAGTCAAACCGGAGCACCAGGAGAGGGACTATTCGTTGAGTTTTAGAAACCTTTCGTATTCACAGTGTGTCCGTTCTCTACGATTCCCGTACATGTTATATCTGTAGTAATATTCCCTTCAACCTGGAGAGTTGGGACCCATGGAATGTGTGCCATGCATTATTGCTTTAAAGGGTCTGCATTTGCTCACCCAATCTCACCAATCCTCTCAGTCCCAAGTGTCCAGCCTTATGCCACATACAGCTGTCATTGTAGATAGGGTCATTTCAGGTTTCATCAGAGACCCTGAAGGAATTGTAAAGAATTTCCCAGTTTTTTTGTTTTATTTTTGAAATTCCTTTTTATAGTGGGTTTGAGCTGATTCTCGCTGCCATATTTATCCCAGTCTAGACACACTTGATTCCCTTACGGAGACATATCAATACCTCGGTTTTAAGATTCTTTCTAGTCAGATATATTCCTCTGCGGGAAATATGGGGTTTTGAGTCCCTTTCACTGAGGAAGGTGTAGGTGTTGTCTATTCCATAGTTGGTTTTTGGAACGGTACCTGTGCTTATATCAAACTCTGGTTTTATGCATCACCCCACCTCTCCTTCCCCCTTAAGCAGGCATAAGAGTGTTTTCTAAATGTGAGACACTCTTCTCTTTCCTAACTCAGTTCAAGTGTAGCCATGTTTACAGGATCTTCATAAGTGATATCTTATGATAAATTTCTTTTTCTGTGTGACTTATTTCACTTAAAATCATCGTACCTGAATCCACCCATTTTGCTGCTACTGGTCTTATGACATTGATTTCATGGCTGAGGGATATTCCATCGTACGTAAGTACCACAATTTTTTGAACCATTTTTATATTTCCTGGGATATTTAAGGTGTACCCAAGTTGAGGTCCTTGTAAGCAGTGCAGCCCTAAATTTTGGGGTGGCTGTGTCTTTTTGATTTTCAGTTTTCCCAAGGTATATTCCCTAGACTGGAAGTGCCCTTGGCTCTGTAGCTCTGTTGTTTACTTGTTTTAGGGAACAAAATGCACTCCTCCAGAGAGGCAGTTGGCAATTTACATCCCGTCCATCAGCATAACAAGGCTCCCTGTTCTCCAGGACCAGTCTTGCCTTTCTGGTTTTTACACATTTTGTGGATGTCCCTTTTGACCGGTGGGAAGTGATACTTCTTTGTAGTGGAGATTTGCATTGCCCGCTTGCTTGCTTGGCCAAAAAGGGCGTATGCGTTTTCTCCTGAATATATTCAGGAGAAAACGCATACGCCCTTTTTGGCCAAGTGCATCATTGTCGAAGTTGTGCCCCTCTTCCTGTGCTTTAAAGGCGATTCCAACGTACCTCTTGAAATCTGTTTCCTGCTATTCTGCCTCGCTTTCAAGTCCGCCTCCTTGCCTTCCCTCAACAGATTTTTGGACGATAGTTGTCCTTTATTACTTGGCCAGTTTGTGAATTGCTGTGCCCCTGAGCTCCATTTTTCAACTCGTTTTTGGTGAGCTGACCGCAAGTTCAAAATTTTGGTTCAGGATCTATACTGATTCCCGGTGGGTGGCTGAGACTTTGGTTAATTCTTCTTCCTGCCGGGAAATTACAGTGATATGTGCCCGTCCAAATGCCTAACAGCTACTCTCTCATTGGTTCTCCCTCTTCCCTTTCATCCTCTGACATATTGGCAACCTGTGCGAACCAGGAGGTTAAAGGGGCTGTCTCTCCAAGTTGGGAGGTTGATAATAAAGCAGATGGAAAGTCAAACCGGAGCACCAGGAGAGGGACTATTCGTTGAGTTTTAGAAAGCTTTCGTATTCACAGTGTGTCCGTTCTCTAGGATTCCCGTACATGTTATATCTGTAGTAATATTCCCTTCAACCTGAAGAGTTGGGACCCATGGAATGTGTGCCATGCATTATTGCTTTAAAGGGTCTGCATTTGCTCACCCAATCTCACCAATCCTCTCAGTCCCAAGTGTCCAGCCTTATGCCACATACAGCTGTCATTGTAGATAGGGTCATTTCAGGTTTCATCAGAGACCCTGAAGGAATTGTAAAGAATTTCCCAGTTTTTTTGTTTTATTTTGGAATTTCCTTTTTATAGTGGGTTTGAGCTGATTCTCGCTGCCATATTTATCCCAGTCTAGACACACTTGATTCCCTTATGGAGACATATCAATACATAGGTTTTAAGATTCTTACTAGTCAGATATATTCCTCTGCGGGAAATATGGGGTTTTGAGTCCCTTTCACTGAGGAAGGTGTAGGTCTTGTCTATTCCATAGTTGGTTTTTGGAACGGTACCTGTGCTTATATCAAACTCTGGTTTTATGCACCACCCCACCTCTCCTTCCCCCTTAAGCAGGCATAAGAGTGTTTTCTAAATGTGAGACACTGTTCTCTTTCCTAACTCAGTTCAAGTGTAGCCATGTTTACAGGATCTTCATAAGTGATATCTTATGATAAGTTTCTTTTTCTGTGTGACTTATTTCACTTAGAATCATCGTACCTGAATCCACCCATTTTGCTGCTACTGGTCTTATGACATTGATTTCATGGCTGAGGGATATTCCATCGTACGTAAGTACCACAATTTTTTGAACCATTTTTATATTTCCTGGGATATTTAAGGTGTACCCAAGTTGAGGTCCTTGTAAGCAGTGCAGCCTTAAATTTTGGAGTGGCTCTGTCTTATTGATTTTCAGTTTTCCCAAGGTATATTCCCTAGACTGGAAGTGCCCTTGGCTCTGTAGCTCTGTTCTTTACTTGTTTTAGGGAACACAATGTACTCCTCCAGAGAGGCATTTGGCAATTTACATCCCGCCCATCAGCATAACAAGGCTCCCTGTTCTCCAGGGCCTGTCTTGCCTTTCTGGTTTTTACACATTTTGTGGATGTCCCTTTTGACCGGTGGGAAGTGATACTTCTTTGTAGTGCAGATTTGCATTGCCCGATTGCTTGCTTGGCCAAAAAGGGCGTATGCGTTTTCTCCTGAATATATTCAGGAGAAAACGCATACGCCCTTTTTGGCCACGTGCATCATTGTCGAAGTTGTGCCCCTCATCCGGTGCTTTAAAGGCGATTCCAACGTACCTCTTGAAATCTGTTTCCTGCTATTCTGCCTCGCTTTCAAGTCCGCCTCGTTGCCTTCCCTCAACAGATTTTTGGACGATAGTTGTCCTTTATTACTCGGCCAGTTTGTGAATTGCTGTGCCCCTGAGCTCCATTTTTCAACTCGTTTTTGGTGAGCTGACCGCAAGTCCAAAATTTTTGTTCAGGACTTCTGCTGGTTCCCGGTGGGGGGCTGAGACTTTGGTTAATTCTTCTTCCTGCCGGGAAATTACAGTGATATGTGCCCGTCCAAATGCCTAACAGCTACTCTCTCATTGGTTCTCCCTCTTCCCTTTCATCCTCTGCCAAATTGGCAACCTGTGCGAACCAGGAGGTTAAAGGGGCTGTCTCTCCAAGTTGGGAGGTTGATAGTAAAGCAGGTGGAAAGTCAAACCGGAGCACCAGGAGAGGGACTATTCGTTGAGTTTTAGAAGCCTTTCGTATTCACAGTGTGTCCGTTCTCTAGGTTTCCCGTACATGTTATATCTGTAGTAATATTCCCTTCAACCTGGAGAGTTGGGACCCATGGAATGTGTGCCATGCACTATTGCTTTAAATGGTCTGCATTTGTTCACCCAATCTCACCAATCCTCTCAGTCCAAAGTGTCCAATCTTATGCCACATCCAGCTGTCGTTGTAGATAGGGTCATTCCAGGGTTCATCAGAGACCCTGAAGGAATTGTAAAGAATTTCCCAGTTTTTTGTTTTGTTTTTGAAATTCCTTTTTATAGTGGGTTTGAGCTGATTCTCGCTGCCATGTTTATGCCAGTCTAGACACACTTGGTTCCCTTACGGAGACATATCAATACATAGGGTTTAAGATTCTTACTAGTCAGATATATTCCTCTGCGGGAAATATGGGGTTTTGAGTCCCTTTCACTGAGGAAGGTGTAGGTCTTGCCTATTCCATAGTTGGTTTTCGGAATGGTACCTCTGCTAATGTCAAAGTCTGGTTTTATGCATCACCCCACCTCTCCTTCCCCCTTAAGCAGGCATAAGAGTGTTTTCTAAATGTGAGACACTGTTCTCTTTCCTAACTCAGTTCAAGTGTAGCCATGTTTACAGGATCTTCTTAAGTGATATCTTATGATAAGTTTCTTTTTCTCTGTGACTTATTTCACTTAGAATCATCGTACCTGAATCCACCCATTTTGCTGCTACTGGTCTTATGACATTGATTTCATGGCTGAGGGATATTCCATCGTATGTAAGTACCAAAATATTTTGAACCAATTTTATATTTCCTGGGATATTTAAGGTGTACCCAAGTTGAGGTCCTTGTAAGCAGTGCAGCCCTAAATTTTGGGGTGGCTGTGTCTTTTTGATTTTCAGTTTTCCCAAGGTATATTCCCTAGACTGGAAGTGCCCTTGGCTCTGTAGCTCTGTTGTTTACTTGTTTTAGGGAACAAAATGCACTCCTCCAGAGAGGCAGTTGGCAATTTACATCCCGTCCATCAGCATAACAAGGCTCCCTGTTCTCCAGGACCAGTCTTGCCTTTCTGGTTTTTACACATTTTGTGGATGTCCCTTTTGACCGGTGGGAAGTGATACTTCTTTGTAGTGGAGATTTGCATTGCCCGCTTGCTTGCTTGGCCAAAAAGGGCGTATGCGTTTTCTCCTGAATATATTCAGGAGAAAACGCATACGCCCTTTTTGGCCAAGTGCATAATTGTCGAAGTTGTGCCCCTCTTCCTGTGCTTTAAAGGCGATTCCAACGTACCTCTTGAAATCTGTTTCCTGCTATTCTGCCTCGCTTTCAAGTCCGCCTCGTTGCCTTCCCTCAACAGATTTTTGGACGATAGTTGTCCTTTATTACTTGGCCAGTTTGTGAATTGCTGTGCCCCTGAGCTCCATTTTTCAACTCGTTTTTGGTGAGCTGACCGCAAGTTCAAAATTTTGGTTCAGGATCTATACTGATTCCCGGAGGGTGGCTGAGACTTTGGTTAATTCTTCTTCCTGCCGGGAAATTACAGTGATATGTGCCCGTCCAAATGCCTAACAGCTACTCTCTCATTGGTTCTCCCTCTTCCCTTTCATCCTCTGACATATTGGCAACGTGTGCGAACCAGGAGGTTAAAGGGGATGTCTCTCCAAGTTGGGAGGTTGATAATAAAGCAGATGGAAAGTCAAACCGGAGCACCAGGAGAGGGACTATTCGTTGAGTTTTAGAAAGCTTTCGTATTCACAGTGTGTCCGTTCTCTAGGATTCCCGTACATGTTATATCTGTAGTAATATTCCCTTCAACCTGGAGAGTTGGGACCCATGGAATGTGTGCCATGCATTATTGCTTTAAAGGGTCTGCATTTGCTCACCCAATCTCACCAATCCTCTCAGTCCCAAGTGTCCAGCCTTATGCCACATACAGCTGTCATTGTAGATAGGGTCATTTCAGGTTTCATCAGAGACCCTGAAGGAATTGTAAAGAATTTCCCAGTTTTTTTGTTTTATTTTTGAAATTCCTTTTTATAGTGGGTTTGAGCTGATTCTCGCTGCCATATTTATCCCAGTCTAGACACACTTGATTCCCTTATGGAGACATATCAATACATAGGTTTTAAGATTCTTACTAGTCAGATATATTCCTCTGCGGGAAATATGGGGTTTTGAGTCCCTTTCACTGAGGAAGGTGTAGGTCTTGTCTATTCCATAGTTGGTTTTTGGAACGGTACCTGTGCTTATATCAAACTCTGGTTTTATGCACCACCCCACCTCTCCTTCCCCCTTAAGCAGGCATAAGAGTGTTTTCTAAATGTGAGACACTGTTCTCTTTCCTAACTCAGTTCAAGTGTAGCCATGTTTACAGGATCTTCATAAGTGATATCTTATGATAAGTTTCTTTTTCTGTGTGACTTATTTCACTTAGAATCATCGTACCTGAATCCACCCATTTTGCTGCTACTGGTCTTATGACATTGATTTCATGGCTGAGGGATATTCCATCGTACGTAAGTACCACAATTTTTTGAACCATTTTTATATTTCCTGGGATATTTAAGGTGTACCCAAGTTGAGGTCCTTGTAAGCAGTGCAGCCCTAAATTTTGGAGTGGCTCTGTCTTATTGATTTTCAGTTTTCCCAAGGTATATTCCCTAGACTGGAAGTGCCCTTGGCTCTGTAGCTCTGTTCTTTACTTGTTTTAGGGAACACAATGTACTCCTCCAGAGACGCAGTTGGCAATTTACATCCTGCCCATCAGCATAACAAGGCTCCCTGTTCTCCAGGGCCTGTCTTGCCTTTCTGGTTTTTACACATTTTGTGGATGTCCTTTTTGACCGGTGGGAAGTGATACTTCTTTGTAGTGCAGATTTGCATTGCCCGATTGCTTGCTTGGCCAAAAAGGGCGTATGCGTTTTCTCCTGAATATATTCAGGAGAAAACGCATACGCCCTTTTTGGCCACGTGCAACATTGTCAAAGTTGTGCCCCTCATCCGGTGCTTTAAAGGCGATTCCAACGTACCTCTTGAAATCTGTTTCCTGCTATTCTGCCTCGCTTTCAAGTCCGCCTCGTTGCCTTCCCTCAACAGATTTTTGGACGATAGTTGTCCTTTATTACTCGGCCAGTTTGTGAATTGCTGTGCCCCTGAGCTCCATTTTTCAACTCGTTTTTGGTGAGCTGACCGCAAGTCCAAAATTTTGGTTCAGGACTTCTGCTGGTTCCCGGTGGGGGGCTGAGACTTTGGTTAATTCTTCTTCGTGCCGGGAAATTACAGTGATATGTGCCCGTCCAAATGCCTAACAGCTACTCTCTCATTGGTTCTCCCTATTCCCTTTCATCCTCTGCCAAATTGGCAACCTGTGCGAACCAGGAGGTTAAAGGGGCTGTCTCTCCAAGTTGGGAGGTTGATAGTAAAGCAGGTGGAAAGTCAAACCGGAGCACCAGGAGAGGGACTATTCGTTGAGTTTTAGAAGCCTTTCGTATTCACAGTGTGTCCGTTCTCTAGGTTTCCCGTACATGTTATATCTGTAGTAATATTCCCTTCAACCTGGAGAGTTGGGACCCTTGGAATGTGTGCCATGCACTATTGCTTTAAATGGTCTGCATTTGTTCACCCAATCTCACCAATCCTCTCAGTCCAAAGTGTCCAATCTTATGCCACATCCAGCTGTCGTTGTAGATAGGGTCATTCCAGGGTTCATCAGAGACCCTGAAGGAATTGTAAAGAATTTCCCAGTTTTTTTGTTTTGTTTTTGAAATTCCTTTTTATAGTGGATTTGAGCTGATTCTCGCTGCCATGTTTATGCCTGTCTAGACACACTTGATTCCCTTACGGAGACATATCAATACATAGGGTTTAAGATTCTTACTAGTCAGATATATTCCTCTGCGGGAAATATGGGGTTTTGAGTTCCTTTCACTGAGGAAGGTGTAGGTCTTGTCTATTCCATAGTTGGTTTTCGGAACGGTACCTATGCTTATATCAAACTCTGGTTTTATGCATCACCCCACCTCTCCTTCCCCCTTAAGCAGGCAAAAGAGTGTTTTCTAAATGTGAGACACTGTTCTCTTTCCTAACTCAGTTCAAGTGTAGCCATGTTTACAGGATCTTCATAAGTGATATCTTATGATAAGTTTCTTTTTCTGTGTGACTTATTTCACTTAGAATCATCGTACCTGAATCCACCCATTTTGCTGCTACTGTTCTTATGACATTGATTTCATGGCTGAGGGTTATTCCATCGTACGTAAGTACCACAATTTTTTGAACCATTTTTATATTTCCTGGGATATTTAAGGTGTACCCAAGTTGAGGTCCTTGTAAGCAGTGCAGCCCTAAATTTTGGGGTGGCTCTGTCTTATTGATTTTCAGTTTTTCCAAGGTATATTCCCTAGACTGGAAGTGCCCTTGGCTCTGTAGCTCTGTTCTTTACTTGTTTTAGGGAACACAATGTACTCCTCCAGAGACGCAGTTGGCAATTTACATCCTGCCCATCAGCATAACAAGGCTCCCTGTTCTCCAGGGCCTGTCTTGCCTTTCTGGTTTTTACACATTTTGTGGATGTCACTTTTGACCGGTGGGAAGTGATACTTCTTTGTAGTGCAGATTTGCATTGCCCGCTTGCTTGCTTGGCCAAAAAGGGCGTATGCGTTTTCTCCTGAATATATTCAGGAGAAAACGCATACGCCCTTTTTGGCCAAGTGCATCATTGTCGAAGTTGTGCCCCTCTTCCTGTGCTTTAAAGGCGATTCCAACGTACCTCTTGAAATCTGTTTCCTGCTATTCTGCCTCGCTTTCAAGTCCGCCTCGTTGCCTTCACTCAACAGATTTTTGGACGATAGTTGTCCTTTATTACTCGGCCAGTTTGTGAATTGCTGTGCCCCTGAGCTCCATTTTTCAACTCGTTTTTGGTGAGCTGACCGCAAGTCCAAAATTTTGGTTCAGGACCTATACTGGTTCCCGGTGGGGGGCTGAGACTTTGGTTAATTCTTCTTCCTGCCAGGAAGTTAGATTGATATGTGCCCGTCCAAATGCCTAACAGCTACTCTCTCATTGGTTCTCCCTCTTCCCTTTCATCCCCTGCCAAATTGGAAACCTATGCGAACCAGGAGGTTAAAGGGGCTGTCTCTCCAGGTTGGGAGGTTGATAGTAAAGCAGATGGAAAGTCAAACCGGAGCACAAGGAGAGGGACTATTCGTTGAGTTTTAGAAACCTTTCGTATTCACAGTGTGTCCGTTCTCTAGGTTTCCCGTACATGTTATACCTGTAGTAATATTCCCTTCAACCTGGAGAGTTGGGACCCATGGAATGGGTGCCATGCATTAATGCTTTAAAGGTTCTGCATTTGTTCACCCAATCTCACCAATCCTCTCAGTCCAAGTGTCCCGCCTTATGCCACATACAGCTGTCATTGTAGATAGGGTCATTCCAGGTTTCATCAGAGACTCTGAAGGAATTGTAAAGAATTTCCCAGTTTTTTTGTTTTGTTTTTGAAATTCCTTTTTATAGTGTGTTTGAGCTGATTCTCGCTGCCATGTTTATGCCAGTCTAGACACACTTGATTCCCTTATGGAGACATATCAATACATAGGTTTTAAGATTCTTACTAGTCAGATATATTCCTCTGTGGGAAATATGGGGCTTTGAGTCCCTTTCACTGAGGAAGGTGTAGGTCTTGCCTATTCCATAGTTGGTTTTTGGAACGGTACCTCTGCTTATATCAAACTCTGGTTTTATGCATCACCCCACCTCTCCTTCCCCCTTAAGCAGGCATTAGAGTGTTTTCTAAATGTGAGACACTGTTCTCTTTCCTAACTCAGTTCAAGTGTAGCCATGTTTACAGGATCTTCATAAGTGATATCTTATGATAAGTTTCTTTTTCTCTGTGACTTATTTCACTTAGAATCATCGTACCTGAATCCAACCATTTTGCTGCTACTGGTCTTATGACATTGATTTCATGGCTGAGGGATATTCCATCGTATGTAAGTACCACAATTTTTTGAACCATTTTGATATTTCCTGGGATATTTAAGGTGTACCCAAGTTGAGGTCCTTGTAAGCAGTGCAGCCCTAAATTTTAGGGTGGCTGTGTCTTTTTGATTTTCAGTTTTCCCAAGGTATATTCCCTAGACTGGAAGTGCCCTTGGCTCTGTAGCTCTGTTGTTTACTTGTTTTAGGGAACACAATGCACTCCTCCAGAGAGGCAGTTGGCAATTTACATCCCGCCCATCAGCATAACAAGGCTCCCTGTTCTCCAGGGCCTGTCTTGCCTTTCTGGTTTTTACACATTTTGTGGATGTCCCTTTTGACCGGTGGGAAGTGATACTTCTTTGTAGTGCAGATATGCATTGCCCGCTTGCTTGCTTGGCCAAAAAGGGCGTATGCGTTTTCTCCTGAATATATTTACGAGAAAACGCATACGCCCTTTTTGGCCACGTGCATCATTGTCGAAGTTGTGCCGCTCTTCCTGTGCTTTAAAGGCGATTCCAACGTACCTCTTGAAATCTGTTTCCTGCTATTCTGCCTCGCTTTCAAGTCCGCCTCGTTGCCTTCCCTCAACAGATATTTGGACGATAGTTGTCCTTTATTACTCGGCCAGTTTGTGAATTGCTGTGCCCCTGAGCTCCATTTTTCAACTCGTTTTAGGTGAGCTGACCGCAAGTCCAAAATTTTGGTTCAGCACCTATACTGGTTCCCGGTGGGTGGCTGAGACTTTGGTTAATTCTTCTTCCTGCCGTGAAATTACAGTGATATGTGCCCGTCCAAATGCCTAACAGCTACTCTCTCATTGATTCTCCCTCTTCCCTTTCATTCTCTGCCAAATTGGCAACCTGTGCGAACCAGGAGGTTAAAGGGGCTGTCTCTCCAAGTTGGGAGGTTGATAGTAAAGCAGATGGAAAGTCAAACCGGAGCACCAGGAGAGGGACTATTCGTTGAGTTATAGAAACCTTTCGTATTCACAGTGTGTCCGTTCTCTAGGTTTCCCGTACATGTTATAACTGTAGTAATATTCCCTTCAACCTGGAGAGTTGGGACACATGGAATGTGTGCCATGCATTATTGCTTTAAATGGTCTGCATTTGTTCATCCAATCTCACCAATCGTCTCAGTCCAAAGTGTCCAGTCTTATGCCACATCCAGCTGTCGTTGTAGATAGGGTCATTCCAGGTTTCATCAGAGACCCTGAAGGAATTGTAAAGAATTTTCCAGTTTTTTTGCTTTGTTTTTGAAATTCCTTTTTATATTGGGTTTGAGCTGATTCTCGCTGCCATGTTTATGCCAGTCTAGACACACTTGATTCCCTTACGGAGACATATCAATACATAGGTTTTAAGATTCTTACTAGTCAGGTATATTCCTCTGCGGGAAATATGGGATTTTGAGTCCCTTTCACTGAGGAAGGTGTAGGTCTTGTCTATTCCATAGTTGGTTTTTGGAACGGTACCTGTGCTTATATCAAACTCTGGTTTTATGCATCACCCCACCTCTCCTTCCCCCTTAAGCAGGCATAAGAGTGTTTTCTAAATGTGAGACACTGTTCTCTTTCCTAACTCAGTTCAAGTGTAGCCATGTTTACAGGATCTTCATAAGTGATATCTTATGATAAGTTTCTTTTTCTGTGTTTCTTATTTCACTTAGAATCATCGTACCTGAATCCACCCATTTTACTGCTACTGGTCTTATGCCATTGATTTCATGGCTGAGGGATATTCCATCGTACGTAAGTACCACAATTTTTTGAACCATTTTTATATTTCCTGGGATATTTAAGGTGTACCCAAGTTGAGGTCCTTATAAGCAGTGCAGCCCTAAATTTTGGAGGGGCTCTGTCTTATTGATTTTCAGTTTTCCCAAGGTATATTCACTAGACTGGAAGTGCCCTTGGCTCTGTAGCTCTGTTCTTTACTTGTTTTAGGGAACACACTGTACTCCTCCAGAGCTGCAGTTGGCAATTTACATCCCGCCCATCAGCATAACAAGGCTCCCTGTTCTCCAGGGCCTGTCTTGCCTTTCTGGTTTTTACACATTTTGTGGATGTCCCTTTTGACCGGTGGTAAGTGATACTTCTTTGTAGTGCAGATTTGCATTGCCCGATTGCTTGCTTGGCCAAAAAGGGCGTATGCGTTTTCTCCTGAATATATTCACGAGAAAACGCATACGCCCTTTTTGGCCACGTGCATCATTGTCGAAGTTGTGCCCCTCATCCGGTGTATTAAAGGCGATTCCAACGTACCTCTTGAAATCTGTTTCCTGCTATTCTGCCTCGCTTTCAAGTCCGCCTCGTTGCCTTCCCTCAACAGATTTTTGGACGATAGTTGTCCTTTATTACTCAGCCAGTTTGTGAATTGCTGTGCCCCTGAGCTCCATTTTTCAACTCGTTTTTGGTGAGCTGACCGCAGGTCCAAAATTTTGGTTCAGGGCCTATGCTGGTTCCCGGTGGGGGGCTGAGACTTTGGTTAATTATTCTTCCTGCCGGGAAATTACAGTGATATGTGCCCGTCCAAATGCCTAACAGCTACTCTCTCATTGGTTCTCCCTCTTCCCTTTCATCCTCTGCCAAATTGGCAACCTGTGCGAACCAGGAGGTTAAAGGGGCTGTCTCTCCAAGTTGGGAGGTTTATAGTAAAGCAGGTGGAAAGTCAAACCGGAGCACCAGGAGAGGGACTATTCGTTGAGTTTTAGAAACCTTTCGTATTCACAGTGTGTCCGTTCTCTAGGTTTCCCGTACATGTTATAACTGTAGTAATATTCCCTTCAACCTGGAGAGTTGGGACCCATGGAATGGGTGCCATGCATTAATGCTTTAAAGGTTCTGCATTTGTTCACCCAATCTCACCAATCCTCTCAGTCCAAGTGTCCCGCCTTATGCCACATCCAGCTGTCGTTGTAGATAGGGTCAGTCCAGGTTTCATCAGAGACTCTGAAGGAATTGTAAAGAATTTCCCAGGTTTTTGTTTTGTTTTTGAAATTCCTTTTTATAGTGGGTTTGAGCTGATTCTCGCTGCCATGTTTATGCCAGTCTAGACACACTTGGTTCCCTTACGGAGACATATCAATACATAGGTTTTAAGATTCTTACTAGTCAGATATATTCCTCTGCGGGAAATATGGGGTTTTGAGTCCCTTTCACTGAGGAAGGTGTAGGTCTTGTCTATTCCATAGTTGGTTTTTGGAACGGTACCTCTGCTTACATCAAACTCTGGTTTTATGCAGCACCCCACCTCTCCTTCCCCCTTAAGCAGGCATAAGAGTGTTTTCTAAATGTGAGACACTGTTCTCTTTCCTAACTCAGTTCAAGTGTAGCCATGTTTACAGGATCTTCATAAGTGATATCTTATGATAAGTTTCTTTTTCTCTGTGACTTATTTCACTTAGAATCATCGTACCTGAATCCACCCATTTTGCTGCTACTGGTCTTATGACATTGATTTCATGGCTGAGGGATATTCCATCGTATGTAAGTACCACAATTTTTTGAACCATTTTTATATTTCCTGGGATATTTAATGTGTACCCAAGTTGAGGTCCTTGTAAGCAGTGCAGCCCTAAATTTTGGGGTGGCTGTGTCTTTTTGATTTTCAGTTTTCCCAAGGTATATTCCCTAGACTGGAAGTGCCCTTGGCTCTGTAGCTCTGTTGTTTACTTGTTTTAGGGAACACAATGCACTCCTCCAGAGAGGCAGTTGGCAATTTACATCCCGCCCATCAGCATAACAAGGCTCCCTGTTCTCCAGGGCCTGTCTTGCCTTTCTGGTTTTTACACATTTTGTGGATGTCCCTTTTGACCGGTGGGAAGTGATACTTCTTTCTAGTGCAGATTTGCATTGCCCGCTTGCTTGCTTGGCCAAAAAGGGCGTATGCATTTTCTCCTGAATATATTCACGAGAAAACGCATATGCCCTTTTTGGCCAAGTGCATCATTGTCGAAGTTGTGCCCCTCTTCCTGTGCTTTAAAGGCGATTCCAACGTACCTCTTGAAATCTGTTTCCTGCTATTCTGCCTCGCTTTCAAGTCCGCCTCGTGGCCTTCCCTCAACAGATATTTGGACGATAGTTGTCCTTTATTACTCGGCCAGTTTGTGAATTGCTGTGCCCCTGAGCTCCATTTTTCAACTCGTTTTAGGTGAGCTGAACGCAAGTCCAAAATTTTGGTTCAAGACCTATACTTGTTCCCGGTGGGGGGCTGAGACTTTGGTTAATTCTTCTTCCTGCCGTGAAATTACAGTGATATGTGCCCGTCCAAATGCCTAACAGCTACTCTCTCATTGGTTCTCCCTCTTCCCTTTCATCCTCTGCCAAATTGGCAACCTGTGCGAACCAGGAGGTTAAAGGGGCTGTCTCTCCAAGATGGGAGGTTGATAGTAAAGCAGATGGAAAGTCAAACCGGAGCACCAGGAGAGGGACTATTCGTTGAGTTTTAGAAACCTTTCGTATTCACAGTGTGTCCGTTCTCTAGGTTTCCCGTACATGTTATAACTGTAGTAATATTCCCTTCAACCTGGAGAGTTGGGACCCATGGAATGTGTGTCATGCATTATTGCTTTAAATGGTCTGCATTTGTTCACCCAATCTCACCAATCCTCTCAGTCCAAAGTGTCCAGCCTTATGCCACATCCAGCTGTCGTTGTAGATAGGGTAATTCCAGGTTTCATCAGAGACCCTTAAGGAATTGTAAAGAATTTCCCAGTTTTTTTGTTTTGTTTTTGAAATTCCTTTTTATAGTGGGTTTGAGCTGATTCTCGCTGCCATGTTTATGCCAGTCTAGACACACTTGGTTCCCTTACGGAGACATATCAATACATAGGTTTTAAGATTCTTACTAGTCAGATATATTCCTCTGCGGGAAATATGGGGTTTTGAGTCCCTTTCACTGAGGAAGGTGTAGGTCTTGTCTATTCCATAGTTGGTTTTTGGAATGGTACCTGTGCTTATATCAAACTCTGGTTTTATGCATCACCCCACCTCTCCTTCCCCCTTAAGCAGGCATTAGAGTGTTTTCTAAATGTGAGACACTGTTCTCTTTCCTAACTCAGTTCAAGTGTAGCCATGTTTACAGGATCTTCATAAGTGATATCTTATGATAAGTTTCTTTTTCTCTGTGACTTATTTCACTTAGAATCATCGTACCTGAATCCACCCATTTTGCTGCTACTGGTCTTATGACATTGATTTCATGGCTGAGGGATATTCCATCGTATGTAAGTACCACAATTTTTTGAACCATTTTGATATTTCCTGGGATATTTAAGGTGTACCCAAGTTGAGGTCCTTGTAAGCAGTGCAGCCCTAAATTTTAGGGTGGCTGTGTCTTTTTGATTTTCAGTTTTCCCAAGGTATATTCCCTAGACTGGAAGTGCCCTTGGCTCTGTAGCTCTGTTGTTTACTTGTTTTAGGGAACACAATGCACTCCTCCAGAGAGGCAGTTGGCAATTTACATCCCGCCCATCAGCATAACAAGGCTCCCTGTTCTCCAGGGCCTGTCTTGCCTTTCTGGTTTTTACACATTTTGTGGATGTCCCTTTTGACCGGTGGGAAGTGCTACTACTTTGTAGTGCAGATTTGCATTGCCCGCTTGCTTGCTTGGCCAAAAAGGGCGTATGCGTTTTCTCCTGAATATATTCACGAGAAAACGCATACGCCCTTTTTGGCCACGTGCATTATTGTCGAAGTTGTGCCGCTCTTCCTGTGCTTTAAAGGCGATTCCAACGTACCTCTTGAAATCTGTTTCCTGCTATTCTGCCTCGCTTTCAAGTCCGCCTCGTTGCCTTCCCTCAACAGATATCTGGACGATAGTTGTCCTTTATTACTCGGCCAGTTTGTGAATTGCTGTGCCCCTGAGCTCCATTTTTCAACTCGTTTTAGGTGAGCTGACCGCAAGTCCAAAATTTTGGTTCAGCACCTATACTGGTTCCTGGTGGGGGGCTGAGACTTTGGTTAATTCTTCTTCCTGCCGTGAAATTACAGTGATATGTGCCCGTCCAAATGCCTAACAGCTACTCTCTCATTGGTTCTCCCTCTTCCCTTTCATCCTCTGCCAAATTGGCAACCTGTGCGAACCAGGAGGTTAAAGGGGCTGTCTCTCCAAGTTGGGAGGTTGATAGTAAAGCAGATGGAAAGTCAAACCGGAGCACCAGGAGAGGGACTATTCGTTGAGTTTTAGAAACCTTTCGTATTCACAGTGTGTCCGTTCTCTAGGTTTCCCGTACATGTTATAACTGTAGTAATATTCCCTTCAACCTGGAGAGTTGGGACACATGGAATGTGTGCCATGCATTATTGCTTTAAATGGTCTGCATTTGTTCACCCAATCTCACCAATCCTCTCAGTCCAAAGTGTCCAGTCTTATGCCACATCCAGCTGTCGTTGTAGATAGGGTCATTCCAGGTTTCATCAGAGACCCTGAAGGAATTGTAAAGAATTTCCCAGTTTTTTTGTTTTGTTTTTGAAATTCCTTTATATAGTGGGTTTGAGCTGATTCTCGCTGCCATGTTTATGGCAGTCTAGACACACTTGATTCCCTTACGGAGACATATCAATACATAGGTTTTAAGATTCTTACTAGTCAGATATATTCCTCTGCGGGAAATATGGGATTTTGAGTCCCTTTCACTGAGGAAGGTGTAGGTCTTGTCTATTCCATAGTTGGTTTTTGAAACGGTACCTGTGCTTATATCAAACTCTGGTTTTATGCATCACCCCACCTCTCCTTCCCCCTTAAGCAGGCATAAGAGTGTTTTCTAAATGTGAGACACTGTTCTCTTTCCTAACTCAGTTCAAGTGTAGCCATGTTTACAGGATCTTCATAAGTGATATCTTATGATAAGTTTCTTTTTCTGTGTGACTTATTTCACTTAGAATCATCGTACCTGAATCCACCCATTTTACTGCTACTGGTCTTATGACATTGATTTCATGGCTGAGGGATATTCCATCGTACGTAAGTACCACAATTTTTTGAACCATTTTTATATTTCCTGGGAAATTTAAGGTGTACCCAAGTTGAGGTCCTTATAAGCAGTGCAGCCCTAAATTTTGGAGTGGCTCTATCTTATTGATTTTCAGTTTTCCCAAGGTATATTCCCTAGACTGGAAGTGCCCTTGGCTCTGTAGCTCTGTTCTTTACTTGTTTTAAGGAACACACTGTACTCCTCCAGAGAGGCAGTTGGCAATTTACATCCCGCCCATCAGCATAACAAGGCTCCCTGTTCTCCAGGGCCTGTCTTGCCTTTCTGGTTTTTACACATTTTGTGGATGTCCCTTTTGACCGGTGGTAAGTGATACTTCTTTGTAGTGCAGATTTGCATTGCCCGATTGCTTGCTTGGCCAAGAAGGGCGTATGCGTTTTCTCCTGAATATATTCACGAGAAAACGCATACGCCCTTTTTGGCCACGTGCATCATTGTCGAAGTTGTGCCCCTCATCCGGTGCTTTAAAGGCGATCCCAAAGTACCTCTTGAAATCTGTTTCCTGCTATTCTGCCTCGCTTTCAAGTCCGCCTCGTTGCCTTCCCTCAACAGATTTTTGGACGATAGTTGTCCTTTATTACTCGGCCAGTTTGTGAATTGCTGTGCCCCTGAGCTCCATTTTTCAACTCGTTTTTGGTGAGCTGACCACAGGTCCAAAATTTTGGTTCAGGACCTATGCTGGTTCCCGGTGGGGGGATGAGACTTTGGTTAATTCTTCTTCCTGCCGGGAAATTACAGTGATATGTGCCCGTCCAAATGCCTAACAGCTACTCTCTCATTGGTTCTCCCTCTTCCCTTTCATCCTCTGCCAAATTGGCAACCTGTGCGAACCAGGAGGTCAAAGGGGCTGTCTCTGCAAGTTGGGAGGTTGATAGTAAAGCAGGTGGAAAGTCAAACCGGAGCACCAGGAGAGGGACTATTCGTTGAGTTTTAGAAACCTTTCGTATTCACAGTGTGTCCGTTCTCTAGGTTTCCCGTACATGTTATAACTGTAGTAATATTCCCTTCAACCTGGAGAGTTGGGACCCATGGAATGTGTGCCAAGCACTATTGCTTTAAATGGTCTGCATTTGTTCACCCAATCTCACCAATCCTCTCAGTCCAAAGTGTCCAGCCTTATGCCACATCCAGCTGTCGTTGTAGATAGGGTCATTCCAGGTTTCATCAGAGACCCTGAAGGAATTGTAAAGAATTTCCCAGTTTTTTTGTTTTGTTTTTGAAATTCCTTTTTATAGTGGGTTTGAGCTGATTCTCGCTGCCATGTTTATGCCAGTCTAGACACACTTGATTGCCTTACGGAGACATATCAATACATAGGTTTTAAGATTCTTACTAGTCAGATATATTCCTCTGCGGGAAATATGGGGTTTTGAGTCCCTTTCACTGAGGAAGGTGTAGGTCTTGCCTATTCCATAGTTGGTTTTTGGAACGGTACCTCTGCTTATATCAAACTCTGGTTTTATGCAGCACCCCACCTCTCCTTCCCCCTTAAGCAGGCATTAGAGTGTTTTCTAAATGTGAGACACTGTTCTCTTTCCTAACTCAGTTCAAGTGTAGCCATGTTTACAGGATCTTCATAAGTGATATCTTATGATAAGTTTCTTTTTCTGTGTGACATATTTCACTTAGAATCATCGTACCTGAATCCACCCATTTTGCTGCTACTGTTCTTATGACATTGATTTCATGGCTGAGGGATATTCCATCGTACGTAAGTACCACAATTTTTTGAACCATTTTTATATTTCCTGGGATATTTAAGGTGTACCCAAGTTGAGGTCCTTGTAAGCAGTGCAGCCCTAAATTTTGGGGTGGCTCTGTCTTATTGATTTTCAGTTTTTCCAAGGTATATTCCCTAGACTGGAAGTGCCCTTGGCTCTGTAGCTCTGTTCTTTACTTGTTTTAGGGAACACAATGTACTCCTCCAGAGACGCAGTTGGCAATTTACATCCCGCCCATCAGCATAACAAGGCTCCCTGTTCTCCAGGGCCTGTCTTGCCTTTCTGGTTTTTACACATTTTGTGGATATCACTTTTGACCGGTGGTAAGTGATACTTCTTTGTAGTGCAGATTTGCATTGCCCGATTGCTTGCTTGGCCAAGAAGGGCGTATGCGTTTTCTCCTGAATATATTCACGAGAAAACGCATACGACCTTTTTGGCCACGTGCATCATTGTCGAAGTTGTGCCCCTCATCCGGTGCTTTAAAGGCGATCCCAAAGTACCTCTTGAAATCTGTTTCCTGCTATTCTGCCTCGCTTTCAAGTCCGCCTCGTTGCCTTCCCTCAACAGATTTTTGGACGATAGTTGTCCTTTATTACTCGGCCAGTTTGTGAATTGCTGTGCCCCTGAGCTCCATTTTTCAACTCGTTTTTGGTGAGCTGACCACAGGTCCAAAATTTTGGTTCAGGACCTATGCTGGTTCCCGGTGGGGGGCTGAGACTTTGGTTAATTCTTCTTCCTGCCGGGAAATTACAGTGATATGTGCCCGTCCAAATGCCTAACAGCTACTCTCTCATTGGTTCTCCCTCTTCCCTTTCATCCTCTGCCAAATTGGCAACCTGTGCGAACCAGGAGGTCAAAGGGGCTGTCTCTGCAAGTTGGGAGGTTGATAGTAAAGCAGGTGGAAAGTCAAACCGGAGCACCAGGAGAGGGACTATTCGTTGAGTTTTAGAAACCTTTCGTATTCACAGTGTGTCCGTTCTCTAGGTTTCCCGTACATGTTATAACTGTAGTAATATTCCCTTCAACCTGGAGAGTTGGGACCCATGGAATGTGTGCCAAGCACTATTGCTTTAAATGGTCTGCATTTGTTCACCCAATCTCACCAATCCTCTCAGTCCAAAGTGTCCAGCCTTATGCCACATCCAGCTGTCGTTGTAGATAGGGTCATTCCAGGTTTCATCAGAGACCCTGAAGGAATTGTAAAGAATTTCCCAGTTTTTTTGTTTTGTTTTTGAAATTCCTTTTTATAGTGGGTTTGAGCTGATTCTCGCTGCCATGTTTATGCCAGTCTAGACACACTTGATTGCCTTACGGAGACATATCAATACATAGGTTTTAAGATTCTTACTAGTCAGATATATTCCTCTGCGGGAAATATGGGGTTTTGAGTCCCTTTCACTGAGGAAGGTGTAGGTCTTGCCTATTCCATAGTTGGTTTTTGGAACGGTACCTCTGCTTATATCAAACTCTGGTTTTATGCAGCACCCCACCTCTCCTTCCCCCTTAAGCAGGCATTAGAGTGTTTTCTAAATGTGAGACACTGTTCTCTTTCCTAACTCAGTTCAAGTGTAGCCATGTTTACAGGATCTTCATAAGTGATATCTTATGATAAGTTTCTTTTTCTGTGTGACATATTTCACTTAGAATCATCGTACCTGAATCCACCCATTTTGCTGCTACTGTTCTTATGACATTGATTTCATGGCTGAGGGATATTCCATCGTACGTAAGTACCACAATTTTTTGAACCATTTTTATATTTCCTGGGATATTTAAGGTGTACCCAAGTTGAGGTCCTTGTAAGCAGTGCAGCCCTAAATTTTGGGGTGGCTGTGTCTTTTTGATTTTCAGTTTTCCCAAGGTATATTCCCTAGACTGGAAGTGCCCTTGGCTCTGTAGCTCTGTTCTTTACTTGTTTTAGGGAACACAATGTACTCCTCCAGAGACGCAGTTGGCAATTTACATCCCGCCCATCAGCATAACAAGGCTCCCTGTTCTCCAGGGCCTGTCTTGCCTTTCTGGTTTTTACACATTTTGTGGATATCACTTTTGACCGGTGGGAAGTGATACTTCTTTGTAGTGCAGATTTGCATTGCCCGCTTGCTTGCTTGGCCAAAAAGGGCGTATGCGTTTTCTCCTGAATATATTCAGGAGAAAACGCATACGCCCTTTTTGGCCAAGTGCATCATTGTCGAAGTTGTGCCCCTCTTCCTGTGCTTTAAAGGCGATTCCAACGTACCTCTTGAAATCTGTTTCCTGCTATTCTGCCTCGCATTCAAGTCCGCCTCGTTGCCTTCCCTCAACAGATTTTTGGACGATATTTGTCCTTTATTACTCGGCCAGTTTGTGAATTGCTGTGCCCCTGAGCTCCATTTTTCAACTCGTTTTTGGTGAGCTGACCGCAAGTCCAAAATTTTGGTTCAGGACCTATACTGGTTCCCGGTGGGGGGCTGAGACTTTGGTTAATTCTTCTTCCTGCCGGGAAGTTAGATTGATATGTGCCCGTCCAAATGCCTAACAGCTACTCTCTCATTGGTTCTCCCTCTTCCCTTTCATCCTCTGCCAAATTGGAAACCTATGCGAACCAGGAGGTTAAAGGGGCTGTCTCTCCAAGTTGGGAGGTTGATAGTAAAGCAGATGGAAAGTCAAACCGGAGCACCAGGAGAGGGACTATTCGTTGAGTTTTAGAAACCTTTCGTATTCACAGTGTGTCCGTTCTCTAGGTTTCCCGTACATGTTATACCTGTAGTAATATTCCCTTCAACCTGGAGAGTTGGGACCCATGGAATGGGTGCCATGCATTAATGCTTTAAAGGTTCTGCATTTGTTCACCCAATCTCACCAATCCTCTCAGTCCAAGTGTCCCGCCTTATGCCACATCCAGCTGTCGTTGTAGATAGGGTCATTCCAGGTTTCATCAGAGACTCTGAAGGAATTGTAAAGAATTTCCCAGTTTTTTTGTTTTGTTTTTGAAATTCCTTTTTATAGTGGGTTTGAGCTGATTCTCGCTGCCATGTTTATGCCAGTCTAGATACACTTGGTTCCCTTACGGAGACATATCAATACATAGGTTTTAAGATTCTTACTAGTCAGATATATTCCTCTGTGGGAAATATGGGGTTTTGAGTCCCTTTCACTGAGGAAGGTGTAGCTCTTGCCTATTCCATAGTTGGTTTTTGGAACGGTACCTCTGCTTATATCAAACTCTGGTTTTATGCATCACCCCACCTCTCCTTCCCCCTTAAGCAGGCATTAGAGTGTTTTCTAAATGTGAGACACTGTTCTCTTTCCTAACTCAGTTCAAGTGTAGCCATGTTTACAGGATCTTCATAAGTGATATCTTATGATAAGTTTCTTTTTCTCTGTGACTTATTTCACTTAGAATCATCGTACCTGAATCCACCCATTTTGCTGCTACTGGTCTTATGACATTGATTTCATGGCTGAGGGATATTCCATCGTATGTAAGTACCACAATTTTTTGAACCATTTTGATATTTCCTGGGATATTTAAGGTGTACCCAAGTTGAGGTCCCTGTAAGCAGTGCAGCCCTAAATTTTAGGGTGGCTGTGTCTTTTTGATTTTCAGTTTTCCCAAGGTATATTCCCTAGACTGGAAGTGCCCTTGGCTCTGTAGCTCTGTTGTTTACTTGTTTTAGGGAACACAATGCACTCCTCCAGAGAGGCAGTTGGCAATTTACATCCCGCCCATCAGCATAACAAGGCTCCCTGTTCTCCAGGGCCTGTCTTGCCTTTCTGGTTTTTACACATTTTGTGGATGTCCCTTTTGACCGGTGGGAAGTGCTACTACTTTGTAGTGCAGATTTGCATTGCCCGCTTGCTTGCTTGGCCAAAAAGGGCGTATGCGTTTTCTCCTGAATATATTCACGAGAAAACGCATACGCCCTTTTTGGCCACGTGCATCATTGTCGAAGTTGTGCCGCTCTTCCTGTGCTTTAAATGCGATTCCAACGTACCTCTTGAAATCTGTTTCCTGCTATTCTGCCTCGCTTTCAAGTCCGCCTCGTTGCCTTCCCTCAACAGATATTTGGACGATAGTTCTCCTTTATTACTCGGCCAGTTTGTGAATTGCTGTGCCCCTGAGCTCCATTTTTCAACTCGTTTTAGGTGAGCTGACCGCAAGTCCAAAATTTTGGTTCAGGACCTATACTGGTTCCCGGTGGGTGGCTGAGACTTTGGTTAATTCTTCTTCCTGCCGGGAAATTACAGTGGTATGTGCCTGTTCAAATGCCTAACAGCTACTCTCTCATTGGTTCTCCCTCTTCCCTTTCATCCTCTGCCAAATTGTCAACATGTGCGGACCAGGAGGTTAAAGGGGCTGTCTCTCCAAGTTGGGAGGTTGATAGTAAAGCAGATGGAAAGTCAAACCGGAGCACCAGGAGAGGGACTATTCGTTGAGTTTTAGAAACCTTTCGTATTCACAGTGTGTCCGTTCTCTAGGTTTCCCGTACATGTTATAACTGTAGTAATATTCCATTCAACCTGGAGAGTTGGGACCCATGGAATGGGTGCCATGCATTATTGCTTTAAAGGGTCTGCAATTGCTCACCCAATCTCACCAATCCTCTCAGTCCCAAGTGTCCAGCCTTATGCCACATCCAGCTGTCATTGTAGATAGGGTCATTCCAGGTTTCATCAGAGATTCTGAAGGAATTGTAAAGAATTTCCCAGTTTTTTTGTTTTGTTTTTGAAATTCCTTTTTATAGTGGGTTTGAGCTGATTCTCGCTGTGATGTTTATGCCAGTCTAGACACACTTGATTCCCTTACGGAGACATATCAATACATAGGTTTTAAGATTCTTACTAGTCAGATATGTTCCTCTGCGGGAAATATGGGGATTTGAGTCCCTTTCACTGAGGAAGGTGTAGGTCTTGTCTATTCCATCGTTGGTTTTTGGAACGGTACATGTGCTTATATCAAACTCTGGTTTTATGCATCACCTCACCTCTCCTTCCCCCTTAAGCAGGCATAAGAGTGTTTTCTAAATGTGAGACACTGTTCTCTTTCCTAACTCAGTTCAAGTGTAGCCATGTTTACAGGATCTTCATAAGTGATATCTTATGATAAGTTTCTTTTTCTCTGTGACTTATTTCACTTAGAATCATCGTACCTGAATCCACCCATTTTGCTGCTACTGGTCTTATGACATTGATTTCATGGCTGAGGGATATTCCATCGTACATAAGTACCACAATTTTTTGAAGCATTTTTATATTTCCTGGGATATTTAAGGTGTACCCAAGTTGAGGTCCTTGTAAGCAGTGCAGCCCTAAATTTTGGGGTGGCTGTGTCTTTTTGATTTTCAGTTTTCCCAAGGTATATTCCCTAGACTGGAAGTGCCCTTGGCTCTGTAGCTCTGTTGTTTACTTGTTTTAGGGAACACAATGCACTCCTCCAGAGAGGCAGTTGGCAATTTACATCCCGCCCATCAGCATAACAAGGCTCCCTGTTCTCCAGGGCCTGTCTTGCCTTTCTGGTTTTTACACATTTTGTGGATGTCCCTTTTGACCGGTGGGAAGTGATACTTCTTTGTAGTGCAGATTTGCATTGCCCGCTTGCTTGCTTGGCCAAAAAGGGCGTATGCGTTTTCTCCTGAATATATTCAGGAGAAAACGCATACGCCCTTTTTGGCCAAGTGCATCATTGTCGAAGTTGTGCCCCTCTTCCTGTGCTTTAAAGGTGATTCCAACGTACCTCTTGAAATCTGTTTCCTGCTATTCTGCCTCGCTTTCAAGTCTGCCTCGTTGCCTTCCCTCAACAGATTTTTGGACGATAGTTGTCCTTTATTACTCGGCCAGTTTGTGAATTGCTGTGCCCCTGAGCTCCATTTTTCAACTCGTTTTAGGTGAGCTGACCACAAGTCCAAAATTTTGGTTCAGGACCTATACTGGTTCCCGGTGGGTGGCTGAGACTTTGGTTAATTCTTCCTGCCGGGAAATTACAGTGATATGTGCCCGTCCAAATGCCTAACAGCTACTCTCTCATTGGTTCTCCCTCTTCCCTTTTATCCTCTGCCAAATTGGCAACCTGTGAGAACCAGGAGGTTAAAGGGGCTGTCTCTCCAAGTTCGGAGGTTGATAGTAAAGCAGGTGGAAAGTCAAACCGGAGCACCAGGAGAGGGACTATTCGTTGAGTTTTAGAAACCTTTCGTATTCACAGTGCGTCCGTTCTCTCGGTTTCCCGTACATGTTATAACTGTAGTAATATTCCCTTCAACCTGGAGAATTGGGACCCATGGAATGGGTGCCATGCATTATTGCTTTAAAGGGTCTGCATTTGCTCACCCAATCTCACCAATCCTCTCAGTCCCAAGTGTCCAGCCTTATGCCATATCCAGCTGTCGTTGTAGATAGGGTCATTCCAGGTTTCATCATTGACCCTGAAGGAATTGTAAAGAATTTCCCAGTTTTTTTGTTTTGTTTTTGAAATTCCTTTTTATAGTGGGTTTGAGCTGATTCTCGCTGCCATGTTTAAGCCAGTCTAGACACACTTGATTACCTTACGGAGACATATCAATACATAGGTTTTAAGATTCTTACTAGTCAGATATATTCCTCTGCGGGAAATATGGTGTTTTGTGTCCCTTTCACTGAGGAAGGTGTAGGTCTTGTCTATTCCATAGTTGGTTTTTGGAACGGTACCTGAGCTTATATCAAACTCTGGTTTTATGCATCACCCCACCTCTGCTTCCCCCTTAAGCAGGCATAAGTGTGTTTTCTAAATGTGAGACACTGTTCTCTTTCCTAACTCAGTTCAAGTGTAGCCATGTTTACAGGATCTTCATAAGTGATATCTTATGATAAGTTTCTTTTTCTGTGTGACTTATTTCACTTAGAATCATCGTACCTGAATCCACCCATTTTGCTGCTACTGGTCTTATGACATTGATTTCATGGCTGAGGGATATTCCATCGTACATAAGTACCACAATTTTTTGAACCATTTTTATATTTCCTGGGATATTTAAGGTGTATCCAAGTTGAGGTCCTTGTAAGCAGTGCAGCCCTAAAATTTGGGGTGGCTCTGTCTTATTGATTTTCAGTTTTCCCAAAGTATATTCCCTAGACTGGAAGTGCCCGTGGCTCTGTAGCTCTGTTCTTTACTTGTTTTAGGGAACACAATGTACTCCTCCAGAGAGGCAGTTGGCAATTTACATCCCGCCCATCAGCATAACAAGGCTCCCTGTTCTCCAGGGCCTGTCTTGCCTTTCTGGTTTTTACACATTTTGTGGATGTCCCTTTTGACCGGTGGGAAGTGATACTTCTTTGTAGTGCAGATTTGCATTGCCCGCTTGCTTGCTTGGCCAAAAAGGGCGTATGCGTTTTCTCCTGAATATATTCAGGAGAAAACGCATACGCCCTTTTTGGCCAAGTGCATCATTGTCGAAGTTGTGCCCCTCTTCCTGTGCTTTAAAGGCGATTCCAACGTACCTCTTGAAATCTGTTTCCTGCTATTCTGCCTCGCTTTCAAGTCCGCCTCGTTGCCTTCCCTCAACAGATTTTTGGGCGATAGTTGTCCTTTATTACTCGGCCAGTTTGTGAATTGCTGTGCCCCTGAGCTCCATTTTTCAACTCGTTTTTGGTGAACTGACCGCAAGTCCAAAATTTTGGTTCAGGATCTATACTGATTCCCGGTGGGTGGCTGAGACTTTGGTTAATTCTTCTTCCTGCCTGGAAATTACAGTGATATGTGCCCGTCCAAATGCCTAACAGCTACTCTCTCATTGGTTCTCCCTCTTCCCTTTCATCCTCTGCCAAATTGGCAACCTGTGCGAACCAGGAGGTTAAAGGGGCTGTCTCTCCAAGTTGGGAGGTTGATAATAAAGCAGATGGAAAGTCAAACCGGAGCACCAGGAGAGGGACTATTCGTTGAGTTTTAGAAACCTTTCGTATAGACAGTGTGTCCGTTCTCTAGGATTCCCGTACATGTTATATCTGTAGTAATATTCCCTTCAACCTGGAGAGTTGGGACCCATGGAATGTGTGCCATGCATTATTGCTTTAAAGGGTCTGCATTTGCTCACCCAATCTCACCAATCCTCTCAGTCCCAAGTGTCCAGCCTTATGCCACATCCAGCTGTCATTGTAGATAGGGTCATTTCAGGTTTCATCAGAGACCCTGAAGGAATTGTAAAGTATTTCCCAGTTTTTTTGTTTTATTTTTGAAATTCCTTTTTATAGTGGGTTTGAGCTGATTCTCGCTGCCATATTTATCCCAGTCTAGACACACTTGATTCCCTTACGGAGACATATCAATACATAGGTTTTAAGATTCTTACTAGTCAGATATATTCCTCTGCGGGAAATATGGGGTTTTGAGTCCCTTTCACTGAGGATGGTGTAGGTCCTGTCTATTCCATAGTTGGTTTTTGGAACGGTACCTGTGCTTATATCAATCTCTGGTTTTATGCATCACCCCACCTCTCCTTCCCCCTTAAGCAGGCATAAGAGTGTTTTCTAAATGTGAGACACTGTTCTCTTTCCTAACTCAGTTCAAGTGTAGCCATGTTTACAGGATCTTCATAAGTGATATCTTATGATAAGTTTCTTTTTCTGTGTGACTTATTTCACTTAGAATCATCGTACCTGAATCCACCCATTTTGCTGCTACTGGTCTTATGACATTGATTTCATGGCTGAGGGTTATTCCATCGTACGTAAGTACCACAATTTTTTGAACCATTTTTATATTTCCTGGGATATTTAAGGTGTACCCAAGTTGAGGTCCTTGTAAGCAGTGCAGCCCTAAATTTTGGGGTGGCTGTGTCTTTTTGATTTTCAGTTTTCCCAAGGTATATTCCCTAGACTGGAAGTGCCCTTGGCTCTGTAGCTCTGTTCTTTACTTGTTTTAGGGAACACAATGTACTCCTCCAGAGAGGCAGTTGATAATTTACATCCCGCCCATCAGCATAACAGGGCTCCCTGTTCTCCAGGGCCTGTCTTGCCTTTCTTGTTTTTACACATTTTGTGGATGTCCCTTTTGACCGGTGGGAAGTGATACTTCTTTGTAGTGCAGATTTGCATTGCCCTATTGCTTGCTTGGCCAAAAAGGGCGTATGTGTTTTCTCTTGAATATATGCAGGAGAAAACGCATACGCCCTTTATGGCCACGTGCATCATTGTCGAAGTTGTGCCCCTCTTCCTGTGCTTTAAAGGCGATTCCAACGTACCTCTTGAAATCTGCTTCCTGCTATTCTGCCTCGCTTCCAAGTCCGCCTCGTTGCCTTCCCTCAACAGATTTTTGGACGATAGTTGTCCTTTATTACTCGGCCAGTTTGTGAATTGCTGTGCCCCTGAGCTCCATTTTTCAACTCGTTTTTGGTGAGCTGACCGCAAGTCCAAAATTTTGGTTCAGGACCTATACTGGTTCCCGGTAGGTGGCTGAGACTTTGGTTAATTCTTCTTCCTGCCGGGTAATTACAGTGATATGTGCCCGTCCAAATGCCTATCAGGTACTCTCTCATTGGTTCTCCCTCTTCCCTTTCATCCTCTGCCAAATTGGCAACCTGTGCGAACCAGGAGGTTAAAGGGTCTGTCTCTCCAAGTTGGGAGGTTGATAGTAAAGCAGATGGAAAGTCAAACCGGAGCACCAGGAGAGGGACTATTCGTTGAGTTTTAGAAACCTTTCGTATTCACAGTGTGTCCATTCTCTAGGTTTCCCGTACATGTTATAACTGTAGTAATATTCCCTTCAACCTGGAGAGTTGGGACCCATGGAATGGGTGCCATGCATTATTGCTTTAAAGGGTCTGCATTTGTTCACCCAATCTCACCAATCTTCTCAGTCCCAAGTGTCCAGTCTTATGCCACATCCAGCTGTCGTTGTAGATAGGGTCATTCCAGGTTTCATCAGAGACCCTGAAGGAATTGTAAAGAATTTCCCAGTTGTTTTGATTTATTTTTGAAATTCCTTTTTATAGTGGGTTTGAGCTGATTCTCGCTGCCATGTTTATGCCAGTCTAGACACACTTGATTCCCTTACGGAGACATATCAATACATAGGTTTTAAGATTCTTACTAGTCAGATATATTCCTCTGCGGGAAATATGGGGTTTTGAGTCCCTTTCACTGAGGAAGGTGTAGCTCTTGTCTATTCCATAGTTGGTTTTTGGAACGGTACCTGTGCTTATATCAAACTCTGGTTTTATGCATCACCCCACCTATCCTTCCCCCTTAAGGAGGCATAAGAGTGTTTTCTAAATGTGAGACACTGTTCTCTTTCCTAACTCAGTTCAAGTGTAGCCATGTTTACAGGATCTTCATAAGTGATATCTTATGATAAGTTTCTTTTTCTCTGTGACTTATTTCACTTAAAATCATCGTACCTGAATCCACCCATTTTGCTGCTACTGGTCTTATGTCATTGATTTCATGGCTGAGGGATATTCCATCGTACGTAAGTACCACAATTTTTTGAACCATTTTTATATTTCCTGGGATATTTAAGGTGTACCCAAGTTGAGGTGCTTGTAAGCAGTGCAGCCCTAAATTTTGGGGTGGATCTGTCTTATTGATTTTCATTTTTCCCAAGGTATATTCCCTAGACTGGAAGTGCCCTTGGCTCTGTAGCTCTGTTGTTTACTTGTTTTAGGGAACACAATGCACTCCTCCAGAGAGGCAGTTGGCAATTTACATCCCGCCCATCAGCATAACAAGGCTCCCTGTTCTCCAGGGCCTGTCTTGCCTTTCTGGTTTTTACACATTTTGTGGATGTCCCTTTTGACCGGTGGGAAGTGATACTTCTTTGTAGTGCAGATTTGCATTGCCCGCTTGCTTGCTTGGCCAAAAAGGGCGTATGCGTTTTCTCCTGAATATATTCAGGAGAAAACGCATACGCCCTTTTTGGCCAAGTGCATCATTGTCGAAGTTGTGCCCCTCTTCCTGTGCTTTAAAGGCGAATCCAACGTACCTCTTGAAATCTGTTTCCTGCTATTCTGCCTCGCTTTCAAGTCCGCCTCGTTGCCTTCCCTCAACAGATTTTTGGACGATAGTTGTCCTTTATTACTCGGCCAGTTTGTGAATTGCTGTGCCCCTGAGCTCCATTTTTCAAATCGTTTTTGGTGAGCTGACCGCAAGTCCAAAATTTTGGGTCAGGACCTATACTGGTTCCCGGTGGGTGGCTGAGACTTTGGTTAATTCTTCTTCCTGCCGGGAAATTACAGTGATATGTGCCCGTCCAAATGCCTAACAGCTACTCTCTCATTGGTTCTCCCTCTTCCCTTTCATCCTCTGCCAAATTGGCAACCTGTGTGAACCAGGAGGTTAAAGGGGCTGTCTCTCCAAGTTGGGAGGTTGATAATAAAGCAGATGGAAAGTCAAACCGGAGCACCAGGAGAGGGACTATTCGTTGAGTTTTAGAAACCATTCGTATTCACAGTTTTTCCGTTCTCTAGGTTTCCCGTACATGTTATAGCTGTAGTAATATTCCCTTCAACCTGGAGAGTTGGGACCCATGGAATGTGTGCCATGCATTATTGCTTTAAAGGGTCTGCATTTGCTCACCCAATCTCACCAATCCTCTCAGTCCCAAGTGTCCAGCCTTATGCTACATCCAGCTGTCGTTGTAGATAGAGTCATTCCAGGTTTCATCAGAGACCCTGAAGGAATTGTAAAGAATTTCCCCGTTGTTTTGTTTTGGTTTTGAAATTCCTTTTTATAGTGGGTTTGAGCTGATTCTCGCTGCCATGTTTATGCCAGTCTAGACACACTTGATTCCCTTACAGAGACATATGAATACATAGGTTTTAAGATTCTTACTAGTCAGATATATTCCTCTGCGGGAAATATGGTGTTTTGAGTCCCTTTCACTGAGGAAGGTGTAGGTCTTGTCTATTCTATAGTTGGTTTTTGGAACGGTACCTGTGCTTATATCAAACTCTGGTTTTATGCATCACCTCACCTCTCCTTCCCCCTTAAGCAGGCATAAGAGTGTTTTCTAAATGTGAGACACTGTTCTCTTTCCTAACTCAGTTCAAGTGTAGCCATGTTTACAGGATCTTCATAAGTGATATCTTATGATAAGTTTCTTTTTCTCTGTGACTTATTTCACTTAGAATCATCGTACCTGAATCCACCCATTTTGCTGCTACTGGTCTTATGACATTGATTTCATGGCTGAGGGATATTCCATCGTACATAAGTACCACAATTTTTTGAAGCATTTTTATATTTCCTGGGATATTTAAGGTGTACCCAAGTTGAGGTCCTTGTAAGCAGTGCAGACCTAAATTTTGGGGTGGCTGTGTCTTTTTGATTTTCAGTTTTCCCAAGGTATATTCCCTAGACTGGAAGTGCCCTTGGCTCTGTAGCTCTGTTGTTTACTTGTTTTAGGGAACACAATGCACTCCTCCAGAGAGGCAGTTGGCAATTTACATCCCGCCCATCAGCATAACAAGGCTCCCTGTTCTCCAGGGCCTGTCTTGCCTTTCTGGTTTTTACACATTTTGTGGATGTCCCTTTTGACCGGTGGGAAGTGATACTTCTTTGTAGTGCAGATTTGCATTGCCCGCTTGCTTGCTTGGCCAAAAAGGGCGTATGCGTTTTCTCCTGAATATATTCAGGAGAAAACGCATACGCCCTTTTTGGCCAAGTGCATCATTGTCGAAGTTGTGCCCCTCTTCCTGTGCTTTAAAGGTGATTCCAACGTACCTCTTGAAATCTGTTTCCTGCTATTCTGCCTCGCTTTCAAGTCCGCCTCGTTGCCTTCCCTCAACAGATTTTTGGACGATAGTTGTCCTTTATTACTCGGCCAGTTTGTGAATTGCTGTGCCCCTGAGCTCCATTTTTCAACTCGTTTTAGGTGAGCTGACCGCAAGTCCAAAATTTTGGTTCAGGACCTATACTGGTTCCC
This sequence comes from Hyperoodon ampullatus, assembly GCF_949752795.1. Classification (NCBI taxonomy): domain Eukaryota; kingdom Metazoa; phylum Chordata; class Mammalia; order Artiodactyla; family Ziphiidae; genus Hyperoodon; species Hyperoodon ampullatus. Next base: position 130,036 of record NW_027640981.1, on the reverse strand, counting down.
GGTGGGTGGCTGAGACTTTGTTTAATTCTTCCTGCCGGGAAATTACAGTGATATGTGCCCGTCCAAATGCCTAACAGCTACTCTCTCATTGGTTCTCCCTCTTCCCTTTCATCCTCTGCCAAATTGGCAACCTGTGAGAACCAGGAGGTTAAAGGGGCTGTCTCTCCAAGTTCGGAGGTTGATAGTAAAGCAGGTGGAAAGTCAAACCGGAGCACCAGGAGAGGGACTATTCGTTGAGTTTTAGAAACCTTTCGTATTCACAGTGTGTCCGTTCTCTCGGTTTCCCGTACATGTTATAACTGTAGTAATATTCCCTTCAACCTGGAGAATTGGGACCCATGGAATGGGTGCCATGCATTATTGCTTTAAAGGGTCTGCATTTGCTCACCCAATCTCACCAATCCTCTCAGTCCCAAGTGTCCAGCCTTATGCCATATCCAGCTGTCGTTGTAGATAGGGTCATTCCAGGTTTCATCATTGACCCTGAAGGAATTGTAAAGAATTTCCCAGTTTTTTTGTTTTGTTTTTGAAATTCCTTTTTATAGTGGGTTTGAGCTGATTCTCGCTGCCATGTTTAAGCCAGTCTAGACACACTTGATTACCTTACGGAGACATATCAATACATAGGTTTTAAGATTCTTACTAGTCAGATATATTCCTCTGCGGGAAATATGGTGTTTTGTGTCCCTTTCACTGAGGAAGGTGTAGGTCTTGTCTATTCCATAGTTGGTTTTTGGAACGGTACCTGAGCTTATATCAAACTCTGGTTTTATGCATCACCCCACCTCTGCTTCCCCCTTAAGCAGGCATAAGTGTGTTTTCTAAATGTGAGACACTGTTCTCTTTCCTAACTCAGTTCAAGTGTAGCCATGTTTACAGGATCTTCATAAGTGATATCTTATGATAAGTTTCTTTTTCTGTGTGACTTATTTCACTTAGAATCATCGTACCTGAATCCACCCATTTTGCTGCTACTGGTCTTATGACATTGATTTCATGGCTGAGGGATATTCCATCGTACATAAGTACCACAATTTTTTGAACCATTTTTATATTTCCTGGGATATTTAAGGTGTATCCAAGTTGAGGTCCTTGTAAGCAGTGCAGCCCTAAAATTTGGGGTGGCTCTGTCTTATTGATTTTCAGTTTTCCCAAAGTATATTCCCTAGACTGGAAGTGCCCGTGGCTCTGTAGCTCTGTTCTTTACTTGTTTTAGGGAACACAATGTACTCCTCCAGAGAGGCAGTTGGCAATTTACATCCCGCCCATCAGCATAACAAGGCTCCCTGTTCTCCAGGGCCTGTCTTGCCTTTCTGGTTTTTACACATTTTGTGGATGTCCCTTTTGACCGGTGGGAAGTGATACTTCTTTGTAGTGCAGATTTGCATTGCCCGCTTGCTTGCTTGGCCAAAAAGGGCGTATGCGTTTTCTCCTGAATATATTCAGGAGAAAACGCATACGCCCTTTTTGGCCAAGTGCATCATTGTCGAAGTTGTGCCCCTCTTCCTGTGCTTTAAAGGCGATTCCAACGTACCTCTTGAAATCTGTTTCCTGCTATTCTGCCTCGCTTTCAAGTCCGCCTCGTTGCCTTCCCTCAACAGATTTTTGGGCGATAGTTGTCCTTTATTACTCGGCCAGTTTGTGAATTGCTGTGCCCCTGAGCTCCATTTTTCAACTCGTTTTTGGTGAACTGACCGCAAGTCCAAAATTTTGGTTCAGGATCTATACTGATTCCCGGTGGGTGGCTGAGACTTTGGTTAATTCTTCTTCCTGCCTGGAAATTACAGTGATATGTGCCCGTCCAAATGCCTAACAGCTACTCTCTCATTGGTTCTCCCTCTTCCCTTTCATCCTCTGCCAAATTGGCAACCTGTGCGAACCAGGAGGTTAAAGGGGCTGTCTCTCCAAGTTGGGAGGTTGATAATAAAGCAGATGGAAAGTCAAACCGGAGCACCAGGAGAGGGACTATTCGTTGAGTTTTAGAAACCTTTCGTATAGACAGTGTGTCCGTTCTCTAGGATTCCCGTACATGTTATATCTGTAGTAATATTCCCTTCAACCTGGAGAGTTGGGACCCATGGAATGTGTGCCATGCATTATTGCTTTAAAGGGTCTGCATTTGCTCACCCAATCTCACCAATCCTCTCAGTCCCAAGTGTCCAGCCTTATGCCACATCCAGCTGTCATTGTAGATAGGGTCATTTCAGGTTTCATCAGAGACCCTGAAGGAATTGTAAAGTATTTCCCAGTTTTTTTGTTTTATTTTTGAAATTCCTTTTTATAGTGGGTTTGAGCTGATTCTCGCTGCCATATTTATCCCAGTCTAGACACACTTGATTCCCTTACGGAGACATATCAATACATAGGTTTTAAGATTCTTACTAGTCAGATATATTCCTCTGCGGGAAATATGGGGTTTTGAGTCCCTTTCACTGAGGATGGTGTAGGTCCTGTCTATTCCATAGTTGGTTTTTGGAACGGTACCTGTGCTTATATCAATCTCTGGTTTTATGCATCACCCCACCTCTCCTTCCCCCTTAAGCAGGCATAAGAGTGTTTTCTAAATGTGAGACACTGTTCTCTTTCCTAACTCAGTTCAAGTGTAGCCATGTTTACAGGATCTTCATAAGTGATATCTTATGATAAGTTTCTTTTTCTGTGTGACTTATTTCACTTAGAATCATCGTACCTGAATCCACCCATTTTGCTGCTACTGGTCTTATGACATTGATTTCATGGCTGAGGGTTATTCCATCGTACGTAAGTACCACAATTTTTTGAACCATTTTTATATTTCCTGGGATATTTAAGGTGTACCCAAGTTGAGGTCCTTGTAAGCAGTGCAGCCCTAAATTTTGGGGTGGCTGTGTCTTTTTGATTTTCAGTTTTCCCAAGGTATATTCCCTAGACTGGAAGTGCCCTTGGCTCTGTAGCTCTGTTCTTTACTTGTTTTAGGGAACACAATGTACTCCTCCAGAGAGGCAGTTGATAATTTACATCCCGCCCATCAGCATAACAGGGCTCCCTGTTCTCCAGGGCCTGTCTTGCCTTTCTTGTTTTTACACATTTTGTGGATGTCCCTTTTGACCGGTGGGAAGTGATACTTCTTTGTAGTGCAGATTTGCATTGCCCTATTGCTTGCTTGGCCAAAAAGGGCGTATGTGTTTTCTCTTGAATATATGCAGGAGAAAACGCATACGCCCTTTATGGCCACGTGCATCATTGTCGAAGTTGTGCCCCTCTTCCTGTGCTTTAAAGGCGATTCCAACGTACCTCTTGAAATCTGCTTCCTGCTATTCTGCCTCGCTTCCAAGTCCGCCTCGTTGCCTTCCCTCAACAGATTTTTGGACGATAGTTGTCCTTTATTACTCGGCCAGTTTGTGAATTGCTGTGCCCCTGAGCTCCATTTTTCAACTCGTTTTTGGTGAGCTGACCGCAAGTCCAAAATTTTGGTTCAGGACCTATACTGGTTCCCGGTAGGTGGCTGAGACTTTGGTTAATTCTTCTTCCTGCCGGGTAATTACAGTGATATGTGCCCGTCCAAAGGCCTATCAGGTACTCTCTCATTGGTTCTCCCTCTTCTCTTTCATCCTCTGCCAAATTGGCAACCTGTGCGAACCAGGAGGTTAAAGGGTCTGTCTCTCCAAGTTGGGAGGTTGATAGTAAAGCAGATGGAAAGTCAAACCGGAGCACCAGGAGAGGGACTATTCGTTGAGTTTTAGAAACCTTTCGTATTCACAGTGTGTCCATTCTCTAGGTTTCCCGTACATGTTATAACTGTAGTAATATTCCCTTCAACCTGGAGAGTTGGGACCCATGGAATGGGTGCCATGCATTATTGCTTTAAAGGGTCTGCATTTGTTCACCCAATCTCACCAATCTTCTCAGTCCCAAGTGTCCAGTCTTATGCCACATCCAGCTGTCGTTGTAGATAGGGTCATTCCAGGTTTCATCAGAGACCCTGAAGGAATTGTAAAGAATTTCCCAGTTGTTTTGATTTATTTTTGAAATTCCTTTTTATAGTGGGTTTGAGCTGATTCTCGCTGCCATGTTTATGCCAGTCTAGACACACTTGATTCCCTTACGGAGACATATCAATACATAGGTTTTAAGATTCTTACTAGTCAGATATATTCCTCTGCGGGAAATATGGGGTTTTGAGTCCCTTTCACTGAGGAAGGTGTAGCTCTTGTCTATTCCATAGTTGGTTTTTGGAACGGTACCTGTGCTTATATCAAACTCTGGTTTTATGCATCACCCCACCTATCCTTCCCCCTTAAGGAGGCATAAGAGTGTTTTCTAAATGTGAGACACTGTTCTCTTTCCTAACTCAGTTCAAGTGTAGCCATGTTTACAGGATCTTCATAAGTGATATCTTATGATAAGTTTCTTTTTCTCTGTGACTTATTTCACTTAAAATCATCGTACCTGAATCCACCCATTTTGCTGCTACTGGTCTTATGTCATTGATTTCATGGCTGAGGGATATTCCATCGTACGTAAGTACCACAATTTTTTGAACCATTTTTATATTTCCTGGGATATTTAAGGTGTACCCAAGTTGAGGTGCTTGTAAGCAGTGCAGCCCTAAATTTTGGGGTGGATCTGTCTTATTGATTTTCATTTTTCCCAAGGTATATTCCCTAGACTGGAAGTGCCCTTGGCTCTGTAGCTCTGTTGTTTACTTGTTTTAGGGAACACAATGCACTCCTCCAGAGAGGCAGTTGGCAATTTACATCCCGCCCATCAGCATAACAAGGCTCCCTGTTCTCCAGGGCCTGTCTTGCCTTTCTGGTTTTTACACATTTTGTGGATGTCCCTTTTGACCGGTGGGAAGTGATACTTCTTTGTAGTGCAGATTTGCATTGCCCGCTTGCTTGCTTGGCCAAAAAGGGCGTATGCGTTTTCTCCTGAATATATTCAGGAGAAAACGCATACGCCCTTTTTGGCCAAGTGCATCATTGTCGAAGTTGTGCCCCTCTTCCTGTGCTTTAAAGGCGAATCCAACGTACCTCTTGAAATCTGTTTCCTGCTATTCTGCCTCGCTTTCAAGTCCGCCTCGTTGCCTTCCCTCAACAGATTTTTGGACGATAGTTGTCCTTTATTACTCGGCCAGTTTGTGAATTGCTGTGCCCCTGAGCTCCATTTTTCAAATCGTTTTTGGTGAGCTGACCGCAAGTCCAAAATTTTGGGTCAGGACCTATACTGGTTCCCGGTGGGTGGCTGAGACTTTGGTTAATTCTTCTTCCTGCCGGGAAATTACAGTGATATGTGCCCGTCCAAATGCCTAACAGCTACTCTCTCATTGGTTCTCCCTCTTCCCTTTCATCCTCTGCCAAATTGGCAACCTGTGTGAACCAGGAGGTTAAAGGGGCTGTCTCTCCAAGTTGGGAGGTTGATAATAAAGCAGATGGAAAGTCAAACCGGAGCACCAGGAGAGGGACTATTCGTTGAGTTTTAGAAACCATTCGTATTCACAGTTTTTCCGTTCTCTAGGTTTCCCGTACATGTTATAGCTGTAGTAATATTCCCTTCAACCTGGAGAGTTGGGACCCATGGAATGTGTGCCATGCATTATTGCTTTAAAGGGTCTGCATTTGCTCACCCAATCTCACCAATCCTCTCAGTCCCAAGTGTCCAGCCTTATGCTACATCCAGCTGTCGTTGTAGATAGAGTCATTCCAGGTTTCATCAGAGACCCTGAAGGAATTGTAAAGAATTTCCCCGTTGTTTTGTTTTGGTTTTGAAATTCCTTTTTATAGTGGGTTTGAGCTGATTCTCGCTGCCATGTTTATGCCAGTCTAGACACACTTGATTCCCTTACAGAGACATATGAATACATAGGTTTTAAGATTCTTACTAGTCAGATATATTCCTCTGCGGGAAATATGGTGTTTTGAGTCCCTTTCACTGAGGAAGGTGTAGGTCTTGTCTATTCTATAGTTGGTTTTTGGAACGGTACCTGTGCTTATATCAAACTCTGGTTTTATGCATCACCTCACCTCTCCTTCCCCCTTAAGCAGGCATAAGAGTGTTTTCTAAATGTGAGACACTGTTCTCTTTCCTAACTCAGTTCAAGTGTAGCCATGTTTACAGGATCTTCATAAGTGATATCTTATGATAAGTTTCTTTTTCTCTGTGACTTATTTCACTTAGAATCATCGTACCTGAATCCACCCATTTTGCTGCTACTGGTCTTATGACATTGATTTCATGGCTGAGGGATATTCCATCGTACATAAGTACCACAATTTTTTGAAGCATTTTTATATTTCCTGGGATATTTAAGGTGTACCCAAGTTGAGGTCCTTGTAAGCAGTGCAGACCTAAATTTTGGGGTGGCTGTGTCTTTTTGATTTTCAGTTTTCCCAAGGTATATTCCCTAGACTGGAAGTGCCCTTGGCTCTGTAGCTCTGTTGTTTACTTGTTTTAGGGAACACAATGCACTCCTCCAGAGAGGCAGTTGGCAATTTACATCCCGCCCATCAGCATAACAAGGCTCCCTGTTCTCCAGGGCCTGTCTTGCCTTTCTTGTTCTTACACATTTTGTGGATGTCCCTTTTGACCGGTGGGAAGTGATACTTCTTTGTAGTGCAGATTTGCATTGCCCGCTTGCTTGCTTGGCCAAAAAGGGCGTATGCGTTTTCTCCTGAATATATTCAGGAGAAAACGCATACGCCCTTTTTGGCCAAGTGCATCATTGTCGAAGTTGTGCCCCTCTTCCTGTGCTTTAAAGGTGATTCCAACGTACCTCTTGAAATCTGTTTCCTGCTATTCTGCCTCGCTTTCAAGTCCGCCTCGTTGCCTTCCCTCAACAGATTTTTGGACGATAGTTGTCCTTTATTACTCGGCCAGTTTGTGAATTGCTGTGCCCCTGAGCTCCATTTTTCAACTCGTTTTAGGTGAGCTGACCGCAAGTCCAAAATTTTGGTTCAGGACCTATACTGGTTCCCGGTGGGTGGCTGAGACTTTGGTTAATTCTTCCTGCCGGGAAATTACAGTGATATGTGCCCGTCCAAATGCCTAACAGCTACTCTCTCATTGGTTCTCCCTCTTCCCTTTCATCCTCTGCCAAATTGGCAACCTGTGAGAACCAGGAGGTTAAAGGGGCTGTCTCTCCAAGTTCGGAGGTTGATAGTAAAGCAGGTGGAAAGTCAAACCGGAGCACCAGGAGAGGGACTATTCGTTGAGTTTTAGAAACCTTTCGTATTCACAGTGTGTCCGTTCTCTCGGTTTCCCGTACATGTTATAACTGTAGTAATATTCCCTTCAACCTGGAGAATTGGGACCCATGGAATGGGTGCCATGCATTATTGCTTTAAAGGGTCTGCATTTGCTCACCCAATCTCACCAATCCTCTCAGTCCCAAGTGTCCAGCCTTATGCCATATCCAGCTGTCGTTGTAGATAGGGTCATTCCAGGTTTCATCATTGACCCTGAAGGAATTGTAAAGAATTTCCCAGTTTTTTTGTTTTGTTTTTGAAATTCCTTTTTATAGTGGGTTTGAGCTGATTCTCGCTGCCATGTTTAAGCCAGTCTAGACACACTTGATTACCTTACGGAGACATATCAATACATAGGTTTTAAGATTCTTACTAGTCAGATATATTCCTCTGCGGGAAATATGGTGTTTTGTGTCCCTTTCACTGAGGAAGGTGTAGGTCTTGTCTATTCCATAGTTGGTTTTTGGAACGGTACCTGAGCTTATATCAAACTCTGGTTTTATGCATCACCCCACCTCTGCTTCCCCCTTAAGCAGGCATAAGTGTGTTTTCTAAATGTGAGACACTGTTCTCTTTCCTAACTCAGTTCAAGTGTAGCCATGTTTACAGGATCTTCATAAGTGATATCTTATGATAAGTTTCTTTTTCTGTGTGACTTATTTCACTTAGAATCATCGTACCTGAATCCACCCATTTTGCTGCTACTGGTCTTATGACATTGATTTCATGGCTGAGGGATATTCCATCGTACATAAGTACCACAATTTTTTGAACCATTTTTATATTTCCTGGGATATTTAAGGTGTATCCAAGTTGAGGTCCTTGTAAGCAGTGCAGCCCTAAAATTTGGGGTGGCTCTGTCTTATTGATTTTCAGTTTTCCCAAAGTATATTCCCTAGACTGGAAGTGCCCGTGGCTCTGTAGCTCTGTTCTTTACTTGTTTTAGGGAACACAATGTACTCCTCCAGAGAGGCAGTTGGCAATTTACATCCCGCCCATCAGCATAACAAGGCTCCCTGTTCTCCAGGGCCTGTCTTGCCTTTCTGGTTTTTACACATTTTGTGGATGTCCCTTTTGACCGGTGGGAAGTGATACTTCTTTGTAGTGCAGATTTGCATTGCCCGCTTGCTTGCTTGGCCAAAAAGGGCGTATGCGTTTTCTCCTGAATATATTCAGGAGAAAACGCATACGCCCTTTTTGGCCAAGTGCATCATTGTCGAAGTTGTGCCCCTCTTCCTGTGCTTTAAAGGTGATTCCAACGTACCTCTTGAAATCTGTTTCCTGCTATTCTGCCTCGCTTTCAAGTCCGCCTCGTTGCCTTCCCTCAACAGATTTTTGGACGATAGTTGTCCTTTATTACTCGGCCAGTTTGTGAATTGCTGTGCCCCTGAGCTCCATTTTTCAACTCGTTTTAGGTGAGCTGACCGCAAGTCCAAAATTTTGGTTCAGGACCTATACTGGTTCCCGGTGGGTGGCTGAGACTTTGGTTAATTCTTCCTGCCGGGAAATTACAGTGATATGTGCCCGTCCAAATGCCTAACAGCTACTCTCTCATTGGTTCTCCCTCTTCCCTTTCATCCTCTGCCAAATTGGCAACCTGTGAGAACCAGGAGGTTAAAGGGGCTGTCTCTCCAAGTTCGGAGGTTGATAGTAAAGCAGGTGGAAAGTCAAACCGGAGCACCAGGAGAGGGACTATTCGTTGAGTTTTAGAAACCTTTCGTATTCACAGTGTGTCCGTTCTCTCGGTTTCCCGTACATGTTATAACTGTAGTAATATTCCCTTCAACCTGGAGAATTGGGACCCATGGAATGGGTGCCATGCATTATTGCTTTAAAGGGTCTGCATTTGCTCACCCAATCTCACCAATCCTCTCAGTCCCAAGTGTCCAGCCTTATGCCATATCCAGCTGTCGTTGTAGATAGGGTCATTCCAGGTTTCATCATTGACCCTGAAGGAATTGTAAAGAATTTCCCAGTTTTTTTGTTTTGTTTTTGAAATTCCTTTTTATAGTGGGTTTGAGCTGATTCTCGCTGCCATGTTTAAGCCAGTCTAGACACACTTGATTACCTTACGGAGACATATCAATACATAGGTTTTAAGATTCTTACTAGTCAGATATATTCCTCTGCGGGAAATATGGTGTTTTGTGTCCCTTTCACTGAGGAAGGTGTAGGTCTTGTCTATTCCATAGTTGGTTTTTGGAACGGTACCTGAGCTTATATCAAACTCTGGTTTTATGCATCACCCCACCTCTGCTTCCCCCTTAAGCAGGCATAAGTGTGTTTTCTAAATGTGAGACACTGTTCTCTTTCCTAACTCAGTTCAAGTGTAGCCATGTTTACAGGATCTTCATAAGTGATATCTTATGATAAGTTTCTTTTTCTGTGTGACTTATTTCACTTAGAATCATCGTACCTGAATCCACCCATTTTGCTGCTACTGGTCTTATGACATTGATTTCATGGCTGAGGGATATTCCATCGTACATAAGTACCACAATTTTTTGAACCATTTTTATATTTCCTGGGATATTTAAGGTGTATCCAAGTTGAGGTCCTTGTAAGCAGTGCAGCCCTAAAATTTGGGGTGGCTCTGTCTTATTGATTTTCAGTTTTCCCAAAGTATATTCCCTAGACTGGAAGTGCCCGTGGCTCTGTAGCTCTGTTCTTTACTTGTTTTAGGGAACACAATGTACTCCTCCAGAGAGGCAGTTGGCAATTTACATCCCGCCCATCAGCATAACAAGGCTCCCTGTTCTCCAGGGCCTGTCTTGCCTTTCTGGTTTTTACACATTTTGTGGATGTCCCTTTTGACCGGTGGGAAGTGATACTTCTTTGTAGTGCAGATTTGCATTGCCCGCTTGCTTGCTTGGCCAAAAAGGGCGTATGCGTTTTCTCCTGAATATATTCAGGAGAAAACGCATACGCCCTTTTTGGCCAAGTGCATCATTGTCGAAGTTGTGCCCCTCTTCCTGTGCTTTAAAGGCGATTCCAACGTACCTCTTGAAATCTGTTTCCTGCTATTCTGCCTCGCTTTCAAGTCCGCCTCGTTGCCTTCCCTCAACAGATTTTTGGGCGATAGTTGTCCTTTATTACTCGGCCAGTTTGTGAATTGCTGTGCCCCTGAGCTCCATTTTTCAACTCGTTTTTGGTGAACTGACCGCAAGTCCAAAATTTTGGTTCAGGATCTATACTGATTCCCGGTGGGTGGCTGAGACTTTGGTTAATTCTTCTTCCTGCCTGGAAATTACAGTGATATGTGCCCGTCCAAATGCCTAACAGCTACTCTCTCATTGGTTCTCCCTCTTCCCTTTCATCCTCTGTCAAATTGGCAACCTGTGCGAACCAGGAGGTTAAAGGGGCTGTCTCTCCAAGTTGGGAGGTTGATAATAAAGCAGATGGAAAGTCAAACTGGAGCACCAGGAGAGGGACTATTCGTTGAGTTTTAGAAACCTTTCGTATAGACAGTGTGTCCGTTCTCTAGGATTCCCGTACATGTTATATCTGTAGTAATATTCCCTTCAACCTGGAGAGTTGGGACCCATGGAATGTGTGCCATGCATTATTGCTTTAAAGGGTCTGCATTTGCTCACCCAATCTCACCAATCCTCTCAGTCCCAAGTGTCCAGCCTTATGCCACATCCAGCTGTCATTGTAGATAGGGTCATTTCAGGTTTCATCAGAGACCCTGAAGGAATTGTAAAGTATTTCCCAGTTTTTTTGTTTTATTTTTGAAATTCCTTTTTATAGTGGGTTTGAGCTGATTCTCGCTGCCATATTTATCCCAGTCTAGACACACTTGATTCCCTTATGGAGACATATCAATACATAGGTTTTAAGATTCTTACTAGTCAGATATATTCCTCTGCGGGAAATATGGGGTTTTGAGTCCCTTTCACTGAGGATGGTGTAGGTCCTGTCTATTCCATAGTTGGTTTTTGGAACGGTACCTGTGCTTATATCAATCTCTGGTTTTATGCATCACCCCACCTCTCCTTCCCCCTTAAGCAGGCATAAGAGTGTTTTCTAAATGTGAGACACTGTTCTCTTTCCTAACTCAGTTCAAGTGTAGCCATGTTTACAGGATCTTCATAAGTGATATCTTATGATAAGTTTCTTTTTCTGTGTGACTTATTTCACTTAGAATCATCGTACCTGAATCCACCCATTTTGCTGCTACTGGTCTTATGACATTGATTTCATGGCTGAGGGATATTCCATCGTACGTAAGTACCACAATTTTTTGAACCATTTTTATATTTCCTGGGATATTTAAGGTGTACCCAAGTTGAGGTCCTTGTAAGCAGTGCAGCCCTAAATTTTGGGGTGGCTGTGTCTTTTTGATTTTCAGTTTTCCCAAGGTATATTCCCTAGACTGGAAGTGCCCTTGGCTCTGTAGCTCTGTTCTTTACTTGTTTTAGGGAACACAATGTACTCCTCCAGAGAGGCAGTTGATAATTTACATCCCGCCCATCAGCATAACAGGGCTCCCTGTTCTCCAGGGCCTGTCTTGCCTTTCTTGTTTTTACACATTTTGTGGATGTCCCTTTTGACCGGTGGGAAGTGATACTTCTTTGTAGTGCAGATTTGCATTGCCCTATTGCTTGCTTGGCCAAAAAGGGCGTATGTGTTTTCTCTTGAATATATGCAGGAGAAAACGCATACGCCCTTTATGGCCACGTGCATCATTGTCGAAGTTGTGCCCCTCTTCCTGTGCTTTAAAGGCGATTCCAACGTACCTCATGAAATCTGCTTCCTGCTATTCTGCCTCGCTTCCAAGTCCGCCTCGTTGCCTTCCCTCAACAGATTTTTGGACGATAGTTGTCCTTTATTACTCGGCCAGTTTGTGAATTGCTGTGCCCCTGAGCTCCATTTTTCAACTCGTTTTTGGTGAGCTGACCGCAAGTCCAAAATTTTGGTTCAGGACCTATACTGGTTCCCGGTAGGTGGCTGAGACTTTGGTTAATTATTCTTCCTGCCGGGTAATTACAGTGATATGTGCCCGTCCAAATGCCTATCAGGTACTCTCTCATTGGTTCTCCCTCTTCCCTTTCATCCTCTGCCAAATTGGCAACCTGTGCGAACCAGGAGGTTAAAGGGTCTGTCTCTCCAAGTTGGGAGGTTGATAGTAAAGCAGATGGAAAGTCAAACCGGAGCACCAGGAGAGGGACTATTCGTTGAGTTTTAGAAACCTTTCGTATTCACAGTGTGTCCATTCTCTAGGTTTCCCGTACATGTTATAACTGTAGTAATATTCCCTTCAACCTGGAGAGTTGGGACCCATGGAATGGGTGCCATGCATTATTGCTTTAAAGGGTCTGCATTTGTTCACCCAATCTCACCAATCTTCTCAGTCCCAAGTGTCCAGTCTTATGCCACATCCAGCTGTCGTTGTAGATAGGGTCATTCCAGGTTTCATCAGAGACCCTGAAGGAATTGTAAAGAATTTCCCAGTTGTTTTGATTTATTTTTGAAATTCCTTTTTATAGTGGGTTTGAGCTGATTCTCGCTGCCATGTTTATTCCAGTCTAGACACACTTGATTCCCTTATGGAGACATATCAATACATAGGTTTTAAGATTCTTACTAGTCAGATATATTCCTCTGCGGGAAATATGGGGTTTTGAGTCCCTTTCACTGAGGAAGGTGTAGCTCTTGTCTATTCCATAGTTGGTTTTTGGAACGGTACCTGTGCTTATATCAAACTCTGGTTTTATGCATCACCCCACCTATCCTTCCCCCTTAAGGAGGCATAAGTGTGTTTTCTAAATGTGAGACACTGTTCTCTTTCCTAACTCAGTTCAAGTGTAGCCATGTTTACAGGATCTTCATAAGTGATATCTTATGATAAGTTTCTTTTTCTCTGTGACTTATTTCACTTAAAATCATCGTACCTGAATCCACCCATTTTGCTGCTACTGGTCTTATGTCATTGATTTCATGGCTGAGGGATATTCCATCGTACGTAAGTACCACAATTTTTTGAACCATTTTTATATTTCCTGGGATATTTAAGGTGTACCCAAGTTGAGGTGCTTGTAAGCAGTGCAGCCCTAAATTTTGGGGTGGATCTGTCTTATTGATTTTCATTTTTCCCAAGGTATATTCCCTAGACTGGAAGTGCCCTTGGCTCTGTAGCTCTGTTGTTTACTTGTTTTAGGGAACACAATGCACTCCTCCAGAGAGGCAGTTGGCAATTTACATCCCGCCCATCAGCATAACAAGGCTCCCTGTTCTCCAGGGCCTGTCTTGCCTTTCTGGTTTTTACACATTTTGTGGATGTCCCTTTTGACCGGTGGGAAGTGATACTTCTTTGTAGTGCAGATTTGCATTGCCCGCTTGCTTGCTTGGCCAAAAAGGGCGTATGCGTTTTCTCCTGAATATATTCAGGAGAAAACGCATACGCCCTTTTTGGCCAAGTGCATCATTGTCGAAGTTGTGCCCCTCTTCCTGTGCTTTAAAGGCGAATCCAACATACCTCTTGAAATCTGTTTCCTGCTATTCTGCCTCGCTTTCAAGTCCGCCTCGTTGCCTTCCCTCAACAGATTTTTGGACGATAGTTGTCCTTTATTACTCGGCCAGTTTGTGAATTGCTGTGCCCCTGAGCTCCATTTTTCAAATCGTTTTTGGTGAGCTGACCGCAAGTCCAAAATTTTGGTTCAGGACCTATACTGGTTCCCGGTGGGTGGCTGAGACTTTGGTTAATTCTTCCTGCCGGGAAATTACAGTGATATGTGCCCGTCCAAATGCCTAACAGCTACTCTCTCATTGGTTCTCCCTCTTCCCTTTTATCCTCTGCCAAATTGGCAACCTGTGAGAACCAGGAGGTTAAAGGGGCTGTCTCTCCAAGTTCGGAGGTTGATAGTAAAGCAGGTGGAAAGTCAAACCGGAGCACCAGGAGAGGGACTATTCGTTGAGTTTTAGAAACCTTTCGTATTCACAGTGTGTCCGTTCTCTCGGTTTCCCGTACATGTTATAACTGTAGTAATATTCCCTTCAACCTGGAGAATTGGGACCCATGGAATGGGTGCCATGCATTATTGCTTTAAAGGGTCTGCATTTGCTCACCCAATCTCACCAATCCTCTCAGTCCCAAGTGTCCAGCCTTATGCCATATCCAGCTGTCGTTGTAGATAGGGTCATTCCAGGTTTCATCATTGACCCTGAAGGAATTGTAAAGAATTTCCCAGTTTTTTTGTTTTGTTTTTGAAATTCCTTTTTATAGTGGGTTTGAGCTGATTCTCGCTGCCATGTTTAAGCCAGTCTAGACACACTTGATTACCTTACGGAGACATATCAATACATAGGTTTTAAGATTCTTACTAGTCAGATATATTCCTCTGCGGGAAATATGGTGTTTTGTGTCCCTTTCACTGAGGAAGGTGTAGGTCTTGTCTCTTCCATAGTTGGTTTTTGGAACGGTACCTGAGCTTATATCAAACTCTGGTTTTATGCATCACCCCACCTCTGCTTCCCCCTTAAGCAGGCATAAGGGTGTTTTCTAAATGTGAGACACTGTTCTCTTTCCTAACTCAGTTCAAGTGTAGCCATGTTTACAGGATCTTCATAAGTGATATCTTATGATAAGTTTCTTTATCTGTGTGACTTATTTCACTTAGAATCATCGTACCTGAATCCACCCATTTTGCTGCTACTGGTCTTATGACATTGATTTCATGGCTGAGGGATATTCCATCGTACATAAGTACCACAATTTTTTGAACCATTTTTATATTTCCTGGGATATTTAAGGTGTATCCAAGTTGAGGTCCTTGTAAGCAGTGCAGCCCTAAAATTTGGGGTGGCTCTGTCTTATTGATTTTCAGTTTTCCCAAAGTATATTCCCTAGACTGGAAGTGCCCGTGGCTCTGTAGCTCTGTTCTTTACTTGTTTTAGGGAACACAATGTACTCCTCCAGAGAGGCAGTTGGCAATTTACATCCCGCCCATCAGCATAACAAGGCTCCCTGTTCTCCAGGGCCTGTCTTGCCTTTCTGGTTTTTACACATTTTGTGGATGTCCCTTTTGACCGGTGGGAAGTGATACTTCTTTGTAGTGCAGATTTGCATTGCCCGCTTGCTTGCTTGGCCAAAAAGGGCGTATGCGTTTTCTCCTGAATATATTCAGGAGAAAACGCATACGCCCTTTTTGGCCAAGTGCATCATTGTCGAAGTTGTGCCCTTCTTCCTGTGCTTTAAAGGTGATTCCAACGTACCTCTTGAAATCTGTTTCCTGCTATTCTGCCTCGCTTTCAAGTCCGCCTCGTTGCCTTCCCTCAACAGATTTTTGGGCGATAGTTGTCCTTTATTACTCGGCCAGTTTGTGAATTGCTGTGCCCCTGAGCTCCATTTTTCAACTCGTTTTTGGTGAACTGACCGCAAGTCCAAAATTTTGGTTCAGGATCTATACTGATTCCCGGTGGGTGGCTGAGACTTTGGTTAATTCTTCTTTCTGCCTGGAAATTACAGTGATATGTGCCCGTCCAAATGCCTAACAGCTACTCTCTCATTGGTTCTCCCTCTTCCCTTTCATCCTCTGCCAAATTGGCAACCTGTGCGAACCAGGAGGTTAAAGGGGCTGTCTCTCCAAGTTGGGAGGTTGATAATAAAGCAGATGGAAAGTCAAACCGGAGCACCAGGAGAGGGACTATTCGTTGAGTTTTAGAAACCTTTCGTATAGACAGTGTGTCCGTTCTCTAGGATTCCCGTACATGTTATATCTGTAGTAATATTCCCTTCAACCTGGAGAGTTGGGACCCATGGAATGTGTGCCATGCATTATTGCTTTAAAGGGTCTGCATTTGCTCACCCAATCTCACCAATCCTCTCAGTCCCAAGTGTCCAGCCTTATGCCACATCCAGCTGTCATTGTAGATAGGGTCATTTCAGGTTTCATCAGAGAGCCTGAAGGAATTGTAAAGTATTTCCCAGTTTTTTTGTTTTATTTTTGAAATTCCTTTTTATAGTGGGTTTGAGCTGATTCTCGCTGCCATATTTATCCCAGTCTAGACACACTTGATTCCCTTACGGAGACATATCAATACATAGGTTTTAAGATTCTTACTAGTCAGATATATTCCTCTGCGGGAAATATGGGGTTTTGAGTCCCTTTCACTGAGGATGGTGTAGGTCCTGTCTATTCCATAGTTGGTTTTTGGAACGGTACCTGTGCTTATATCAATCTCTGGTTTTATGCATCACCCCACCTCTCCTTCCCCCTTAAGCAGGCATAAGAGTGTTTTCTAAATGTGAGACACTGTTCTCTTTCCTAACTCAGTTCAAGTGTAGCCATGTTTACAGGATCTTCATAAGTGATATCTTATGATAAGTTTCTTTTTCTGTGTGACTTATTTCACTTAGAATCATCGTACCTGAATCCACCCATTTTGCTGCTACTGGTCTTATGACATTGATTTCATGGCTGAGGGATATTCCATCGTACGTAAGTACCACAATTTTTTGAACCATTTTTATATTTCCTGGGATATTTAAGGTGTACCCAAGTTGAGGTCCTTGTAAGCAGTGCAGCCCTAAATTTTGGGGTGGCTGTGTCTTTTTGATTTTCAGTTTTCCCAACGTATATTCCCTAGACTGGAAGTGCCCTTGGCTCTGTAGCTCTGTTCTTTACTTGTTTTAGGGAACACAATGTACTCCTCCAGAGAGGCAGTTGATAATTTACATCCCGCCCATCAGCATAACAGGGCTCCCTGTTCTCCAGGGCCTGTCTTGCCTTTCTTGTTTTTACACATTTTGTGGATGTCCCTTTTGACCGGTGGGAAGAGATACTTCTTTGTAGTGCAGATTTGCATTGCCCTATTGCTTGCTTGGCCAAAAAGGGCGTATGTGTTTTCTCTTGAATATATGCAGGAGAAAACGCATACGCCCTTTATGGCCACGTGCATCATTGTCGAAGTTGTGCCCCTCTTCCTGTGCTTTAAAGGCGATTCCAACGTACCTCTTGAAATCTGCTTCCTGCTATTCTGCCTCGCTTCCAAGTCCGCCTTGTTGCCTTCCCTCAACAGATTTTTGGACGATAGTTGTCCTTTATTACTCGGCCAGTTTGTGAATTGCTGTGCCCCTGAGCTCCATTTTTCAACTCGTTTTTGGTGAGCTGACCGCAAGTCCAAAATT
The DNA here is from genome assembly GCF_949752795.1 of Hyperoodon ampullatus. Classification (NCBI taxonomy): domain Eukaryota; kingdom Metazoa; phylum Chordata; class Mammalia; order Artiodactyla; family Ziphiidae; genus Hyperoodon; species Hyperoodon ampullatus. The sequence continues at coordinate 112,684 of NW_027640981.1, read as the reverse complement.
TTGGTTCAGGACCTATACTGGTTCCCGGTAGGTGGCTGAGACTTTGGTTAATTCTTCTTCCTGCCGGGTAATTACAGTGATATGTGCCCGTCCAAATGCCTATCAGGTACTCTCTCATTGGTTCTCCCTCTTCCCTTTCATCCTCTGCCAAATTGGCAACCTGTGCGAACCAGGAGGTTAAAGGGTCTGTCTCTCCAAGTTGGGAGGTTGATAGTAAAGCAGATGGAAAGTCAAACCGGAGCACCAGGAGAGGGACTATTCGTTGAGTTTTAGAAACCTTTCGTATTCACAGTGTGTCCATTCTCTAGGTTTCCCGTACATGTTATAACTGTAGTAATATTCCCTTCAACCTGGAGAGTTGGGACCCATGGAATGGGTGCCATGCATTATTGCTTTAAAGGGTCTGCATTTGTTCACCCAATCTCACCAATCTTCTCAGTCCCAAGTGTCCAGTCTTATGCCACATCCAGCTGTCGTTGTAGATAGGGTCATTCCAGGTTTCATCAGAGACCCTGAAGGAATTGTAAAGAATTTCCCAGTTGTTTTGATTTATTTTTGAAATTCCTTTTTATAGTGGGTTTGAGCTGATTCTCGCTGCCATGTTTATGCCAGTCTAGACACACTTGATTCCCTTACGGAGACATATCAATACATAGGTTTTAAGATTCTTACTAGTCAGATATATTCCTCTGCGGGAAATATGGGGTTTTGAGTCCCTTTCACTGAGGAAGGTGTAGCTCTTGTCTATTCCATAGTTGGTTTTTGGAACGGTACCTGTGCTTATATCAAACTCTGGTTTTATGCATCACCCCACCTATCCTTCCCCCTTAAGGAGGCATAAGAGTGTTTTCTAAATGTGAGACACTGTTCTCTTTCCTAACTCAGTTCAAGTGTAGCCATGTTTACAGGATCTTCATAAGTGATATCTTATGATAAGTTTCTTTTTCTCTGTGACTTATTTCACTTAAAATCATCGTACCTGAATCCACCCATTTTGCTGCTACTGGTCTTATGTCATTGATTTCATGGCTGAGGGATATTCCATCGTACGTAAGTACCACAATTTTTTGAACCATTTTTATATTTCCTGGGATATTTAAGGTGTACCCAAGTTGAGGTGCTTGTAAGCAGTGCAGCCCTAAATTTTGGGGTGGATCTGTCTTATTGATTTTCATTTTTCCCAAGGTATATTCCCTAGACTGGAAGTGCCCTTGGCTCTGTAGCTCTGTTGTTTACTTGTTTTAGGGAACACAATGCACTCCTCCAGAGAGGCAGTTGGCAATTTACATCCCGCCCATCAGCATAACAAGGCTCCCTGTTCTCCAGGGCCTGTCTTGCCTTTCTGGTTTTTACACATTTTGTGGATGTCCCTTTTGACCGGTGGGAAGTGATACTTCTTTGTAGTGCAGATTTGCATTGCCCGCTTGCTTGCTTGGCCAAAAAGGGCGTATGCGTTTTCTCCTGAATATATTCAGGAGAAAACGCATACGCCCTTTTTGGCCAAGTGCATCATTGTCGAAGTTGTGCCCCTCTTCCTGTGCTTTAAAGGCGAATCCAACGTACCTCTTGAAATCTGTTTCCTGCTATTCTGCCTCGCTTTCAAGTCCGCCTCGTTGCCTTCCCTCAACAGATTTTTGGACGATAGTTGTCCTTTATTACTCGGCCAGTTTGTGAATTGCTGTGCCCCTGAGCTCCATTTTTCAAATCGTTTTTGGTGAGCTGACCGCAAGTCCATAATTTTGGGTCAGGACCTATACTGGTTCCCGGTGGGTGGCTGAGACTTTGGTTAATTCTTCTTCCTGCCGGGAAATTACAGTGATATGTGCCCGTCCAAATGCCTAACAGCTACTCTCTCATTGGTTCTCCCTCTTCCCTTTCATCCTCTGCCAAATTGGCAACCTGTGTGAACCAGGAGGTTAAAGGGGCTGTCTCTCCAAGTTGGGAGGTTGATAATAAAGCAGATGGAAAGTCAAACCGGAGCACCAGGAGAGCGACTATTCGTTGAGTTTTAGAAACCATTCGTATTCACAGTTTTTCCGTTCTCTAGGTTTCCCGTACATGTTATAGCTGTAGTAATATTCCCTTCAACCTGGAGAGTTGGGACCCATGGAATGTGTGCCATGCATTATTGCTTTAAAGGGTCTGCATTTGCTCACCCAATCTCACCAATCCTCTCAGTCCCAAGTGTCCAGCCTTATGCTACATCCAGCTGTCGTTGTAGATAGAGTCATTCCAGGTTTCATCAGAGACCCTGAAGGAATTGTAAAGAATTTCCCTGTTGTTTTGTTTTGGTTTTGAAATTCCTTTTTATAGTGGGTTTGAGCTGATTCTCGCTGCCATGTTTATGCCAGTCTAGACACACTTGATTCCCTTACAGAGACATATGAATACATAGGTTTTAAGATTCTTACTAGTCAGATATATTCCTCTGCGGGAAATATGGTGTTTTGAGTCCCTTTCACTGAGGAAGGTGTAGGTCTTGTCTATTCTATAGTTGGTTTTTGGAACGGTACCTGTGCTTATATCAAACTCTGGTTTTATGCATCACCTCACCTCTCCTTCCCCCTTAAGCAGGCATAAGAGTGTTTTCTAAATGTGAGACACTGTTCTCTTTCCTAACTCAGTTCAAGTGTAGCCATGTTTACAGGATCTTCATAAGTGATATCTTATGATAAGTTTCTTTTTCTCTGTGACTTATTTCACTTAGAATCATCGTACCTGAATCCACCCATTTTGCTGCTACTGGTCTTATGACATTGATTTCATGGCTGAGGGATATTCCATCGTACATAAGTACCACAATTTTTTGAAGCATTTTTATATTTCCTGGGATATTTAAGGTGTACCCAAGTTGAGGTCCTTGTAAGCAGTGCAGACCTAAATTTTGGGGTGGCTGTGTCTTTATGATTTTCAGTTTTCCCAAGGTAAATTCCCTAGACTGGAAGTGCCCTTGGCTCTGTAGCTCTGTTGTTTACTTGTTTTAGGGAACACAATGCACTCCTCCAGAGAGGCAGTTGGCAATTTACATCCCGCCCATCAGCATAACAAGGCTCCCTGTTCTCCAGGGCCTGTCTTGCCTTTCTGGTTTTTACACATTTTGTGGATGTCCCTTTTGACCGGTGGGAAGTGATACTTCTTTGTAGTGCAGATTTGCATTGCCCGCTTGCTTGCTTGGCCAAAAAGGGCGTATGCGTTTTCTCCTGAATATATTCAGGAGAAAATGCATACGCCCTTTTTGGCCAAGTGCATCATTGTCGAAGTTGTGCCCCTCTTCCTGTGCTTTAAAGGTGATTCCAACGTACCTCTTGAAATCTGTTTCCTGCTATTCTGCCTCGCTTTCAAGTCCGCCTCGTTGCCTTCCCTCAACAGATTTTTGGACGATAGTTGTCCTTTATTACTCGGCCAGTTTGTGAATTGCTGTGCCCCTGAGCTCCATTTTTCAACTCGTTTTAGGTGAGCTGACCGCAAGTCCAAAATTTTGGTTCAGGACCTATACTGGTTCCCGGTGGGTGGCTGAGACTTTGGTTAATTCTTCCTGCCGGGAAATTACAGTGATATGTGCCCGTCCAAATGCCTAACAGCTACTCTCTCATTGGTTCTCCCTCTTCCCTTTCATCCTCTGCCAAATTGGCAACCTGTGAGAACCAGGAGGTTAAAGGGGCTGTCTCTCCAAGTTCGGAGGTTGATAGTAAAGCAGGTGGAAAGTCAAACCGGAGCACCAGGAGAGGGACTATTCGTTGAGTTTTAGAAACCTTTCGTATTCACAGTGTGTCCGTTCTCTCGGTTTCCCGTACATGTTATAACTGTAGTAATATTCCCTTCAACCTGGAGAATTGGGACCCATGGAATGGGTGCCATGCATTATTGCTTTAAAGGGTCTGCATTTGCTCACCCAATCTCACCAATCCTCTCAGTCCCAAGTGTCCAGCCTTATGCCATATCCAGCTGTCGTTGTAGATAGGGTCATTCCAGGTTTCATCATTGACCCTGAAGGAATTGTAAAGAATTTCCCAGTTTTTTTGTTTTGTTTTTGAAATTCCTTTTTATAGTGGGTTTGAGCTGATTCTCGCTGCCATGTTTAAGCCAGTCTAGACACACTTGATTACCTTACGGAGACATATCAATACATAGGTTTTAAGATTCTTACTAGTCAGATATATTCCTCTGCGGGAAATATGGTGTTTTGTGTCCCTTTCACTGAGGAAGGTGTAGGTCTTGTCTATTCCATAGTTGGTTTTTGGAACGGTACCTGTGCTTATATCAAACTCTGGTTTTATGCATCACCCCACCTCTGCTTCCCCCTTAAGCAGGCATAAGTGTGTTTTCTAAATGTGAGACACTGTTCTCTTTCCTAACTCAGTTCAAGTGTAGCCATGTTTACAGGATCTTCATAAGTGATATCTTATGATAAGTTTCTTTTTCTGTGTGACTTATTTCATTTAGAATCATCGTACCTGAATCCACCCATTTTGCTGCTACTGGTCTTATGACATTGATTTCATGGCTGAGGGATATTCCATCGTACATAAGTACCACAATTTTTTGAACCATTTTTATATTTCCTGGGATATTTAAGGTGTATCCAAGTTGAGGTCCTTGTAAGCAGTGCAGCCCTAAAATTTGGGGTGGCTCTGTCTTATTGATTTTCAGTTTTCCCAAAGTATATTCCCTAGACTGGAAGTGCCCGTGGCTCTGTAGCTCTGTTCTTTACTTGTTTTAGGGAACACAATGTACTCCTCCAGAGAGGCAGTTGGCAATTTACATCCCGCCCATCAGCATAACAAGGCTCCCTGTTCTCCAGGGCCTGTCTTGCCTTTCTGGTTTTTACACATTTTGTGGATGTCCCTTTTGACCGGTGGGAAGTGATACTTCTTTGTAGTGCAGATTTGCATTGCCCGCTTGCTTGCTTGGCCAAAAAGGGCGTATGCGTTTTCTCCTGAATATATTCAGGAGAAAACGCATACGCCCTTTTTGGCCAAGTGCATCATTGTCGAAGTTGTGCCCCTCTTCCTGTGCTTTAAAGGCGATTCCAACGTACCTCTTGAAATCTGTTTCCTGCTATTCTGCCTCGCTTTCAAGTCCGCCTCGTTGCCTTCCCTCAACAGATTTTTGGACGATATTTGTCCTTTATTACTCGGCCAGTTTGTGAATTGCTGTGCCCCTGAGCTCCATTTTTCAACTCGTTTTTGGTGAGCTGACCGCAAGTCCAAAATTTTGGTTCAGGACCTATACTGGTTCCCGGTGGGTGGCTGAGACTTTGGTTAATTCTTCTTCCTGCCTGGAAATTACAGTGATATGTGCCCGTCCAAATGCCTAACAGCTACTCTCTCATTGGTTCTCCCTCTTCCCTTTCATCCTCTGCCAAATTGGCAACCTGTGCGAACCAGGACGTTAAAGGGGCTGTCTCTCCAAGTTGGGAGGTTGATAATAAAGCAGATGGAAAGTCAAACCGGAGCACCAGGAGAGGGACTATTCGTTGAGTTTTAGAAACCTTTCGTATAGACAGTGTGTCCGTTCTCTAGGATTCCCGTACATGTTATATCTGTAGTAAAATTCCCTTCAACCTGGAGAGTTGGGACCCATGGAATGTGTGCCATGCATTATTGCTTTAAAGGGTCTGCATTTGCTCACCCAATCTCACCAATCCTCTCAGTCCCAAGTGTCCAGCCTTATGCCACATCCAGCTGTCATTGTAGATAGGGTCATTTCAGGTTTCATCAGAGACCCTGAAGGAATTGTAAAGTATTTCCCAGTTTTTTTGTTTTATTTTTGAAATTCCTTTTTATAGTGGGTTTGAGCTGATTCTCGCTGCCATATTTATCCCAGTCTAGACACACTTGATTCCCTTACGGAGACATATCAATACATAGGTTTTAAGATTCTTACTAGTCAGATATATTCCTCTGCGGGAAATATGGGGTTTTGAGTCCCTTTCACTGAGGATGGTGTAGGTCCTGTCTATTCCATAGTTGGTTTTTGGAACGGTACCTGTGCTTATATCAATCTCTGGTTTTATGCATCACCCCACCTCTCCTTCCCCCTTAAGCAGGCATAAGAGTGTTTTCTAAATGTGAGACACTGTTCTCTTTCCTAACTCAGTTCAAGTGTAGCCATGTTTACAGGATCTTCATAAGTGATATCTTATGATAAGTTTCTTTTTCTGTGTGACTTATTTCACTTAGAATCATCGTACCTGAATCCACCCATTTTGCTGCTACTGGTCTTATGACATTGATTTCATGGCTGAGGGATATTCCATCGTACGTAAGTACCACAATTTTTTGAACCATTTTTATATTTCCTGGGATATTTAAGGTGTACCCAAGTTGAGGTCCTTGTAAGCAGTGCAGCCCTAAATTTTGGGGTGGCTGTGTCTTTTTGATTTTCAGTTTTCCCAAGGTATATTCCCTAGACTGGAAGTGCCCTTGGCTCTGTAGCTCTGTTCTTTACTTGTTTTAGGGAACACAATGTACTCCTCCAGAGAGGCAGTTGATAATTTACATCCCGCCCATCAGCATAACAGGGCTCCCTGTTCTCCAGGGCCTGTCTTGCGTTTCTTGTTTTTACACATTTTGTGGATGTCCCTTTTGACCGGTGGGAAGTGATACTTCTTTGTAGTGCAGATTTGCATTGCCCTATTGCTTGCTTGGCCAAAAAGGGCGTATGTGTTTTCTCTTGAATATATGCAGGAGAAAACGCATACGCCCTTTATGGCCACGTGCATCATTGTCGAAGTTGTGCCCCTCTTCCTGTGCTTTAAAGGCGATTCCAACGTACCTCTTGAAATCTGCTTCCTGCTATTCTGCCTCGCTTCCAAGTCCGCCTCGTTGCCTTCCCTCAACAGATTTTTGGACGATAGTTGTCCTTTATTACTCGGCCAGTTTGTGAATTGCTGTGCCCCTGAGCTCCATTTTTCAACTCGTTTTTGGTGAGCTGACCGCAAGTCCAAAATTTTGGTTCAGGACCTATACTGGTTCCCGGTAGGTGGCTGAGACTTTGGTTAATTCTTCTTCCTGCCGGGTAATTACAGTGATATGTGCCCGTCCAAATGCCTATCAGGTACTCTCTCATTGGTTCTCCCTCTTCCCTTTCATCCTCTGCCAAATTGGCAACCTGTGCGAACCAGGAGGTTAAAGGGTCTGTCTCTCCAAGTTGGGAGGTTGATAGTAAAGCAGATGGAAAGTCAAACCGGAGCACCAGGAGAGGGACTATTCGTTGAGTTTTAGAAACCTTTCGTATTCACAGTGTGTCCATTCTCTAGGTTTCCCGTACATGTTATAACTGTAGTAATATTCCCTTCAACCTGGAGAGTTGGGACCCATGGAATGGGTGCCATGCATTATTGCTTTAAAGGGTCTGCATTTGTTCACCCAATCTCACCAATCTTCTCAGTCCCAAGTGTCCAGTCTTATGCCACATCCAGCTGTCGTTGTAGATAGGGTCATTCCAGGTTTCATCAGAGACCCTGAAGGAATTGTAAAGAATTTCCCAGTTGTTTTGATTTATTTTTGAAATTCCTTTTTATAGTGGGTTTGAGCTGATTCTCGCTGCCATGTTTATGCCAGTCTAGACACACTTGATTCCCTTACGGAGACATATCAATACATAGGTTTTAAGATTCTTACTAGTCAGATATATTCCTCTGCGGGAAATATGGGGTTTTGAGTCCCTTTCACTGAGGAAGGTGTAGCTCTTGTCTATTCCATAGTTGGTTTTTGGAACGGTACCTGTGCTTATATCAAACTCTGGTTTTATGCATCACCCCACCTATCCTTCCCCCTTAAGGAGGCATAAGAGTGTTTTCTAAATGTGAGACACTGTTCTCTTTCCTAACTCAGTTCAAGTGTAGCCATGTTTACAGGATCTTCATAAGTGATATCTTATGATAAGTTTCTTTTTCTCTGTGACTTATTTCACTTAAAATCATCGTACCTGAATCCACCCATTTTGCTGCTACTGGTCTTATGTCATTGATTTCATGGCTGAGGGATATTCCATCGTACGTAAGTACCACAATTTTTTGAACCATTTTTATATTTCCTGGGATATTTAAGGTGTACCCAAGTTGAGGTCCTTGTAAGCAGTGCAGCCCTAAATTTTGGGGTGGATCTGTCTTATTGATTTTCATTTTTCCCAAGGTATATTCCCTAGACTGGAAGTGCCCTTGGCTCTGTAGCTCTGTTGTTTACTTGTTTTAGGGAACACAATGCACTCCTCCAGAGAGGCAGTTGGCAATTTACATCCCGCCCATCAGCATAACAAGGCTCCCTGTTCTCCAGGGCCTGTCTTGCCTTTCTGGTTTTTACACATTTTGTGGATGTCCCTTTTGACCGGTGGGAAGTGATACTTCTTTGTAGTGCAGATTTGCATTGCCCGCTTGCTTGCTTGGCCAAAAAGGGCGTATGCGTTTTCTCCTGAATATATTCAGGAGAAAACGCATACGCCCTTTTTGGCCAAGTGCATCATTGTCGAAGTTGTGCCCCTCTTCCTGTGCTTTAAAGGCGAATCCAACGTACCTCTTGAAATCTGTTTCCTGCTATTCTGCCTCGCTTTCAAGTCCGCCTCGTTGCCTTCCCTCAACAGATTTTTGGACGATGGTTGTCCTTTATTAGTCGGCCAGTTTGTGAATTGCTGTGCCCCTGAGCTCCATTTTTCAAATCGTTTTTGGTGAGCTGACCGCAAGTCCAAAATTTTGGGTCAGGACCTATACTGGTTCCCGGTGGGTGGCTGAGACTTTGGTTAATTCTTCTTCCTGCCGGGAAATTACAGTGATATGTGACCGTCCAAATGCCTAACAGCTACTCTCTCATTGGTTCTCCCTCTTCCTTTTAATCCTCTGCCAAATTGGCAACCTGTGTGAACCAGGAGGTTAAAGGGGCTGTCTCTCCAAGTTGGGAGGTTGATAGTAAAGCAGATGGAATGTCAAACCGGAGCACCAGGAGAGGGACTATTCGTTGAGTTTTAGAAACCTTTCGTATTCACAGTGTGTCCGTTCTCTAGGTTTCCCGTACATGTTATAGCTGTAGTAATATTCCCTTCAACCTGGAGAGTTGGGACCCATGGAATGTGTGCCATGCATTATTGCTTTAAAGGGTCTGCATTTGCTCACCCAATCTCACCAATCCTCTCAGTCCCAAGTGTCCAGCCTTATGCCACATCCAGCTGTCGTTGTAGATAGGGTCATTCCAGGTTTCATCAGAGACCCTGAAGGAAATGTAAAGAATTTCCCAGTTGCTTTGTTTTGGTTTTGAAATTCCTTTTTATAGTGGGTTTGAGCTGATTCTCGCTGCCATGTTTATGCCAGTCTAGACACACATGATTCCCTTACGGAGACATATCAATACATAGGTTTTAAGATTCTTACTAGTCAGATATATTCCTCTGTGGGAAATATGGTGTTTTGAGTCCCTTTCACTGAGGAAGGTGTAGGTCTTGTCTATTCCATAGTTGGTTTTTGGAACGGTACCTGTGCTTATATCAAACTCTGTTTTTATGCATCACGTCACCTCTCCTTCCCCCTTAAGCAGGCATAAGAGTGTTTTCTAAATGTGAGACACTGTTCTCTTTCTTAACTCAGTTCAAGTGTAGCCATGTTTACAGGATCTTCATAAGTGATATCTTATGATAAGTTTCTTTTTCTGTATGACTTATTTTACTTAGAATCATCGTACCTGAATCCACCCATTTTGCTGCTACTGGTCTTATGACATTGATTTCATGGCTGAGGGATATTCCATCGTACATAAGTACCACCATTTTTTGAAGCATTTTTATATTTCCTGGGATATTTAAGGTGTACCCAAGTTGAGGTCCTTGTAAGCAGTGCAGCCCTAAATTTTGGGGTGGCTGTGTCTTTTTGATTTTCAGTTTTCCCAAGGTATATTCCCTAGACTGGATGTGCCCTTGGCTCTGTAGCTCTGTTGTTTACTTGTTTTAGGGAACACAATGCACTCCTCCAGAGAGGCAGTTGGCAATTTACATCCCGCCCATCAGCATAAAAAGGCTCCCTGTTCTCCAGGGCCTGTCTTGCCTTTCTGGATTTTACACATTTTGTGGATGTCCCTTTTGACCGGTGGGAAGTGATACTTCTTTGTAGTGCAGATTTGCATTGCCCGCTTGCTTGCTTGGCCAAAAAGGGCGTATGCGTTTTCTCCTGAATATATTCAGGAGAAAACGCATACGCCCTTTTTGGCCAAGTGCATCATTGTCGAAATTGTGCCCCTCTTCCTGTGCTTTAAAGGTGATTCCAACGTACCTCTTGAAATCTGTTTCCTGCTATTCTGCCTCGCTTTCAAGTCCGCCTCGTTGCCTTCCCTCAACAGATTTTTGGACGATAGTTGTCCTTTATTACTCGGCCAGTTTGTGAATTGCTGTGCCCCTGAGCTCCATTTTTCAACGCGTTTTAGGTGAGCTGACCGCAAGTCCAAAATTTTGGTTCAGGACCTATACTGGTTCCCGGTGGGTGGCTGAGATTTTGGTTAATTCTTCTTCCTGCTGGGAAATTACAGTGATATGTGCCCGTCCAAATGCCTAACAGCTACTCTCTCATTGGTTCTCCCTCTTCCCTTTCATCCTCTGCCAAATTGGCAACCTGTGCGAACCAGGAGGTTAAAGGGGCTGTCTCTCCAAGTTCGGAGGTTGATAGTAAAGCAGGTGGAAAGTCAAACCGGAGCACCAGGAGAGGGACTATTCGTTGAGTTTTAGAAACCTTTCGTATTCACAGTGTGTCCATTCTCTAGGTTTCCCGTACATGTTATAACTGTAGTAATATTCCCTTCAACCTGGAGAGTTGGGACCCATGGAATGGGTGCCATGCATTATTGCTTTAAAGGGTCTGCATTTGTTCACCCAATCTCACCAATCCTCTCAGTCCCAAGTGTCCAGCCTTATGCCACATCCAGCTGTCGTTGTAGATATGGTCATTCCAGGTTTCATCAGAGGCCCTGAAGGAATTGTAAAGAATTTCCCAGTTTTTTTGTTTTGTTTTTGAAATTCCTTTTTATAGTGGGTTTGAGCTGATTCTCGCTGCCAAGTTTATGCCAGTCTAGACACACTTGATTCCCTTACGGAGACATATCAATCCATAGGTTTTAAGATTCTTACTAGTCAGATATATTCCTCTGCGGGAATTATGGGGTTTTGAGTCCCTTTCACTGAGGAAGGTGTAGGTCTTGTCTATTCCATAGTTGGTTTTTGGAACGGTACCTGTGCTTATATCAAACTCTGGTTTTATGCATCACCCCACCTCTCCTTCCCCCTTAAGCAGGCATAAGAGTGTTTTCTAAATGTGAGACACTGTTCTCTTTCCTAACTCAGTTCAAGTGTAGCCATGTTTACAGGATCTTCATAAGTGATATCTTATGATAAGTTTCCTTTTCTCTGTGACTTATTTCACTTAGAATCATCGTACCTGAATCCACCCATTTTGCTGCTACTGGTCTTATGACATTGATTTCATGGGTGAGGGATATTCCATCGTACGTAAGTACCACAATTTTTTGAACCATTTTTATATTTCCTGGGATATTTAAGGTGTACCCAAGTTGAGGTCCTTGTAAGCAGTGCAGCCCTAAATTTTGGGGTGGCTGTGTCTTTTTGATTTTCAGTTTTCCCAAGGTATATTCCCTAGACTGGAAGTGCCCTTGGCTCTGTAGCTCTGTTCTTTACTTGTTTTAGGGAACACAATGTACTCCTCCAGAGAGGCAGTTGATAATTTACATCCCGCCCATCAGCATAACAAGGCTCCCTGTTCTCCAGGGCCTGTCTTGCCTTTCTGGTTTTTACACATTTTGTGGATGTCCCTTTTGACCGGTGGGAAGTGATACTTCTTTGTAGTGCAGATTTGCATTGCCCTATTGCTTGCTTGGCCAAAAAGGGCGTATGTGTTTTCTCTTGAATATATGCAGGAGAAAACGCATACGCCCTTTATGGCCACGTGCATCATTGTAGAAGTTGTGCCCCTCTTCCTGTGCTTTAAAGGCGATTCCAACGTACCTCTTGAAATCTGTTTCCTGCTATTCTGCTTCGCTTCCAAGTCCGCCTCGTTGCCTTCCCTCAACAGATTTTTGGACGATAGTTGTCCTTTATTACTCGGCCAGTTTGTGAATTGCTGTGCCCCTGAGCTCCATTTTTCCACTCGTTTTTGGTGAGCTGACCGCAGGTCCAAAATTTTGGTTCAGGACCTATACTGGTTCCCGGTAGGTGGCTGAGACTTTGGTTAATTCTTCTTCCTGCCGGGAAATTACAGTGATATGTGCCCGTCCAAATGCCTATCAGGTACTCTCTCATTGGTTCTCCCTCTTCCCTTTCATCCTCTGCCAAATTGGCAACCTGTGCGAACCAGGAGGTTAAAGGGTCAGTCTCTCCAAGTTGGGAGGTTGATAGTAAAGCAGATGGAAAGTCAAACCGGAGCACCAGGAGAGGAACTATTCGTTGAGTTTTAGAAACCTTTCGTATTCACAGTGTGTCCGTTCTCTAGGTTTCCCGTACATGTTATAACTGTAGTAATATTCCCTTCAACCTGGAGAGTTGCGACCCATGGAATGGGTGCCATGCATTATTGCTTTAAAGGGTCTGCATTTGTTCACCCAATCTCACCAATCTTCTCAGTCCCAAGTGTCCAGCCTTATGCCACATCCAGCTGTCGTTGTACATAGGGTCATTCCAGGTTTCATCAGAGACCCTGAAGGAATTGTAAAGAATTTCCCAGTTTTTTTGTTTTGTTTTTTCAAATTCCTTTTTATAGTGGGTTTGAGCTGATTCTCGCTGCCATGTTTATGCCAGTCTAGACACACTTGATTCCCTTACGGAGACATATCAATACATAGGTTTTAAGATTCTTACTAGTCAGATATATTCCTCTGCGGGAAATATGGGGTTTTGAGTCCCTTTCACTGAGGAAGGTGTAGGTCTTGTCTATCCTATAGTTGGTTTTTGGAACGGTACCTGTGCTTATATCAAACTCAGTTTTTATGCATCACCTCACCTCTCCTTCCCCCTTAAGCAGGCATAAGTGTGTTTTCTATATGTGAGACACTGTTCTCTTTCCTAACTCAGTTCAAGTGTAGCCATGTTTACAGGATCTTCATAAGTGATATCTTATGATAAGTTTCTTTTTCTGTGTGACTTATTTTACTTAGAATCATCGTACCTGAATCCACCCATTTTGCTGCTACTGGTCTTATGACATTGATTTCATGGCTGACGGATATTCCATCGTACATAAGTACCACCATTTTTTGAAGCATTTTTATATTTCCTGGGATATTTAAGGTGTACCCAAGTTGAGGTCCTTGTAAGCAGTGCAGCCCTAAATTTTGGGGTGGCTGTGTCTTTTTGATTTTCAGTTTTCCCAAGGTATATTCCCTAGACTGCATGTGCCCTTGGCTTTGTAGCTCTGTTGTTTACTTGTTTTAGGGAACACAATGCACTCCTCCAGAGAGGCAGTTGGCAATTTACATCCCGCCCATCAGCATAACAAGGCTCCCTGTTCTCCAGGGCCTGTCTTGCCTTTCTGGTTTTTACACATTTTGTGGATGTCCCTTTTGACCGGTGGGAAGTGATACTTCTTTGTAGTGGAGATTTGCATTGCCCGCTTGCTTGCTTGGCCAAAAAGGGCTATGCGTTTTCTCCTGAATATATTCAGGAGAAAACGCATACGCCCTTTTTGGCCAAGTGCATCATTGTCGAAGTTGTGCCCCTCTTCCTGTGCTTTAAAGGCGAATCCAACGTACCTCTTGAAATCTGTTTCCTGCTATTCTGCCTCGCTTTCAAGTCCGCCTCGTTGCCTTCCCTCAACAGATTTTTGGACGATAGTTGTCCTTTATTACTCGGCCAGTTTGTGAATTGCTGTGCCCCTGAGCTCCATTTTGCAACTCGTTTTTGGTGAGCTGACCGCAAGTCCAAAATTTTGGTTCAGGATCTATACTGATTCCCGGTGGGTGGCTGAGACTTTGGTTAATTCTTCTTCCTGCCTGGAAATTACAGTGATATGTGCCCGTCCAAATGCCTAACAGCTACTCTCTCATTGGTTCTCCCTCTTCCCTTTCATCCTCTGCCAAATTGGCAACCGGTGCGAACCAGGAGGTTAAAGGGGCTGTCTCTCCAAGTTGGGAGGTTGATAATAAAGCAGATGGAAAGTCAAACCGGAGCACCAGGAGAGGGACTATTCGTTGAGTTTTAGAAACATTTGGTATAGACAGTGTGTCCGTTCTCTAGGATTCCCGTACATGTTATATCTGTAGTAATATTCCCTTCAACCTGGAGAGTTGGGACCCATGGAATGTGTGCCATGCATTATTGCTTTAAAGGGTCTGCATTTGCTCACCCAATCTCACCAATCCAATCAGTCCCAAGTGTCCAGCCTTATGCCACATCCAGCTGTCATTGTAGATAGGGTCATTTCAGGTTTCATCAGAGACCCTGAAGGAATTGTAAAGAATTTCCCAGTTTTTTTGTTTTATTTTTGAAATTCCTTTTTATAGTGGGTTTGAGCTGATTCTCGCTGCCATATTTATCCCAGTCTACACACACTTGATTCCCTTACGGAGACATATCAATACATATGTTTTAAGATTCTTACTAGTCAGATATATTCCTCTGCGGGAAATATGGGATTTTGAGTCCCTTTCACTGAGGATGGTGTAGGTGTTGTCTATTCCATAGCTGGTTTTTGGAACGGTACCTGTGCTTATATCAATCTCTGGTTTTATGCATCACCCCACCTCTCCTTCCCCCTTAAGCAGGCATAAGAGTGTTTTCTAAATGTGAGACACTGTTCTCTTTCCTAACTCAGTTCAAGTGTAGCCATGTTTACAGGATCTTCATAAGTGATATCTTATGATAAGTTTCTTTTTCTGTGTGACTTATTTCACTTAGAATCATCGTACCTGAATCCACCCATTTTGCTGCTACTGGTCTTATGACATTGATTTCATGGTTGAGGGATATTCCATCGTACGTAAGTACCACAATTTTTTGAACCATTTTTATATTTCCTGGGATATTTAAGGTGTACCCAAGTTGAGGTCCTTGTAATCAGTGCAGCCCTAAATTTTGGGGTGGCTGTGTCTTTTTGATTTTCAGTTTTCCCAAGGTTTATTCCCTAGACTGGAAGTGCCCTTGGCTCTGTAGCTCTGTTGTTTACTTTTTTTAGGGAACACAATGCACTCCTCCAGAGAGGCAGTTGGCAATTTACATCCCACCCATCAGCATAACAAGGCTCTTTGTTCTCCAGGGCCTGTCTTGCTTTTCTGGTTTTTACACATTTTGTGGATGTCCATTTTGACCGGTGGGAAGTGATACTTCTTTGTAGTGCAGATTTGCATTGCCCGATTGCTTGCTTGGCCAAAAAGGGCGTATGCGTTTTCTCTTGAATATATTCAGGAGAAAACGCATACGCCCTTTATGGCCACGTGCATCACTGTCGAAGTTGTGCCCCTCTTCCTGTGCTTTAAAGGCGATTCCAACGTACCTCTTGAAATCTGTTTCCTGCTATTCTGCCTCGCTTTCAAGTCCGCCTCGTTGCCTTCCCTCAACAGATTTTTGGACGATAGTTGTCCTTTATTACTCGGCCAGTTTGTGAATTGCTGTGCCCCTGAGCTCCATTTTTCCACTCATTTTTGGTGAGCTGACCGCAGGTCCAAAATTTTGGTTCAGGATCTATACTGATTCCCGGTGGGTGGCTGAGACTTTGGTTAATTCTTCTTCCTGCTGGGAAATTACAGTGATATGTGCCCGTCCAAATGCCTAACAGCTACTCTCTCATTGGTTCTCCCTCTTCCCTTTCATCCTCTTCCAAATTGGCAACCTGTGCGAACCAGGAGGTTAAAGGGGCTGTCTCTCCAAGTTGGGAGGTTGATAATAAAGCAGATGGAAAGTCAAACCGGAGCACCAGGAGAGGGACTATTCGTTGAGTTTTAGAAACCTTTCGTATTCACAGTGTGTCCGTTCTCTAGGATTCCCGTACATGTTATATCTGTAGTAATATTCCATTCAACCTGGAGAGTTGGGACCCATGGAATGTGTGCCATGCATTATTGCTTTAAAGGGTCTGCATTTGCTCACCCAATCTCACCAATCCTCTCAGTCCCAAGTGTCCTGCCTTATGCTACATCCAGCTGTCATTGTAGATAGGGTCATTTCAGGTTTCATCAGAGACCCTGAAGGAATTGTAAAGAATTTCCCAGTTGTTTTGTTTTATTTTTGAAATTCCTTTTTATAGTGGGTTTGAGCTGATTCTCGCTGCCATATTTATCCCAGTCTAGACACACTTGATTCCCTTACGGAGACATATCAATACATAGGTTTTAAGATTCTTACTAGTCAGATATATTCCTCTGTGGGAAATATGGGCTTTTGAGTCCCTTTCACTGAGGAAGGTGTAGGTCTTGTCTATTCCATAGTTGGTTTTTGGAACGGTACCTGTGCTTATATCAAACTCTGGTTTTATGCATCACCCCACCTCTCCTTCCCCCTTAAGCAGGCATAAGAGTGTTTTCTAAATGTGAGACACTGTTCTCTTTCCTAACTCAGTTCAAGTGTAGCCATGTTTACAGGATCTTCATAAGTCATATCTTATGATAAGTTTCTTTTTCTGTGTGACTTATTTCACTTAGAATCATCGTACCTGAATCCACCCATTTTGCTGCTACTGGTCTTATGACATTGATTTCATGGCTGAGGGATATTCCATCGTACGTAAGTACCACAATTTTTTGAACCATTTTTATATTTCCTGGGATATTTAAGGTGTACCCAAGTTGAGGTCCTTGTAAGCAGTGCAGCCCTAAATTTTGGGGTGGCTGTGTCTTTTTGATTTTCAGTTTTCCCAAGGTATATTCCCTAGACTGGTAGTGCCCTTGGCTATGTAGCTCTGTTGTTTACTTGTTTTAGGGAACACAATGCACTCCTCCAGAGAGGCAGTTGGCAATTTACATCCCGCCCATCAGCATAACAAGGCTCCCTGTTCTCCAGGGCCTGTCTTGCCTTTCTGGTTTTTACACATTTTGTGGATGTCCCTTTTGACCGGTGGGAAGTGATACTTCTTTGTACTGCAGATTTGCATTGCCCGCTTGCTTGCTTGGACAAAAAGGGCGTATGCGTTTTCTCCTGAATATATTCAGGAGAAAACGCATACGCCCTTTTTGGCCAAGTGCATCATTGTCGAAGTTGTGCCCCTCTTCCTGTGCTTTAAAGGCGATTCCAACGTACCTCTTGAAATCTGTTTCCTGCAATTCTGCCTCGCTTTCAAGTCCGCCTCGTTGCCTTCCCTCAACAGATTTTTGGACGATAGTTGTCCTTTATTACTCGGCCAGTTTGTGAATTGCTGTACCCCTGAGCTCCATTTTTCAACTCGTTTTTGGTGAGCTGACCGCAAGTCCAAAATTTTGGTTCAGGATCTATACTGATTCCCGGTGGGTGGCTGAGACTTTGGTTAATTCTTCTTCCTGCCTGGAAATTACAGTGATATGTGCCCGTCCAAATGCCTAACAGCTACTCTCTCATTGGTTCTCCCTCTTCCCTTTCATCCTCTGCCAAATTGGCAACCTGTGCGAACCAGGAGGTTAAAGGGGCTGTCTCTCCAAGTTGGGAGGTTGATAATAAAGCAGATGGAAAGTCAAACCGGAGCACCAGGAGAGGGACTATTCGTTGAGTTTTAGAGACCTTTCATATTCACAGTGTGTCCGTTCTCTAGGATTCCCGTACATGTTATATCTGTAGTAATATTCCCTTCAACCTGGAGAGTTGGGACCCATGGAATGTGTGCCATGCATTATTGCTTTAAAGGGTCTGCATTTGCTCACCCAATCTCACCAATCCTCTCAGTCCCAAGTGTCCAGCCTTATGCCACATCCAGCTGTCATTGTAGATAGGGTCATTTCAGGTTTCATCAGAGACCCTGAAGGAATTGTAAAGAATTTCCGTTTTTTTGCTTTATTTTTGAAATTCCTTTTTATAGTGGGTTTGAGCTGATTCTCGCTGCCATATTTATGCCAGTCTAGACACACTTGGTTCCCTTACGGAGACATATCAATACATAGGTTTTAAGATTCTTACTAGTCAGATATATTCCTCTGTGGGAAATATGGGATTTTGAGTCCCTTTCGCTGAGGAAGGTGTAGGTCTTGTCTATTATATAGTTAGTTTTTGGAACGGTACCTGTGCTTATATCAAACTCTGGTTTTATGCATCACCTCACCTCTCCTTCCCCCTTAAGCAGGCATAAGAGTGTTTTCTAAATGTGAGACACTGTTCTCTTTCCTAACTCAGTTCAAGTGTAGCCATGTTTACAGGATCTTCATAAGTGATATCTTATGATAAGTTTCTTTTTCTGTGTGACTTATTTCACTTAGAATCATCGTACCTGAATCCACCCATTTTGCTGCTACTGGTCTTATGACATTGATTTCATGGCTGAGGGATATTCCATCGTACATAAGTACCACAATTTTTTGAAGCATTTTTATATTTCCTGGGATATTTAAGGTGTACCCAAGTTGAGGTCCTTGTAAGCAGTGCAGACCTAAATTTTGGGGTGGCTGTGTCTTTTAGATTTTCAGTTTTCCCAAGGTATATTCCCTAGACTGGAAGTGCCCTTGGCTCTGTAGCTCTGTTGTTTACTTGTTTTAGGGAACACAATGCACTCCTCCAGAGAGGCAGTTGGCAATTTACATCCCGCCCATCAGCATAACAAGGCTCCCTGTTCTCCAGGGCCTGTCTTGCCTTTCTGGTTTTTACACATTTTGTGGATGTCCCTTTTGACCGGTGGGAAGTGATACTTCTTTGTAGTGCAGATTTGCATTGCCCGCTTGCTTGCTTGGCCAAAAAGGGTGTATGCGTTTTCTCCTGAATATATTCAGGTGAAAACGCATACGCCATTTTTGGCCAAGTGCATCATTGTCGAAGTTGTGCCCCTCTTCCTGTGCTTTAAAGGTGATTCCAACGTACCTCTTGAAATCTGTTTCCTGCTATTCTGCCTCGCTTTCAAGTCCGCCTCGTTGCCTTCCCTCAACAGATTTTTGGACGATAGTTGTCCTTTATTACTCGGCCAGTTTGTGAATTGCTGTGCCCCTGAGCTCCATTTTTCAACTCGTTTTAGGTGAGCTGACCGCAAGTCCAAAATTTTGGTTCAGGACCTATACTGGTTCCCGGTGGGTGGCTGAGACTTTGGTTAATTCTTCTTCCTGCCGGGAAATTACAGTGATATGTGCCCGTCCAAATGCCTAACAGCTACTCTCTCATTGGTTCTCCCTCTTCCCTTTCATCCTCTGCCAAATTGGCAACCTGTGAGAACCAGGAGGTTAAAGGGGCTGTCTCTCCAAGTTCGGAGGTTGATAGTAAAGCAGGTGGAAAGTCAAACCGGAGCACCAGGAGAGGGACTATTCGTTGAGTTTTAGAAACCTTTCGTATTCACAGTGTGTCCGTTCTCTCGGTTTCCCGTACATGTTATAACTGTAGTAATATTCCCTTCAACCTGGAGAGTTGGGACCAATGGAATGGGTGCCATGCATTATTGCTTTAAAGGGTCTGCATTTGCTCACCCAATCTCACCAATCCTCTCAGTCCCAAGTGTCCAGCCTTATGCCATATCCAGCTGTCGTTGTAGATAGGGTCATTCCAGGTTTCATCATTGACCCTGAAGGAATTGTAAAGAATTTCCCAGTTTTTTTGTTTTGTTTTTGAAATTCCTTTTTATAGTGGGTTTGAGCTGATTCTCGCTGCCATGTTTAAGCCAGTCTAGACACACTTGATTCCCTTACGGAGACATATCAATACATAGGTTTTAAGATTCTTACTAGTCAGATATATTCCTCTGCGGGAAATATGGGGTTTTGAGTCCCTTTCACTGAGGAAGGTGTAGGTCTTGTCTATTCCATAGTTGGTTTTTGGAACGGTACCTGAGCTTATATCAAACTCTGGTTTTATGCATCACCCCACCTCTGCTTCCCCCTTAAGCAGGCATAAGTGTGTTTTCTAAATGTGAGACACTGTTCTCTTTCCTAACTCAGTTCAAGTGTAGCCATGTTTACAGGATCTTCATAAGTGATATCTTATGATAAGTTTCTTTTTCTCTGTGACTTGTTTCACTTAGAATCATCGTACCTGAATCCACCCATTTTGCTGCTACTGGTCTTATGACATTGATTTCATGGCTGAGGGATATTCCATCGTACATAAGTACCACAATTTTTTGAACCATTTTTATATTTCCTGGGATATTTAAGGTGTATCCAAGTTGAGGTCCTTGTAAGCAGTGCAGCCCTAAAATTTGGGGTGGCTCTGTCTTATTGATTTTCAGTTTTCCCAAAATATATTCCCTAGACTGGAAGTGCCCGTGGCTCTGTAGCTCTGTTCTTTACTTGTTTTAGGGAACACAATGTACTCCTCCAGAGAGGCAGTTGGCAGTTTACATCCCGCCCATCAGCATAACAAGGCTCCCTGTTCTCCAGGGCCTGTCTTGCCTTTCTGGTTTTTACACATTTTGTGGATGTCCCTTTTGACCGGTGGGAAGTGATACTTCTTTCTAGTGCAGATTTGCATTGCCCGCTTGCTTGCTTGGCCAAAAAGGGCGTATGCGTTTTCTCCTGAATATATTCAGGAGAAAAGGCATACGCCCTTTTTGGCCAAGTGCATCATTGTCGAAGTTGTGCCCCTCTTCCTGTGCTTTAAAGGCGATTCCAACGTACCTCTTGAAATCTGTTTCCTGCTATTCTGCCTCGCTTTCAAGTCCGCCTCGTTGCCTTCCCTCAACAGATTTTTGGACGATAGTTGTCCTTTATTACTCGGCCAGTTTGTGAATTGCTGTGCCCCTGAGCTCCATTTTTCAACTCGTTTTTGGTGAACTGACCTCAAGTCCAAAATTTTGGTTCAGGATCTATACAGATTCCCGGTGGGTGGCTGAGACTTTGGTTAATTCTTCTTCCTGCCTGGAAATTACAGTGATATGTGCCCGTCCAAATGCCAAACAGCTACTCTCTCATTGGTTCTCCCTCTTCCCTTTCATCCTCTGCCAAATTGGCAACCTGTGCGAACCAGGAGGTTAAAGGGGCTGTCTCTCCAACTTGGGAGGTTGATAATAAAGCAGATGGAAAGTCAAACCGGAGCACCAGGAGAGGGACTATTCGTTGAGTTTTAGAAACCTTTCGTATAGACAGTGTGTCCGTTCTCTAGGATTCCCGTACATGTTATATCTGTAGTAATATTCCCTTCAACCTGGAGAGTTGGGACCCATGGAATGTGTGCCATGCATTATTGCTTTAAAGGGTCTGCATTTGCTCACCCAATCTCACCAATCCTCTCAGTCCCAAGTGTCCAGCCTTATGCCACATCCAGCTGTCATTGTAGATACGGTCAATTCAGGTTTCATCAGAGACCCTGAAGGAATTGTAAAGAATTTCCCAGTTTTTTTGTTTTATTTTTGAAATTCCTTTTTATAGTGGGTTTGAGCTGATTCTCGCTGTCATATTTATCCCAGTCTACACACACTTGATTCCCTTACGGAGACATATCAATACATATGTTTTAAGATTCTTACTAGTCAGATATATTCCTCTGCGGGAAATATGGGGTTTTGAGTCCCTTTCACTGCGGATGGTGTAGGTCCTGTCTATTCCATAGTTGGTTTTTGGAACGGTACCTGTGCTTATATCAATCTCTGGTTTTATGCATCACCCCACCTCTCCTTCCCCCTTAAGCAGGCATAAGAGTGTTTTCTAAATGTGAGACACTGTTCTCTTTCCTAACTCAGTTCAAGTGTAGCCATGTTTACAGGATCTTCATAAGTGATATCTTATGATAAGTTTCTTTTTCTGTGTGACTTATTTTACTTAGAATCATCGTACCTGAATCCACCCATTTTGCTGCTACTGGTCTTATGACATTGATTTCATGGCTGAGGGATATTCCATCGTCCGTAAGTACCACAATTTTTTGAACCATTTTTATATTTCCTGGGATATTTAAGGTGTACCCAAGTTGAGGTCCTTGTAAGCAGTGCAGCCCTAAATTTTGGGGTGGCTGTGTCTTTTTGATTTTCAGTTTTCCCAAGGTTTATTCCCTAGACTGGAAGTGCCCTTGGCTCTGTAGCTCTGTTGTTTACTTGTTTTAGGGAACACAATGCACTCCTCCAGAGAGGCAGTTGGCAATTTACATCCCACCCATCAGCATAACAAGGCTCCCTGTTCTCCAGGGCCTGTCTTGCTTTTCTGGTTTTTACACATTTTGTGGATGTCCCTTTTGACCGGTGGGAAGTGATACTTCTTTGTAGTGGAGATTTGCATTGCCCGCTTGCTTGCTTGGCCAAAAAGGGCGTATGTGTTTTCTCCTGAATATATTCAGGAGAAAACGCATACGCCCTTTTTGGCCAAGTGCATCATTGTCGAAGTTGTGCCCCTCTTCCTGTGCTTTAAAGGCGATTCCAACGTACCTACTGAAATCTGTTTCCTGATATTCTGCCTCGCTTTCAAGTCCGCCTCGTTGCCTTCCCTCAACAGATTTTTGGACGATAGTTGTCCTTTATTACTCGGCCAGTTTGTGAATTGCTGTGCCCCTGAGCTCCATTTTTCAACTCGTTTTTGGTGAGCTGACCGCAAGTCCAAAATTTTGGTTCAGGATCTATACTGATTCCCGGTGGGTGGCTGAGACTTTGGTTAATTCTTCTTCCTGCCAGGAAATTACACTGATATGTGCCCGTCCAAATGCCTAACAGCTACTCTCTCATTGGTTCTCCCTCTTCCCTTTCATCCTCTGCCAAATTGGCAACCTGTGCGAACCAGGAGGTTAAAGGGGCTGTCTCTCCAAGTTGGGAGGTTGATAATAAAGCAGATGGAAAGTCAAACCGGAGCACCAGGAGAGGGACTATTCGTTGAGTTTTAGAAACCTTTCGTATTCACAGTGTGTCCGTTCTCTAGGATTCCCGTACATGTTATATCTGTAGTAATATTCCATTCAACCTGGAGAGTTGGGACCCATGGAATGTGTGCCATGCATTATTGCTTTAAAGGGTCTGCATTTGCTCACCCAATCTCACCAATCCTCTCAGTCCCAAGTGTCCAGCCTTATGCTACATCCAGCTGTCATTGTAGATAGGGTCATTTCAGGTTTCATCAGAGACCTTGAAGGAATTGTAAAGAATTTCCCAGTTGTTTTGTTTTATTTTTGAAATTCCTTTTTATAGTGGGTTTGAGCTGATTCTCGCTGCCATATTTATCCCAGTCTAGACACACTTGATTCCCTTATGGAGACATATCAATACATAGGTTTTAAGA
Organism: Hyperoodon ampullatus; assembly: GCF_949752795.1. NCBI lineage: Eukaryota > Metazoa > Chordata > Mammalia > Artiodactyla > Ziphiidae > Hyperoodon > Hyperoodon ampullatus. The sequence goes on along the minus strand of NW_027640981.1, from coordinate 89,417 downwards.
TTCTTACTAGTCAGATATATTCCTCTGCGGGAAATATGGGGTTTTGAGTCCCTTTCACTGAGGAAGGTGTAGGTCTTGTCTATTCCATAGTTGGTTTTTGGAACGGTACCTGTGCTTATATCAAACTCTGGTTTTATGCATCACCCCACCTCTCCTTCCCCCTTAAGCAGGCATAAGAGTGTTTTCTAAATGTGAGACACTGTTCTCTTTCCTAACTCAGTTCAAGTGTAGCCATGTTTACAGGATCTTCATAAGTGATATCTTATGATAAGTTTCTTTTTCTGTGTGACTTATTTCACTTAGAATCATCGTACCTGAATCCACCCATTTTGCTGCTACTGGTCTTATGACATTGATTTCATGGCTGAGGGATATTCCATCGTCCGTAAGTACCACAATTTTTTGAACCATTTTTATATTTCCTGGGATATTTAAGGTGTACCCAAGTTGAGGTCCTTGTAAGCAGTGCAGCCCTAAATTTTGGGGTGGCTGTGTCTTTTTGATTTTCAGTTTTCCCAAGGTTTATTCCCTAGACTGGAAGTGCCCTTGGCTGTGTAGCTCTGTTGTTTACTTGTTTTAGGGAACACAATGCACTCCTCCAGAGAGGCAGTTGGCAATTTACATCCCACCCATCAGCATAACAAGGCTCCCTGTTCTCCAGGGCCTGTCTTGCTTTTCTGGTTTTTACACATTTTGTGGATGTCCCTTTTGACCGGTGGGAAGTGATACTTCTTTGTAGTGGAGATTTGCATTGCCCGCTTGCTTGCTTGGCCAAAAAGGGCGTATGTGTTTTCTCCTGAATATATTCAGGAGAAAACGCATACGCCCTTTTTGGCCAAGTGCATCATTGTCGAAGTTGTGCCCCTCTTCCTGTGCTTTAAAGGCGATTCCAAAGTACCTACTGAAATCTGTTTCCTGCTATTCTGCCTCGCTTTCAAGTCCGCCTCGTTGCCTTCCCTCAACAGATTTTTGGACGATAGTTGTCCTTTATTACTCGGCCAGTTTGTGAATTGCTGTGCCCCTGAGCTCCATTTTTCAACTCGTTTTAGGTGAGCTGACCGCAAGTCCAAAATTTTGGTTCAGGACCTATACTGGTTCCCGGTGGGTGGCTGAGACTTTGGTTAATTCTTCTTCCTGCCGGGAAATTACAGTGATATGTGCCCGTCCAAATGCCTAACAGCTACTCTCTCATTGGTTCTCCCTCTTCCCTTTCATCCTCTGCCAAATTGGCAACCTGTGAGAACCAGGAGGTTAAAGGGGCTGTCTCTCCAAGTTCGGAGGTTGATAGTAAAGCAGGTGGAAAGTCAAACCGGAGCACCAGGAGAGGGACTATTCGTTGAGTTTTAGAAACCTTTCGTATTCACAGTGTGTCCGTTCTCTCGGTTTCCCGTACATGTTATAACTGTAGTAATATTCCCTTCAACCTGGAGAGTTGGGACCAATGGAATGGGTGCCATGCATTATTGCTTTAAAGGGTCTGCATTTGCTCACCCAATCTCACCAATCCTCTCAGTCCCAAGTGTCCAGCCTTATGCCATATCCAGCTGTCGTTGTAGATAGGGTCATTCCAGGTTTCATCATTGACCCTGAAGGAATTGTAAAGAATTTCCCAGTTTTTTTGTTTTGTTTTTGAAATTCCTTTTTATAGTGGGTTTGAGCTGATTCTCGCTGCCATGTTTAAGCCAGTCTAGACACACTTGATTCCCTTACGGAGACATATCAATACATAGGTTTTAAGATTCTTACTAGTCAGATATATTCCTCTGCGGGAAATATGGGGTTTTGAGTCCCTTTCACTGAGGAAGGTGTAGGTCTTGTCTATTCCATAGTTGGTTTTTGGAACGGTACCTGAGCTTATATCAAACTCTGGTTTTATGCATCACCCCACCTCTGCTTCCCCCTTAAGCAGGCATAAGTGTGTTTTCTAAATGTGAGACACTGTTCTCTTTCCTAACTCAGTTCAAGTGTAGCCATGTTTACAGGATCTTCATAAGTGATATCTTATGATAAGTTTCTTTTTCTCTGTGACTTGTTTCACTTAGAATCATCGTACCTGAATCCACCCATTTTGCTGCTACTGGTCTTATGACATTGATTTCATGGCTGAGGGATATTCCATCGTACATAAGTACCACAATTTTTTGAACCATTTTTATATTTCCTGGGATATTTAAGGTGTATCCAAGTTGAGGTCCTTGTAAGCAGTGCAGCCCTAAAATTTGGGGTGGCTCTGTCTTATTGATTTTCAGTTTTCCCAAAATATATTCCCTAGACTGGAAGTGCCCGTGGCTCTGTAGCTCTGTTCTTTACTTGTTTTAGGGAACACAATGTACTCCTCCAGAGAGGCAGTTGGCAATTCACATCCCGCCCATCAGCATAACAAGGCTCCCTGTTCTCCAGGGCCTGTCTTGCCTTTCTGGTTTTTACACATTTTGTGGATGTCCCTTTTGACCGGTGGGAAGTGATACTTCTTTCTAGTGCAGATTTGCATTGCCCGCTTGCTTGCTTGGCCAAAAAGGGCGTATGCGTTTTCTCCTGAATATATTCAGGAGAAAACGCATACGCCCTTTTTGGCCAAGTGCATCATTGTCGAAGCTGTGCCCCTCTTCCTGTGCTTTAAAGGCGATTCCAACGTACCTCTTGAAATCTGTTTCCTGCTATTCTGCCTCGCTTTCAAGTCCGCCTCGTTGCCTTCCCTCAACAGATTTTTGGACGATAGTTGTCCTTTATTACTCGGCCAGTTTGTGAATTGCTGTGCCCCTGAGCTCCATTTTTCAACTCGTTTTTGGTGAACTGACCTCAAGTCCAAAATTTTGGTTCAGGATCTATACAGATTCCCGGTGGGTGGCTGAGACTTTGGTTAATTCTTCTTCCTGCCTGGAAATTACAGTGATATGTGCCCGTCCAAATGCCTAACAGCTACTCTCTCATTGGTTCTCCCTCTTCCCTTTCATCCTCTGCCAAATTGGCAACCTGTGCGAACCAGGAGGTTAAAGGGGCTGTCTCTCCAACTTGGGAGGTTGATAATAAAGCAGATGGAAAGTCAAACCGGAGCACCAGGAGAGGGACTATTCGTTGAGTTTTAGAAACCTTTCGTATAGACAGTGTGTCCGTTCTCTAGGATTCCCGTACATGTTATATCTGTAGTAATATTCCCTTCAACCTGGAGAGTTGGGACCCATGGAATGTGTGCCATGCATTATTGCTTTAAAGGGTCTGCATTTGCTCACCCAATCTCACCAATCCTCTCAGTCCCAAGTGTCCAGCCTTATGCCACATCCAGCTGTCATTGTAGATACGGTCAATTCAGGTTTCATCAGAGACCCTGAAGGAATTGTAAAGAATTTCCCAGTTTTTTTGTTTTATTTTTGAAATTCCTTTTTATAGTGGGTTTGAGCTGATTCTCGCTGCCATATTTATCCCAGTCTACACACACTTGATTCCCTTACGGAGACATATCAATACATATGTTTTAAGATTCTTACTAGTCAGATATATTCCTCTGCGGGAAATATTGGGTTTTGAGTCCCTTTCACTGCGGATGGTGTAGGTCCTGTCTATTCCATAGTTGGTTTTTGGAACGGTACCTGTGCTTATATCAATCTCTGGTTTTATGCATCACCCCACCTCTCCTTCCCCCTTAAGCAGGCATAAGAGTGTTTTCTAAATGTGAGACACTGTTCTCTTTCCTAACTCAGTTCAAGTGTAGCCATGTTTACAGGATCTTCATAAGTGATATCTTATGATAAGTTTCTTTTTCTGTGTGACTTATTTTACTTAGAATCATCGTACCTGAATCCACCCATTTTGCTGCTACTGGTCTTATGACATTGATTTCATGGCTGAGGGATATTCCATCGTCCGTAAGTACCACAATTTTTTGAACCATTTTTATATTTCCTGGAATATTTAAGGTGTACCCAAGTTGAGGTCCTTGTAAGCAGTGCAGCCCTAAATTTTGGGGTGGCTGTGTCTTTTTGATTTTCAGTTTTCCCAAGGTTTATTCCCTAGACTGGAAGTGCCCTTGGCTCTGTAGCTCTGTTGTTTACTTGTTTTAGGGAACACAATGCACTCCTCCAGAGAGGCAGTTGGCAATTTACATCCCACCCATCAGCATAACAAGGCTCCCTGTTCTCCAGGGCCTGTCTTGCTTTTCTGGTTTTTACACATTTTGTGGATGTCCCTTTTGACCGGTGGGAAGTGATACTTCTTTGTAGTGGAGATTTGCATTGCCCGCTTGCTTGCTTGGCCAAAAAGGGCGTATGTGTTTTCTCCTGAATATATTCAGGAGAAAACGCATACGCCCTTTTTGGCCAAGTGCATCATTGTCGAAGTTGTGCCCCTCTTCCTGTGCTTTAAAGGCGATTCCAACGTACCTACTGAAATCTGTTTCCTGATATTCTGCCTCGCTTTCAAGTCCGCCTCGTTGCCTTCCCTCAACAGATTTTTGGACGATAGTTGTCCTTTATTACTCGGCCAGTTTGTGAATTGCTGTGCCCCTGAGCTCCATTTTTCAACTCGTTTTTGGTGAGCTGACCGCAAGTCCAAAATTTTGGTTCAGGATCTATACTGATTCCCGGTGGGTGGCTGAGACTTTGGTTAATTCTTCTTCCTGCCAGGAAATTACACTGATATGTGCCCGTCCAAATGCCTAACAGCTACTCTCTCATTGGTTCTCCCTCTTCCCTTTCATCCTCTGCCAAATTGGCAACCTGTGCGAACCAGGAGGTTAAAGGGGCTGTCTCTCCAAGTTGGGAGGTTGATAATAAAGCAGATGGAAAGTCAAACCGGAGCACCAGGAGAGGGACTATTCGTTGAGTTTTAGAAACCTTTCGTATTCACAGTGTGTCCGTTCTCTAGGATTCCCGTACATGTTATATCTGTAGTAATATTCCATTCAACCTGGAGAGTTGGGACCCATGGAATGTGTGCCATGCATTATTGCTTTAAAGGGTCTGCATTTGCTCACCCAATCTCACCAATCCTCTCAGTCCCAAGTGTCCAGCCTTATGCTACATCCAGCTGTCATTGTAGATAGGGTCATTTCAGGTTTCATCAGAGACCCTGAAGGAATTGTAAAGAATTTCCCAGTTGTTTTGTTTTATTTTTGAAATTCCTTTTTATAGTGGGTTTGAGCTGATTCTCGCTGCCATATTTATCCCAGTCTAGACACACTTGATTCCCTTATGGAGACATATCAATACATAGGTTTTAAGATTCTTACTAGTCAGATATATTCCTCTGCGGGAAATATGGGGTTTTGAGTTCCTTTCACTGAGGAAGGTGTAGGTCTTGTCTATTCCATAGTTGGTTTTTGGAACGGTACCTGTGCTTATATCAAACTCTGGTTTTATGCATCACCCCACCTCTCCTTCCCCCTTAAGCAGGCATAAGAGTGTTTTCTAAATGTGAGACACTGTTCTCTTTCCTAACTCAGTTCAAGTGTAGCCATGTTTACAGGATCTTCATAAGTGATATCTTATGATAAGTTTCTTTTTCTGTGTGACTTATTTCACTTAGAATCATCGTACCTGAATCCACCCATTTTGCTGCTACTGGTCTTATGACATTGATTTCATGGCTGAGGGATATTCCATCGTCCGTAAGTACCACAATTTTTTGAACCATTTTTATATTTCCTGGGATATTTAAGGTGTACCCAAGTTGAGGTCCTTGTAAGCAGTGCAGCCCTAAATTTTGGGGTGGCTGTGTCTTTTTGATTTTCAGTTTTCCCAAGGTTTATTCCCTAGACTGGAAGTGCCCTTGGCTCTGTAGCTCTGTTGTTTACTTATTTTAGGGAACACAATGCACTCCTCCAGAGAGGCAGTTGGCAATTTACATCCCACCCATCAGCATAACAAGGCTCCCTGTTCTCCAGGGCCTGTCTTGCTTTTCTGGTTTTTACACATTTTGTGGATGTCCCTTTTGACCGGTGGGAAGTGATACTTCTTTGTAGTGGAGATTTGCATTGCCCGCTTGCTTGCTTGGCCAAAAAGGGCGTATGCGTTTTCTCTTGAATATATTCAGGAGAAAACGCATACGCCCTTTTTGGCCAAGTGCATCATTGTCGAAGTTGTGCCCCTCTTCCTGTGCTTTAAAGGCAATTCCAACGTACCTACTGAAATCTGTTTCCTGATATTCTGCCTCGCTTTCAAGTCCGCCTCGTTGCCTTCCCTCAACAGATTTTTGGACGATAGTTGTCCTTTATTACTCGGCCAGTTTGTGAATTGCTGTGCCCCTGAGCTCCATTTTTCAACTCGTTTTTGGTGAGCTGACCGCAAGTCCAAAATTTTGGTTCAGGATCTATACTGATTCCCGGTGGGTGGCTGAGACTTTGGTTAATTCTTCTTCCTGCCAGGAAATTACAGTGATATGTGCCCGTCCAAATGCCTAACAGCTACTCTCTCATTGGTTCTCCCTCTTCCCTTTCATCCTCTGCCAAATTGGCAACCTGTGCGAACCAGGAGGTTAAAGGGGCTGTCTCTCCAAGTTGGGAGGTTGATAATAAAGCAGATGGAAAGTCAAACCGGAGCACCAGGAGAGGGACTATTCGTTGAGTTTTAGAAACCTTTCGTATTCACAGTGTGTCCGTTCTCTAGGATTCCCGTACATGTTATATCTGTAGTAATATTCCATTCAACCTGGAGAGTTGGGACCCATGGAATGTGTGCCATGCATTATTGCTTTAAAGGGTCTGCATTTGCTCACCCAATCTCACCAATCCTCTCAGTCCCAAGTGTCCAGCCTTATGCTACATCCAGCTGTCATTGTAGATAGGGTCATTTCAGGTTTCATCAGAGACCCTGAAGGAATTGTAAAGAATTTCCCAGTTGTTTTGTTTTATTTTTGAAATTCCTTTTTATAGTGGGTTTGAGCTGATTCTCGCTGCCATATTTATCCCTGTCTAGACACACTTGATTCCCTTACGGAGACATATCAATACATAGGTTTTAAGATTCTTACTAGTCAGATATATTCCTCTGCGGGAAATATGGGGTTTTGAGTCCCTTTCACTGAGGAAGTTGTAGGTCTTGTCTATTCCATAGTTGGTTTTTGGAACGGTACCTGTGCTTATATCAAACTCTGGTTTTATGCATCACCCCACCTCTCCTTCCCCCTTAAGCAGGCATAAGAGTGTTTTCTCAATGTGAGACACTGTTCTCTTTCCTAACTCAGTTCAAGTGTAGCCATGTTTACAGGATCTTCATAAGTGATATCTTATGATAAGTTTCTTTTTCTGTGTGACTTATTTCACTTAGAATCATCGTACCTGAATCCACCCATTTTGCTGCTACTGGTCTTATGACATTGATTTCATGGCTGAGGGATATTCCATCGTACGTAAGTACCACAATTTTTTGAACCATTTTTATATTTCCTGGGATATTTAAGGTGTACCCAAGTTGAGGTCCTTGTAAGCAGTGCAGCCCTAAATTTTGGGGTGGCTGTGTCTTTTTGATTTTCAGTTTTCCCAAGGTATATTCCCTAGACTGGTAGTGCCCTTGGCTATGTAGCTCTGTTGTTTACTTGTTTTAGGGAACACAATGCACTCCTCCAGAGAGGCAGTTGTCAATTTACATCCCGCCCATCAGCATAACAAGGCTCCCTGTTCTCCAGGGCCTGTCTTGCCTTTCTGGTTTTTACACATTTTGTGGATGTCCCTTTTGACCGGTGGGAAGTGATACTTCTTTGTAGTGCAGATTTGCATTGCCCGCTTGCTTGCTTAGCCAAAAAGGGCGTATGCGTTTTCTCCTGAATATATTCAGGAGAAAACGCATACGCCCTTTTTGGCCAAGTGCATCATTGTCGAAGTTGTGCCCCTCTTCCTGTGCTTTAAAGGCGATTCCAACGTACCTCTTGAAATCTGTTTCCTGCAATTCTGCCTCGCTTTCAAGTCCGCCTCGTTGCCTTCCCTCAACAGATTTTTGGACGATAGTTGTCCTTTATTACTCGGCCAGTTTGTGAATTGCTGTACCCCTGAGCTCCATTTTTCAACTCGTTTTTGGTGAGCTGACCGCAAGTCCAAAATTTTGGTTCAGAACCTATACTGGTTCCCGGTGGGGGGCTGAGACTTTGGTTAATTCTTCTTCCTGCCGGGAAATTACAGTGATATGTGCCCGTCCAAATGCCTAACAGCTACTCTCTCATTGGTTCTCCCTCTTCCCTTTCATCCTCTGCCAAATTGGCAACCTGTGCGAACCAGGAGGTTAAAGGGGCTGTCTCTCCAAGTTGGGAGGTTGATAGTAGAGCAGATGGAAAGTGAAACCGGAGCACCAGGAGAGAGACTATTCGTTGAGTTTTAGAAACCTTTCGTATTCACAGTGTGTCCGTTCTCTAGGATTCCCGTACATGTTATATCTGTAGTAATATTCCCTTCAACCTGGAGAGTTGGGACCCATGGAATGGGTGCCTTGCATTATTGCTTTAAAGGGTCTGCATTTGTTCACCCAATCTCACCAATCCTCTCAGTCCCAAGTGTCCAGCCTTATGCCACATCCAGCTGTCATGGTAGATAGGGCCATTCCAGGTTTCATCAGAGACCCTGAAGGATTTGTAAAGAATTTCCCAGTTTTTTTGTTTTGTTTTTGAAATTCCTTTTTATAGTGGGTTTGAGCTGATTCTCGCTGCCATGTTTATGCCAGTCTAGACACACTTGATTCCCTTATGGAGACATATCAATACATAGGTTTTAAGATTCTTACTAGTCAGATATATTCCTCTGCGGCAAATATGGGGTTTTGAGTCCCATTCACTGAGGAAGGTGTAGGTCTTGTCTATTCCATAGTTGGTTTTTGGAATGGTAAATGTGCTTATATCAAACTCTGGTTTTATGCACCACCCCACCTCTCCTTCCCCGTTAAGCAGGCATAAGAGTGTTTTCTAAATGTGAGACACTGTTCTCTTTCCTAACTCAGTTCAAGTGTAGCCATGTTTACAGGATCTTCATAAGTGATATCTTATGATAAGTTTCTTTTTCTGTGTGACTTATTTCACTTAGAATCATCATACCTGAATCCACCCATTTTGCTGCTACTGGTCTTATGACATTGATTTCATGGCTGAGGGATATTCCATCGTACGTAAGTACCACAATTTTTTGAACCATATTTATATCTCCTGGGATATTTAAGGTGTACCCAAGTTGAGGTCCTTGTAAGCAGTGCAGCCCTAAATTTTGGGGTGGCTCTGTCTTATTGATTTTCAGTTTTCCCAAGGTATATTTCCTAGACTGGAAGTGCCCTTGGCTCTGTAGCTCTGTTGTTTACTTGTTTTAGGGAACACAATGCACTCCTCCAGAGAAGCAGTTGGCAATTTACATCCCGCCCATCAGCATAACAAGGCTCCCTGTTCTCCAGGGCCTGTCTTGCCTTTCCGGTTTTTACACATTTTGTGGATGTCCCTTTTGACCGGTGGGAAGTGATACTTCTTTGTAGTGAAGATTTGCATTGCCCGCTTGCTTGCTTGGACAAAAAGGGCGTATGCGTTTTCTCCTGAATATATTCAGGAGAAAACGCATACACCCCATTTGGCCAAGTGCATCATTGTCGAAGTTGTGCCCCTCTTCCTGTGCTTTAAAGGCGATTCCAACATACCTCTTGAAATCTGTTTCCTGCTATTCTGCCTCGCTTTCAAGTCCGCCTCGTTGCCTTCCCTCAACAGATTTTTGGACGATAGTTGTCCTTTATTACTCGGCCAGTTTGTGAATTGCTGTGCCCCTGAGCTCCATTTTTCAACTCGTTTTAGGTGAGCTGACCGCAAGTCCAAAATTTTGGTTCAGGACCTATACTGGTTCCCGGTGGGGGGCTGAGACTTTGGTTAATTCTTCTTCCTGCCGGGAAATTACAGTGATATGTGCCCGTCCAAATGCCTAACAGCTACTCTCTCATTGGTTCTCCCTCTTCCCTTTCATCCTCTGCCAAATTGGCAACCTGTGCGAACCAGGAGGTTAAAGGGGCTGTCTCTCCAAGTTGGGAGGTTGATAGTAAAGCAGATGGAAAGTCAAACCCGAGCACCAGGAGAGGGACTATTCGTTGAGTTTTAGAAACCTTTCGTATTCACAGTGTGTCCGTTCTCTAGGTTTCCCGTACATGTTATAACTGTAGTAATATTCCCTTCAACTTGGAGAGTTGGGACCCATGGAATGTGTGCCATGCATTATTGCTTTAAAGGGTTTGCATTTGCTCACCCAATCTCACCAATCCTCTCAGTCCCATGTGTCCAGCCTTATGCCACATCCAGCTGTCATTGTAGATAGGGTCATTCCAGGTATCATCAGAGACCCTGAAGGAATTGTAAAGAATTTCCCAGTTTTTTTTGTTTTATTTTTGAAATTCCTTTTTATAGTGGGTTTGATCTGATTCTCGCTGCCATGTTTATGCCAGTCTAGACACACTTGATTCCCTTACAGAGACATATCAATACATAGGTTTTAAGATTCTTACTAGTCAGATATATTCCTCTGCGGCAAATATGGGGTTTTGAGTCCCTTTCACTGAGGAAGGTGTAGGTCTTGTCTATTCCATAGTTGGTTTTTGGAATGGTGCCTGTGCTTATATGAAACTCTGGTTTTATGCATCACCCCACCTCTCCTTCCCCCTTAAGCAGGCATAAGAGTGTTTTCTAAATGTGAGACACTGTTCTCTTTCCTAACTCAGTTCAAGTGTAGCCATGTTTACAGGATCTTCATAAGTGATATCTTATGATAAGTTTTTTTTCTGTGTGACTTATTTCACTTAGAATCATCGTACCTGAATCCACCCATTTTGCTGCTACTGGTCTTATGACATTGATTTCATGGCTGAGGGATATTCCATCGTCCGTAAGTACCACAATTTTTTGAACCATTTTTATATTTCCTGGGATATTTAAGGTGTACCCAAGTTGAGGTCCTTGTAAGCAGTGCAGCCCTAAATTTTGGGGTGGCTGTGTCTTTTTGATTTTCAGTTTTCCCAAGGTTTATTCCCTAGACTGGAAGTGCCCTTGGCTCTGTAGCTCTGTTGTTTACTTGTTTTAGGGAACACAATGCACTCCTCCAGAGAGGCAGTTGGCAATTTACATCCCACCCATCAGCATAACAAGGCTCCCTGTTCTCCAGGGCCTGTCTTGCTTTTCTGGTTTTTACACATTTTGTGGATGTCCCTTTTGACTGGTGGGAAGTGATACTTCTTTGTAGTGGAGATTTGCATTGCCCGCTTGCTTGCTTGGCCAAAAAGGGCGTATGCGTTTTCTCTTGAATATATTCAGGAGAAAACGCATACGCCCTTTTTGGCCAAGTGCATCATTGTCGAAGTTGTGCCCCTCTTCCTGTGCTTTAAAGGCAATTCCAACGTACCTACTGAAATCTGTTTCCTGATATTCTGCCTCGCTTTCAAGTCCGCCTCGTTGCCTTCCCTCAACAGATTTTTGGACGATAGTTGTCCTTTATTACTCGGCCAGTTTGTGAATTGCTGTGCCCCTAAGCTCCATTTTTCAACTCGTTTTAGGTGAGCTGACCGCAAGTCCAAAATTTTGGTTCAGGACCTATACTGGTTCCCGGTGGGTGGCTGAGACTTTGGTTAATTCTTCTTCCTGCCGGGAAATTACAGTGATATGTGCCCGTCCAAATGCCTAACAGCTACTCTCTCATTGGTTCTCCCTCTTCCCTTTCATCCTCTGCCAAATTGGCAACCTGTGAGAACCAGGAGGTTAAAGGGGCTGTCTCTCCAAGTTCGGAGGTTGATAGTAAAGCAGGTGGAAAGTCAAACCGGAGCACCAGGAGAGGGACTATTCGTTGAGTTTTAGAAACCTTTCGTATTCACAGTGTGTCCGTTCTCTCGGTTTCCCGTACATGTTATAACTGTAGTAATATTCCCTTCAACCTGGAGAGTTGGGACCAATGGAATGGGTGCCATGCATTATTGCTTTAAAGGGTCTGCATTTGCTCACCCAATCTCACCAATCCTCTCAGTCCCAAGTGTCCAGCCTTATGCCATATCCAGCTGTCGTTGTAGATAGGGTCATTCCAGGTTTCATCATTGACCCTGAAGGAATTGTAAAGAATTTCCCAGTTTTTTTGTTTTGTTTTTGAAATTCCTTTTTATAGTGGGTTTGAGCTGATTCTCGCTGCCATGTTTAAGCCAGTCTAGACACACTTGATTCCCTTACGGAGACATATCAATACATAGGTTTTAAGATTCTTACTAGTCAGATATATTCCTCTGCGGGAAATATGGGGTTTTGAGTCCCTTTCACTGAGGAAGGTGTAGGTCTTGTCTATTCCATAGTTGGTTTTTGGAACGGTACCTGAGCTTATATCAAACTCTGGTTTTATGCATCACCCCACCTCTGCTTCCCCCTTAAGCAGGCATAAGTGTGTTTTCTAAATGTGAGACACTGTTCTCTTTCCTAACTCAGTTCAAGTGTAGCCATGTTTACAGGATCTTCATAAGTGATATCTTATGATAAGTTTCTTTTTCTCTGTGACTTGTTTCACTTAGAATCATCGTACCTGAATCCACCCATTTTGCTGCTACTGGTCTTATGACATTGATTTCATGGCTGAGGGATATTCCATCGTACATAAGTACCACAATTTTTTGAACCATTTTTATATTTCCTGGGATATTTAAGGTGTATCCAAGTTGAAGTCCTTGTAAGCAGTGCAGCCCTAAAATTTGGGGTGGCTCTGTCTTATTGATTTTCAGTTTTCCCAAAATATATTCCCTAGACTGGAAGTGCCCGTGGCTCTGTAGCTCTGTTCTTTACTTGTTTTAGGGAACACAATGTACTCCTCCAGAGAGGCAGTTGGCAATTTACATCCCGCCCATCAGCATAACAAGGCTCCCTGTTCTCCAGGGCCTGTCTTGCCTTTCTGGTTTTTACACATTTTGTGGATGTCCCTTTTGACCGGTGGGAAGTGATACTTCTTTCTAGTGCAGATTTGCATTGCCCGCTTGCTTGCTTGGCCAAAAAGGGCGTATGCGTTTTTTCCTGAATATATTCAGGAGAAAACGCATACGCCCTTTTTGGCCAAGTGCATCATTGTCGAAGTTGTGCCCCTCTTCCTGTGCTTTAAAGGCGATTCCAACGTACCTCTTGAAATCTGTTTCCTGCTATTCTGCCTCGCTTTCAAGTCCGCCTCGTTGCCTTCCCTCAACAGATTTTTGGACGATAGTTGTCCTTTATTACTCGGCCAGTTTGTGAATTGCTGTGCCCCTGAGCTCCATTTTTCAACTCGTTTTTGGTGAACTGACCTCAAGTCCAAAATTTTGGTTCAGGATCTATACAGATTCCCGGTGGGTGGCTGAGACTTTGGTTAATTCTTCTTCCTGCCTGGAAATTACAGTGATATGTGCCCGTCCAAATGCCTAACAGCTACTCTCTCATTGGTTCTCCCTCTTCCCTTTCATCCTCTGCCAAATTGGCAACCTGTGCGAACCAGGAGGTTAAAGGGGCTGTCTCTCCAACTTGGGAGGTTGATAATAAAGCAGATGGAAAGTCAAACCGGAGCACCAGGAGAGGGACTATTCGTTGAGTTTTAGAAACCTTTCGTATTCACAGTGTGTCCGTTCTCTAGGATTCCCGTACATGTTATATCTGTAGTAATATTCCCTTCAACCTGGAGAGTTGGGACCCATGGAATGTGTGCCATGCATTATTGCTTTAAAGGGTCTGCATTTGCTCACCCAATCTCACCAATCCTCTCAGTCCCAAGTGTCCAGCCTTATGCCACATCCAGCTGTCATTGTAGATACGGTCAATTCAGGTTTCATCAGACCCTGAAGGAATTGTAAAGAATTTCCCAGTTTTTTTGTTTTATTTTTGAAATTCCTTTTTATAGTGGGTTTGAGCTGATTCTCGCTGCCATATTTATCCCAGTCTACATACACTTGATTCCCTTACGGAGACATATCAATACATATGTTTTAAGATTCTTACTAGTCAGATATATTCCTCTGCGGGAAATATGGGGTTTTGAGTCCCTTTCACTGCGGATGGTGTAGGTCCTGTCTATTCCATAGTTGGTTTTTGGAACGGTACCTGTGCTTATATCAATCTCTGGTTTTATGCATCACCCCACCTCTCCTTCCCCCTTAAGCAGGCATAAGAGTGTTTTCTAAATGTGAGACACTGTTCTCTTTCCTAACTCAGTTCAAGTGTAGCCATGTTTACAGGATCTTCATAAGTGATATCTTATGATAAGTTTCTTTTTCTGTGTGACTTATTTTACTTAGAATCATCGTACCTGAATCCACCCATTTTGCTGCTACTGGTCTTATGACATTGATTTCATGGCTGAGGGATATTCCATCGTCCGTAAGTACCACAATTTTTTGAACCATTTTTATATTTCCTGGAATATTTAAGGTGTACCCAAGTTGAGGTCCTTGTAAGCAGTGCAGCCCTAAATTTTGGGGTGGCTGTGTCTTTTTGATTTTCAGTTTTCCCAAGGTTTATTCCCTAGACTGGAAGTGCCCTTGGCTCTGTAGCTCTGTTGTTTACTTGTTTTAGGGAACACAATGCACTCCTCCAGAGAGGCAGTTGGCAATTTACATCCCACCCATCAGCATAACAAGGCTCCCTGTTCTCCAGGGCCTGTCTTGCTTTTCTGGTTTTTACACATTTTGTGGATGTCCCTTTTGACCGGTGGGAAGTGATACTTCTTTGTAGTGGAGATTTGCATTGCCCGCTTGCTTGCTTGGCCAAAAAGGGCGTATGTGTTTTCTCCTGAATATATTCAGGAGAAAACGCATACGCCCTTTTTGGCCAAGTGCATCATTGTCGAAGTTGTGCCCCTCTTCCTGTGCTTTAAAGGCGATTCCAACGTACCTACTGAAATCTGTTTCCTGATATTCTGCCTCGCTTTCAAGTCCGCCTCGTTGCCTTCCCTCAACAGATTTTTGGACGATAGTTGTCCTTTATTACTCGGCCAGTTTGTGAATTGCTGTGCCCCTGAGCTCCATTTTTCAACTCGTTTTTGGTGAGCTGACCGCAAGTCCAAAATTTTGGTTCAGGATCTATACTGATTCCCGGTGGGTGGCTGAGACTTTGGTTAATTCTTCTTCCTGCGAGGAAATTACACTGATATGTGCCCGTCCAAATGCCTAACAGCTACTCTCTCATTGGTTCTCCCTCTTCCCTTTCATCCTCTGCCAAATTGGCAACCTGTGCGAACCAGGAGGTTAAAGGGGCTGTCTCTCCAAGTTGGGAGGTTGATAATAAAGCAGATGGAAAGTCAAACCGGAGCACCAGGAGAGGGACTATTCGTTGAGTTTTAGAAACCTTTCGTATTCACAGTGTGTCCGTTCTCTAGGATTCCCGTACATGTTATATCTGTAGTAATATTCCATTCAACCTGGAGAGTTGGGACCCATGGAATGTGTGCCATGCATTATTGCTTTAAAGGGTCTGCATTTGCTCACCCAATCTCACCAATCCTCTCAGTCCCAAGTGTCCAGCCTTATGCTACATCCAGCTGTCATTGTAGATAGGGTCATTTCAGGTTTCATCAGAGACCCTGAAGGAATTGTAAAGAATTTCCCAGTTGTTTTGTTTTATTTTTGAAATTCCTTTTTATAGTGGGTTTGAGCTGATTCTCGCTGCCATATTTATCCCAGTCTAGACACACTTGATTCCCTTATGGAGACATATCAATACATAGGTTTTAAGATTCTTACTAGTCAGATATATTCCTCTGCGGGAAATATGGGGTTTTGAGTCCCTTTCACTGAGGAAGTTGTAGGTCTTGTCTATTCCATAGTTGGTTTTTGGAACGGTACCTGTGCTTATATCAAACTCTGGTTTTATGCATCACCCCACCTCTCCTTCCCCCTTAAGCAGGCATAAGAGTGTTTTCTAAATGTGAGACACTGTTCTCTTTCCTAACTCAGTTCAAGTGTAGCCATGTTTACAGGATCTTCATAAGTGATATCTTATGATAAGTTTCTTTTTCTGTGTGACTTATTTCACTTAGAATCATCGTACCTGAATCCACCCATTTTGCTGCTACTGGTCTTATGACATTGATTTCATGGCTGAGGGATATTCCATCGTCCGTAAGTACCACAATTTTTTGAACCATTTTTATATTTCCTGGGATATTTAAGGTGTACCCAAGTTGAGGTCCTTGTAAGCAGTGCAGCCCTAAATTTTGGGGTGGCTGTGTCTTTTTGATTTTCAGTTTTCCCAAGGTTTATTCCCTAGACTGGAAGTGCCCTTGGCTCTGTAGCTCTGTTGTTTACTTGTTTTAGGGAACACAATGCACTCCTCCAGAGAGGCAGTTGGCAATTTACATCCCACCCATCAGCATAACAAGGCTCCCTGTTCTCCAGGGCCTGTCTTGCTTTTCTGGTTTTTACACATTTTGTGGATGTCCCTTTTGACCGGTGGGAAGTGATACTTCTTTGTAGTGGAGATTTGCATTGCCCGCTTGCTTGCTTGGCCAAAAAGGGCGTATGCGTTTTCTCTTGAATATATTCAGGAGAAAACGCATACGCCCTTTTTGGCCAAGTGCATCATTGTCGAAGTTGTGCCCCTCTTCCTGTGCTTTAAAGGCAATTCCAACGTACCTACTGAAATCTGTTTCCTGATATTCTGCCTCGCTTTCAAGTCCGCCTCGTTGCCTTCCCTCAACAGATTTTTGGACGATAGTTGTCCTTTATTACTCGGCCAGTTTGTGAATTGCTGTGCCCCTGAGCTCCATTTTTCAACTCGTTTTTGGTGAGCTGACCGCAAGTCCAAAATTTTGGTTCAGGATCTATACTGATTCCCGGTGGGTGGCTGAGACTTTGGTTAATTCTTCTTCCTGCCAGGAAATTACACTGATATGTGCCCGTCCAAATGCCTAACAGCTACTCTCTCATTGGTTCTCCCTCTTCCCTTTCATCCTCTGCCAAATTGGCAACCTGTGCGAACCAGGAGGTTAAAGGGGCTGTCTCTCCAAGTTGGGAGGTTGATAATAAAGCAGATGGAAAGTCAAACCGGAGCACCAGGAGAGGGACTATTCGTTGAGTTTTAGAAACCTTTCGTATTCACAGTGTGTCCGTTCTCTAGGATTCCCGTACATGTTATATCTGTAGTAATATTCCATTCAACCTGGAGAGTTGGGACCCATGGAATGTGTGCCATGCATTATTGCTTTAAAGGGTCTGCATTTGCTCACCCAATCTCACCAATCCTCTCAGTCCCAAGTGTCCAGCCTTATGCTACATCCAGCTGTCATTGTAGATAGGGTCATTTCAGGTTTCATCAGAGACCCTGAAGGAATTGTAAAGAATTTCCCAGTTGTTTTGTTTTATTTTTGAAATTCCTTTTTATAGTGGGTTTGAGCTGATTCTCGCTGCCATATTTATCCCTGTCTAGACACACTTGATTCCCTTACGGAGACATATCAATACATAGGTTTTAAGATTCTTACTAGTCAGATATATTCCTCTGCGGGAAATATGGGGTTTTGAGTCCCTTTCACTGAGGAAGTTGTAGGTCTTGTCTATTCCATAGTTGGTTTTTGGAACGGTACCTGTGCTTATATCAAACTCTGGTTTTATGCATCACCCCACCTCTCCTTCCCCCTTAAGCAGGCATAAGAGTGTTTTCTCAATGTGAGACACTGTTCTCTTTCCTAACTCAGTTCAAGTGTAGCCATGTTTACAGGATCTTCATAAGTGATATCTTATGATAAGTTTCTTTTTCTGTGTGACTTATTTCACTTAGAATCATCGTACCTGAATCCACCCATTTTGCTGCTACTGGTCTTATGACATTGATTTCATGGCTGAGGGATATTCCATCGTACGTAAGTACCACAATTTTTTGAACCATTTTTATATTTCCTGGGATATTTAAGGTGTACCCAAGTTGAGGTCCTTGTAAGCAGTGCAGCCCTAAATTTTGGGGTGGCTGTGTCTTTTTGATTTTCAGTTTTCCCAAGGTATATTCCCTAGACTGGTAGTGCCCTTGGCTATGTAGCTCTGTTGTTTACTTGTTTTAGGGAACACAATGCACTCCTCCAGAGAGGCAGTTGGCAATTTACATCCCGCCCATCAGCATAACAAGGCTCCCTGTTCTCCAGGGCCTGTCTTGCCTTTCTGGTTTTTACACATTTTGTGGATGTCCCTTTTGACCGGTGGGAAGTGATACTTCTTTGTAGTGCAGATTTGCATTGCCCGCTTGCTTGCTTAGCCAAAAAGGGCGTATGCGTTTTCTCCTGAATATATTCAGGAGAAAACGCATACGCCCTTTTTGGCCAAGTGCATCATTGTCGAAGTTGTGCCCCTCTTCCTGTGCTTTAAAGGCGATTCCAACGTACCTCTTGAAATCTGTTTCCTGCAATTCTGCCTAGCTTTCAAGTCCGCCTCGTTGCCTTCCCTCAACAGATTTTTGGACGATAGTTGTCCTTTATTACTCGGCCAGTTTGTGAATTGCTGTACCCCTGAGCTCCATTTTTCAACTCGTTTTTGGTGAGCTGACCGCAAGTCCAAAATTTTGGTTCAGAACCTATACTGGTTCCCGGTGGGGGGCTGAGACTTTGGTTAATTCTTCTTCCTGCCGGGAAATTACAGTGATATGTGCCCGTCCAAATGCCTAACAGCTACTCTCTCATTGGTTCTCCCTCTTCCCTTTCATCCTCTGCCAAATTGGCAACCTGTGCGAACCAGGAGGTTAAAGGGGCTGTCTCTCCAAGTTGGGAGGTTGATAGTAGAGCAGATGGAAAGTGAAACCGGAGCACCAGGAGAGAGACTATTCGTTGAGTTTTAGAAACCTTTCGTATTCACAGTGTGTCCGTTCTCTAGGATTCCCGTACATGTTATATCTGTAGTAATATTCCCTTCAACCTGGAGAGTTGGGACCCATGGAATGGGTGCCTTGCATTATTGCTTTAAAGGGTCTGCATTTGTTCACCCAATCTCACCAATCCTCTCAGTCCCAAGTGTCCAGCCTTATGCCACATCCAGCTGTCATGGTAGATAGGGCCATTCCAGGTTTCATCAGAGACCCTGAAGGATTTGTAAAGAATTTCCCAGTTTTTTTGTTTTGTTTTTGAAATTCCTTTTTATAGTGGGTTTGAGCTGATTCTCGCTGCCATGTTTATGCCAGTCTAGACACACTTGATTCCCTTATGGAGACATATCAATACATAGGTTTTAAGATTCTTACTAGTCAGATATATTCCTCTGCGGCAAATATGGGGTTTTGAGTCCCATTCACTGAGGAAGGTGTAGGTCTTGTCTATTCCATAGTTGGTTTTTGGAATGGTAAATGTGCTTATATCAAACTCTGGTTTTATGCACCACCCCACCTCTTCTTCCCCCTTAAGCAGGCATAAGAGTGTTTTCTAAATGTGAGACACTGTTCTCTTTCCTAACTCAGTTCAAGTGTAGCCATGTTTACAGGATCTTCATAAGTGATATCTTATGATAAGTTTCTTTTTCTGTGTGACTTATTTCACTTAGAATCATCATACCTGAATCCACCCATTTTGCTGCTACTGGTCTTATGACATTGATTTCATGGCTGAGGGATATTCCATCGTACGTAAGTACCACAATTTTTTGAACCATATTTATATCTCCTGGGATATTTAAGGTGTACCCAAGTTGAGGTCCTTGTAAGCAGTGCAGCCCTAAATTTTGGGGTGGCTCTGTCTTATTGATTTTCAGTTTTCCCAAGGTATATTCCCTAGACTGGAAGTGCCCTTGGCTCTGTAGCTCTGTTGTTTACTTGTTTTAGGGAACACAATGCACTCCTCCAGAGAAGCAGTTGGCAATTTACATCCCGCCCATCAGCATAACAAGGCTCCCTGTTCTCCAGGGCCTGTCTTGCCTTTCCGGTTTTTACACATTTTGTGGATGTCCCTTTTGACCGGTGGGAAGTGATACTTCTTTGTAGTGAAGATTTGCATTGCCCGCTTGCTTGCTTGGACAAAAAGGGCGTATGCGTTTTCTCCTGAATATATTCAGGAGAAAACGCATACACCCCATTTGGCCAAGTGCATCATTGTCGAAGTTGTGCCCCTCTTCCTGTGCTTTAAAGGCGATTCCAACATACCTCTTGAAATCTGTTTCCTGCTATTCTGCCTCGCTTTCAAGTCCGCCTCGTTGCCTTCCCTCAACAGATTTTTGGACGATAGTTGTCCTTTATTACTCGGCCAGTTTGTGAATTGCTGTGCCCCTGAGCTCCATTTTTCAACTCGTTTTAGGTGAGCTGACCGCAAGTCCAAAATTTTGGTTCAGGACCTATACTGGTTCCCGGTCGGGGGCTGAGACTTTGGTTAATTCTTCTTCCTGCCGGGAAATTACAGTGATATGTGCCCGTCCAAATGCCTAACAGCTACTCTCTCATTGGTTCTCCCTCTTCCCTTTCATCCTCTGCCAAATTGGCAACCTGTGCGAACCAGGAGGTTAAAGGGGCTGTCTCTCCAAGTTGGGAGGTTGATAGTAAAGCAGATGGAAAGTCAAACCCGAGCACCAGGAGAGGGACTATTCGTTGAGTTTTAGAAACCTTTCGTATTCACAGTGTGTCCGTTCTCTAGGTTTCCCGTACATGTTATAACTGTAGTAATATTCCCTTCAACTTGGAGAGTTGGGACCCATGGAATGTGTGCCATGCATTATTGCTTTAAAGGGTTTGCATTTGCTCACCCAATCTCACCAATCCTCTCAGTCCCATGTGTCCAGCCTTATGCCACATCCAGCTGTCATTGTAGATAGGGTCATTCCAGGTATCATCAGAGACCCTGAAGGAATTGTAAAGAATTTCCCAGTTTTTTTTGTTTTATTTTTGAAATTCCTTTTTATAGTGGGTTTGATCTGATTCTCGCTGCCATGTTTATGCCAGTCTAGACACACTTGATTCCCTTACAGAGACATATCAATACATAGGTTTTAAGATTCTTACTAGTCAGATATATTCCTCTGCGGCAAATATGGGGTTTTGAGTCCCTTTCACTGAGGAAGGTGTAGGTCTTGTCTATTCCATAGTTGGTTTTTGGAATGGTGCCTGTGCTTATATGAAACTCTGGTTTTATGCATCACCCCACCTCTCCTTCCCCCTTAAGCAGGCATAAGAGTGTTTTCTAAATGTGAGACACTGTTCTCTTTCCTGACTCAGTTCAAGTGTAGCCATGTTTACAGGATCTTCATAAGTGATATCTTATGATGTTTCTTTTTCTGTGTGACTTATTTCACTTAGAATCATCGTACCTGAATCCACCCATTTTGCTGCTACTGTTCTTATGACATTGATTTCATGGCTGAGGGATATTCCATCGTACGTAAGTACCACAATTTTTTGAACCATTTTTATATTTCCTGGGATATTTAAGGTGTACCCAAGTTGAGGTCCTTGTAAGCAGTGCAGCCCTAAATTTGGGGTGGCTCTGTCTTATTGATTTTCAGTTTTCCCAAGGTATATTCCCTAGACTGGAAGTGCCCTTGGCTCTGTAGCTCTGTTCTTTACTTGTTTTAGGGAACACAATGTACTCCTCCAGAGAGGCAGTTGGCAATTTACATCCCGCCCATCAGCATAACAAGGCTCCCTGTTCTCCAGGTCCGGTCTTGCCTTTCTGGTTTTTACACATTTTGTGGATGTCCCTTTTGACCGGTGGGAAGCGATACTTCTTTGTAGTGCAGATTTGCATTGCCCGCTTGCTTGCTTGGCCAAAAAGGGCGTATGTGTTTTCTCCTGAATATATTCAGGAGAAAACGCATACCCCCTTTTTGGCCAAGTGCATCATTGTCGAAGTTGTGCCTCTCTTCCAGTGCTTTAAAGGTGATTCCAACGTACCTCTTGAAATCTGTTTCCTGCTATTCTGCCTCGCTTTCAAGTCCGCCTCGTTGCCTTCCCTCAACAGATTTTTGGACGATAGTTGTCCTTTATTACTCGGCCAGTTTGTGAATTGCTGTGCCCCTGAGCTCCATTTTTCAACTCGTTTTTGGTGAGCTGACCTCAAGTCCAAAATTTTGGTTCAGGACCTATGCTGGTTCCCGGTGGGTGGCTAAGACTTTGGTTAATTCTTCTTCCTGCTGGGAAATTACAGTGATATGTGCCCGTCCAAATGCCTAACAGCTACTCTCTCATTGGTTCTCCCTGTTCCCTTACATCCTCTGCCTAATTGGCAACCTGTGCGAACCAGGAGGTTAAAGGGGCAGTCTCTCCAAGTTGGGAGGTTGATAGTAAAGCAGGTGGAAAATCAAACCGGAGCACCAGGAGAGGGACTATTCGTTGACTTTTAGAAACCTTTCGTATTCACAGTGTGTCCGTTCTCTAGGTTTCCCGTACATGTTATAACTGTAGTAATATTCCCTTCAACCTGGAGAGTTGGGACCCATGGAATGGGTGCCATGCATTATTGCTTTAAAGGGTCTGCATTTGCTCACCCAATCTCACCAATCCCCTCAGTCCCAAGTGTCCAGCCTTATGCCATATCCAGCTGTCGTTGTAGATAGGGTCATTCCAGGTTTCATCATTGACCCTGAAGGAATTGTAAAGAATTTCCAAGTTTTTTTGTTTTGTTTTTGAAAGTCCTTTTTATAGTGGGTTTGAGCTGATTCTCTCTGCCATGTTTATGCCAGTCTAGACACACTTGATTCCCTTACAGAGACATATCAATACATAGGTTTTAAGATTCTTAGTAGTCAGATATATTCCTCTGCGGGAAATATGGTGTTTTGAGTCCCTTTCACTGAGGAAGGTGTAGGTCTTGTCTATTCCATAGTTGTTTTTTGGAACGGTACCTGTGCTTATATCAAACTCTGGTTTTATGCATCACCCCACCTCTCCTTCCCCCTTAAGCAGGCATAAGAGTGTTTTCTAAATGTGAGACACTGTTCTCTTTCCTAACTCAGTTCAAGTGTAGCTATGTTTACAGGATCTTCATAAGTGATATCTTATGATAAGTTTCTTTTTCTCTGTGAATTATTTCACTTAGAATCATCGTACCTGAATCCACCCATTTTGCTGCTACTGGTCTTATGACATTGATTTCATGGCTGAGGGATATTCCATCGTACGTAAGTACCACAATTTTTTGAACCATTTTTATATTTCCTGGGATATTTATGGTGTACGCAAGTTGAGGTCCTTGTAAGCAGTGCAGCCCTAAATTTTGTGGTGGCTGTGTCTTTTTGATTTTCAGTTTTCCCAAGGTATATTCCCTAGACTGGAAGTGCCCTTGGCTCTGTAGCTCTGTTCTTTACTTGTTTTAGGGAACACAATGCACTCCTCCAGAGAGGCAGTTGGCAATTTACATCCCGCCCATCAGCATAACAAGGCTCCCTGTTCTCCAGGGCCTGTCTTGCCTTTCTGGTTTTTACACATTTTGTGGATGTCCCTTTTGACCGGTGGGAAGTGATACTTCTTTGTAGTGCAGATTTGCATTGCCCGCTTGCTTGCTTGGCCAAAAAGGGCGTATGCGTTTTCTCCTGAATATATTCAGGAGAAAACGCATACGCCCTTTTTGGCCAAGTGCATCATTGTCGAAGTTGTGCCCCTCTTCCTGTGCTTTAAAGGCGATTCCAACGTACCTCTTGAAATCTGTTTCCTGCTATTCTGCCTCGCTTTCAAGTCCGCCTCGTTGCCTTCCCTCAACAGATTTTTGGACGATAGTTGTCCTTTATTACTCGGCCAGTTTGTGAATTGCTGTGCCCCTGAGCTCCATTTTTCAACTCGTTTTTGGTGAGCTGACCGCAAGTCCAAAATTTTGGTTCAGGACCTATACTGGTTCCCGGTGGGGGGCTGAGACTTTGGTTAATTCTTCTTCCTGCCGGGAAATTACAGTGATATGTGCCCGTCCAAATGCCTAACAGCTACTCTCTCATTGGTTCTCCCTCTTCCCTTTCATCCTCTGCCAAATTGGCAACCTGTGCGAACCAGGAGGTTAAAGGGGCTGTCTCTCCAAGTTGGGAGGTTGATAGTAAAGCAGATGGAAAGTCAAACCCGAGCACCAGGAGAGGGACTATTCGTTGAGTTTTAGAAACCTTTCGTATTCACAGTGTGTCCGTTCTCTAGGTTTCCCGTACATGTTATAACTCTAGTAATATTCCCTTCAACCTGGAGAGTTGGGACCCATGGAATGGGTGCCATGCATTATTGCTTTAAAGGGTCTGCATTTGCTCACCCAATCTCACCACTCCCCTCAGTCCCAAGTGTCCAGCCTTATGCCATATCCAGCTCTCGTTGTAGATAGGGTCATTCCAGGTTTCATCATTGACCCTGAAGGAATTGTAAAGAATTTCCCAGTTTTTTTGTTTTGTTTTTGAAATTCCTTTTTATAGTGGGTTTGAGCTGATTCTCGCTGCCATGTTTATGCCAGTCTAGACACACTTGATTCCCTTACGGAGACATATCAATACATAGGTTTTAAGATTCTTACTAGTCAGATATATTCCTCTGCGGGAAATATGGTGTTTTGAGTCCCTTTCACTGAGGAAGGTGTAGGTCTTGTCTATTCCATAGTTGGTTTTTGGAACGGAACCTGTGCTTATATCAAAATCTGGTTTTATGCATCACCCCACCTCTCCTTCCCCCTTAAGCAGGCATAAGAGTGTTTTCTAAATGTGAGACACTGTTCTCTTTCCTAACTCAGTTCAAGGGTAGCCATGTTTACAGGATCTTCATTAGTGATATCTTATGATAAGTTTCTTTTTCTGTGTGACTTATTTCACTTAGAATCATCGTACCTGAATCCACCCATTTTGCTGCTACTGTTCTTATGACATTGATTTCATGGCTGAGGGATATTCCATCGTACGTATGTACCACAATTTTTTGAACCATTTTTATATTTCCTGGGATATTTAAGGTGTACCCAAGTTGAGGTCCTTGTAAGCAGTGCAGCCCTAAAATTTGTGGTGGCTCTGTCTTATTGCTTTTCAGTTTTCCCAAAGTATATTCCCTAGACTGGAAGTGCCCTTGGCTCTGTAGCTCTGTTCTTTACTTGTTTTAGGGAACACAATGTACTCCTCCAGAGAGGCAGTTGGCAATTTACATCCCGCCCATCAGCATAACAAGGCTCCCTGTTCTCCAGGGCCTGTCTTGCCTTTCTGGTTTTTACACATTTTGTGGATGTCCCTTTTGACCGGTGGGAAGTGATACTTCTTTGTAGTGCAGATTTGCATTGCCCGCTTCCTTGCTTGGCCAAAAAGGGCGTATGCGTTTTCTCCTGAATATATTCAGGAGAAAACGCATACGCCCTTTTTGGCCAAGTGCATCATTGTCGAAGTTGTGCCCCTCTTCCTGTGCTTTAAAGGTGATTCCAACGTACCTCTTGAAATCTGTTTCCTGCTATTCTGCCTCACTTTCAATTCCGCCTCTTTGCCTTACCTCAAGAGATTTTTGGACGATAGTTGTCCTTTATTACTCTGCCAGTTTGTGAATTGCTGTGCCCCTGAGCTCCATTTTTCAACTCGTTTTAGGTGAGCTGACCGCAAGTCCAAAATTTTGGTTCAGGACCTATACTGGTTCCCGGTGGGTGGCAGAGACTTTGGTTAATTCTTCTTCCTGCCGGGAAATTACAGTGATATGTGCCCGTCCAAATGCCTAACAGCTACTCTCTCATTGGTTCTCCCTCTTCCCTTTCATCCTCTGCCAAATTGGCAACCTGTGCGAACCAGGAGGTTAAAGGGGCTGTCTCTCCAAGTTGGGAGGTTGATAGTAAAGCAGATGGAAAGTCAAACCGGAGCACCACGAGAGAGACTATTCGTTGAGTTTTAGAAACCTTTCGTATTCACAGTGTGTCCGTTCTCTAGGTTTCCCGTACATGTTATAACTCTAGTAATATTCCCTTCAACCTGGAGAGTTGGGACCCATGGAATGGGTGCCATGTATTATTGCTTTAAAGGGTCTGCATTTGTTCACCCAATCTCACCAATCCTCTCAGTCCCAAGTGTCCAGCCTTATGCCACATCCAGCTGTCATTGTAGATAGGGTCATTCCAGGTTTCATAAGAGACGCTG
Source organism: Hyperoodon ampullatus (assembly GCF_949752795.1). NCBI lineage: Eukaryota > Metazoa > Chordata > Mammalia > Artiodactyla > Ziphiidae > Hyperoodon > Hyperoodon ampullatus. Next base: position 63,486 of record NW_027640981.1, on the reverse strand, counting down.
AAGGAATTGTAAAGAATTTCCCAGTTGTTTTGTTTTGTTTTTGAAATTCATTTTTATAGTGGGTTTGAGCTGATTCTCGCTGCCATGTTCATGCCAGTCTACACACACTTGATTCCCTTTCGGAGACATATCAATACATAGGTTTTAAGATTCCTACTAGTCAGATATATTCCTCTGCGGCAAATATGGGGTTTTGAGTCCGTTTTACTGAGGAAGGTGTAGGTCTTGTCTATTCCATAGTTGGTTTTTGGAATGGTACCTGTGCTTATATCAAACTCTGGTTTTATGCATCACCCCACCTCTCCTTCCCCCTTAAGCAGGCATAAGAGTGTTTTCTAAATGTGAGACACTGTTCTCTTTCCTAACTCAGTTCAAGTGTAGCCATGTTTACAGGATCTTCATAAGTGATATCTTATGATAAGTTTCTTTTTCTCTGTGACTTATTTCACTTAGAATCATCGTACCTGAATCCACCCATTTTGCTGCTACTGGTCTTATGACATTGATTTCATGGCTGAGGGATATTCCATCGTACGTAAGTACCACAATTTTTTGAACCATTTTTATATTTCCTGGGATATTTATGGTGTACCCAATTTGAGGTCCTTGTAAGCAGTGCAGCCCTAAATTTTGGGGTGGCTGTGTCTTTTTGATTTTCAGTTTTCCCAAGGTATATTCCCTAGACTGGAAGTGCCCTTGACTCTGTAGCTCTGTTGTTTACTTGTTTTAGGGAACACAATGCACTCCTCCAGAGAGGCAGTTGGCAATTTACATCCCGCCCATCAGCATAACAAGGCTCCCTGTTCTCCAGGGCCTGTCTTGCCTTTCTTGTTCTTACACATTTTGTGGATGTCCCTTTTGACCGGTGGGAAGTGATACTTCTTTGTAGTGCAGATTTGCATTGCCCGCTTGCTTGCTTGGCCAAAAAGGTCGTATGCGTTTTCTCCTGAATATATTCAGGAGAAAACGCATACGCCCCATTTGGCCAAGTGCATCATTGTCGAAGTTGTGCCCCTCTTCCTGTGCTTTAAAGGCGATTCCAACATACCTCTTGAAATCTGTTTCCTGCTATTCTGCCTCGCTTTCAAGTCCGCCTCGTTGCCTTCCCTCAACAGATTTTTGGAAGATAGTTGTCCTTTATTACTCTGCCAGTTTGTGAATTGCTGTACCCCTGAGCTCCATTTTTCAACTCGTTTTAGGTGAGCTGACCGCAAGTCCAAAATTTTGGTTCAGGACCTATACTGATTCCCGGTGTGGGGCTGAGACTTTGGTTAATTCTTCTTCCTGCCGGGAAATTACAGTGATATGTGCCCGTCCAAATGCCTAACAGCTACTCTCTCATTGGTTCTCCGTCTTCCCTTTCATCCTCTGACAAATTGGCAACCTGTGCGAACCAGGAGGTTAAAGGGGCTGTCTCTCCAAGTTGGGAGGTTGATAGTAAAGCAGATGGAAAGTCAAACTGGAGCACCAGGAGAGGGACTATTCGTTGAGTTTTAGAAACCTTTCGTATTCACAGTGTGTCCGTTCTCTAGGTTTCCCGTACACGTTATAAATGTAGTAATATTCCCTTCAACCTGGAGAGTTGGGACCCATGGAATGGGTGCCATGCATTATTCCTTTAAAAGGTCTGCATTTGTTCACCCAATCTCACCAATCCTCTCAGTCCCAAGTGTCCAGCCTTATGCCACATCCAGCTGTCGTTGTAGATAGGGTCTTTCCAGGTTTCATCAGAGACCCTGAAGGAATTGTAAAGAATTTCCCAGGTTTTTTTTTTTGTTTTTGAAATTCCTTTTTATAGTGGGTTTGAGCTGATTCTCGCTGTCATGTTTATGCCAGTCTAGACACACTTGATTCCTTTACGGAGACATATCAATACATAGGTTTTAAGATTCTTACTAGTCAGATATATTCCTCTGCGGCAAATATGGGGTTTTGAGTCCCTTTCACTGAGGAAGGTGTAGGTCTTGTCTATTCCATAGTTGGTTTTTGGAATGGTACCTGTGCTTATATCAAACTCTGGTTTTATGCATCACCCCACCTCTCCTTCCCCCTTAAGCAGGCATAAGAGTGTTTTCTAAATGTGAGACACTGTTCTCTTTCCTAACTCAGTTCAAGTGTAGCCATGTTTACAGGATCTTCATAAGTGATATCTTATGATAAGTTTCTTTTTCTCTGTGACTTATTTCACTTAGAATCATCGTACCTGAATCCACCCATTTTGCTGCTACTGGTCTTATGACATTGATTTCATGGCCGAGGGATATTCCATCGTACGTAAGTACCACAATTTTTTGAACCATTTTTATATTTCCTGGGATATTTAAGGTGTACCCAAGTTGAGGTCCTTGTAAGCAGTGCAGCCCTAAATTTTGGGGTGGCTCTGTCTTATTGATCTTCAGTTTTCCCAAGGTTTATTCCCTAGACTGGAAGTGCCCTTGGCTCTGTAGCTCTGTTCTTTACTTGCTTTAGGGAACACAATGTACTCCTCCAGAGAGGCACTTGGCAATTTACATCTCGCCCATCAGCATAACAAGGCTCCCTGTTCTCCAGGGCCTGTCTTGCCTTTCTGGTTTTTACACATTTTGTGGATGTCCCTTTTGACCGGTGGGAAGTGATACTTCTTTCTAGTGCAGATTTGCATTGCCCGCTTGCTTGCTTGGCCAAAAAGGGCGTATGCGTTTTCTCCTGAATATATTCAGGAGAAAACGCATACGCCCTTTTTGGCCAAGTGCATCATTGTCGAAGTTGTGCCCCTCTTCCTGTGCTTTAAAGGTGATTCCAACGTACCTCTTGAAATCTGTTTCCTGCTATTCTGCCTCACTTTCAATTCCGCCTCTTTGCCTTACCTCAACAGATTTTTGGACGATAGTTGTCCTTTATTACTCTGCCAGTTTGTGAATTGCTGTGCCCCTGAGCTCCATTTTTCAACTCGTTTTAGGTGAGCTGACCGCAAGTCCAAAATTTTGGTTCAGGACCTATACTGGTTCCCGGTGGGTGGCAGAGACTTTGGTTAATTCTTCTTCCTGCCAGGAAATTACAGTGATATGTGCCCGTCCAAATGCCTAACAGCTACTCTCTCATTGGTTCTCCCTCTTCCCTTTCATCCTCTGCCAAATTGGCAACCTGTGCGAACCAGGAGGTTAAAGGGGCTGTCTCTCCAAGTTGGGAGGTTGATAGTAAAGCAGATGGAAAGTCAAACCGGAGCACCACGAGAGAGACTATTCGTTGAGTTTTAGAAACCTTTCGTATTCACAGTGTGTCCGTTCTCTAGGTTTCCCGTACATGTTATAACTCTAGTAATATTCCCTTCAACCTGGAGAGTTGGGACCCATGGAATGGGTGCCATGTATTATTGCTTTAAAGGGTCTGCATTTGTTCACCCAATCTCACCAATCCTCTCAGTCCAAAGTGTCCAGCCTTATGCCACATACAGCTGTCATTGTAGATAGGGTCATTCCAGGTTTCATCAGAGATGCTGAAGGAATTGTAAAGAATTTCCCAGTTGTTTTGTTTTGTTTTTGAAACTCCTTTTTATAGTGGGTTTGAGCTGATTCTCGCTGCCATGTTTATGCCAGTCTACACACACTTGGTTCCCTTACGGAGACATATCAATACATAGGTTTTAAGATTCCTACTAGTCAGATATATTCCTCTGCGGCAAATATGGTGTTTTGAGTCCGTTTTAATGAGGAAGGTGTAGGTCTTGTCTATTCCATAGTTGGTTTTTGGAATGGTGCCTGTGCTTATATCAAACTCTGGTTTTATGCATCACCCCACCTCTCCTTCCCCCTTAAGCAGGCATAAGAGTGTTTTCTAAATGTGAGACACTGTTCACTTTCCTAACTCAGTTCAAGTGTAGCCATGTTTACAGGATCTTCATAAGTGATATCTTATGATAAGTTTCTTTTTCTCTGTGACTTATTTCACTTAGAAACATCGTACCTGAATCCACCCATTTTGCTGCTACTGGTCTTATGACATTGATTTCATGGCTGAGGGATAATCCATCGTACGTAAGTACCACAATTTTTTGAACCATTTTTATATTTCCTGGGATATTTATGGTGTACCCAATTTGAGGTCCTTGTAAGCAGTGCAGCCCTAAATTTTGGGGTGGCTGTGTCTTTTAGATTTTCAGTTTTCCCAAGGTATATTCCCTAGACTGGAAGTGCCCTTGACGCTGTAGCTCTGTTGTTTACTTGTTTTAGGGAACACAATGCACTCCTCCAGAGAGGCAGTTGGCAATTTACATCCCGCCCATCAGCATAACAAGGCTCCCTGTTCTCCAGGGCCTGTCTTGCCTTTCCGGTTTTTACACATTTTGTGGATGTCCCTTTTGACCGGTGGGAAGTGATACTTCTTTGTAGTGCAGATTTGCATTGCCCGCTTGCTTGCTTGGCCAAAATGGTCGTATGCGTTTTCTCCTGAATATATTCAGGAGAAAACGCATACGCCCCATTTGGCCAAGTGCATCATTGTCGAAGTTGTGCCCCTCTTCCTGTGCTTTAAAGGCGATTCCAACATACCTCTTGAAATCTGTTTCCTGCTATTCTGCCTCGCTTTCAAGTCCGCCTCGTTGCCTTCCCTCAACAGATTTTTGGAAGATAGTTGTCCTTTATTACTCGGCCAGTTTGTGAATTGCTGTGCCCCTGAGCTCCATTTTTCAACTCGTTTTAGGTGAGCTGACCGCAAGTCCAAAATTTTGGTTCAGGACCTATACTGGTTCCCGGTGTGGGGCTGAGACTTTGGTTAATTCTTCTTCCTGCCGGGAAATTACAGTGATATGTGCCCGTCCAAATGCCTAACAGCTACTCTCTCATTGGTTCTCCCTCTTCCCTTTCATCCTCTGACAAATTGGCAACCTGTGCGAACCAGGAGGTTAAAGGGGCTGTCTCTCCAAGTTGGGAGGTTGATAGTAAAGCAGATGGAAAGTCAAACTGGAGCACCAGGAGAGGGACTATTCGTTGAGTTTTAGAAACCTTTCGTATTCACAGTGTGTCCGTTCTCTAGGTTTCCCGTACACGTTATAACTGTAGTAATATTCCCTTCAACCTGGAGAGTTGGGACCCATGGAATGGGTGCCATGCATTATTCCTTTAAAAGGTCTGCATTTGTTCACCCAATCTCACCAATCCTCTCAGTCCCAAGTGTCCAGCCTTATGCCACATCCAGCTGTCGTTGTAGATAGGGTCTTTCCAGGTTTCATCAGAGACCCTGAAGGAATTGTAAAGAATATCCCAGTTTTTTTGTTTTGTTTTTGAAATTCCTTTTTATAGTGGGTTTGAGCTGATTCTCGCTGTCATGTTTATGCCAGTCTAGACACACTTGATTCCCTTACGGAGACATATCAATACATAGGTTTTAAGATTCTTACTAGTCAGATATATTCCTCTGCGGGAAATATGGGGTTTTGAGTCCCTTTCACTGAGGAAGGTGTAGGTCTTGTCTATTCCATAGTTGGTTTTTGGAATGGTACCTGTGCTTATATCAAACTCTGGTTTTATGCATCACCCCACCTCTCCTTCCCCCTTAAGCATGCATAAGAGTGTTTTCTAAATGTGAGACACTGTTCTCTTTCCTAACTCAGTTCAAGTGTAGCCATGTTTACAGGATCTTCATAAGTGATATCTTATGATAAGTTTATTTTTCTCTGTGACTTATTTCACTTAGAATCATCGTACCTGAATCCACCCATTTTGCTGCTACTGGTCTTATGACATTGATTTCATGGCCGAGGGATATTCCATCGTACGTAAGTACCACAATTTTTTGAACCATTTTTATATTTCCTGGGATATTTAAGGTGTACCCAAGTTGAGGTCCTTGTAAGCAGTGCAGCCCTAAATTTTGGGGTGGCTCTGTCTTATTGATCTTCAGTTTTCCCAAGGTTTATTCCCTAGACTGGAAGTGCCCTTGGCTCTGTAGCTCTGTTCTTTACTTGCTTTAGGGAACACAATGTACTCCTCCAGAGAGGCACTTGGCAATTTACATCCCGCCCATCAGCATAACAAGGCTCCCTGTTCTCCAGGGCCTGTCTTGCCTTTCTGGTTTTTACACATTTTGTGGATGTCCCTTTTGACCGGTGGGAAGTGATACTTCTTTCTAGTGCAGATTTGCATTGCCCGCTTGCTTGCTTGGCCAAAAAGGGCGTATGCGTTTTCTCCTGAATATATTCAGGAGAAAACGCATACGCCCTTTTTGGCCAAGTGCATCATTGTCGAAGTTGTGCCCCTCTTCCTGTGCTTTAAAGGTGATTCCAACGTACCTCTTGAAATCTGTTTCCTGCTATTCTGCCTCACTTTCAATTCCGCCTCTTTGCCTTACCTCAACAGATTTTTGGACGATAGTTGTCCTTTATTACTCTGCCAGTTTGTGAATTGCTGTGCCCCTGAGCTCCATTTTTCAACTCGTTTTAGGTGAGCTGACCGCAAGTCCAAAATTTTGGTTCAGGACCTATACTGGTTCCCGGTGGGTGGCAGAGACTTTGGTTAATTCTTCTTCCTGCCGGGAAATTACAGTGATATGTGCCCGTCCAAATGCCTAACAGCTACTCTCTCATTGGTTCTCCCTCTTCCCTTTCATCCTCTGCCAAATTGGCAACCTGTGCGAACCAGGAGGTTAAAGGGGCTGTCTCTCCAAGTTGGGAGGTTGATAGTAAAGCAGATGGAAAGTCAAACCGGAGCACCACGAGAGAGACTATTCGTTGAGTTTTAGAAACCTTTCGTATTCACAGTGTGTCCGTTCTCTAGGTTTCCCGTACATGTTATAACTCTAGTAATATTCCCTTCAACCTGGAGAGTTGGGACCCATGGAATGGGTGCCATGTATTATTGCTTTAAAGGGTCTGCATTTGTTCACCCAATCTCACCAATCCTCTCAGTCCAAAGTGTCCAGCCTTATGCCACATACAGCTGTCATTGTAGATAGGGTCATACCAGGTTTCATCAGAGACGCTGAAGGAATTGTAAAGAATTTCCCAGTTGTTTTGTTTTGTTTTTGAAATTCCTTTTTATAGTGTGTTTGAGCTGATTCTCGCTGCCATGTTTATGCCAGTCTACACACACTTGATTCCCTTACGGAGACATATCAATACATAGGTTTTAAGATTCCTACTAGTCAGATATATTCCTCTGCGGCAAATATGGGGTTTTGAGTCCGTTTTACTGAGGAAGGTGTAGGTCTTGTCTATTCCATAGTTGGTTTTTGGAATGGTACCTGTGCTTATATCAAACTCTGGTTTTATGCATCACCCCACCTCTCCTTCCCCCTTAAGTAGGCATAAGAGTGTTTTCTAAATGTGAGACACTGTTCACTTTCCTAACTCAGTTCAAGTGTAGCCATGTTTACAGGATCTTCATAAGTGATATCTTATGATAAGTTTCTTTTTCTCTGTGACTTATTTCACTTAGAATCATCGTACCTGAATCCACCCATTTTGCTTCTACTCGTCTTATGACATTGATTTCATGGCTGAGGGATATTCCATCGTACGTAAGTACCACAGTTTTTTGAACCATTTTTATATTTCCTGGGATATTTATGGTGTACCCAATTTGAGGTCCTTGTAAGCAGTGCAGCCCTAAATTTTGGGGTGGCTGTGTCTTTTAGATTTTCAGTTTTCCCAAGGTATATTCCCTAGACTGGAAGTGCCCTTGACGCTGTAGCTCTGTTGTTTACTTGTTTTAGGGAACACAATGCACTCCTCCAGAGAGGCAGTTGGCAATTTACATCCCGCCCATCAGCATAACAAGGCTCCCTGTTCTCCAGGGCCTGTCTTGCCTTTCCGGTTTTTACACATTTTGTGGATGTCCCTTTTGACCGGTGGGAAGTGATACTTCTTTGTAGTGCAGATTTGCATTGTCCGCTTGCTTGCTTGGCCAAAAAGGTCGTATGCGTTTTCTCCTGAATATATTCAGGAGAAAACGCATACGCCCCATTTGGCCAAGTGCATCATTGTCGAAGTTGTGCCCCTCTTCCTGTGCTTTAAAGGCGAATCCAACATACCTCTTGAAATCTGTTTCCTGCTATTCTGCCTCGCTTTCAAGTCCGCCTCGTTGCCTTCCCTCAACAGATTTTTGGAAGATAGTTGTCCTTTATTACTCGGCCAGTTTGTGAATTGCTGTGCCCCTGAGCTCCATTTTTCAACTCGTTTTAGGTGAGCTGACCGCAAGTCCAAAATTTTGGTTCAGGACCTATACTGGTTCCCGGTGTGGGGCTGAGACTTTGGTTAATTCTTCTTCCTGCCGGGAAATTACAGTGATATGTGCCCGTCCAAATGCCTAACAGCTACTCTCTCATTGGTTCTCCCTCTTCCCTTTCATCCTCTGACAAATTGGCAACCTGTGCGAACCAGGAGGTTAAAGGGGCTGTCTCTCCAAGTTGGGAGGTTGATAGTAAAGCAGATGGAAAGTCAAACTGGAGCACCAGGAGAGGGACTATTCGTTGAGTTTTAGAAACCTTTCGTATTCACAGTGTGTCCGTTCTCTAGGTTTCCCGTACACGTTATAACTGTAGTAATATTCCCTTCAACCTGGAGAGTTGGGACCCATGGAATGGGTGCCATGCATTATTCCTTTAAAAGGTCTGCATTTGTTCACCCAATCTCACCAATCCTCTCAGTCCCAAGTGTCCAGCCTTATGCCACATCCAGCTGTCGTTGTAGATAGGGTCTTTCCAGGTTTCATCAGAGACCCTGAAGGAATTGTAAAGAATTTCCCAGTTTTTTTGTTTTGTTTTTGAAATTCCTTTTTATAGTGGGTTTGAGCTGATTCTCGCTGTCATGTTTATGCCAGTCTAGACACACTTGATTCCCTTACGGAGACATATCAATACATAGGTTTTAACATTCTTACTAGTCAGATATATTCCTCTGCGGCAAATATGGGGTTTTGAGTCCCTTTCACTGAGGAAGGTGTAGGTCTTGTCTATTCCATAGTTGGTTTTTGGAATGGTACCTGTGCTTATATCAAACTCTGGTTTTATGCATCACCCCACCTCTCCTTCCCCCTTAAGCAGGCATAAGAGTGTTTTCTAAATGTGAGACACTGTTCTCTTTCCTAACTCAGTTCAAGTGTAGCCATGTTTACAGGATCTTCATAAGTGATATCTTATGATAAGTTTCTTTTTCTCTGTGACTTATTTCACTTAGAATCATCGTACCTGAATCCACCCATTTTGCTGCTACTGGTCTTATGACATTGATTTCATGGCCGAGGGATATTCCATCGTACGTAAGTACCACAATTTTTTGAACCATTTTTATATTTCCTGGGATATTTAAGGTGTACCCAAGTTGAGGTCCTTGTAAGCAGTGCAGCCCTAAATTTTGGGGTGGCTCTGTCTTATTGATCTTCAGTTTTCCCAAGGTTTATTCCCTAGACTGGAAGTGCCCTTGGCTCTGTAGCTCTGTTCTTTACTTGCTTTAGGGAACACAATGTACTCCTCCAGAGAGGCACTTGGCAATTTACATCCCGCCCATCAGCATAACAAGGCTCCCTGTTCTCCAGGGCCTGTCTTGCCTTTCTGGTTTTTACACATTTTGTGGATGTCCCTTTTGACCGGTGGGAAGTGATACTTCTTTCTAGTGCAGATTTGCATTGCCCGCTTGCTTGCTTGGCCAAAAAGGGCGTATGCCTTTTCTCCTGAATATATTCAGGAGAAAACGCATACGCCCTTTTTGGCCAAGTGCATCATTGTCGAAGTTGTGCCCCTCTTCCTGTGCTTTAAAGGCGATTCCAAAGTACCTCTTGAAATCTGTTTCCTGTTATTCTGCCTCGCTTTCAAGTCCGCCTAGTTGCCTTCCCTCAACAGATTTTTGGACGATAGTTGTCCTTTATTACTCGGCCAGTTTGTGAATTGCTGTGCCCCTGAGCTCCATTTTTCAACTCGTTTTTGGTGAGCTGACCGCAAGTCCAAAATTTTGGTTCAGGAACTGTGCTGGTTCCCGGTGGGGGGCTGAGACTTTGGTTAATTCTATTTCCTGCCTGGAAGTTAGAGTGAAATGTGCCCGTCCAAATGACTAACAGCTACTCTCTCATTGGTTCTCCCTCTTCCCTTTCATCCTCTGCCAAATTGGCAACCTGTGCGAACCAGGAGGTTAAAGGGGCTGTCTCTCCAAGTTGGGAAGTTGATAGTAAAGCAGATGGAAAATCAAACCGGAGCACCAGGAGATGGACTATTCGTTGAGTTTTAAAAACCTTTCGTATTCACAGTGGATCCGTTCTCTAGGTTTCCCGTACATGTTATAGCTGTAGTAATATTTCCTTCAACCTGGAGAGTTGGGACCCATGTAATGGGTGCCAGGCATTTGTTCTTTGAAGGGTCTGCATTTGCACACCCAATCTCACCAATCGTCTCAGTCCCAAGTGTCCCTCCTTATGCCACATCCAGCTGTCATTGTAGATAGGGTCATTCCAGGTTTCATCAGAGACCCTGAAGGAATTGTAAAGAATTTCCCAATTGTTTTGTTTTGTTTTTGAAATTCCTTTTTATAGTGGGGTTGAGCTGATTCTCGCTGCCATGTTTATGCCAGTCTAGGCACACTTGATTCCCTTACGGTGACCTATCAATACATAGGTTTTAAGATTCTTACTAGACAGATATATTCCTCTGTGGGAAATATGGGGTTTTGAGTCCCTTTCACTGAGGAAGGTGTATGTCTTGTCTATTCCATAGTTGGTTTTTGGAACGGTACCTGTGCTTATATCAAACTCTGGTTTTATGCATCACCCCACCTCTCCTTCCCCCTTAAGCAGACATAAGAGTGTTTTCTAAATGTGAGACAATGTTCTCCTTCCTAAGTCAGTTCAAGTGTAGCCATGTTTACAGGATCTTCATAAGTGATATCTTATGATAAGTTTCTTTTTCTGTGTGACTTATTTCACTTAGAATCATCGTACCAGAATCCACCCATTTTGCTGTTACTGGTCTTATGACATTGATTTCATGGCTGAGGGATATTCCATCGTACGTAAGTACCACAATTTTTTGAACCAGATTTATATTTCCTGGGATATTTAAGGTGTACCCAAGTTGAGGTCCTTGTAAGCAGTGCAGCCCTAAGTTTTGGGGTGGCTCTGTCTTATTGATTTTCAGTTTTCCCGAGGTATATTCCCTAGACTGGAAGTGCCCTTGGCTCTGTAGCTCTGTTCTTTACTTGTTTTAGGGAACACAATGTACTCCTCCAGAGAGGCAGTTGGCAATTTACATCACGCCCATCAGCATAAAAAGGCTTCCTGTTCTCCAGGGCCTGTCTTGCCTTTCTGGTTTTTACACATTTTGTGGATGTCCCTTTTGACCGGTGGGAAGTGATACTTCTTTGTAGTGCAGATTTGCATTGCCCGCATGCTTGCTTGGCCAAAAAGGGTGTATGCGTTTTCTCCTGAATATATTCAGGAGAAAACGCATACGCCCTTTTTGGCCAAGTGCATCATTGACGAAGTTGTGCCCCTCTTCCTGTGCTTTAAAGGCGATTCCAACGTACCTCTTGAAATCTGTTTCCTGCTATCCTGCCTCGCTTTCAAGTCTGCCGCGTTGCCTTCCCTCAACAGATTTTTGGACGATAGTTGTTCTTTATTACTCGGCCAGTTTGTGAATTGCTGTGCCCCTGAGCTCCATTTTTCAACTCGATTTTGGTGAGCTGACCGCAAGTCCAACATTTTGGTTCAGGACCTATGCTGATTTCCGCTGGGGGGCTGAGACTTTGGTTACTTCTTCTTCCTGCCGGGAAATTAGAGTGATATGTGCCCGTCCAAATGCCTAACAGCTACTGTCTCATTGGTTCTCCCTCTTCCCTTTCATCCTCTGCCAAATTGGGAACCTGTGCGAACCAGGAGTTTAAAGGGGCTGTCTCTCCAAGTTGGGAGGTTGATAGTAAAGCAGATGGAAAGTCAAACTGGAGCACCAGGAGAGGGACTATTCGTTCAGTTTTATAAACCTTTCGTATTCACAGTGTGTCCTTTCTCTAGTTTTCCCGTACATGTTATAGCTGTAGTAATATTCCCTTCAACCTGGAGAGTTCGGACCCATGAAATGGGTGCCATCCATTAATGCTTTAAAGGGTCTGCATTTGCTCACCCAATCTCACAAATCGTCTCAGTCTCAAGTGTCCCTCCTTATGCCACATCCAGCTGTCGTTGTAGATAGGGTCATTCCAGGTTTCATCAGAGTCCCTGAAGGAATTGTAAAGAATTTCCCAGTTTTTTTTATTTTGTTTTTGAAATTTCTTTTTATAGTGGGTTTGAGCTGATTCTCACTGCCATGTTTATGCCAGTCTAGACACACTTGATTCCCTTACGGAGACATATCAATACATAGGTTTTAAGATTCTTACTAGTCAGATATATTCCTCTGCGGGAAATATGGGGTTTTAAGTCCCTTTCACTTAGGAAGGTGTAGGTCTTGTCTAATCCATAGTTGGTTTTTGGAACGGTACCTGTGCTTATATCAAACTCTGGTTTTATGCATCACCCCACCTCTCCTTCCCCCTTAAGCAGGCATAAGAGTGTTTTCTAAATGTGAGACACTATTCTCTTTCCTAACTCAGTTCAAGTGTAGCCATGTTTACAGGATCTTCATAAGTGATATCTTATGATAAGTTTCTTTTTCTGTGTGACTTATTTCACTTAGAATCATCGTACCTGAATCCACCCATTTTGCTGCTACTGGTCTTATGACATTGATTTCATGGCTGAGGGATATTCCATCGTACATAAGTACCACAATTTTTTGAACCATTTTTATATTTCCTGTGATATGTAAGGTGTACCCAAGTTGAGGTCCTTGTAAGCAGTGCAGCCCTAAATTTTGGGGTGGCTCTGTCTTATTGATTTTCAGTTTTCCCAAGGTATATTCCCTAGACTGGAAGTGCCCTTGGCTCTGTAGCTCTGTTCTTTACTTGTTTTAGGGAACACAATGTACTCCTCCAGAGAGGCAGTTGGCAATTTACATCCCGCCCATCAGCATAACAAGGCTCGCTGTTCTTCAGGGCCTGTCTTGCCATTCTGATTTTTACACATTTTGTGGATATCCCTTTTGACAGGTGGGAAGTGATACTTCTTTCTAGTGCAGATTTGCATTGCCCGCTTGCTTGCTTGGCCAAAAAGGGCGTATGCGTTTTCTCCTGAATATATTCAGGAGAAAACGCATACGCCCTTTTTGGCCAAGTGCATCATTGTCGAAGTTGTGCCCCTCTTCCTGTGCTTTAAAGGCGATTCCAACGTACCACTTGAAATCTGTTTCCTGCTATTCTGCCTCGCATTCAAGTCCGCCTCGTTGCCTTCCCTCAACAGATTTTGGGACGATAGTTTTCCTTTATTACTCGGCTAGTTTGTGAATTGCTGTGCCCCGAGCTCAATTTTTCAACTCGTTTTTGGTGAGCTGACTGCAAGTCCAATATTTTGGTTCAGGACCTATGCTGGTTCCCGGTGGGGGGCTGAGACTTTGGTTAATTCTATTTCCTGCCTGGAAGTTAGAGTGAAATGTGCCCGTCCAAATGACTAACAGCTACTCTCTCATTGGTTCTCCCTCTTCCCTTTCATCCTCTGCCAATTTGGCAACGTGTGCGAACCAGGAGGTTAAAGGGGCTGTCTCTCCAAGTTGGGAGGTTGATAGTAAAGCAGATGCAAAGTCAAACTGGAGCACCAGGAGAGGGACTATTCGTTGAGTTTTAGAAACCTTTCGTATTCACAGTGTGTCCGTTCTCTAGGTTTCCCGTACATGTTATAGCTGTAGTAATATTCCCTTCAACCTGGATTGTTAGGACCCATGGAATGGGTGCCATGCATTATTGCTTTAAAGGGTCTGCATTTGCTCACCCAATCTCACCAATCCTCTCAGTCCCAAGTTTCCCTCCTTATGCCACATCCAGCTGTCATTGTAGATAGGGTCATTCCAGGTTTCATCAGAGACCATGAAGGAATTGCAAAGAATTTCCCAGTTTTTTTGTTTTGTTTTTGCAATTCCTTTTTATAGTGGGTTTGAGCTGATTCTCGCTGCCATGTTTATGCCAGTCTAGACTCACTTGATTCCCTTACGGAGACATATCAATACATAGGTTTTTAGATTCTTACTAGTCAGATATATTCCTCTGCGGGAAATATGGGGTTTTGAGTCCCTTTCACTGAGGAAGGTTTAGGTCTTGTCTATTCCATAGTTGGTTTTTGGAACGGTACCTGTGCTTATATCAAACTCTGGTTTTATGCATCACCCCACCTCTCCTTCCCCCATAAGCAGGCATAATAATGTTTTCTAAATGTGAGACACTGTTCTCTTTCCTAACTCAGTTCAAGTGTAGCCATGTTTACAGGATCTTCATAAGTGATATCTTATGATAAGTTTCTTTTTCTGTGTGACTTATTTCACTTAGAATCATCGTACCTGAATCCACCCATTTTGCTGCTACTGGTCTTATGACATTGATTTCATGTCTGAGGGATATTCCATCGTACGTAAGTCCCACAATTTTTTGAACCATTTTTATATTTCCTGGGATATTTAAGGTGTACCCAAGTTGAGGTCCTTGTAAGCAGTGCAGCCCTAAGTTTTGGGGTGGCTCTGTTTTATTGATTTTCAGTTTTCCCGAGGTATATTCCCTACACTGGAAGTGCCCTTGGCTCTGTAGTTCTGTTGTTTACTTGTTTTAGGGAACACAATGTACTCCTCCAGAGAGGCAGTTGGCAATTTATATCCCGCCCATCAGCATAACAAGGCTCCCTGTTCTCCAGGGCCTGTCTTGCCTTTCTGGTTTTTACACATTTTGTGGATGTCCCTTTTGACCGGTGGGAAGTGATACTTCTTTGTAGTGCAGATTTGCATTGCCTGCTTGCTTGTTTGGCCAAAAAGGGCGTATGCGTTTTCTCCTGAATATATTCAGGAGAAAACGCATACGCCCTTTTTGGCCAATTGCATCATTGTCGAAGTTGTGCCCCTCTTGTGTGCTTTAAAGGCGATTCCAACGTACCTCTTGAAATCTGTTTCCTGCTATCCTGCCTCGCTTTCAAATCTGCCTCGTTGCCTTCCCTCAACAGATTTTTGGACGATAGTTGTCCTTAATTACTCGGCCAGTTTGTGAATTGCTGTGCCCCTGAGCTCCATTTTTCAACTCGATTTTGGTGAGCTGACCGCAAGTCCAACATTTTGGTTCAGGACCTATGCTGGTTCCCGGTGGGGGGCTGAGACTTTGGTTAATTCTTCTTCCTGCCGGGAAGTTGGGGTGATATGTGCCCATCCAAATGCCTAACAGCTACTCTCTCATTGGTTCTCCCTCTTCCCTTTCATCCTCTGCCAAATTGGCAACCTGTGCGAACCAGGAGGTTAAAGGGGCTGTCTCTCCAAGTTGGGAGGTTGATAGTAAAGCAGATGGAAAATCAAACCGGAGCACCAGGAGATGGACTATTCGTTGAGTTTTAAAAACCTTTCGTATTCACAGTGGGTCCGTTCTCTAGGTTTCCCGTACATGTTATAGCTGTAGTAATATTTCCTTCAACCTGGAGAGTTGGGACCCATGTAATGGGTGCCAGGCATTTGTTCTTTGAAGGGTCTGCATTTGCAAACCCAATCTCACCAATCGTCTCAGTCCCAAGTGTCCCTCCTTATGCCACATCCAGCTGTGATTGTAGATAGGGTCATTCCAGGTTTCATCAGAGACCCTGAAGGAATTGTAAAGAATTTCCCAATTTTTTTGTTTTGTTTTTGAAATTCCTTTTTATAGTGGGGTTGAGCTGATTCTCGCTGCCATGTTTATGCCAGTCTAGGCACACTTGATTCCCTTACGGTGACATATCAATACATAGGTTTTAAGATTCTTACTAGAAAGATATATTCCTCTGTGGGAAATATGGGGTTTTGAGTCCCTTTCACTGAGGAAGGTGTATGTCTTGTCTATTCCATAGTTGGTTTTTGGAACGGTACCTGTGCTTATATCAAACTCTGGTTTTATGCATCACCCCACCTCTCCTTCCCCCTTAAGCAGACATAAGAGTGTTTTCTAAATGTGAGACAATGTACTCTTTCCTAAGTCAGTTCAAGTGTAGCCATGTTTACAGGATCTTCATAAGTGATATCTTATGATAAGTTTCTTTTTCTGTGTGACTTATTTCACTTAGAATCATCGTACCAGAATCCACCCATTTTGCTGTTACTGGTCTTATGACATTGATTTCATGGCTGAGGGATATTCCATCGTACGTAAGTACCACAATTTTTTGAACCAGTTTTATATTTCCTGGGATATTTAAGGTGTAACCAAGTTGAGGTCCTTGTAAGCAGTGCAGCCCTAAGTTTTGGGGTGGCTCTGTCTTATTGATTTTCAGTTTTCCCGAGGTATATTCCCTAGACTGGAAGTGCCCTTGGCTCTGTAGCTCTGTTCTTTACTTGTTTTAGGGAACACAATGTACTCCTCCAGAGAGGCAGTTGGCAATTTACATCCCGCCCATCAGCATAAAAAGGCTCCCTGTTCTCCAGGGCCTGTCTTGTCTTTCTGGTTTTTACACATTTTGTGGATGTCCCTTTTGACCGGTGGGAAGTGATACTTCTTTGTAGTGCAGATTTGCATTGCCCGCATGCTTGCTTGGCCAAAAAGGGCGTATCCGTTTTCTCCTGAATATATTCAGGAGAAAACGCATATGCCCTTTTTGGCCAAGTGCATCATTGACGAAGTTGTGCCCCTCTTCCTGTGCTTTAAAGGCGATTCCAACGTACCTCTTGAAATCTGTTTCCTGCTATCCTGCCTCGCTTTCAAGTCTGCCGCGTTGCCTTCCCTCAACAGATTTTTGGACGATAGTTGTTCTTTATTACTCGGCCAGTTTGTGAATTGCTTTGCCCCTGAGCTCCATTTTTCAACTTGATTTTGGTGAGCTGACCGCAAGTCCAACATTTTGGTTCAGGACCTATGCTGATTCCCGGTGGGGGGCTGAGACTTTGGTTACTTCTTCTTCCTGCCGGGAAATTAGAGTGATATGTGCCCGTCCAAATGCCTAACAGCTACTGTCTCATTGGTTCTCCCTCTTCCCTTTCATCCTCTGCCAAATTGGGAACCTGTGCGAACCAGGTGTTTAAAGGGGCTGTCTCTCCAAGTTGGGAGGTTGATAGTAAAGCAGATGGAAAGTCAAACTGGAGCACCAGGAGAGGGACTATTCGTTCAGTTTTATAAACCTTTCGTATTCACAGTGTGTCCTTTCTCTAGTTTTCCCGTACATGTTATAGCTGTAGTAATATTCCCTTCAACCTGGAGAGTTCGGACCCATGAAATGGGTGCCATCCATTATTGCTTTAAAGGGTCTGCATTTGCTCACCCAATCTCACAAATCGTCTCAGTCTCAAGTGTCCCTCCTTATGCCACATCCAGCTGTCGTTGTAGATAGGGTCATTCCAGGTTTCATCAGAGTCCCTGAAGGAATTGTAAAGAATTTCCCAGTTTTTTTTATTTTGTTTTTGAAATTCCTTTTTATAGTGGGTTTGAGCTGATTCTCACTGCCATGTTTATGCCAGTCTAGACACACTTGATTCCCTTACGGAGACATATCAATACATAGGTTTTAAGGTTTTTACTAGTCAGATATATTCCTCTGCGGGAAATATGGGGTTTTAAGTCCCTTTCACTTAGGAATGTGTAGGTCTTGTCTAATCCATAGTTGGTATTTGGAACGGTACCTGTGCTTATATCAAACTCTGGTTTTATGCATCACCCCACCTCTCCTTCCCCCTTAAGCAGGCATAAGTGTGTTTTCTAAATGTGAGACACTATTCTCTTTCCTAACTCAGTTCAAGTGTAGCCATGTTTACAGGATCTTCATAAGTGATATCTTATGATAAGTTTCTTTTTCTGTGTGACTTATTTCACTTAGAATCATCGTACCTGAATCCACCCATTTTGCTGCTACTGGTCTTATGACATTGATTTCATGGCTGAGGGATATTCCATCGTACATAAGTACAACAATTTTTTGAACCATTTTTATATTTCCTGGGATACTTAAGGTGTATCCAAGTTGAGGTCTTTGTAAGCAGTGCAGCCCTAATTATGGGGTGGCTCTGTCTTATTGATTTTCACTTTTCCCAAGGTATATTCCCTAGGCTGGAAGTGCCCTTGGCTCTGTAGCTCTGTTGTTTACTTGTTTTAGGGAACACAATGCACTCCTCCAGAGAGGCAGTTGGCAATTTACATCCCGCCCATCAGCATAACAAGGCTCCCTGTTCTCCAGGGCCTGTCTTGCCTTTCTGGTTTTTACACATTTTGTGGATGTCCCTTTTGACCGGTGGGAAGTGATACTTCTTTGTAGTGCAGATTAGCATTGCCCACTTGCTTGCTTGGCCAAAAAGGGCGTATGCGTTTTCTCCTGAATATATTCAGGAGAAAACGCATACGCCCTTTTTGGTCAAGTGCATCATTGTCGAAGTTGTGCCCCTCTTCCTGTGCTTTAAAGGCGATTCCAACGTACCTCTTGAAATCTGTTTCCTGCTATTCTGCCTCGCTTTCAAGTCGGCCTCGTTGCCTTCCCTCAACAGATTTTTGGACGATAGTTGTCTTTTATTACTCGGCCAGTTTGTGAATTGCTGTGCCCCTGAGCTCCATTTTTCAACTCGTTTTTGGTGAGCTGACCGCAAGTCCAAAATTTTGGTTCAGGACCTATACTGGTTCCCGGTGGGTGGCTGAGACTTTGGTTAATTCTTCTTCCTGCCGGGAAATTACAGTGATATGTGCCCGTCCAAATGCCTAACAGCTACTCTCTCATTGGTTCTCCCTCTTCACTTTCATCCTCTGCCAAATTGGCAACCTGTGTGAAACAGGAGGACAAAGGGGCTGTCTCTCCAAGATGGGAGGTTGATAGTAAAGCAGATGAAAAGTCAAACCGGAGCACCAGGAGAGGGACTATTCGTTGAGTTTTAGAAACCTTTCGTATTCACAGTGTGTCCGTTCTCTAGGTTTCCCGTACATGTTATAGCTGGAGTAATATTCCCTTCAACCTGGAGAGTTGGCGCCCATGGAATGGGTGCCAGGCATTTGTGATTTAAAGGGTCTGCATTTGCTCACCCAATCTCACCAATCCTCTCAGTCCCAAGTGTCCCTCCTTATGCCACATCCAGCTGTCGTTGTAGATAGGGTCGTTCCAGGTTTCATCAGGGACCCTGAAGGAATTGTAAAGAATTTCCCAGTTTTTTTGTTTTGTTTTTGAAATTCCTTTTTATAGTGGGCTTGAGCTGATTCTCGCTGCCATGTTTATGCCAGTCTAGACACACTTGATTCCCTTACGGAGACATATCAATACATAAGTTTTAAGATTCTTACTAGTCAGATATATTCCTCTGCGGGAAATATGGTGTTTTGAGTCCCTTTCACTGAGGAAGGTGTAGGTCTTGTCTATTCCATAGTTGGTTTTTGGAACGGTACCTGTGCTTATATCAAACTCTGGTTTTATGCATCACCCCACCTCTCCTTCCCCCTTAAGCAGGCATAAGAGTGTTTTCTAAATATGAGACACTGTTCTCTTTCCTAACTCAGTTCAAGTGTAGCCATGTTTATACGATCTTCATAAGTGATATCTTATGATAAGTTTCTTTCTCTGTGTGACTTATTTCACTTAGAATGATCGTACCTGAATCCACCCATTTTGCTGCTACTGGTCTTATGACATTGATTTCATGGCTGAGGGATATTCCATCATACGTAGGTACCACAATTTTTTGAACCATTTTTATATTTCCTGGGATATTTAAGGTGTACCCAAGTTGAGGTCCTTGTTAGCAGTGCAGCCCTAAATTTTGGCGTGGGTCTGTTTTATTGATTTTCAGTTTCCCCAATGTATATTCCCTAGACTGGAAGTGCCCTTGGCTCTGTAGCTCTGTTCTTTACTTGTTTTAGGGAACACAATGTACTCCTCCAGAGAGGCAGTTGGCAATTTACATCCCGCCCATCAGCATAACAAGGCTCCCTGTTCTCCAGGGCCTGTCTTGCCTTTCTGGTTTTTACATATTTTGTGGATGTCCCTTTTGACTGGTGGGAAGTGATACTTCTTTGTAGTGCAGATTTGCATTGCCCGCTTGCTTGTTTGGCCAAAAAGGGCGTATGCGTTTTCTCCTGAATATATTCAGGAGAAAACGCATACGCCCTTTTTGGCCAAGTGCATCATTGTCGAAGTTGTGCCCCTCTTGTGTGCTTTAAAGGCGATTCCAACGTACCTCTTGAAATCTGTTTCCTGCTATCCTGCCTCGTTTTCAAATCTGCCACGTTGCCTTCCCTCAACAGATTTTTGGACGATAGTTGTCCTTTATTACTCGGCCAGTTTGTGAATTGCTGTGCCCCTGAGCTCCATTTTTCAACTCGATTTTGGTGAGCTGACCGCAAGTCCAACATTTTGGTTCAGGACCTATGCTGGTTCCCGGTGGGGGGCTGAGACTTTGGTTAATTCTTCTTCCTGCCGGGAAGTTGGGGTGATATGTGCCCATCCAAATGCCTAACAGCTACTCTCTCATTGGTTCTCCCTCTTCCCTTTCATCCTCTGCCAAATTGGCAACCTGTGCGAACCAGGAGGTTAAAGGGGCTGTCTCTCCAAGTTGGGAGGTTGATAGTAAAGCAGATGGAAAATCAAACCGGAGCACCAGGAGATGGACAATTCGTTGAGTTTTAAAAACCTTTCGTATTCACAGTGGGTCCATTCTCTAGGTTTCCCGTACATGTTATAGCTGTAGTAATATTTCCTTCAACCTGGAGAGTTGGGACCCATGTAATGGGTGCCAGGCATTTGTTCTTTGAAGGGTCTGCATTTGCAAACCCAATCTCACCAATCGTCTCAGTCCCAAGTGTCCCTCCTTATGCCACATCCAGCTGTGATTGTAGATAGGGTCATTCCAGGTTTCATCAGAGACCCTGAAGGAATTGTAAAGAATTTCCCAATTTTTTTGTTTTGTTTTTGAAATTCCTTTTTATAGTGGGGTTGAGCTGATTCTCGCTGCCATGTTTATGCCAGTCTAGGCACACTTGATTCCCTTACGGTGACATATCAATACATAGGTTTTAAGATTCTTACTAGACAGATATATTCCTCTGTGGGAAATATGGGGTTTTGAGTCCCTTTCACTGAGGAAGGTGTATGTCTTGTCTATTCCATAGTTGGTTTTTGGAACGGTACCTGTGCTTATATCAAACTCTGGTTTTATGCATCACCCCACCTCTCCTTCCCCCTTAAGCAGACATAAGAGTGTTTTCTAAATGTGAGACAATGTTCTCTTTCCTAAGTCAGTTCAAGTGTAGCCATGTTTACAGGATCTTCATAAGTGATATCTTATGATAAGTTTCTTTTTCTGTGTGACTTATTTCACTTAGAATCATCGTACCAGAATCCACCCATTTTGCTGTTACTGGTCTTATGACATTGATTTCATGGCTGAGGGATATTCCATCGTACGTAAGTACCACAATTTTTTGAACCAGTTTTATATTTCCTGGGATATTTAAGGTGTACCCAAGTTGAGGTCCTTGTAAGCAGTGCAGCCCTAAGTTTTGGGGTGGCTCTGTCTTATTGATTTTCAGTTTTCCCGAGGTATATTCCCTAGACTGGAAGTGCCCTTGGCTCTGTAGCTCTGTTCTTTACTTGTTTTAGGGAACACAATGTACTCCTCCAGAGAGGCAGTTGGCAATTTACATCCCGCCCATCAGCATAAAAAGGCTCCCTGTTCTCCAGGGCCTGTCTTGCCTTTCTGGTTTTTACACATTTTGTGGATGTCCCTTTTGACCGGTGGGAAGTGATACTTCTTTGTAGTGCAGATTTGCATTGCCCGCATGCTTGCTTGGCCAAAAAGGGCGTATGCGTTTTCTCCTGAATATATTCAGGAGAAAACGCATACGCCCTTTTTGGCCAAGTGCATCATTGACGAAGTTGTGCCCCTCTTCCTGTGCTTTAAAGGCGATTCCAACGTACCTCTTGAAATCTGTTTCCTGCTATCCTGCCTCGCTTTCAAGTCTGCCGCGTTGCCTTCCCTCAACAGATTTTTGGACGATAGTTGTTCTTTATTACTCGGCCAGTTTGTGAATTGCTGTGCCCCTGAGCTCCATTTTTCAACTCGATTTTGGTGAGCTGACCGCAAGTCCAACATTTTGGTTCAGGACCTATGCTGATTCCCGGTGGGGGGCTGAGACTTTGGTTACTTCTTCTTCCTGCCGGGAAATTAGAGTGATATGTGCCCGTCCAAATGCCTAACAGCTACTGTCTCATTGGTTCTCCCTCTTCCCTTTCATCCTCTGCCAAATTGGGAACCTGTGCGAACCAGGTGTTTAAAGGGGCTGTCTCTCCAAGTTGGGAGGTTGATAGTAAAGCAGATGGAAAGTCAAACTGGAGCACCAGGAGAGGGACTATTCGTTCAGTTTTATAAACCTTTCGTATTCACAGTGTGTCCTTTCTCTAGTTTTCCCGTACATGTTATAGCTGTAGTAATATTCCCTTCAACCTGGAGAGTTCGGACCCATGAAATGGGTGCCATCCATTATTGCTTTAAAGGGTCTGCATTTGCTCACCCAATCTCACAAATCGTCTCAGTCTCAAGTGTCCCTCCTTACGCCACATCCAGCTGTCGTTGTAGATAGGGTCATTCCAGGTTTCATCAGAGTCCCTGAAGGAATTGTAAAGAATTTCCCAGTTTTTTTTATTTTGTTTTTGAAATTCCTTTTTATAGTGGGTTTGAGCTGATTCTCACTGCCATGTTTATGCCAGTCTAGACACACTTGATTCCCTTACGGAGACATATCAATACATAGGTTTTAAGATTTTTACTAGTCAGATATATTCCTCTGCGGGAAATATGGGGTTTTAAGTCCCTTTCACTTAGGAAGGTGTAGGTCTTGTGTAATCCATAGTTGGTTTTTGGAACGGTACCTGTGCTTATATCAAACTCTGGTTTTATGCATCACCCCACCTCTCCTTCCCCCTTAAGCAGGCATAAGAGTGTTTTCTAAATGTGAGACACTATTCTCTTGCCTAACTCAGTTCAAGTGTAGCCATGTTTACAGGATCTTCATAAGTGATATCTTATGATAAGTTTCTTTTTCTGTGTGACTTATTTCACTTAGAATCATCGTACCTGAATCCACCCATTTTGCTGCTACTGGTCTTATGACATTGATTTCATGGCTGAGGGATATTCCATCGTACATAAGTACAACAATTTTTTGAACCATTTTTATATTTCCTGGGATACTTAAGGTGTATCCAAGTTGAGGTCTTTGTAAGCAGTGCAGCCCTAATTATGGGGTGGCTCTGTCTTATTGATTTTCACTTTTCCCAAGGTATATTCCCTAGGCTGGAAGTGCCCTTGGCTCTGTAGCTCTGTTCTTTACTTGTTTTAGGGAACACAATGCACTCCTCCAGAGAGGCAGTTGGCAATTTACATCCCGCCCATCAGCATAACAAGGCTCCCTGTTCTCCAGGGCCTGTCTTGCCTTTCTGGTTTTTACACATTTTGTGGATGTCCCTTTTGACCGGTGGGAAGTGATACTTCTTTGTAGTGCAGATTTGCATTGCCCGCTTGCTTGCTTGGCCAAAAAGGGCATCATTGTCGAAGTTGTGCCCTTCTTCCTGTGCTTTAAAGGCGATTCCAACGTACCTCTTGAAATCTGTTTCCTGCTATTCTGCCTCGCTTTCAAGTCCGCCTCGTTGCTTTCCCTCAATAGATTTTTGGACGATAGTTGTCCTTTATTACTCGGCCAGTTTGTGAATTGCTGTGCCCCTGAGCTCCATTTTTCAACTCGTTTTTGGTGAGCTGACCGCAAGTCCAAAATTTTGGTTCAGGACCTATACTGGTTCCCGGTGGGTGGCTGAGACTTTGGTTAATTCTTCTTCCTGCCGGGAAATTACAGTGATATGTGCCCGTCCAAATGCCTAACAGCTACTCTCTCATTGGTTCTCCCTCTTCACTTTCATCCTCTGCCAAATTGGCAACGTGTGTGAAGCAGGAGGTTAAAGGGGCTGTCTCTCCGAGTTGGGAGGTTGATAGTAAAGCAGATGGAAAGTCAAACCGGAGCACCAGGAGAGGGACTATTCGTTGAGTTTTAGAAACCTTTCGTATTCACAGAGTGTCCGTTCTCTAGGGTTCCCGTACATGTTATAGCTGGAGTAATATTCCCTTCAACCTGGAGAGTTGGGGCCCATGGAACGGGTGCCAGGCATTTGTGATTTGAAGGGTCTGCATTTGCTCACCCAATCTCACCAATTCTCTCAGTCCCAAGTGTCCAGCCTTATGCCACATCCAGCTGTCGTTGTAGATTGGGTCATTCCAGGTTTCATCAGATACCCTGAAGGAATTGTAAAGAATTTCCCAGTTTTTTTGTTTTGTTTTTGAAATTCCTTTTTATAGTGGGTTTGAGCTGATTCTCGCTGCCATGTTTATGCCAGTCTAGACACACTTGTTTCCCTTATGGAGAAATATCAATACATAGGTTTTAATATTCTTACTAGTCAGATATATTCCTCTGCGGGAAATATGGTGTTTTGAGTCCCTTTCACTGAGGAAGGTGTAGGTCTTGTCTATTCCATAGTTGGTTTTTGGAACGGTACCTGTGCTTATATCAAACTCTGGTTTTATGCATCACCCCACCTCTCCTTCCCCCTTAAGCAGGCATAAGAGTGTTTTCAAAATATGAGACACTGTTCTCTTTCCTAACTCAGTTCAAGTGTCGCCATGTTTATAGGATCTTCATAAGTGATATCTTATGATAAGTTTCTTTTTCTGTGTGACTTATTTCACTTAGAATCATCGTACCTGAATCCACCCATTTTGCTGCTACTGTTCTTATGACATTGATTTCATGGTTGAGGGATATTCCATCGTATGTAAGTACCACAATTTTTTGAACCATTTTTATATTTCCTGGGATACTTAATGTGTATCCAAGTTGAGGTCCTTGTAAGCAGTGCAGCCCTAAATTTTGGGGTCTCTCTGTCTTATTGATTTTCAGTTTTCCCAAGGTATATTCCCTAGACTGGAAGTGCCCTTGGCTCTGTAGCTCTGTTCTTTACTTGTTTTAGGGAACACAATGCACTCCTCCAGAGAGGCAGTTGGCAATTTACATCCCGCCCATCAGCATAACAAGGCTCCCTGTTCTCCAGGGCCTGTCTTGCCTTTCTTGTTCTTACACATTTTGTGGATGTCCCTTTTGACCAGTGGGAAGTGATACTTCTTTGTAGTGCAGATTTGCATTGCCCGCTTGCTTGCTTGGCCAAAAAGGGCGTATGCGTTTTCTCCTGAATATATTCAGGAGAAAACGCATACGCCCTTTTTGGCCAAGTGCATCATTGTCGAAGTTGTGCCCATCTTCCTGTGCTTTAAAGGCGATTCCAACGTACCTCTTGAAATCTGTTTCCTGCTATTCTGCCTTGCTTTCAAGTCCGCCTCGTTGCCCTCGCTCAACAGATTTTTGGACGATAGTTGTCTTTTATTACTCGGCCAGTTTGTGAATTGCTGTGCCCCTGAGCTCCATTTTTCAACTCGTTTTTGGTGAGCTGACCGCAAGTCCAAAATTTTGGTTCAGGACCTATACTGGTTCCCGGTGGGTGTCTGAGACTTTGTTTAATTCTTCTTCCTGCCGGGAAATTACAGTGATATGTGCCGTCCAAATGCCTAACAGCTACTCTCTCATTGGTTCTCCCTCTTCCCTTTCATCCTCTGCCAAATTGGCAACCTGTGTGAACCAGGAGGACAAAGGGGCTGTCTCTCCAAGATGGGAGGTTGATAGTAAAGCAGATGAAAAGTTAAACCAGAGCACCAGGAGAGGGACTATTCGTTGAGTTTTAGAAACCTTTCGTATTCACAGTGTGTCCGTTCTCTAGGTTTCACTTACATGTTATAGCTGTAGTAATATTCCCTTCAACCAGGTGAGTTGGGGCCTATGGAATGGGTGCCAGGCATTTGTGATTTAAAGGGTCTGCATTTGCTCACCCAATCTCACCAATCGTCTCTGTCCCAAGTGTCCCTCCTTATGCCACATCCAGCTGTCGTTGTAGATAGGTTCATTCCAGCCTTCATCAGAGACCCTGAAGGAATTGTAAAGAATTTCCCAGTTTTTTTGTTTTGTTTTTGAAATTCCTTTTTATAGTGGGTTTGAGCTGATTCTCGCTGCTATGTTTATGCCTGTCTAGACACACTTGTTTCCCTTACACAGACATATCAATACATAGGTTTTAAGATTCTTACTAGTCAGATATATTCCTCTGCGGGAAATTGGGGTTTTGAGTCCCTTTCACTGAGGAAGGTGTAGGTCTTGTCTATTCCATAGTTGGTTTTTGAAACGGTACCTGTGCTTATATCAAACTCTGGTTTTATGCATCACCCCACCTCTCCTTCCCCCTTAAGCAGGGATAAGAGTGTTTTCTAAATATGAGACACTGTTCTCTTTCCTAACTCAGTTCAAGTGTAGCCATGTTTATAGGATCTTCATAAGTGATATCTTATGATAAGTTTCTTTTTCTGTGTGACTTATTTCACTTAGAATCATCGTACCTGAATCCACCCATTTTGCTGCTACTGGTCTTATGACATTGATTTCATGGCTGAGGGATATTCCATCGGACGTAAGTACCACAATTTTTTGAACCATTTTTATATTTCCTGGGATATTTAAGGTGTACCCAAGTTGAGGTCCTTGTAAGCAGTGCAGCCCTAAATTTTGGGGTGTCTCTGCCTTATTGATTTTCAGATTTCCCAAGGTATATTCCCTAGATTGGAAGTGCCCTTGGCTCTGTAGCTCTGTTCTTTACTTGTTTTAGGGAACACAATGCACTCCTCCAGAGAGGCAGTTGGCAATTTACATCCCGCCCATCAGCATAACAAGGCTCCCTGTTCTCCAGGGCCTGTCTTTCCTTTCTGGTTTTTACCCATTTTGTGGATGTCCCTTTTGACCGGTGGGAAGTGATACTTCTTTGTAGTGCAGATTTCAATTGCCCGCTTGCTTGCTTGGACAAAAAGGGCGTATGCGTTTTCTCCTGAATATATTCAGGAGAAAACGCATATGCACTTTTTGGCCAAGTGCATCATTGTCGAAGTTGTGTCCTTCTTCCTGTGCTTTAAAGGCGATTCCAACGTACCTCTTGAAATCTGTTTCCTGCTATTCTGCCTCGCTTTCAAGTCCGCCTCGTTGCCTTCCCTCAACAGATTTTTGGACGATAGTTGTCCTTTATTACTCGGCCAGTTTGTGAAT
The DNA here is from genome assembly GCF_949752795.1 of Hyperoodon ampullatus. Classification (NCBI taxonomy): domain Eukaryota; kingdom Metazoa; phylum Chordata; class Mammalia; order Artiodactyla; family Ziphiidae; genus Hyperoodon; species Hyperoodon ampullatus. The sequence goes on along the minus strand of NW_027640981.1, from coordinate 36,305 downwards.
TGCTGTGCCCCTGAGCTCCATTTTTCAAATCGTTTTTGGTGAGCTGACCGCAAGTCCAAAATTTTGGTTCAGGACCTATACTGGTTCCCGGTGGGTGGCTGAGACTTTGGTTAATTCTTCTTCCTGCCGGGAAATTAGAGTGATATGTGCCCGTCCAAATGCCTAACAGCTACTCTCTCATTGGTTCTCCCTCTTCCCTTTCATCCTCTGCCAAATTGGCAACCTGTGCGAACCAGGAGGTTAAAGGGGCTGTCTCTCCAAGTTGGGAGGTTGATAGTAAAGCAGATGGAAAGTCAAAGCGGAACACCAGGAGAGGGACTATTCGTTGAGTTGTAGAAACCTTTCGTATTCACAGTGTGTCCGTTCTCTAGGTTTCCCGTACATGTTATAGCTGGAGTAATATTCACTTCAACCTGGAGAGTTGGGGCCCATGGAATGGGTGCCAGGCATTTGTGATTTAAAGGGTCTGCATTTGCTCACCCAATCTCACCATTCCTCTCAGTCCCAAGTGTCCCTCCTTATGCCACATCCAGCTGTCGTTGTAGATAGGGTCATTCAAGGTTTCATCAGGGACCCTGAAGGAATTGTAAAGAATTTCCCAGTTTTTTTGTTTTGTTTTTGAAATTCCTTTTTATACTGGGCTTGAGCTGATTCTCGCTGCCATGTTTATGCCAGTCTAGACACACTTGTTTCCCTTACTGAGACACATCAATACATAGGTTTTAAGATTCTTACTAGTCAGATATATTCCTCTGTGGGAAATATGGGGTTTTGAGTCTCTTTCACTGAGGAAGGTGTAGGTCTTGGCTATTCCATAGTTGGTTTTTGGAACGGTACCTTTGCTTATATCAAGCTCTGGTTTTATGCATCACCCCACCTCTCCTTCCCCCTTAAGCAGGCATAAGAGTGTTTTCTAAATATGAGACACTGTTCTCTTTCCTAACTCAGTTCAAGTGTAGCCATATTTATAGGATCTTCATAAGTGATATCTTATGATAAGTTTCTTTTTCTGTGTGACTTATTTCACTTAGAATCATCGTACCTGAATCCACCCATTTTGCTGCTACTTGTCTTATGACATTGATTTCATGGCTGAGGGATATTCCATCGTACGTAAGTACCACAAATTTTTGAACCATTTTTATATTTCCTGGGATACTTAAGGTGTATCCAAGTTGAGGTCCTTGTAAGCAGTGCAGCCCTAAATTTTGGGGTGGCTCTGTCTTATTGATTTTCATTTTTCCCAAGGTATATTCCGTAGACTGGAAGTGCCCTTGGCTCTGTAGCTCTGTTCTTTACTTGTTTTAGGGAACACAATGCACTCCTCCAGAGAGGCAGTTGGCAATTTATATCCCGCCCATCAGCATAACAAGGCTCCCTGTTCTGCAGGGCCTGTCTTGCCTTTCTGGTTTTTACACATTTTGTGGATGTCCCTTTTGACCGGTGGGATGTGATACTTCTTTGTAGTGCAGATTTGCATTGCCCGCTTGCTTGCTTGGCCAAAAAGGGCGTATGTGTTTTCTCCTGAATATATTCAGGAGAAAACGCATACGGCCTTTTTGGCCAAGTGCATCATTGTCGAAGTTGTGCCCCTCTTCCTGTGCTTTAAAGGCGATTCCAACGTACCTCTGGAAATCTGTTTCCTGCTATTCTGCCTCGCTTTCAAGTCCACCTCGTTGCCTTCCCTCAACAGATTTTTGGACGATAGTTTTCCTTTATTACTCGGCCAGTTTGTGAATTGCTCTGCCCCTGAGCTCCATTTTTCAACTCGTTTTTGGTGAGCTGACCGCAAGTCCAAAATTTTGGTTCAGGAACTATACTGGTTCCCGGTGGGTGGCTGAGACTTTGGTTAATTCTTCTTCCTGCCGGGAAATTACAGTGATATGTGCTCGTCCAAATGTCTAACAGCTACTCTCTCATTGGTTCTCCCTCTTCCCTTTCATCCTCTGCCAAATTGGCATCCTGTGCGAACCAGGAGGTTAAAGGGGCTGTCTCTCCAAGTTGGGAGGTTGATAGTAAAGCAGATGTAAAGTCAAACCGGAGCACCAGGAGAGGGACTATTCGTTGAGTTTCAGAAACCTTTCGTATTCACAGTGTGTCCGTTCTCTAGTTTTCCCGTACATGTTATAGCTGTAGTAATATTCCCTTCAACCTGGAGAGTTGGGACCCATGGAATGGGTGCCATGCATTATTGCTTTGAAGGGACTGCATTTGCTCACCCAATCTCACCAATTCTCTCAGTCACAAGTGTCCAGCCTTATGCCACATCCAGCTGTCGCTGTAGATAGGGTCATTCCAGATTTCATCAGAGACCCTGAAGGAATTGTAAAGAATTTCCCAGTTTTTTTGTTTTGTTTTTGAAATTCCTTTTTATAGTGGGCTTGAGCTGATTCTCGCTGCCATGTTTATGCCAGTCTAGACACATTTGATTCCCTTAAGGAGACATATCAATACATAGGTTTTAAGATTCTTACTAGTCAGATATATTCCTCTGCGGGAAATATGGTGTTTTGAGTCCCTTTCACTGAGGAAGGTGTAGGTGTTGTCTATTCCATAGTTGGTTTTTGGAACGGTACCTGTGCTTATATCAAACTCTGGTTTTATGCATCACCCCACCTCTCCTTCCCCCTTAAGCAGGCATAAGAGTGTTTTCTAAATATGAGACACTGTTCTCTTTCCTAACTCAGTTCAAGTGTAGCCATGTTTATAGGATCTTCATAAGTGATATCTTATGATAAGTTTCTTTTTCTGTGTGATTTATTTCACTTAGAATCATCGTACCTGAATCCACCCATTTTGCTGCTACTGGTCTTATGACATTGACTTCATGGCTGAGGGATATTCCATCATACGTAAGTACCACAATTTTTTGAACCATTTTTATATTTCCTGGGATATTTAAGGTGTACCCAAGTTGAGGTCCTTGTAAGCATTGCAGCCCTAAATTTTGGTTTGGCTCTGCCTTATTGATTTTCAGTTTTCCCAAGGTGTATTCCCTAGACTGGAAGTGCCCTTGGCTCTGTAGCTCTGTTCTTTACTTGTTTTAGGGAACACAATGCACTCCTCCAGAGAGGCAGTTGGCAATTTACATCCCGCCCAACAGCATTACAAGTCTCCCTGTTCTCCGGGGCCTGTCTTCCCTTTCTGGTTTTTACACATTTTGTGGATGTACCTTTGGACCGGTGGGAAGTGATACTTCTTTGTAGTGCAGATTTGCATTGCCCGCTTGCTTGCTTGGGCAAAAAGGGCGTATGCGTTTTCTGCTGATTAAATTCAGGAGAAAACACATACGCCCTTTTTGGCCAAGTGCATCATTGTCGAAGTTGTGCCCCTCTTCCTGTGCTTTAAAGGTGATTCCAACGTACCTCTTGATATCTGTTTCCTGCTATTCTGCCTCGCTTTCAAGTCCGCCTCGTTGCCTTCCCTCAACAGATTTTTGGACGATAGTTGTCCTTTATTACTCGGCCAGTTTGTGAATTGCTGTGCCCCTGAGCTCCAATTTCCAACTCGTTTTTGGTGAGCTGACCGCAAGTCCGAAATTTTGGTTCAGGACCTATGCTGGTTTCCGGTGGGGGGCTTAGACTTTGGTTAATTCTTCTTCCTGCCGGGAAATTACAGTGATATGTGCCCGTTCAAATGCCTAACAGCTACTCTCTCATTGGTTCTCCCTCTTCCCTTTCATCCTCTGCCAAATTGGCAACCTGTGCGAACCAGGAGGTTAAAGGGGCTGTCTCTCCAAGTTGGGAGGATGATAGTAAAGCAGGTGTCAAGTCAAACCGGAGCACCAAGAGACGGACTATTCGTTGAGTTTTAGAAACCTTTCGTATTCACAGTGTGTCCGTTGTCTACGTTTCCCGTACATGTTATAGCTGTAGTAATATTCCCTTCAACCTGGAGAGTTGGGACCCATGGAATGGGTGCCATGCATTATTGCTTTAAAGGGTCTGCATTTGCTCACCCACTCTCACCAATCCTCTCAGTCCCAAGTGTCCAGCCTTATGCCACATCCAGCTGTCGTTGTAGATAGGGTCATTCCAGGTTTCATCAGAGACCCTGAAGGAATTGTAAAGAATTTCCCAGTTTTTTTGTTTTGTTTTTGAAATTCCTTTTTATAGTGGGTTTGAGCTGATTCTCGCTGCCATGTTTATGCCAGTCTAGACACACTTCATTCCCTTACAGAGACATATCAATACATAGGTTTTAAGATTATTACTAGTCAGATATATTCCTCTGCGGGAAATATGGGATTTTGAGTCAATTTCACTGAGGAAGGTGTAGGTCTTTTCTATTCCATAGTTGGTGTTTGGAACGGTACCTGTGCTTATATCAAACTCTGGTTTTATGCATCACCCCATCTCTCCTTACCCCTTAAGCAGGCATAAGTGTGTTTTCTAAATGTGAGACACTGTTCTCTTTCCTAACTCAGTTCAAGTGTAGCCATGTTTATAGGGCCTTCATAAGTGATATCTTATGATAAGTTTCTTTTTCTGTGTGACTTATTTCACTTAGAATCATCGTACCTGAATCCTCCCATTTTGCTGCTACTGGTCTTATGACATTGATTTCATGGCTGAGGGATATTCCATCGTACGTAAGTAACACAATTTTTTGAACCATGTTTATATTTCCTGGGATACTTAAGGTGTATCCAAGTTGAGGTCCTTGTAAGCAGTGCAGCCCTAAATTTTGGGGTGGCTCTGTCTTATTGATTTTCAGTTCTCCCGAGGTATATTCCCTAGACTGGAAGTGCCCTTGGCTCTCTAGCTCTGTTCTTTACTTGTTTTAGGGAACACAGTGCACTCCTCCAGAGAGGCAGTTGGCATTTTACATCCCGCCCATCAGCATAACAAGGCTCCCTGTTCTCCAGGGCCTGTCTTGCCTTTCTGGTTTTTACACATTTTGTGGATGTCCCTTTTGACCAGTGGAGAGTGATACTTCTTTGTAGTGCAGACTTGCATTGCCCGCTTGCTTGCTTGGCCAAAAAGGGCGTATGCATTTTCTCCTGAATATATTCAGGAGAGAACGCATACACACTTTTTGGCCAAGTGCATCATTGTCGAAGTTGTGCCCCTCTTCCTGTGCTTTAAAGGCGATTCCAACGTACCTCTGGAAATCTGTTTCCTGCTATTCTGCCTCGCTTTCAAGTCTGCCTCGTTGCATTTCCTCAACAGATTTTTGGACGATAGTTGTCCTTTATTACTCGGCCAGTTTGTGAATTGCTGTGCTCCTGAGCTCCATTTTTCAACTCGTTTTTGGTGAGCTGACCGCAAGTCCAAAATTTTGGTTCAGGACCTATACTGGTTCCCGGTGGGTGGCTGAGACTTTGGTTAATTTTTCTTCCTGCCGGGAAATTACAGTGATATGTGCCCGTCCAAATGCCTAACAGCTACTCTCTCATTGGTTCTCCCTCTTCCCTTTCATCCTCTGCCAAATTGGCAACCTGTGCGACCCAGGAGGTTAAAGGGGCTGTCTCTCCAAGTTGGGAGGTTGATAGTAAAGCAGATGGAAAGTCAAACTGGAGCACCAGGAGAGGGGCTATTCATTGAGTTTTAGAAACCTTTCGTATACACAGTGTGTCCGTTCTCTAGGTTTCCCATACATGTTATAACTGTAGTAATATTCCCTTCAACCTGGAGAGTTGGGACCCATGGAATGGGTGCCATGCATTATTGCTTTAAAGTGTCTGCATTTGCTCACCCAATCTCACCAATTCTCTCAGTCCCAAGTGTCCAGCCTTATGCCACATCCAGCTGTCGTTGTAGATAGGGTCATTCCAGGTTTCATCAGAGACCCTGAAGGAATTGTAAAGAATTTCCCAGTTTTTTTGTTCTGTTTTTGAAATTCCTTTTTATAGTGGGTTTGAGCTGATTCTCGCTGCCATGTTTATGTCAGTCTAGACACACTTGATTCCCTTACAGAGACATATCAATACATAGGTTTTAAGATTCTTACTAGTCAGATATATTCCTCTGCGGGAAATATGTGGTTTTGAGTCCCTTTCACTGAGGAAGGTGTAGGTCTTGTCTATTCCATAGTTGGTTTTTGGAACAGTACCTGTGCTTATATCAAACTCTGGTTTTATGCATCACCCCACCTCTCCTTCCCCCTAAGCAGGCATAAGAGTGTTTTCTAAATGTGAGACACTGTTCTCTTTCCTAACTCAGTTCAAGTGTAGCCATGTTTACAGGATCTTCATAAGTGATATCTTATGATAAGTTTCTGTTTCTGTGTGACTTATTTCACTTAGAATCATCGTACCTGAATCCACCCATTTTGCTGCTACTGGTCTTATGACATTGATGTCATGGCTGAGGGATATTCCATCGTACTTAAGTAACACAATTTTTTGAACCATTTTTATATTTCGTGGTGTACTTAAGGTGTACCCAAATTGAGGTCCTTGTAAGCAGTGCAGCCCTAAATTTTGGGGTGGCTCTGTCTTATTGATTTTCCGTTTTCCCAAGGTGTATTCCCTAGACTGGAAGTGCCCTTAGCTCTGTAGCTCTGTTGTTTACTTGTTTTAGGGAACACAATGCACTCCTCCAGAGAGGCAGTTGGCAATTTACATCCCGCCCATCAGCATAACAAGGCTCCCTGTTCTCCAGGGCCTGTCTTGCCTTTCTGGTTTTTACACATTTTGTGGATGTCCCTTTTGACCGGTGGGAAGTGATACATCTTTGTAGTGCAGATTTGCATTGCCCGCTTGCTTGCTTGGCCAAAAAGGGCGTATGCGTTTTCTCCTGAATATATTCAGGAGAAAACGCATACGCCCTTTTTGGCCAAGTGCATCATTGTCGAAATTGTGCCCCTCTTCCTGTGCTTTAAAGGCGATTCCAACGTACCTCTTGAAATCTGTTTCCTGCTATTCTGACTCGCTTCCAAGTCCACCTCGTTGCCTTCCCTCAACAGATTTTTGGACGATAGTTGTCCTTTATTACTCGGCCAGTTTGTGAATTGCTGGGCCCCTGAGCTCCATTTTTCAACTCGTTTTCTCTGAACTGACCGCAAGTGAAAATTTTTGTTCAGGACCTATACTGGTTCCCGGTGGGAGGCTGAGACGTTGGTTAATTCTTCTTCCTGCCGGGAAGTTAGAGTGATATGTGCCCGTCCAAATGCCTAACAGCTACTCTCTCATTGGTTCTCCCTATTCCCTTTCATCCTCTGCCAAATTGGCAACCTGTGCAAACCAGGAGGTTAAAAGGGCTGTCTCTCCAAGTTGGGAGGTTGATAGTAAAGCAGATGGAAAGTCAAACCAGAGCACCAGGAGAGGGACTATTCGTTGAATTTTAGAAACATTTTGTATTCACAGTGTGTCCGTTCTCTAGGTTTCCCATACATGTTATAGCTGTAGTAATATTCCCTTCAACCTGGAGAGTTGGGACCCATTGAATGCGTGCCAGGCATTTGTGCTATAAAGGGTCTGCATTTGCTCACCCAATCTCACAAATCGTCTCAGTCCCAAGTGTCCCTCCTTATGCCACATCCCGCTGTCGTTGTAGATAGGGTCATTCCAGGTTTCATCAGAGACCCTGAAGGAATTGTAAAGAATTTCCCAGTTTTTTTGTTTTGTTTTTGAAATTCCTTTTTAGAGTGGGTTTGAGCTGATTCTCGCTGCCATGTTTATGCCAGTCTAGACACACTTGATTCCCTTACGGAGACATATCAATACATAGGTTTTAAGATTCTTACTAGTCAGATATATTCCTCTGCGGGAAATATGGGGTTTTGAGTCCCTTTCACTGAGGAAGGTGTAGGTCTTGTCTATTCCATAGTTGGTTTTGGAACGGTACCTGTGCTTATATCAAACTCTGGTTTTATGCATCACCCCACCTCTCCTTCCCCCTTAAGCAGGCATAAGTGTGTTTTCTAAATGTGAGACACTGTTCTCTTTCCTAACTCAGATCAAGTGTAGCCATGTTTACAGGATCTTCATAAGTGATATCTTATGATAAGTTTCTTTTTCTGTGTGACTTATTTCACTTAGAATCATCGTACCTGAATCCACTCATTTTGCTGCTACTGGTGTTATGACATTGATTTCATGGCTGAGGGATATTCCATCATACGTAAGTACCACAATTTTTTGAACCATTTTTATATTTCCTGGGATACTTAAGGTGTACCCAATTTGAGGTCCTTGTAAGCAGTGCAGCCCTAAATTTTGGGGTGGCTCTGTCTTATTGATTTTCAGTTTTCCCAAGGTATATTCCCTAGACTGGAAGTGCCCTTGGCTCTGTAGCTCTGTTCTTTACTTGTTTTAGGGAACACAATGTACTCTTCCAGAGAGGAAGTTGTCAATTTACATGCCGCCCATCAGCATAACAAGGCTCCCTGTTCTCCAGGGCCTGTCTTGCCTTTCTGGTTTTTACACATTTTGTGGATGTCCCTTTTGACCGGTGGGAAGTGATACTTCTTTGTAGTGCAGACTTGCATTGCCCGCTTGCTTGCTTGGCCAAAAAGGGCGTATGCATTTTCTCCTGAATATATTCAGGAGAGAACGCATACACACTTTTTGGCCAAGTGCATCATTGTCGAAGTTGTGCCCCTCTTCCTGTGCTTTAAAGGCGATTCCAACGTACCTCTTGAAATCTGTTTCCTGCTATTCTGCCTCGCTTTCAAGTCTGCCTCGTTGCATTTCCTCAACAGATTTTTGGACGATAGTTGTCCTTTATTACTCGGCCAGTTTGTGAATTGCTGTGCTCCTGAGCTCCATTTTTCAACTCGTTTTTGGAGAGCTGACCGCAAGTCCAAAATTTTGGTTCAGGACCTATACTGGTTCCCGGTGGGTGGCTGAGACTTTGGTTAATTTTTCTTCCTGCCGGGAAATTACAGTGATATGTGCCCGTCCAAATGCCTAACAGCTACTCTCTCATTGGTTCTCCCTCTTCCCTTTCATCCTCTGCCAAATTGGCAACCTGTGCGACCCAGGAGGTTAAAGGGGCTGTCTCTCAAAGTTGGGAGGTTGATAGTAAAGCAGATGGAAAGTCAAACCGGAGCACCAGGAGAGGGGCTATTCATTGAGTTTTAAAAACCTTTCGTATACACAGTGTGTCCGTTCTCTAGGTTTCCCATACATGTTATAACTGTAGTAATATTCCCTTCAACCTGGAGAGTTGGGACCCATGGAATGGGTGCCATGCATTATTGCTTTAAAGTGTCTGCATTTGCTCACCCAATCTCACCAATTCTCTCAGTCCCAAGTGTCCAGCCTTATGCCACATCCAGCTGTCGTTGTAGATAGGGTCATTCCAGGTTTCATCAGAGACCCTGAAGGAATTGTAAAGAATTTCCCAGTTTTTTTGTTCTGTTTTTGAAATTCCTTTTTATAGTGGGTTTGAGCTGATTCTCGCTGCCATGTTTATGTCAGTCTAGACACACTTGATTCCCTTACAGAGACATATAAATACATAGGTTTTAAGATTCTTACTAGTCAGATATATTCCTCTGCGGGAAATATGTGGTTTTGAGTCCCTTTCACTGATGAAGGTGTAGGTCTTGTCTATTCCATAGTTGGTTTTTGGAACGGTACCTGTGCTTATATCAAACTCTGGTTTTATGCATCACCCCACCTCTCCTTCCCCCTAAGCAGGCATAAGAGTGTTTTCTAAATGTGAGACACTGTTCTCTTTCCTAACTCAGTTCAAGTGTAGCCATGTTTACAGGATCTTCATAAGTGATATCTTATGATAAGTTTCTGTTTCTGTGTGACTTATTTCACTTAGAATCATCGTACCTGAATCCACCCATTTTGCTGCTTCTGGTCTTATGACATTGATGTCATGGCTGAGGGATATTCCATCGTACTTAAGTAACACAATTTTTTGAACCATTTTTATATTTCCTGGTGTACTTAATGTGTACCCAAATTGAGGTCCTTGTAAGCAGTGCAGCCCTAAATTTTGGGGTGGCTCTGTCTTATTGATTTTCCGTTTTCCCAAGGTGTATTCCCTAGACTGGAAGTGCCCTTGGCTCTGTAGCTCTGTTGTTTACTTGTTTTAGGGAACACAATGCACTCCTCCAGATAGGCAGTTGGCAATTTACATCCCGCCCATCAGCATAACAAGGCTCCCTGTTCTCCAGGGCCTGTCTTGCCTTTCTGGTTTTTACACATTTTGTGGATGTCCCTTTTGACCGGTGGGAAGTGATACATCTTTGTAGTGCAGATTTGCATTGCCCGCTTGCTTGCTTGGCCAAAAAGGGCGTATGCGTTTTCTCCTGAATATATTCAGGAGAAAACGCATACGCCCTTTTTGGACAAGTGCATCATTGTCGAAATTGTGCCCCTCTTCCTGTGCTTTAAAGGCGATTCCAACGTACCTCTTGAAATCTGTTTCCTGCTATTCTGACTCGCTTCCAAGTCCGCCTCGTTGCCTTCCCTCAACAGAATTTTGGACGATAGTTGACCTTTATTACTCGGCCAGTTTGTGAATTGCTGGGCCCCTGAGCTCCATTTTTCAACTCGTTTTCTCTGAGCTGACCGCAAGTCCAAAATTTTTGTTCAGGACCTATACTGGTTCCCGGTGGGAGGCTGAGACGTTGGTTAATTCTTCTTCCTGCCGGGAAGTTAGAGTGATATGTGCCCGTCCAAATGCCTAACAGCTACTCTCTCATTGGTTCTCCCTATTCCCTTTCATCCTCTGCCAAATTGGCAACCTGTGCAAACCAGGAGGTTAAAGGGGCTGTCTCTCCAAGTTGGGAGGTTGATAGTAAAGCAGATGGAAAGTCAAACCAGAGCACCAGGAGAGGGACTATTCGTTGAATTTTAGAAACCTTTTGTATTCACAGTGTGTCCGTTCTCTAGGTTTCCCATACATGTTATACCTGTAGTAATATTCCCTTCAACCTGGAGAGTTGGGACCCATTGAATGGGTGCCAGGCATTTGTGCTTTAAAGGGTCTGCATTAGCTCACCCAATCTCACAAATCATCTCAGTCCCAAGTGTCCCTCCTTATGCCACATCCCGCTGTCGTTGTAGATAGGGTCATTCCAGGTTTCATCAGAGACCCTGAAGGAATTGTAAAGAATTTCCCAGTTTTTTTGTTTTGTTTTTGAAATTCCTTTTTATAGTGGGTTTGAGCTGATTCTCGCTGCCATGTTTATGCCAGTCTAGACACACTTGATTCCCTTACGGAGACATATCAATACATAGGTTTTAAGATTCTTACTAGTCAGATATATTCCTCTGCGGGAAATATGGGGTTTTGAGTCCCTTTCACTGAGGAAGGTGTAGGTCTTGTCTATTCCATAGTTGGTTTTTGGAACGGTACCTGTGCTTATATCAAACTCTGGTTTTATGCATCACCCCACCTCTCCTTCCCCCTTAAGCAGGCATAAGAGTGTTTTCTAAATGTGAGACACTGTTCTCTTTCCTAACTCAGTTCAAGTGTAGCCGTGTTTACAGGATCTTCATAAGTGATATCTTATGATAAGTTTCTTTTTCTGTGTGACTTATTTCACTTAGAATCATCGTACCTGAATCCACCCATTTTGCTGCTACTGGTGTTATGACATTGATTTCATGGCTGAGGGATATTCCATCGTACGTAAGTACCACAATTTTTTGAACCATTTTTATATTTCCTGGGATACTTAAGTTGTACCCAATTTGAGGCCCTTGTAAGCAGTGCAGCCCTAAATTTTGGGGTGGCTCTGTCTTATTGATTTTCATTTTTCCCAAGGTATATTCCCTAGACTGGAAGTACCCTTGGCTCTGTAGCTCTGTTCTTTACTTGTTTTAGGGAACACAATGTACTCTTCCAGAGAGGCAGTTGTCAATTTACATGCCGCCCATCAGCATAACAAGGCTCCCTGTTCTCCAGGGCCTGTCTTGCCTTTCTGGTTTTTACACATTTTGTGGATGTCCCTTTTGACCGGTGGGAAGTGATACTTCTTTGTAGTGCAGATTTGCATTGCCCGCTTGCTTGCTTGGCCAAAAAGGGCGTATGCGTTTTCTCCTGAATATATTCAGGAGAAAACGCATATGCCCTTTTTGGCCAAATGCATCATTGTCGAAGTTGTGCCCCTCTTCCTGTGCTTTAAAGGTGATTCCAACGTACCTCTTGAAATCTGTTTCCTGCTATTCTGCCTCGCTTTCAAGTCCGCCTCGTTGCCTTCCCTCAACAGATTTTTGGACGATACTTGTCCTTTATTACTTGGCCAGTTTGTGAACTGCTGTGCCCCTGAGCTCCATTTTTCAACTCGTTTTTTGTGAGCTGACCGCAAGTCCAAAATTTTGGTTCAGGACCTATGCTGGTTCCCGGTGTGTGGCTGAGACTTTGGTTAATTCTTCTTCCTGCCGGGAAATTACAGAGTTATGTGCCCGTCCAAATGCCTAACAGCTACTCTCTCAATGGTTCTCTCTCTTCCCTTTCATCCTCTGCCAAATGGGCAACCTGTGTGAACTGGGAGGTTAAAGGGGCTGTCTCTCCAAGTTGGGAGGTTGATAGTAAAGCAGATGGAAAGTCAAAACGGAGCACCAGGAGACGGACTATTCGTTGAGTTTTAGAAACCTTTCGTATTCACAGTGTGTCCGTTCTCTAGGATTCCCGTACGTGTTATAACTGTAGTAATATTCCCTTCAACCTGGAGAGTTGGGACCCATGGAATGGGTGCCATGCATTATTGCTTTAAAGGGTCTGCCTTTGCTCACCCACTCTCACCAATCCTCTCAGTCCCAAGTGTCCAGCCTTATGCCACATCCAGCTGTCGTTGTAGATAGGGTCATTCCAGGTTTCATCAGAGACCCTGAAGGAATTGTAAAGAATTTCCCAGTTTTTTTGTTTTGTTTTTGAAATTCCTTTTTATAGTGGGTTTGAGCTGATTCTCGCTGCCATGTTTATGCCAGTCTAGACACACTTCATTCCCTTACAGAGACATATCAATACATAGGTTTTAAGATTCTTACTAGTCAGATATATTCCTCTGCGGGAAATATGGGATTTTGAGTCCCTTTCACTGAGGAAGGTGTAGGTCTTGTCTATTCCATAGTTGGTGTTTGGAACGGTACCTGTGCTTATATCAAACTCTGGTTTTATGCATCACCCCATCTCTCCTTCCCCCTTAAGCAGGCATAAGTGTGTTTTCTAAATGTGAGACACTGTTCTCTTTCCTAACTCAGTTCAAGTGTAGCCATGTTTATAGGGCCTTCATAAGTGATATCTTATGATAAGTTTCTTTTTCTGTGTGACTTATTTCACTTAGAATCATCGTACCTGAATCCACCCATTTTGCTGCTACTGGTCTTATGACATTGATTTCATGGCTGAGGGATATTCCATCGTACGTAAGTAACAAAATTTTTTGAACCATTTTTATATTTCCTGGGATACTTAAGGTGTATCCAAGTTGAGGTCCTTGTAAGCAGTGCAGCCCTAAATTTTGGGGTGGCTCTGTCTTATTGATTTTCAGTTCTCCCGAGGTATATTCCCTAGACTGGAAGTGCCCTTGGCTCTCTAGCTCTGTTCTTTACTTGTTTTAGGGAACACAGTGCACTACTCCAGAGTGGCAGTTGGCAATTTACATCCCGCCCATCAGCATAACAAGGCTCCCTGTTCTCCAGGGCCTGTCTTGCCTTTCTGGTTTTTACACATTTTGTGGATGTCCCTTTTGACCAGTGGGAAGTGATACTTCTTTGTAGTGCAGATTTGCATTGCCCACTTGCTTGCTTGGCCAAAAAGGGCGTATGCATTTTCTCCTGAATATATTCAGGAGAAAACGCATACACACTTTTTGGCCAAGTGCATCATTGTCGAAGTTGTGCCCCTCTTCCTGTGCTTTGAAGGCGATTCCAACGTACCTCTTGAAATCTGTTTCCTGCTATTCTGCCTCGCTTTCAAGTCTGCCTCGGTGCCTTTCCTCAAGAGATTTTTGGACGATAGTTGTCCTTTATTACTCGGCCAGTTTGTGAATTGCTGTGCCCCTGAGCTCCATTTTTCAACTCGTTTTTGGTGAGCTGACCGCAAGTCCAAAATTTTGGTTCAGGACCTATACTGGTTCCCGGTGGGTGGCTGAGACTTTGGTTAATTTTTCTTCCTGCCGGGAAATTACAGTGATATGTGCCCGTCCAAATGCCTAACAGCTACTCTCTCATTGGTTCTCCCTCTTCCCTTTCATCCTCTGCCAAATTGGCAACCTGTGCGAACCAGGAGGTTAAAGGGGCTGTCTATCCAAGTTGGGAGGTTGATAGTAAAGCAGATGGAAAGTCAAACCGGAGCACCAGGAGAGGGACTATTCATTGAGTTTTAGAAACCTTTCGTATACACAGTGTGTCCGTTCTCTAGGTTTCCCATACATGTTATAACTGTAGTAATATTCCCTTCAACCTGGAGAGTTGGGACCCATGGAATGGGTGCCATGCATTATTGCTTTAAAGTGTCTGCATTTGCTCCCCCAATCTCACCAATTCTCTCAGTCCCAAGTGTCCAGCCTTATGCCACATCCAGCTGTCGTTGTAGATAGGGTCATTCCAGGTTTCATCAGAGACCCTGAAGGAATTGTAAAGAATTTCCCAGTTTTTTTGTTCTGTTTTTGAAATTCCTTTTTATAGTGGGTTTGAGCTGATTCTCGCTGCCATGTTTATGACAGTCTAGACACACTTGATTCCCTTACAGAGACATATCAATACATTGGTTTTAAGATTCTTACTAGTCAGATATATTCCTCTGTGGGAAATATGTGGTTTTGAGTCCCTTTCACTGATGAAGGTGTAGGTCTTGTCTATTCCATAGTTGGTTTTTGGAACGGTACCTGTGCTTATATCAAACTCTGGTTTTATGCATCACCCCACCTCTCCTTCCCCCTAAGCAGGCATAAGAGTGTTTTCTAAATGTGAGACACTGTTCTCTTTCCTAACTCAGTTCAAGTGTAGCCATGTTTACAGGATCTTCATAAGTGATATCTTATGATAAGTTTCTGTTTCTGTGTGACTTATTTCACTTAGAATCATCGTACCTGAATCCACCCATTTTGCTGCTACTGGTCTTATGACATTGATGTCATGGCTGAGGGATATTCCATCGTACTTAAGTAACACAATTTTTTGAACCATTTTTATATTTCGTGGTGTACTTAAGGTGTACCCAAATTGAGGTCCTTGTAAGCAGTGCAGCCCTAAATTTTGGGGTGGCTCTGTCTTATTGATTTTCCATTTTCCCAAGGTGTATTCCCTAGACTGGAAGTGCCCTTGGCTCTGTAGCTCTGTTGTTTACTTGTTTTAGGGAACACAATGCACTCCTCCAGAGAGGCAGTTGGCAATTTACATCCCGCCCATCAGCATAACAAGGCTCCCTGTTCTCCAGGGCCTGTCTTGCCTTTCTGGTTTTTACACATTTTGTGGATGTCCCTTTTGACCGGTGGGAAGTGATACATCTTTGTAGTGCAGATTTGCATTGCCCGCTTGCTTGCTTGGCCAAAAAGGGCATATGCGTTTTCTCATGAATATATTCAGGAGAAAACGCATACGCCCTTTTTGGCCAAGTGCATCATTGTCGAAATTGTGCCCCTCTTCCTGTGCTTTAAAGGCGATTCCAACGTACCTCTTGAAATCTGTTTCCTGCTATTCTGACTCGCTTCCAAGTCCGCCTCGTTGCCTTCCCTCAACAGATTTTTGGACGATAGTTGTCCTTTATTACTCGGCCAGTTTGTGAATTGCTGGGCACCTGAGCTCCATTTTTCAACTCGTTTTCTCTGAGCTGACCGCAAGTCCAAAATTTTTGTTCAGGACCTATACTGGTTCCCGGTGGGAGGCTGAGACGTTGGTTAATTCTTCTTCCTGCCGGGAAGTTAGAGTGATATGTGCCCGTCCAAATGCCTAACAGCTACTCTCTCATTGGTTCTCCCTATTCCCTTTCATCCTCTGTCAAATTGGCAACCTGTGCAAACCAGGAGGTTAAAGGGGCTGTCTCTCCAAGTTGGGAGGTTGATAGTAAAGCAGATGGAAAGTCAAACCAGAGCACCAGGAGAGGGACTATTCGTTGAATTTTAGAAACCTTTTGTATTCACAGTGTGTCCGTTCTCTAGGTTTCCCATACATGTTATAGCTGTAGTAATATTCCCTTCAACCTGGAGAGTTGGGACCCATTGAATGGGTGCCAGGCATTTGTGCTTTAAAGGGTCTGCATTTGCTCACCCAATCTCACAAATCGTCTCAGTCCCAAGTGTCCCTCCTTATGCCACATCCCGCTGTTGTTGTAGATAGGGTCATTCCAGGTTTCATCAGAGACCCTGAAGGAATTGTAAAGAATTTCCCAGTTTTTTTGTTTTGTTTTTGAAATTCCTTTTTAGAGTGGGTTTGAGCTGATTCTCGCTGCCATGTTTATGCCAGTCTAGACACACTTGATTCCCTTACGGAGACATATCAATACATAGGTTTTAAGATTCTTGCTAGTCAGATATATTCCTCTGCGGGAAATATGGGGTTTTGAGTCCCTTTCACTGAGGAAGGTGTAGGTCTTGTCTATTCCATAGTTGGTTTTTGGAACGGTACCTGTGCTTATATCAAACTCTGGTTTTATGCATCACCCCACCTCTCCTTCCCCCTTAAGCAGGCATAAGAGTGTTTTCTAAATGTGAGACACTGTTCTCTTTCCTAACTCAGATCAAGTGTAGCCATGTTTACAGGATCTTCATAAGTGATATCTTATGATAAGTTTCTTTTTCTGTGTGACTTATTTCACTTAGAATCATCGTACCTGAATCCACCCATTTTGCTGCTACTGGTGTTATGACATTGATTTCATGGCTGAGGGATATTCCATCGTACGTAAGTACCACAATTTTTTGAACCATGTTTATATTTCCTGGGATACTTAAGGTGTACCCAATTTGAGGTCCTTGTAAGCAGTGCAGCCCTAAATTTTGGGGTGGCTCTGTCTTTTTGATTTTCAGTTTTCCCAAGGTATATTCCCTAGACTGGAAGTACCCTTTGCTCTGTAGCTCTGTTCTTTACTTGTTTTAGGGAACACAATGTACCCTTCCAGAGAGGCAGTTGTCAATTTACATGCCGCCCATCAGCATAACAAGGCTCCCTGTTCTCCAGGGCCTGTCTTGCCTTTCTGGTTTTTACACATTTTGTGGATGTCCCTTTTGACCGGTGGGAAGTGATACTTCTTTGTAGTGCAGATTTGCATTGCCCGCTTGCTTGCTTGGCCAAAAAGGGCGTATGCGTTTTCTCCTGAATATATTCAGGAGAAAACGCATACGCCCTTTTTGGCCAAATGCATCATTGTCGAAGTTGTGCCCCTCTTCCTGTGCTTTAAAGGTGATTCCAACGTACCTCTTGAAATCTATTTACTGCTATTCTGCCTCGCTTTCAAGTCCGCCTCGTTGCCTTCCCTCAACAGATTTTTGGACGATACTTGTCCTTTATTACTTGGCCAGTTTGTGAATTGCTGTGCCCCTGAGCTCCATTTTTCAACTCGTTTTTTGTGAGCTGACCGCAAGTCCAAAATTTTGGTTCAGGACCTATGCTGGTTCCCGGTGTGTGGCTGAGACTTTGGTTAATTCTTCTTCCTGCCGGGAAATTACAGAGTTATGTGCCCGTCCAAATGCCTAACAGCTACTCTCTCAATGGTTCTCTCTCTTCCCTTTCATCCTCTGCCAAATGGGCAACCTGTGTGAACTGGGAGGTTAAAGGGGCTGTCTCTCCAAGTTGGGAGGTTGATAGTAAAGCAGATGGAAAGTCAAAACGGAGCACCAGGAGACGGACTATTCGTTGAGTTTTAGAAACCTTTCGTATTCACAGTGTGTCCTTTCTCTAGGTTTCCCGTACGTGTTATAACTGTAGTAATATTCCCTTCAACCTGGAGAGTTGGGACCCATGGAATGGGTGCCATGCATTATTGCTTTAAAGGGTCTGCCTTTGCTCACCCACTCTCACCAATCCTCTCAGTCCCAAGTGTCCAGCCTTATGCCACATCCAGCTGTCGTTGTAGATAGGGTCATTCCAGGTTTCATCAGAGACCCTGAAGGAATTGTAAAGAATTTCCCAGTTTTTTTGTTTTGTTTTTGAAATTCCTTTTTATAGTGGGTTTGAGCTGATTCTCGCTGCCATGTTTATGCCAGTCTAGACACACTTCATTCCCTTAGAGAGACATATCAATACATAGGTTTTAAGATTCTTACTAGTCAGATATATTCCTCTGCGGGAAATATGGGATTTTGAGTCCCTTTCACTGAGGAAGGTGTAGGTCTTGTCTATTCCATAGTTGGTGTTTGGAACGGTACCTGTGCTTATATCAAACTCTGGTTTTATGCATCACCCCATCTCTCCTTCCCCCTTAAGCAGGCATAAGTGTGTTTTCTAAATGTGAGACACTGTTCTCTTTCCTAACTCAGTTCAAGTGTAGCCATGTTTATAGGGCCTTCATAAGTGATATCTTATGATAAGTTTCTTTTTCTGTGTGACTTATTTCACTTAGAATCATCGTACCTGAATCCACCCATTTTGCTGCTACTGGTCTTATGACATTGATTTCATGGCTGAGGGATATTCCATCGTACGTAAGTAACAAAATTTTTTGAACCATTTTTATATTTCCTGGGATACTTAAGGTGTATCCAAGTTGAGGTCCTTGTAAGCAGTGCAGCCCTAAATTTTGGGGTGGCTCTGTCTTATTGATTTTCAGTTCTCCCGAGGTATATTCCCTAGACTGGAAGTGCCCTTGGCTCTCTAGCTCTGTTCTTTACTTGTTTTAGGGAACACAGTGCACTCCTCCAGAGTGGCAGTTGGCAATTTACATCCCGCCCATCAGCATAACAAGGCTCCCTGTTCTCCAGGGCCTGTCTTGCCTTTCTGGTTTTTACACATTTTGTGGATGTCCCTTTTGACCAGTGGGAAGTGATACTTCTTTGTAGTGCAGATTTGCATTGCCCGCTTGCTTGCTTGGCCAAAAAGGGCGTATGCATTTTCTCCTGAATATATTCAGGAGAAAACGCATACACACTTTTTGTCCAAGTGCATCATTGTCGAAGTTGTGCCCCTCTTCCTGTGCTTTGAAGGCAATTCCAACGTACCTCTTGAAATCTGTTTCCTGCTATTCTGCCTCGCTTTCAAGTCTGCCTCGGTGCCTTTCCTCAACAGATTTTTGGACGATAGTTGTCCTTTATTACTCGGCCAGTTTGTGAATTGCTGTGCCCCTGAGCTCCATTTTTCAACTCGTTTTTGGTGAGCTGACCGCAAGTCCAAAATTTTGGTTCAGGACCTATACTGGTTCCCGGTGGGTGGCTGAGACTTTGGTTAATTTTTCTTCCTGCCGGGAAATTACAGTGATATGTGCCCATCCAAATGCCTAACAGCTACTCTCTCATTGGTTCTCCCTCTTCCCTTTCATCCTCTGCCAAATTGGCAACCTGTGCGAACCAGGATGTTAAAGGGGCTGTCTCTCCAAGTTGGGAGGTTGATAGTAAAGCAGATGGAAAGTCAAACCGGAGCACCAGGAGAGGGACTATTCATTGAGTTTTAGAAACCTTTCGTATACACAGTGTGTCCGTTCTCTAGGTTTCCCATACATGTTATAACTGTAGTAATATTCCCTTCAACCTGGAGAGTTGGGACCCATGGAATGGGTGCCATGCATTATTGCTTTAAAGTGTCTGCATTTGCTCCCCCAATCTCACCAATTCTCTCAGTCCCAAGTGTCCAGCCTTATGCCACATCCAGCTGTCGTTGTAGATAGGGTCATTCCAGGTTTCATCAGAGACCCTGAAGGAATTGTAAAGAATTTCCCAGTTTTTTTGTTCTGTTTTTGAAATTCCTTTTTATAGTGGGTTTGAGCTGATTCTCGCTGCCATGTTTATGTTAGTCTAGACACACTTGATTCCCTTACGGACACATATCAATACAGAGTTTTTAAGATTCTTACTAGTCAGATATATTGCTCTGCGGGAAATATGGGGTTTTGAGTCCCTTTCACTGAGGAAAGTGTAGGTCTTGTCTATTCCATACTTGGTTTTTGGAACGGTACCTGTGCTTATATCAAACTCTGGGTTTATGCATCACCCCACCTCTCCTTCCCCCTTAAGCAGGCATAAGAGTGTTTTCTAAATGTGAGACACTGTTCTCTTTCCTAACTCAGTTCAAGTGTAGCCATGTTTACAGGATCTTCATAAGTGATATCTTATGATAAGTTTCTTTTTCTGTGTGACTTATTTCACTTAGAATCATCGTACCTGAATCCACTCATTTTGCTGCTACTGGTCTTATGACTTTTATTTCATGGTTGAGGGATATTCCATCGTACGTAAGTACCACAATATTTTGAACCATTTTTATATTTCCTGGGATATTTAATGTGTACCCAAGTTGAGGTTCTTGTAAGCAGTGCAGCCCTAAATTTTGAGGTGGCTCTTTCTTATTGATTTTCAGTTTTCCCAAGGTATATTCCCTAGACTGGAAGGGCCCTTGGCTCTGTAGCTCTGTTGTTTACTTGTTTTAGGCCACACAATGCATTCCTCCAGAGAAGCACTTGACAGTTTTTATCTCGCCCAACACCATAACAAGGCTCCCTGTTCTCCAGGGCCTGTCTTGCGTTTCTGGATTTTACACATTTTGTTGCTGTCCCTTTTGACCAGTGGGAAGTGATACTTCTTTGTAGTGCAGATTTGCTTTGCCCGCTTACTTGCTTGGCCAAGAAGGGCGTATGCGTTTTCTCCTGAATATATTCAGGAGAAAACGCATACGCCCTTTTTGGCCAAGTGCATTATTGTCAAAGTTTTGCCCCTGTTCCTGTGCTTTAAAGGCGATTCCAACGTACCTCTTGAAATCTGTTTCCTGCTATTCTGCCTGCCTTTCAAATCCGCCTCGTTTCCTTCCCTCAACAGATTTTTGGACGATAGTTGTCCTTTATTACTCTGCCAGTTTTTAAATTGCTGTGCCCCTGAGCTGCATTTTTCAACTCGTTTTTTGTGAGCTGAACGCAAGTCCAAAATTTTGGTTCAGTACCTATACTGGTTCCCGGTGGGTGGCTGAGAGTTTTGTTAATTCTTCTTCCTGCCGGGAAATTAGAGTGACATGTACCCGTCCAAATCCCTAACAGCTACTCTCTCATTGGTTCTTCCTCTTCCCTTTCATCCTCTGCCAAATTGGCAACCTGTTCGAACCAGCATGTTAAAGTGGCTGTCTCTTCAAGTTGGAAGACTGACAATAAAGCAGTTGTAAAGTGAAACTGGAGCACCAGGAGAGGGACTATTCTTTGAGGTTTAGAAACCTTTCGTATTCACAGTGTGTCCGTTCTCTAGGTTTTCCGTACATGTTTTAGCTGTAGTAATAGTTCCTTCAACCTGGAGAGTTGAGACCCATGGAATGGGTGCCACATATTATTGTTTTAAAGGGTCTGCATTTGCTCACCCTCTCTCACCAACCCTCTCAGTCCCAAGTGTCCAGCCTTATGCCACATCCAGCTGTCGTTGTAGATAGGGTCATTCCAGGTTTCATCAGAGACCCTGAAGGAATTGTAAAGAATTTCCCTGTTTTTTTTTTTTGTTTTTGAATTTCCTTTTCTACTGGGTTTGATCTGATTCTCGCTGCCATGTTTATGCCAGTCTAGACACACTTGATTCCCTTACGGAGACATATCAATACATAGCTTTTAAGATTCTTACTAGTAAGATATATTCTTCTGCGGGAAATATGGGGTTTTGAGTCCCGTTCACAGAGGAAGTAGTAGGTCTTGTCTATTCTGTATTTGGATTATGGAACCGTACTTGTGCTAATATCAAACTCTGGGTTTATTCATCACCCCACCTCTGCTTTCCCCTTAAGCATGCATAAGAGTGTTTTCTAAATATGAGACTCTGTTCCTTTTCCTAATTCATTCCATGTGTAGCCATGTTTATATACCCTTCATAAGTGATATCTTATGATAAGTTTATTTTTCTGTGTGACTTATTTCAGTTAGAATCATCGTACATGAATCCCGTCATTATGCTGCTACTGGCCTTATGACATTGACTTCATGGCTGCGGGATATTCCATCATACGTATGTACCACAATTTCTTTACCATTTTTGTCTTTCCTGGTATTTATAAGGTGTCCCGAAGTCGAGGTTCTTGTAAGCAGTGCTGCCATAAATTTTGGGGTGGCTGTGTCTTATTGATTTTCAATTTTCCCAAGGTATATTCCCGTGACTGGACGTGCCTTAGGTTGTGAAGCACTGTTGTTTACTTCTTTTTGGGAACACAATGCACTCCTCCAGAGTGGCTGTTGGCAATTTACATCCCACCCATCCGTATAACAAGGCTCACTGTTCTCCAGATCCTGTCTTGCCTTTCTTGTTTTTACACATTTTACGGATATCCCTTTTGACCAGTTGGAAGTGATACTTCTTTGTAGTGCAGATTTGCATTGTGCGGTTGCTTGGTTGGCCAAAATTGGCGTATGCGTTTTCTCCTGAATATATTCAGGAGAAAACGCATGTGCCCTTTATGGACAATTCCATAATTGTCGAAGTTGTGATGCTTTTCCTGTGTTTAAAGGCGATTCCAATGTACTTCTGGAAATCTGTTTCATGCCCTTCTGCCTCATTTTCAAATCCGCCTCATGGCTTTCTCTCAACAGATTTTTGGAAGAGAGTAGTCCTTTATAACTCTGCAAGTTAGTGAATTGCTGTGCCCCTGAGCTCCATTTTTCAACTCGCGTTTTTTTGAGCTGACTGCCAATCCACAATTTTGCTTCAGGACCTATACTGGTTCCATTGGGGGGGCTGGCTCAGAGTGTGTTAATTCTTCTTCGTGACGGGAATTTAGAGTGACATGTGACCATCCAAATGTCTACAGCTACTCTCTAATTGTTTCTCCCTCTTCCCTTATATCCTCTACACCATGTGCCAACTGTGCGAACCAGGAGGTTATAGGTGCTGACTCTCCAATTTGGGAGATTGATACTAAAGCAGTTGGAATGTCAAACTGGTGCACAAGGAGAGAAAAAAATTAGTAGAGTTTTAGAAACCTTTCACCATCAGATGGTGTCCATTCTCTAGGTTTCCCATACATGTTATAACTGTAGTGATATTCCCTTCTACCTGGAGAGTTGGGACCCATGGAATGGGTGCCAGGTATTATTGCTTTAAACGGTCTGCATTTTCTCACCCAATCTCACCAATCCTCTCAGTCCCAAGTGACCAGCCTTATGCCACATCCATCTGTCGTTGTAGATAGGGTCATTCTAAGTTTCATCAGAACCCCTGAAGGTATTGTGTAAGAATTTCACTGTTTATTTGTTTTGTTTTGAAATTCATTTTTATAGTGGGTTTGAGCTGATTCCCTCTGCCGTGTTTATGTCATTCTAGACATACTTAGTTACCTTATGGAGACATATCAATACATAGGTTTTAAGATTCTTACTAGTCAGATATACTACTCTGCGGGGAATAGGGGTGTTGAGCCCCGTTCAGTGAGGAAAGAGTAGGTCTTGTCTATTTTGTATTTGGATTATGCAACCGTACCTGTGCTAATATCAAACTCTGGTTTTATGCATCACCCCACCTCTCCTTTCCTCTTGAGCAGGCATAAGAGTGTTTTCTAAATGTGAGACTCTTCTCTTTCCTAATTCAGTTCATGTGTAGACATGTTTACAAGACCTTCATAAATGATATCTTATGATAAGTTTCTTTTTCTGTGTGACTTATTTCAGTTAGAATCATCGTACATGAATCCACTCATTATGCTGCTACTTGCCTTATCACATTGATTTCATGGCTGAGGGATATTCCATCGTATGTATGTACCACAATTTCTTTACTATTTTTGTCTTTACTGGGATATTTAAGGTGTCCCGAACTCGAGGTTCTTGTAAGCAGTGCTGCCCTATATTTTGGGTTGGCTGTGTCTTATTGATTTTCAATTTCCCCAAGGTATATTCCCATGACTGGAAGTGCCTTTGGTTGTGAAGCTCTGTTGTTTAATTCTTTTAGGGAACACAATGCACTCTTCCAGAGTGGCTGTTGGCAATCTGCATCCCACCCATCAGCATAACAAGGCTCCCTGTTCTCTAGAGCCCCTCTTGCCTTTCTGGTTTTTACACATTTTACAGATATCCCTTTTCACTGGTGGGAAGTGATACTACTTTGTAGTGCAGATTTGCATTGTGCGGTTGCTTGGTTGGCTAAAATGGGTGTATGCGTTTTCTCCTGAATATATTCAGGAGAAAACACATGCGCCCTTTATGGACAATTCCCTAATTGTCGAAGTTGTGATGCTTTCCCTGTGTTTAAAGGCGATTCCAATGTACTTCTGGAAATCTGTTTCGTGCAAATCTCCCTCATTTTCAAGTCCGCCTCATGGCTTTTCCTCAACAGATTTTTCGAAGAGAGTAGTCCTGTATAACTCTGCAAGTTAGTGAATTGCTGTGCCCCTGAGCTCCATTTTTCAACTTGTGTTTTTGTGAGCTGACCTTAAACCCACAATTTTGCTTCAGGACCTATACTAGTTATGGGGGTGGGGCAGGCTGAGAGTTTGGTTAATTCTTCTTCATGACGGGAAATTAGAGTGACATGTGGCCGTCCAAATGCCTACAGCTACTCTCTCATTGGTTCTCCCTCTTCCCTTATATCCTCTGCACAATGTGCCAACTGTGCGAACCAGGATGTTATAGGGGCTGACTCTCCAAGTTGGGAGATTGATATTAAAGTAGTTGGAATGTCAAGCTGCAGCACATGGAGAGAAAAAAATTAGTAGAGTTTTAGAAACCTTTCACCACCAGAGGGTGTCCATTCTCTAGGTTTCCCATACATGTTATAACTGTAGTGATATTCCCTTCTACCTGGAGAGTTGGGAACCATGGAATCAGTGGCAGGCATTATTGCTTTAAAGCATCTGCATTTTCTCACCCAATCTCACCAATCCTCTCAGTCCCAAGTGAACAGCCTTATGCCACATCCAGCTGTTGTTGTAGATAGGGTCATTCCAAGTTTCATCAGAACCCCTGAAGGTGTTGTGTAAGAATTTCACTGTTTCTTTGTTTTGTTTTGAAATTCCTTTTTATAGTGGGTTTGAGCTGATTCTCACTGCCGTGTTTATGTCATTCTAGACACACTTGGTTCCCTTATGGAGACATATCAATACATACGTTTTAAGATCCTTACTAGTCAGATATATTTCTCTGTGGGGAATAGGGGTGTTGAGTCCCATTCACTGAGGAAGGAGTCGGGCTTGTCTCTTCTGTATTTGGATTATGGAACGGTACCTGTGTTAATATCAAACTCTGGTTTTGTGTGTCTCCCCACCTCTCCTTCCCCCTTAAGCAAGCATAAGAGTGTTTTCTAAATCTGAGACTCTGTTCTCTTTCCTAATTCAGTTCATATGTAGCCAGGTTTACAGTCCCTTCATAAGTGATATCTTATATCAGAATGCACCATGGCCCTTGTCATAATAATGCTCCATGACCCCTGTCATCACAATGCTCCATTCCCTGGTTATCACAATGCTCCATGTCCCTTGTCATAACAATTCTCCACGTACTTGTCATCACAATGCTACATGACACTTCTCTTCACAAAGTTACATGCTCGTTTCATCACAATTCTCCATGCACTTGTCATTGCAATGTTCCATGACCCCTGTCATAGCAAGCTCCAACTGTTTGTCATCACAATGCTTCACGACTTTATCATCTAAATTCTCAATGGCACTTTTCATCACAATGTTCCGTACCCTTGTCATCACAATGCTCCATGCCCTTGTCATCACAATGCTCCCTGACACCTATCATCACAATGCTTCATGCCCCTTGTCATTACAGTGCTCCATGATGCTCGTCATCACAATTACCCATGGTCTTCTCATCACAATGCTCCACGGTTTTGCCATCACAATGCTCCATGCCCTGGTCATCTCAAAGCTCAATGTCCCTTGTCCTCACAATTCTCCACGTCCTTGTCATCACAATGCTCCATGGCACTTCTCATCACAATGTTATATGCTCTTGTCATAACAATACTCCATGCACTTGTCATCTCAATGCTCCATGACCCCTGTCATAGGAAGCTCCATGCGCTTGTCATCACAATGTTTCACGACATGGACATTAAAATTATCAATGGCCCTTGTCATCTCAATGCTCCATGCGCTTATCATCACAATGCTCCTTTACCTTTGTCACAACAATCCTCCATGACACTTGGCATCACAATGCTCCGTGCTATTGTCATCACAATGGAACATGACATATGTCATCACAATGCTCCCTGACACCTGTCTTCACAATACTCCATGACCTTGTCATCACAATGCTCCATGCCCTTGTCATCACAATGTGCCATGCCCACTGTCATCAAAATAATCCATGAAACTTGTCAGACCAAAGCTCCATGCCACCTTTCATCACAATGCTCCATGAACCCTGTCATCACAATGCACCATGCCCATCATCATAATGCTTCATGCTCTTGTCAGCACAATGAAATCAAAATGCTCCATGACCTCTGTCATCACAATGCTCCAAACCCTTGTGATCACAATGTTCCATAACACTTGTCATCACAATACCCCATGACGCTACTCATCACAATTATCCATGGACTTCTCATCACAATGCCCCATGACATTTGTCATCACAATGCACAATACACATGTCATCACAATTCTCCCTGACTCTTGCCATCAGTATGCTCCCTGAACCCTTTCATGACAAGGCTCCATGCCTTTTTCATCACAATTATCCATGCCATTTTCATCACAATGTGCCAAGACCCCTTTAATCACAATGCTCCATGCCCTTGTCATCACAAAGCTCCATGATGCATGTCATCAGAATGCTCAATGGCCTTCTCATCACAATGCTCCATGCCCTTGTCATCACAATGCTCCAAGACCCCTGTAATCACAATGGTCCATGCCCCTTTTCATCAGAATGCTCCATGAGACTTGTCATCACAAGGCTCCATGGTCTTCTCATCACAATGCTCCAGGACATTGTCATCAAAATGCTCCATTCCCTTATCATCACAATGCTCCATGACCCCTGTCATCACAATACTCCATGAACATTTTCAGCCCAATGCTCCATGACCTTCTCATCACAATGCTCCATGACCAATATCATCACAATGCTCCATGACCACAGTCATCACAACGCTCAATATCACCTGACAACACAATGATCCGGGACTCTTGTCATCACAATGTTCCATTCCCTAGTCATCACAATGCTCCATGACCCCTGTCATCACAATACTCCATGAACATTTTCAGCCCAATGCTCCATGACACTTGTCATCACAATGATGCATGCCCTTGTCATCCCAATGCTCCATGACCCCTGTAATCACAATGCTCCGTGACGCTTGTCATCACAGTGCTCCATGACACCTGTCATCACAATGCTCCATGCCTTTGTCAGCAAAATGCTACATAACCTTGTCATTACAATGTTCTATGCACTTGTCATCACAATACTCCATTACCATTGCCATCAGAATCCTCCATGAACCTTGGGATCACATTGCTCCATGCCCTTGTCATCACAATGCTCCATGCTCCTTGAAATCAAAATGATCCATGACCTCTGTCATCACAATGCTCCAAACCCTTGTGATCACAATGTTCCATAACACTTGTCATCACAATGCTCCATGATGCCTGTCATCACAATACCCCATGCCCTTTTCATCACAATGCTCCATGACCTTTGTCATCACAATTCTCGATACACTTGTCATCACAATGCTCCCTGACACTTGTCATCAGAATGCTCCTTGAACCCTGTCACAAAAAGGCTCCATGCCTTTTTCATCAAAATGCACCATGCCGTTTTCATCACAATGCTCCATGCCATTGTCATCAAAATACTCCACAAGCTTGTCATCAGAATGCTCCATGTCCCTTGTCATCACAATTTTCCATGCACTTGTCAGCACAATGCTCCCTGACCCTTGTCATCACAATGCTCCAAGCCATTGTCATCACAATGCTCCATTACCTTTGTCATCAGAATCCTCCATGACACTTGGCATCACAATGCTCCATGGCATTGTCATCACAATGGGCCATTACATATATCATCACAATGCTCCCTGACACCTGTCTTCACAATAATGAATGACCTGGTCATCACAATGCTCCATGCCCTTGTCATCACAATGCGCCATTCCAACTGTCATCGCAATAAGCCATGAAACTTATTAGACCAATGCTCCATGCCCTTGTCATCACAATGCCCCATGCCCTTGGTATCACAATGCTCCATGACCCCTGTCATCACAATGCTCCGTGACTCCAGTCATCACAAGGCTTCATGACCTTTGTCATCACAATGGTCCATGCCCTTGTCATCAACAGTCTCTGTGACCTTTTTAACCACAATGCTTCATGAACTTTTCATCACAATGCTCTTTGACCCTTGTCATCACAATGCTCTATGCCTTTCTCAGCACAATGCTCCATGCCCTTGTCATTACAATCCTCCATGACCCATGTATCACTGTGTTCCATGCCCTTTTCATCACAATGCTCCATGCCCACTCTCATCACAATAATCCATGAAACTTTTCAGACAAATGTTCCATGCCCTTGTCATCACAATGCTCCATTACCCCTGTCATAACAATGCTCCATGACCCCTGCCATCACAACGTTCCACGGCCTTGTCATCACATGGCTCCATGACCCTTGTCATCACAATGCTCCAAGACCCCTGTAATCACAGTGCTACATGCCCTTGTCATCACAAAGCTCCATGATGCATGTCATCACAATGCTCCATGCCCTTGCCATCACAATGCTCCATTACCCCTGTGATAACAATGCTCCATGACCCCTGCCATCAAGATGTTCCATGGCCTTGTCATCACAAGGCTCCCTGACCCTTCTCATCACAATGCTCCAAGACCCCTGTAATCACAATGCTCCATGTCCCTTTTTATCTCAATGATCCATGAACCCTGTCATCACAATGCACCATGACCATCATCATAATGCTTCAGGCTATTGTCATCACAATGAAATCAAAATTCTCCATGACCTCTGTCATAACACTGCTCCAAACCCTTGTGATCACAATATTCCATAACACCTGTCATCACAATGCCCCATGATGCTCGTCATCACAATTATCTATGGTCTTCTCATCACAATGCTCCATGACCTTTGTCATCACAGTGCTCAATACACTTGTCATCAAAATGCTCCCAGACACTTGTTCTCTGTATGCTCCTTGAACTCTGTCATGACAAGGCTCCATGCCTTTTTCATCACAATGATCCATGCCTTTTTCATCACAATGCTCCAAGACACCTGTAATTACAATGCTCCATGCCCTTGTCATCACAAAGCTCAATGACACATGTCATCAGACTGCTCCTTGGCCTTCTCATCACAATGCTCCATGCCCTTGTCATCACAATTTTCCAAGACACTCTAATCACAATGCTCCATGCCCCTTTTCATCAGTATGCTCCATGAGACTTGTCTCACAAGGCTCCATGGTTTTCTCATCACAATGCTCCAGCACCTTGTCATCACAATGCTTCACGACCTTGTCATGAAAATTTTCAATGGCACTTGTCATCATAATGCTCCAAGCCCTAGTCATCACAATGCTCCATTATATTTGTCATCACAATCCTCCATTACATTTGGCATCACAATGCTCCATGCCATTGTCATCGCAATGGACCATGACATATGTCATCACAATGCTCCCTGACACTTGTCTTCACAATATTCCATGACCTTCTCATCACAATGCCCCATGCCCTTGTCATCACAATGCCCCATGCCCACTGTCATCACAATAATCTATTAAACTTGTCAGACCAATGCTCCATGCCCCTGTCATCACAATGCTCCATGCCCTTGTCATCACAATGCTCCATGACCCCTGTCATCACAATGCTCTGTGACTCCAGTCATCACAATGCTTCATAACATTTGTCATCACAGTGTTCCATGCCCACATCATCACAAGGCTCTGTGACCTTTGTAACCACAATACTCCATGAACTTTTCATCACAATACTCCGTGACCCTTGTCATCACAATGCTCCATGCCTTTGTCAGAACAATGCTCCATGACCCTTGTCATCACAATGTGCCACGTGATTTTCATCACAACGGTCCACAACCTTGTCATCGTAATGCTCCATAAACCTTGTAATCACAATGCTCCATGCACTTCTCATCAAAATGCTCTCTCAACAGAGATATCACAATGTTCCATCACTAGTCATCACAATACTCCCTCACCCCTGTAATCACAATGTTGCATGACCCCTGTCATCACAATGCTACATCCCCTTATCATCACAATGTTCCATGACCCCTGACATCACAATGTTCCATAACCCCTGTCATCAAAATGCTCCATGACCCTTTTCATCCCAAAGCTCCATGACCCCTGACATCACAATGTTCTATAACCCCTGTCATCAAAATGTTCCATTACACTTTTCATCAAATTGCTGCATGACCCTGTCATCAAAATGCTCCCTGCCCTTCTCATCACAATGCACCACGCCCTTGACATCAAAATGCTCCATGACTTTTGTCATCACAAAGCTCCATAACCCTTGGAATCACAGTGTTCCATGAACCCTCTCATCACATTGTTCCATGCCCTTGTCATCACAAAGCTCCATGACGCTTGTCAAAACAATGTTTGATGCCCTTCTCATCACAATGCTCCATGCCCTTGTCATTGCAATCCTCCATGACCCATGGATCACAGTGTTCCGTGACCT
Organism: Hyperoodon ampullatus; assembly: GCF_949752795.1. Classification (NCBI taxonomy): domain Eukaryota; kingdom Metazoa; phylum Chordata; class Mammalia; order Artiodactyla; family Ziphiidae; genus Hyperoodon; species Hyperoodon ampullatus. The sequence continues at coordinate 5,636 of NW_027640981.1, read as the reverse complement.
TGTCATCACAATGCTCCATGCCCACTCTCATCACAATAATCCATGAAACTTTTCAGACCAATGCTCCATGCCCTTCTCATCACAATGCTCCATTACCCCTGTCATAACAATGCTCCATGACCACTGCCATCACAATGTTCCACACCATTGTCATCACAATGCTCCAAGACCCCTGTAATCACAATGCTCCATGCCCTTGTCATCACAAAGCTCAATGACGCATGTCATCAGAATGCTCCATGGCCTTCTCATCACAATGCTCCTTGCCCTTGTCATCACAATGCTCCAAGACCCCTGTAATCACAATGCTCCATGCCCCTTTTCATCTCAATGCTCCATGAACCCTGTCATCACAATGCACCATGCCCATCACCATAATGCTTCAGGCTATTGTCATCACAATGAAATCAAAATGCTCCATGACCTCTGTCATCACAATGCTCCGAAACCTTGTGATCACAGTGTTCCATAAAACTTATCATCACAACACCCCATGACGCTCATCATCACAATTATCCATGGTCTTCTCATCACAATGCTCCATGAACTTTGTCATCACAATGCTCAATACACTTGTCATCACAATGCTCCGTGACACTTGTCGTCAGTATGCTCCTTGAACCCTGTCATGACAAGGCTCCATGCCTTTTTCATAACAATGATCCATGCCATTTTCATCACAATACTCCATGCCCTTGTCAGCACAAAGCTCCATGACGCATGTCATCAGAATGCTCCATGGCCTTCTCATCACAATGCTCCAAGACCCCTGTAATCACAATGCTCCATGCCCCTTTTCATCAGAATGTTCCATGAGAATTGTCATCACAAGGCTCCATGGACTTCCCATCACAATGCTCCAGGACCTTGTCATCACAGTGCTCAATTCCCTTCTCATTACAATGCTCCATGACCCCTGTCATCACAATACTCCATGAACATTTTCAGCCCAATGCTTCATGACCTTCTCATCACAATGCTCCATGACCCATATCATCACAATCCTCCATGACCACTGTCATCACAACACTCCATGACCCCTGACAACACAATGATCCGGGACTCTTGTCATCACAATGCTCCATTCCCTTGTCATCACAATGCTCCATGAACATTTTCAGCCCAATGCTCCATGACACTTGTCATCACAATGATCCATGCCCTTGTCATCCCAATGCTCCATGACCCCTGTAATCACAATGCTCCATGACGCTTATCATCACAGTGCTCCATGACCCTTATCATCACAATTCTCCATGCCTGTGTCATCAAAATCCTACATGACCTTGTCATCACAATGCTCCATGAGCTTGTCATCACAATACTCCATTACCATTTTCATCACAATCCTCCATGAACCTTGGGATCACATTGCTCCATGCCCTTGTCATCACAATGCTCCATGCTCCTTGAAATCAAAATGGTCCATGACCTCTGTCATCACAATGCTCCAACCCCTTGTGATCACAATGTTCCATAACACTTGTCATCACAACACTCCATGATGACTGTCATGACAATACTCCATGCACTTGTCGTCACAATGCTCCATGACCTTTAACATCACAATTCTCAATACACTTGTCATCACAATGCTCCCTGACACTTGTCATCAGAATACTCCTTGAACACAGTCATGAAAAGGCTCCATGCCTTTTTCATCAGAATGCTCCATGCCCTTTTCATCACAACGATCCAGGTCATTGTCATCACAATACTCCACAAGCTTGTCATCAGAATGCTCCATGATCATTGTCTTCAGAATGCTCCATGACACCTGTCATCACAATGCTCCATACCCCTTGTCATTACAGTGTTCCATGACGCTCGTCATGACAATTATCCATGGTCTTCTCATCACAATGCTCCACAGTCTTGCCATCACAATGCTCCATGCCTTGGTCATCACGATGCTCCATGTCCCCAGTCATCACAATGCTCCATGACCCCTGTCATCACAATGCTCCATACCCCTTGTCATTACAGTGCTCCATGACGCTCGTCATCACAATTATCCATGGTCTTCTCATCACAATGCTCCACGTTCTTGCCATCACAATGCTCCATGCCCTGGTCATCACAATGCTCCATGTCCCCTGTCATCACAATTCTCCACGTTCTTGGCATCACTATGCTCCATGATACTTCTCATCACAGTGTTACATGTTTTGTCATCACAATTCTCTATGCACTTGTCATCGTAATGCTCCATGACCGCTGTCATAGCAAGCTCCATGTGATTGTCATCACAATGCTTCATGAACATGTCATCAAAATTCTCAATGGCCCTTGTTATTACAATGCGCCATGACCCTTGTCATCACAATGCTCCAAGCCCTTGTCATCAAAATGCTCCATTACCTTTGTCATCACAATCCTCCATGACACTTGGCATCACAATGCTACATTCCATTGTCATTGCAATAGACCATGACATATGTCATCACAATGCTCCCTGACACCCTTCTTCACAATACTCCATGACCTTCTCATCACAATGCTCCATGCCCTTGTCATCACAATGCGCCATGCCCACTGTCATCACAATAATCCATGAAACTTGTCAGAAAAATGCTCCATGACCCTGTCATCACAAGGCTCCATGCCCTTTCATCACAATGCTCTATGACCCCTGTCATCACAATGCTCTGTGACTCCAGTTATCACAATGCTTCATGACCTTTGTCATCACAATGGTCCATGCCCTCGTCATCACAAGACTCTGTGACCTTGGTGACCACAACACTCCATGAACATTTCATCACAATGCTCGGTGACCCTTGTCATCACAATGCTCCATGCCTTTGTCAGCACATTACTCCATGACACATGGCATCAAATGTGCCATGCGCTTGTCATCACAATGCTCCACATCGCTGTCATCACAATGCTCCACAAAACTTGTCATCACAATGCTCCATGCGTTTGTCAGCACAATGATCCATGACCCATATCATCACAATGTGCCCTGCGTTTCTCATCACAATGCTCCACAGCCTTGTCATCACAATGCTCCATGCACCTCTCATCAAAATGCTCTCTCACCACTGATATCACAGTGTTCCACCACTAGTCAACACAATACTCCCTCCACCCTGTCATCCCAATGTTCCATGACCCTTGTCACAACAATGCTACATGCTCTTATCATCACAATGCTCCATGACCCTTTTCATCACAATGCTCCATGACCCCTAACATCACAATGTTCCATAAACACTGTCATCAAAATGTTCCATGACCCTTTTCATCCAATTGCTCCATGACCCTGTCATCACAATGCTCCCTGCCCTTCTCATCACAATGCACCACGCTCTTGTCATCAAAATGCTCCATGGCCTATGTCATCACAAAGCTCCATGACCCTTGGAATCACAATGCTCCATGCCATTGTCATCACAAAGCTCCATGAAACCTCTCATCACATTGCTCCATGCCATTGTCATCACAAAGCTCCATGACGCTTGTCATCACAATGCTCCATGCCCTTGTCATTGCAATCCTCCATGACACATGTATCACTGTGTTCCGTGCCCTTGTCATCACAATGCTCCATGCTCACTCTCATCACAATAATCCATGAAACTTTTCAGACCAATGCTCCATGCCCTTGTCATCACAATGCTCCATTACACCTGTCATAACAATGCTCCATGACCCCTGCCATCACAATGTTCTACGGCCTTGTCATCACAAGACTCCATGGCCCTTGTCATCACAATGCTCCAAGACCCCTGTAATCACAATGATCCATGCCCATGTCATCACAAAGCTCCCTGACGCATGTCATCAGAATGCTCCATGGCCTTCTCATCACAATACTCCATGCCCTTGTCATCACAATGCTCCAAGACCCTTGTTATTACAATGATCCATGCCTCTTTGCATCTCAATGCTCCATGAACCCTGTCATCACAATGCACCATGCCCATCATCATAATGCTTCATGCTATTGTCATCACAATGAAATCAAAATTCTCCATGACCTCTCTCATCACAATGCTCCAAACCCTTGTGATCACAATGTTCCATAACACTTGTCATCACAACGCCCCATGACGCTGGTCATCACAATTATCCATGGACTTCTCATCACAATGCTCCATGACCTTTGTCATCACAATTCTCAATACACTTGTCATCACAATGCTCCCTGATACTTGTCATCAGTATGCTCATTGAACCCTGTCATGACAAGTCTCCATGCCTTTTTCATCACAATGATCCATGCCCTTTTCATCACAATGCTCCATGCCATTGTCATCACAATACTCCACAAGCTTGTCATCAGAATGCTCCGTGACACTTTTCATCTCAATGATCCATGGGCCCTGTCATCACAATGCTCCATGACACCTGTCATCACAATGCTCCATGCCCCTTGTCATTACAGTGCTCCATGATGTTCGTTATCACAATTATCCATGGTCTTCTCATCACAGTGCTCCACGGTCTTGCCATCACAATGCTCCATGCCCTTGTCATCACAATGCTCCATGTCCCCAGTCAACACAATGCTCCATGACCCCTGTCATCACAATGCTCCATACCGCTTGTCATTACAGTGCTCCATGACACTCGTAATCACAATTGTCCATGGTCTTCTCATCACAATGCTCCACGCCATTGTCATCAAAATGCTCCATGACCCTTGTCATCACAATGCTCCATGACCACTGTCATAACAATGCTCCATGACCCCTGTCATCACAAGGCTCCATACCACTTGTCATTACAGTGCTCCATGACGCTCCTCATCACAATTATCCATGGTCTTCTCATCACAATGCTCCACGGTCTTGTCATTACAGTGCTCCATGCCTTGGGCATCACAATGCTCCATGTTCCCGGTCATCACAATGCTCCATGACCACTGTCATCACAATGCTCTATACCCCTTGTCATTACAGTGCTCCATGACCCTCGTCATCACAATTATCCATGATCTTCTCATCACAGTGCTCCACGACCTTGCCATCACAAGGCTCCATGCCCTGGTCATCACAATGCTCCATGTCCCCAGTCATCACAATGCTCCATGTCCCCGGTCATCACAATGCTCCATGACCACTGTCATCACAATGCTCTATACCCCTTGTCATTACAGTGCTCCATGACGCTCGTCATCACAATTATCCATGGTCTTCTCATCACAGTGCTCCACGGTCTTGCCATCACAATGCTCCATGCCCTGGTCATCACAATGCTCCATGTCCCCTGTCATCACAATTCTCCACGTTCTTGGCATCACTATGCTCCATGATACTTCTCCTCACAGTGTTACATGTTTTGTCATCACAATTCTCTATGCACTTGTCATCGCAATGCTCCATGACCCCTGTCATAGCAAGCTCCATGTGATTGTCATCACAATGCTTCATGAACATGTCATCAAAATTCTCAATGGCCCTTGTTATCACAATGCTCCATGACCCTTGTCATCACAATGCTCCAAGCCCTTGTCATCAAAATGCTCCATTACCTTTGTCATCACAATCCTCCATGACACTTGGCATCACAATGCTACATTCCATTGTCATTGCAATAGACCATGACATATGTCATCACAATGCTCCCTGACACCCTTCTTCACAATACTCCATGACCTTCTCATCACAATGCTCCATGCCCTTGTC